>NW_028277031.1:6322500-6922500 GCF_059951505.1 Python bivittatus
AAATATGTGACTTTGGTACAGATGGTAATACACAATCTAAACTGCTTTCATTCCGTATTTAAAAGAAATAGTAATCTGTATTCTGTTATCACTGGTATAATCAAACTTATGTACCAGTTGTCGTCAATTGCCAAAAACTAGGTATTGCTACACGTATAAAAGAGAAGATAGGATTTGTCGATCATATCCTATCTTCTCTTTTATATCAACCTGCATAGATGGGAAATTCCATTTTTTTTATTATTTTACAAGTATTGTTCCTTTCCCCCATTTTATTTTTCCCTTTTGTGGATTTGTTGAATCTCAACAGTTGGTTACCTTTAAACAGGAAACTGCTAGGGAATTCCACTGCTGTGGGCTGGGAAGTTGGAAAAACATTCCAGAAAACAGGCAGTGATAAACCAAGATAACTGTATGGATCTCTCCATTAAGACACCAGGAACTGAAGCCAGCTTGATGGAGGCTTAGCTTTTGCCAATCTCAAAAAGCATGAAACATTATGACATGTTAGTTATGAAATATGTCATCTCAAATAAAATACCAAATATTCCAATCAAATATTATTTCATGTCAAACATTCCCAAAATAACAGCTGTCAAAAGAAGGAAAAGTATCAGCTTGAAGGAGAAGATGACATCATCACGAACTCTTTAAATTGGCAATTGGGTATTCATTTACTTAAAACATTTTCACCTTGCTCTTTAATCCCCCATATTCTTACAATGAGTTGTTAAGTTCACTGATATTTTACTCCCTGTCCTCAGTCTTGCAATCTAAAGGATACAACATACAAGGAAAAAATGGGGGCAGGGGGGGAGAGAAAGGAAAACTTACCATTTTTTTTCCCCTGTACAATTATGTTTGTAAAATCACCAGCTGAGAAACACAGTTTAGAGAGTCAGCTGAAATGGCTGTCTCTAAGTTATTGTTGAAGAAGAATCAATAGGATATAAGAATAGGAATGGGATGGTCTGTCTCACATAATCATAAAGTGATTCAGATGGTCATCTCTGCTTCTCTCCTTCCATTCTGCAGCCCATTTCAGGATCACACACATATTTAGCCATTATACTAATTAATTAATGCTTTCATCGATCTTATATAAGCCTTTCTGAGACCCTTGACTGGAATAAAAATGCCTCCAGTGAATAAAGGAATCAGTGTTGAAGCATTAGGGACCAGAGCGTTTTGTCCCCAACGTTTGAAGAGGTGAAGTTTTGAAAGATTTTGGTTGTATTTTTGCTGTTCGTGCATTTTGCAGGTGAAATATATGAAAGATGTGCTTATTATGGCTTGATTAACTATTATATTGCAATGAAAGGAGCACGCTGAGTGCCTTTTCTGAGCAGGTGCCCTGGAATGGGAAAGCAAATGTAATTCAGGACTTCCCCAAATGTATTTGGAACTCATTTTGAGTTTAGAGCCTTTATTGGTTGAAATCAAAACTTTATTCCACAAAAGGGGGATAAAACTCCAACCGATGCCCCAGTTGCAGTCAGTCTCTTGGGGAGAGAGATTCTGGGAGCCATCATCCATGCCCTTATTACTTCCAGAAAGGACTTGGATTTCTGCAATGTGCTGTGCTTGGACTCCCACTGAAGATTATTTGGAAACTGCAGTTGTGCAAAGGACTTCTCAAAGCCTGGGAAAAGGGGGTGATGCTTTGCAAAAGAACGCAAGGGCAGAACATCAGTATCTTCTCTTTTTTCATCAGGAAAATGGGTAGCCACCTCCCCAGGACATCCATTGTGGCGGGGACCAGATATTCACTATTCACTTTGATGGGAGACCTATGCTTTGGGGCATTGCACAGGATTCCTACCCAATGCACAGGGATATCCTTCTTGTGATAATTGGCTGCCTTGCTATCAGATTGTTCTATTAAACATTTAAAAAAATGGTATGTTTCTTTAAAAACCCATCACCTGGCCTGAACCTAAACCTAAAAATCATAATAGTGTTCCAGAACGATTTGACTTCACAAATATTCTGCTTCAGATGCCACAGATGAACTTAGCATTGGTAGGAAGAGACCTCCCACTTTCATTCCAACTGGAACAGCTGCAACATTTCACTCAACATTTGTAAAGTGTGATTTTTGTTGACCAGGACCAAATGACAAGGACTTAAAGATTTGTTGATAGAGACCAGATGAGATATGGGAAGAAGAGATTTTTTGTTGTTGTATTTTCAGAGAAAGTGATAAGTTACTGGGTTAAAAATAAAAGAAAGGAATATAAAACTGGTTTATTTGATTCAGGTTAAAGTATATATGTTGTTATTCCTGGTAACTCTTAATGGACTTTTGCTCTAAGAATTTGTTTATAGATAAGAGATGAGATATAGGAAGGAGAGATCTTTTGTTATAGTATCAGAGAAGATGATAAGTTACTGAAATTGTACTTGTCATGATAAAGGGGGAAGTCATTTCTTTATACATCTTTTTTCTCTTTCCTTTACTATATATTTTTTTCTTTTTCTTTTTCCTCTGCATTTTAATTATTTTTTTCTTTTTTCTTTTTTATATTTTTCTTAGTTTGTATAAGTTTTTTATCTTTGTAACTGTAAACCTTAATAAAATTATTATTTAAAAATGGTAAAGTGTGTCCTTGGCAAATTGCTTCCAATCCTTGGAAGATAAGGGTTGTCACAAAATGGCCGTCTGGTGGGCAGGAACAGTTACAAACTACATAATCATCAGAAACAAACTGGTCATGTTGTTCCCCACTCCTGCCCCAAGCCTGCCAAGATGTTCCTTACCACTCTTTTGCTTTTTCTTCCCCCCCCCCGCCCCATACAACCCCTCCAGGCAGATTAGTATACTTCCCACAAAGCACCACTCCGTAGCTACCTACCATTTTTTTATTTTCAACAAAATGGTGCCTCAGCTGATGAACAAAAATGAATTAAAACAACAACAACAACCAAACCTACAATATAAAGTTTAGGGGAGTGTGGAGGTGGAGGAAGTGCTAATACATGCTAGGTGTCTTTTAAGAGAAGGGATTGTTTTAGATATAATTTGTGTGATCTGCTCATAAACACGCAGCCCAAAAGGAAGAAGGGATGAAATTAATCCTTTGAGTGCAAAAGGACCAAGGTTCAATTCTGTCCACTCTAGTTATAGTGAAAGAAGAAACATGGAGCTTTTCCTGGGAGTCGAGAACCGGTTGACTCCAAACTACATGGGTCTTTCAAAACCATTTGGAAGAACACTTCCCAAAGTTGCTAATAAACTGACATTTCTCATGAGATCAAAGGGAAAAAATAATGAAAGGGAGGGGGAATAATCACTGGAGGTAGGCAAAGACCCTCATTTGAAGGGAGGAAGGTGATCTAGGGAGGACATCAGCAACATCTCTCAGGAACAGCTGCATCATCTTGCCTAGGGTAGCTGCCTTCGTACCTGAGGACAATCCCAAGAAAAAATGTATTTGGTTTAAGATGTCCCTGACTCACTCTATGTGCACGCTCACTCCACACTCCTTTGGATGCCTGTGCTTATACAAATTGCATACAATTAATTGAAGTTCATTTATATTTAAATCAAATTGTGTGTCTGTATATATATTTAAAAGTTTTAAGAACAATAACTACCACAAACTATATTACAACAGAAAAAGTGAAAAAGAATGAAAGAACAAAAGCTAAAAGTGTAATAAGGCAAGAAAACAGAAGAAAACAGAAAAAGAAAGAGCAAGATATAAAGAAAAATAAAAAGACATAAAGGCGTGGTTTTCGATATTCCTCTCAGTACAATTAGATTTTAACCTCTCTCTCTCTCAAGCGACATCATGACTCTCTTCTTTCTATAATCTATCCTGCCTAATCATCAAAACCATCCATCACAAGTTCATTTTTTTTCATTTTTATGCAAAAAGTCCATAAGGGGCTTCCAGTTACCATTAAATGGAGATAGTATCTTTTCTAAATCAAATTGCTTTTCATGCTAGCCATGGTTCTACTAGTTAGTTCAGTGTAATGGTCCAGCCTTCTTTTATTTTAAATGCAGATCCAGCATATCTCTCGGAGCTCAGATGTGATCTTTTCTGGACCTGGGACAGTTGTACGATGATGGGTGGGCCCATAACTCCCTAGCTGGAAAGGCCCAACGATGCGACATAGCAGAAGCTATCCGCTCTTGTTCCCAAATAATATAGCGGAAAACCCACTGCGTCAACACTCCTCATCTGCCATTTGTCTATTTTGACAGATTATAAGGAAAAGCCTCTTTTTAAGTTCCATCCAACTAGAGGAGCTGGAATAAAGGTAAAACATCAACCCCAAAAGGAGTCTTGTTGACTTCCTTTCCCAAAATGTAGGAATGAAAGAAAACGGATTACAGTTCTAGTCCGAGCAACCCATCCACGCTGGAAGATGCAGAGGAACAGAAACAAAGAAGAGTAAATAAACTAGGAATGATTTATATCAAGGGGATAATACGGTAACTGCTGAATAATTACAGGCCGCAATCTTTATTAGTATGCAAAGTAGCCCGAGCAGGTGGGTTCCCATGCTGTTTTGAGGACAAAAAGCCAGAGAAGTGGTACATATTATAATAAATCACACATATCAAATTCCCAGATTATGGCAGCAGACATTTTTACTCTGGGGGGCACCACCACATTAACACAAAACAAGAAAGAAGGAAAGAAAAGATGGTCTGATTTATATTTCCAGTGATGAATTGTCTTTAGAATCCATTCCATTGCAAAAACTGCAAAAGCTTTTCCTTTTACAAACGTTTCTCGGGGCAGAGAGAGAAATGATGACAGAGTTTGCCACTAAACCATTTCCCATAAGCCCATTTGCCCCCCCCCCATTGTTTTTCTCTCTCTCTCCCACACATAGCATCTATATCTGTATTTATCAGTAGAATAAGCTTGCTTTGAAAGCCACATTGTTTTCTGTGGCAGCTAGCAGGGGAAAAAATGGAACATAAGCAAACAATATCTTGGGGTAAACAAAAATAAACAGTAACAGCCTATGATCCTATTTCTTTTGGGGGAGAACATGGCAGTCTAATTTTTCCAGAAGGGTCTAGGGAAAGTCATATATCTGTTTGTTTCATAAAAGGAACTCTGATCATTCTCAGTTCCCAGCACCGTCCTTTCTCCTGTTTCCCCCTCTCAGCACAGAAACTGTACAAAGCTTCAGTAGCCAGTTCAGAGCAGCCCCTAACAGCAACAAAGCCAACTAACTTGAAGGTGGCTAAATGGTGGTTAAAGCACTGTCGAAGCTCAGGCAACAAGAAGAACAGAACTGTTCATAGGACAATTTAGGAATTACACACCCCAGTCCTAAGCTAATAAGAGATTTCAGGAAGGAAGGAAGGAAGGAAGGAAGGAAGGAAGGAAGGAAGGAAGGAAGGAAGGAAGGAAGGAAGGAAGGAAGGAAGGAAGGAAGGAAGGAAGGAAGGAAGGACGGCAGGCAGGCAGGCAGGCAGGCAGGAAGGAAGGAAGGAAGGAAGGAAGGAAGGAAGGAAGGAAGGAAGGAAGGAAGGAAGGAAGGAAGGAAGGAAGGAAGGACAGAAAGTCATCTATTAATCAGGCTTGAGAACAGTGATTGAATCAAAATGTCAACGGCTATTTTTTTTTTTTTTTGGATTGTTCAGAGTTTATTCACAGTAACGGATTACAATTTCCATCTAAGATGTTTCAATAGATTTCTTAACATAAATATAGTATAAAATCAAAGTGTAATCTTAACTATGAACTTTCTAAAATTTAGGATAAAGAAAAGGCAAATTGTTGTTTATAAAATACTCCAGCCTTAACATATGGCTTCATTTACATCCTATACGTACTTTCCAGAAACAATATTTGACAGTCAATGGCACCTATTTATTTAAAAAAAAGATGCATTTAGAATTTACTGAAGTGCAAATACACTTTAAATGGAGAATCACAGGCAGTTGAGTCACCTCTGCTGTCCTCCAAGAACAAACAACTATTTTAATTTATAGAAGGGTAAGCGTAGGAACTTTTTTATTGCAGTTCAAACTATTCAACGGTTTAATTAGAAATGGCAAGGACTGGACCAGAACATCTGTGTGGACTTCTCAGCCTTTCAAGGTGGGGCAGGTCATGAAGCAGACACCTTAAGAACTACTACCATTGAGGGTATAATGAAAGACTCTTGAAAGCCTGACAGAGATCCTCTCTTCTCCCTCCCACCAAGAGAATCCAACAATCTTGAGTTCTTTCTTACTCTTTCCTCCCTTCCAAGGCTAAGCTGGTGTATATATGCTAGCTCTTGAACTCTATTTCCAAGGTTATCAAGGAGATTCCAGGGCTGTGGAGTTGGCACATAAAACCTTTGACTCCAACTCCTTTAATTATATATCGAGGTAGGAAACAAATTATAAATATACTAATTATATATTTCAATATCAACTGCAAGCACACAACATACAAGGCATTAAAGTTAAAATATATCCTGAAAAAATAGGTTAATCCAATTTTTATCTATGAAATAGGAAATGTTAACATTCTATTATTTATATTATATACAATTGAAATTTATTAGGAGTCAGAGTTGGTACATTTTTGCCAACTCTGACTCCAGTAAGCCAAGAATTACTTCTGACTCCAACTCCAGCTCCATGACTCCACAGTCCTGGGAGGTTCTACCAACGAGCTAATGCCTCAACCCAGGAGACAGACATACCCATTATTTCATTATATGTCCAAAGTATATAGTAAGTTCAGTGTAAAACCATGCACATGGATCCTCTATCTTTTCCAGATGGGAAAGCCCTCCAGATAATACGGGACCACCCCTTCCAGCCTTCTGCTCTGATGGCCCTTCTTCTTCCCCTTCTCCTTCACTGCTATGAGGGTTGTAATTCAGCAAACGACATGGTTTGAAGGCATACTCTGAAGGCATCAGATGCAGCTTTCTGTCCCAGGTCTGAACCGTACCTAGACAGGTGAACAGCTGGAAATCCAGAGGGAAACCAGTTGTGAGATCCATAAAAGAAGAAATGGGGCAGATAAGCGTAATCAGTAAAAAATGTTGCCAGCTAGAATCTGATAGCGCATTCAGGACACATATCCGCAACTGCTGATCTAGAGTTTTCTCCCCCCCGCCCCCACTGTGAAGAAAATAGCAGGTATTTGAGGCAACCTTCAAACCCAGCATGAGTGTTGGTAAAATCCCCTGGCATAATGTAGGGATATAAGCCTCATATGGCAAGCGCAGAAGTCTGTTTGTTTAATTATTAAATTTGTATGCCACCCGTCTCCCCCAACGGGTGACTCTGGGCGGCTCACAATTAAAACAAAACCCACGAACCATTAAAAAAATAAATACAAATCAATTAATTAAAATTGATTAATGAATGAAAAGGTCAGGCTATAAAGCAAACCCTATAGAAGTTGTGCGAAGAGAGGACTCTTTGGTGCGAAGAGAGGACTCTTTGGAGAAGACCCTGATGCTGGGAAAGATTGGAGACAAAAGGAGAGGAGGACGGCAGAGGATGAGGTGGTTAGAGAGCATCACTGAAGCAATGAGCATGAAACTGAGCCAACTCAGGGAGGCACTGAAGGACAGGAAGGCCTGGCGCGATGTGGTTCATGGGGTCACGAAGAGTCGGACACGACTTAACGACTGAACAACAACATAGAAGTTGGCTGTATAGATTTTCATAACCAGAGAGAAATTCTACTATAGATTCCTCTGCCTCCATGACTGGACGCCATAAGGAAGAGCACCCCACGGCTGTAGGGGATGTGACATTTTGATTCAAAATTGAATTTTCAACAGAAGCAGTGCTCCAGCCAGCCAAAACACAGCTTAATCATCCTCTGATCATTCCTGCTGTAGTTACAGTGTGCACAGAACTGAGAAATCCTTTGTGACTTGGAGGCTTTCAGATTATGAAAGTAAAGCTACTGACAGACACATCCATCCTGATTCGAGTGCGATTCTTCAAGTCACCACCACTCAGCGTAGAAAGTTCACCCTTCACCTCCCCCTTAAAATTTGGCTGTCACCCACGGGGAAGGCAAAGATGAACTGGCAGAGCTGGAGTTATATTAACACTAACAATGCAAAATGTGGGTTAATTGGCAGCTGCAGACGTGGTCGAAGGTTTCTCCTAGAGGTGTCAGGAGCAACAATTGTCCCAGTTTAATGATGACAGTCCTCTTCACTCCATCGTTAGGAGATGACTTGTCTATCTGGCAAGTGTGGGGAGGGGAAGCTTCTATTTTAAAAGTGGATGCTAAAGTTATAAAACTTCATCCAGCCTCTCGATTCGAGATATAAAAGAATTTCAGCATAAAACTTGGTGGGGATAGGATTTAGGACTTTCATTCTCAGAGGGGGCATGGCAGGATAAATGCTACTAGAAACAAAATCCAGACAATGTTGATCTTTCCCAGAAATATGATTCTTGGCTGTTTCTCTTCCTAATAAAAGTGCCCTACGTGCTCATGTTTCTTGGAATAATGTGACAGCACGAAATTTGCAAAGGCAGTTCTCCCTCTTTATCTACAAAAACTGATCCGAAATTGACTTTGCACTTCATTCCACCCATTCAGAAGCTAGAATGCAATCATCCTTTGATTGTGTAACAGTCATCTGATCAAAATGTCCCCCAGGTTGACCATTTCACACCTCAAACCTGCATTTAAAATGCAGATATTAGGGATTCTTGCATACAAAGAGGCAGACCGGTTGTTGGGTGAACTTTTCAGCCAAAATGTTGCAAATGGAAAGGAGAAGGCATTGAACCTGTGCTTTAAAAGACTTAAAAGCTGTACGAAAAAAAATATGGAACTCTTTTGCACAAGAGAGTGGGGGATGATTTCAAGGCCAGGTAAATTTGTGGTTTTCTTTTTAATCATGAACAGCAGTTTTGCACACATTTGTCTTGATAGGTGCCATTTCATATGCATTCATATGCATCTCCCTATAGATGCATTTTTTGCAAACATTTCGTCTAAGCGCTGCTTTTTTAATTGTAGCTTGCACTGCAAAAGTTGAGAAAGTGGAGATAGTTACATACAACTGCATCCTTAAATTCTCAGGCCATATTATTTTTTAGTAGGATTGCTGAATGTTAAATTCAATATTCAACAAATATTACCTGAGGAAACCTACCTGTATGGCCTATCTGTATAGAAATCTGTTTGAAATCTGTTCCCTCTGTCCAGCAACCATATGTAATCAGGGCTACATCAGGCCACTGCTCAGATGATGATGATGGTGTCTTTGATTTATATCCTGCCTGTTTGTTCAGGAGAGTACTGAATGCAAAGTACTCCTTTCTCCTATTTTTTTCCCCTAGCAATAGCATCATCATGAGGTTGTTGGGCTGAGAGAATACAACTGGCCCAAGGACACCCAGAGAAATCCCTAGGCTGAGGATAGACTTGGATCTGGAGTCCCTAGTCCTTGTCCAACACCTGAACCACATTGTCTCACATCCTGGCTTATGAGACTTATCTGGGGTCCAGAAGTATTCTTGGAAATTTAAAAAAAAAAAGAATTCAGTAGAAATGCCATGCAAAACCAAGTAGGAGGGGTCTTTCTTTAACTCTGCAGCAGACTGAATCCCCAAGTATTTGTTTTTCCATTTAAAAAAAATGTGATAACTAAAAGATAACACAGGAGGTTTGATGATGCGAAGGGGGATGCTCATGTTAAGGACCTCTTTTGGATTACCTGTCTTCGGGGGAGGATTCATTAGAAAGCACATTTGTGTGAAAAGATGGTGGTGGTGGTGATGGTAACGATGATTCATTTTATTCTTGAAATTTTTCTACAGAACTAGATCTTGACCAAATGGGAGTAAAAATCTAGGCATTCTTGACATTTGTCATGCTGGGTTGGTGGACATGAATATTGATTTAAAGTTGAAAAGTTGGGCTTTGATAGTTTGTACGGTAGATTGCATTCTCCGTGCCTGAACGCCAATGAATTGAAGAAGCTGGCTGGATAATAATTTACCAGTCTCATTTCCCAAGACTATTATCCCTCATCTTGACACACTATTAAAATTATTTAATTATCGGCATTTCATCTTGTCGCTTCCTGTGTTTTTCTATTATTTATATTTGTAAAACTTGATGTGTGTTTTACAGGGCAACCCAAAATATTTTGACATGCACATTGCAAACTCTGAATAAAGTCCCTTTTGCTAACATAGGAAAAAATAAATACCACAGTAAAGTTAAATAATGGACAAACCCTTACAGTTATTATATTCATTACAATTATGTATCTATCAAGACAATAATCTCAGTGCTTTTAATGACTGGACACCTCAGTGCAGCCTTCTCAAATTTGCCTTCAGAGGTCATTTTTAAACAAAACTTTTGATAGTTTTGAAAAGAAAGAGAAGTGTTTCTATGTTCCCACTCTTGCCAGTGGTGGCCTGTTAATTAGAACAATGGAGTGAAGTAGAACAATTTTTTTTTAAATTCACCACTAAATTTATGAGCAGAAATATAGAATGGACAATTTTTCCAAATTTCTCTAGAAGAAGGAAATTCAATTGGATTTCAGCCTTTAACAACTGAATAAAACAAAGTAATGCTGGTCATTGATCAAATAAAGTGCCTTCTTCTTCTCAAAGTAAACAGAAAAGGAAAGGAAAAGACAAAGTAAATATGCAACAAATAAACATATATAGCAATCCATCTTATTTTCTACCAAGAATCCCCTGCCAGAATCTTCATACTTCACAACAGAACTTCACAATGTTATATGTGGTATAAAAATCTTATCAGCAAGCAGGAAATCCTTCTAGAGGAGGGAGAAATTCTCTAACAATTTCTCAAGGGCAAAATTCTCTCCTATCACTAACAGGAGCACTGTTACCAAAAAGCACCAGAGAAGGTATTCCCTACTAAGTTCTCTGGGGTCTTCCCTCAAGAGGAAGCCAGAGAGACTGTGGAAAGTTATGGAAAGTGGATTGTACAATGTGGAAAGTGGATTGTAGAATGTACAATTGTACACCTTCGATTTTACACCTGTGGAAAGTGGATGGTAAAATGAAGGTCAAGACATTCACACATGCCCTATATAAGAGCATCCAGTATTTATCTGTTGAAATTTCAAAAGCCAATTCTTTCATTAGAATAAATGAGAACTGGTAGGAAAAATGTAGTGTGTCATTTCTGTCTAGAATTACTGCTCCTTCTCTCTCCACTGTAGTTTGCTTTTTAAGGGTGTCAGAGAAACAGAACGGCTATCCATCTGGGCTCTGATCCCATCCCCTCTTTAATTCAGCCCTGCCTACCAGGTGGCTTTCAACAAATATCCCTTGAGGCTATGCAGTTCTCTTATGTTTGGGACCTGATTCAGTATACAGGAACACAACCTGGTTTAATTCAGAGCGCTCCATAGACTGTCTGCTCTTCCTTGAGGCCCAGTACAAAGTGAGCTTCATGCGTCCCAATGCCTGCATTTATTTATTTTTTTAAATCACTGTAAGTGTTCCAAGGTAATTTGCCTGTTCTGTTGAAAAAGAATCATTAGGAAATTATGAGATGTGGGAAGTATCCAGTCTCAAAGAAAGAGATGTGGAGAGATTTGGTTGTGATGCAGAGTTTAAAATTGCCTGTGATATTTTGGGGACAGAAGAAAATGAGGTTTGCACAGATTGCCAACCCAAGAGTGGGGATAATTCCTTGATTTTTTGCTGATCATTAGTTGCTGTTCCCGAGATGGGTACCTTACTCAGAAGACACTACAAGAGTGGTGGCTGGAATTCCATGGCTACAGGGACCATGCCTAGCTAAGATCTGATGAAATAGTTGGCTGAGGAGCAGTTCACTGGCAACATAAAATGTGCTTAAGATTGCTCCAAATCGATAAGGCCATATGGCTGTCCTTTGAAATGCCTTTCTCATCACATTTCTGACCTTCTAGGATCCATATGTTCTGGACATCTACTAAGAAACTTCAGCTTCTCCACAAAGGGCTAGAAGATAGTTGGACATATGGCCTTTCAAACTTCTCCACCAAATTTTGGAGCAGAGAAGTTGAGTACAAAATATATCTACATTTCTCAAATGGACAAAGAAATTCTCCAACAATTTTTCATGGGTAAGACCCTATCTCTGCAGTGACAGAAACATAACTGTTGATGGAGAGTTCCCTCCTAATATCTTTCCTTAGGATTTAATTGAAATGTTGAAAGAATTTCTAAAACAAAGTCTCTTTCATCAAGTTGAATGAGAACTGGGGGTGAGGGATGCAGGAAAAGTTCTCGGCTCAATATTAGATTGAAAAAAACTTCTGCCTGGAACTCTGGACAGCAACTTCCTGTCAATGAAGATAAGATGAAGATGAATGGACTACTGGTTTGACTTAAGGTTCACATTATTCTAATCCATGACTCCTTGGTTGGATTCACTGCCCCTGTGCAAATTATGAAAAATATGCACAATTCACCATAAATTAGGCTTGTGCAAATTATGAAAAGTCTGATTAGAATTGTTGCCTTGATGTTTAAAACTTGGAAAAATGACTTGACTTGATCTGAATGTTGTAGAAACGAATTGTTGAAATCAGTCGATTTGATCTGGATTTCTCAAGCACTTCAGAACAACAAGCTTTGTACAGGTGCAGAAGCATCCAGAGTTGGATTCTGAATGGATTTGGAGGCGTGATTGGGATTTTCATTTGGATGGCATTCAGAGAGTTTATTCAGTTTGGTGAGTCAACTGAATTGCCATAAGATTTCTAAACGAAACCTTCAGATAGCTGAACCATAAGCCACATTCATAAATTACAATCATTGGTCCCAGACAATGCACTAAACCAGTGTTTCTCAGCCCTGGCAACTTTAAGCTGTATGGACATCAACTCCCAGAATTCTGGCAGTTGAAGTCCATACAGCTTAAAGTTGCCAAGGTTAGGAAATGCTGCACTAAACAAAGCCAAGCTAACCAACTGTAACACCAAGATGCCTTTGAGTTGAGCTTGGCTCCTGGTGATCCCATGAACCCATTCATGCAGCTTTCTTGTTAACAATATGGGAGTGCTTTGCCACTGCCTTCTTCTCCGAACGTTTTCAGCTTTGCCTACAGCCCTGGATTTCCTTGATAGACTCTTCTCCAAATACTAATGAGGTGAGACACTGTTCAGCTTCCAAGTGGAGAAAAGATTGGCCAGGTGCTGTCACCTGCTGAGACAAACCAGCAAGTTTAGTTAGTTAGTGCAGCGTTTTTCAAACTTGGCAACTTTAAGATGCTGGCAGGGGAATTCTGAGAGTTGAAGTCCACACAACCTAACATTGCCAAGTTTGAAAAACACTGGTTTAGTGTAATGTGTAAACATGGACATAGTGCCAGGCTTCTCCCTATGTTCCTATACCGCTAAGAGGAGCAAGAAATGGCAACAACTCATTGCCATTGCTTGTTTATTCTTCTACTCCTTCAGTATGCAGATGATGAAGCAGAAAAACAACCATGTCAGCTATATTCCTCTTTCTGCAACATGGCTTCTCCTAGAAGCCAATGGGCGCTGCATGTGTATCTTTGGAAGAAAAGCTTCTCTTAAAACTTGCCAAGACTCTCGCATCTAGAAGGAAGTTCAGTCCTGTAGCCTCACTGTTCAGGGAAATGGAGGGGCTGCACACAGACAAACAAAAAATCATATTATTACCTTTGTACTAGAAACCAAGATGTTCACATCAGAACCCCCTGGAGATGACAGTCAAGATAGTCAGTTCCAGCCATTATCATTTCAGCCTGATGGTTATTGTCAGACACATAAATGGGGTTTGTAAAAAGGAGAAATCTATCTCCCATGAGCAGACAGTAACCACTCCACTATATTGTATTGTTCTCTTAATTCATATCAGGAAATGGCTTTTCTCTTGCCCTCCTACAAGAAGCACTTATATTTCCTCATAAAGTATATTCCATGTCCTTGTGCAGCGATGGGGTTGGGAGGGAGACAGAGTCTGTCAGAAGGCATTCTCTGATGCTTCACTCAAAATGATAGTCCAATGGGCTTCTGAGCATCACCTCTTGATTTGTTTAAATGTCACCCAGCCTGGCAGGGGGAGAGAATCGTGCCCCCCTCCCCATTCCCACAGATAATTTTATTGAAGTAAATCACTTCTAGCAGGACTCATGTTCCAGTCCGCTAGTTATTGGAAACCTGACTTTGAGGCTCATTGAAGAAAGTATTAAGGTGCATTCTGCCCTCTGCTGTTGGCCTTCAAATTATCTAGATGATGCTGTTTATTTTCTTTCCAAAAATGGAATTCACAAATGCACGTGCATCCTTGCCCAGCTGAGCTGTTAAGTGGGTTTGTCTACATCTATCCTCTTCAGAACACAGGGTAATTTTCCCAACATCTCTATTATCTTCATCTAACCTCTTCTGGACATACAAATTAACCAGCTGATTTTCCCAACCACTGTATTAAACCATCTCATAGTTCTATGATCCATGTTCTCGTACTTCCATTTAACCTTAAGGTTAGCACTTCTGTGACCTGAGCAATCACCTCTGGGGAGAGGTGAGGTTCTTCAGAGTAAACATACATCTAAGCATGTCCTCTGTCTATCTATGACTGGATTTGGTCAGCCTGAAACAAAAAGCTTCCTGATGTCAGCTTTTTCCAATAAAAACTGCAGGCAAATGAGTTCAGCAGAACTTTTGCTGTAACAGACTTTGTGTGTCTATGTGTGTGTGCCTTTAAGTCAGTGTTAACTCCTGGCGACTGCCTGGACAAGTCCCTGCAGGTTTTTTGGCAAGATTTTGGAAGGTGTTTGCCATTGTCTGCTTCCTAGAGCTGAGAGAAAGCGACTCCCCAAGGTCACCCAGTTGACTTTGTGCCTAAGGTGGGACTAGAACTGACAGTCTCCTGCTTTCTAGCCTGGTGCCTTCACCACTACACCAAACTGGCTCTTAGCCACTGGTAAATAGCACAGCACAATGATGTCACTGAAGGCACACCATTCATTTCACTGCCCTTTGCAATGGCACCAGGAAGAATGCTAATCACTTTAGCAATTCACCTTTCCTCCCTCCCTCCCTCCCTCCCTCCTTCTTCCTTTCTTCCTGCCTGCCTGCCTGCCTGCCTTCCTTCCTTCCTTCCTTCCTTCCTTCCTTCCTTCCTTCCTTCCTTCCTTCCTTCCCTCCCTGTCTCTCTCTCTCTCTCTCTCCCTATCTTAAGAATGAAATGTAACTGACCAAGCCTCATACTTTCCCACAAATTCATACCTGCACAGATTTATTAAATTCTATGAAGGGCAATCTGGTGTAATGGTATGTGGGAATGACCTTGGGAGACTGGGCAAAGAGACACTACCAAGGGAACAGTCAGATAAGAAACAACAGAGCCCTCAGCTGCACAGTGGAAAGAGCAAGAGGCTTAGAAGGACCCTCCCTAGTTTCTTGGGTCTAAAGGTGATGGCAGGAGAATTGTACTCTCAAACCTGCAAGATTCGGTCAATGTAGCTTTACAATAAAGTAGAATTAACTCATCTGGCCAATGTCTGGTGCCTAAAACCTTGTACTTCACCAACCACTTCCGGTCACAAACAATACATGTCTAGAAATATACAAACCACTCAGATTAGCCCATTCCAGGTAAAAATGGAATCTCTGGGTAAGAAACAAAATATTCTAAAGATGAACAGTTCAAATCTGCACATCTCCTGGCAACGTGACTACAATTTGTCATCCTCTACAATGCCCTGGACCTAGATTATGCTTGGTGGTCAGACCATTTCCTAATTAGTTAATTAACAATGTATTGTATTATTCAAGGTAGTTAATGTTTTTAAAAATACAGAAATACAGAAGATGGCAACAGCAGAATTAAAATTCAATTTAAGATATGCATTATACACATCTACAGGGCAGGTTGCAAAGATATGTCAACTGTTCTTCTAAAGCTCCCAACAAATTAATTCTGGAGGCTAACAGCTGTGTTGGAGAAAATCCTCCCCTCCATGCCCCATAAATGGACCCCTAAAAGCAGAGGCATCCCCAAAACCTTTCTCCTGCATGGCTAGATAATGGGACAGGCCAAACTTCCAATTTAGGCCATAAACACTCAAGATGATTACCAACATCTTCCGTTACATGTACAAAACAATGGGCAACCACTGCAGATCTTTCAAAAACAAGCTCCTCATGATCTTGGATGGTGCCTTTGGCACCCATTAAAATTTCCAGACATTGCAACAGTGGCCCATATCAAGTGCCCAACAGCTGGTAAGTCATGGTGTAACATCTACCAGTTTTGATTGGCTTAGCAATGACTACACTTGGCACTCTAGCTATAATTGTGCCTATTTTGTGCCTGACACAGCTTCTACCTGGGAATGCAGTGACAGCTGAGGATCAAGAAGAATTCCTGGGTGGCAGATGTGTTCTTCGAAGAGGAATGCAATGCCTTCTAGTGCAAATTGAATCCAAGTCCCAATTATTGGTTACAATATTCAAATAGAATTCTGCAAAGTGGCCCTTTTTCCATCCTAAGGGGAAAACATCTAAGGATGTTTAGGAAAAAGAAAAAAATACAGATTCTTTTTCTCAGAAAAAGAAAACAGGTTTCTTTTGGGGCTGCTTTAATTTGAACAATTATTCAATAATTGGGGTTTTTGTTTTAGCAAGACTCAGAGCATGTCAGAACAGCACAGCAATGTTCTAAAGTCAAAAACACATCGGAAAACTGATGAATCAATGTTTGATAATGGGCATGACTTAGAGAAATCATTTATGCTAAAGTCATAGTTATTTAGAACATGATGCACAAGTTTACATTTTCAAGGTGTGACGTCCTTCTAAAGCTTCTTATAATTTAAATATGGGAATTTGGAAACAGGAGCAGAGTATTGCCTTGAGCCAAGAGTTAGAATTCAAGAATGTTGTGTATAAGCATTGATGTTTGTGCAGGTTTCTTGGGCAGCTTTCTGCTACAGCCCATTTATCTGTCAAATATCTAACTTTTTAATGTCCTAGGACGTGTTGAAGATGGTCCCTGAAAGTAGTAGCAAAGACTCAAAATCCATACTGCTTGCTTTTGTAGGTAATAACAAGGCAATCTTGGTGGATTCCCACATTTTACTTTTCACCCTTCTACAGAATGTAGACATTATTTTGACCACGTAATAGCTCACTTGCCCCTGCCTATTACCCCTAGATTCACTGGAACTAGGTGAAGGAGAACTTGTTACAGGAAATGGAGGCAAGAGACGTCATTTTAACTTTACAGCATTTCAGGGCATCCAAATGTTATTACCAGAACAGACGGTGGCTGAGGCTGTATAATTGGAGTCCTTGTTTTCAACTTCAGAGACACGAGCTGCTTTTCCCCACATGAGCGTGGCCAAGCTACTTAGAAAATGGCCCAGCAGCTACTTATGAAACAAGCCAGTCTATTAAACAGATGGAGCATCTGCCATACATGTCAACCCTGAAAATGAAGCCAAACAGCCAGCTGTTGGCTGCACCCAATGTCGATACCAGCTTCCTAATCATGGCACCATCTGTCACAACCCCATTTTGGAAAAGCGACAGGATATGTTTAGCCCTGAAGGGCAGGAAGGGAAAGAAGATGGGAACAGCAGAAACCACCATAGCTGGGAAGGAGAAGAGGAGATGATTATGAAAAGCTCTTCTTGCTTTGCATACCGAGTGACAAGGAACAAGAAAAAGTTCACACTTTTCAGCAGATTGGAGCACAAGGTCAAACCATGACAATATGTTCAACTCGGGCAAATAAAAGCACTTCTTTACAAGAGGCAAATGATTTCACTTTGCAAGATCAAGACTTGGGGAGATGTGACTTGCATATATGCATGCAAGAAACATTATACCAAAAGAGTTTAGGCAGCCAATTTTATGGTGAAGCCTCCCCTTCCTAGTTTACATGGATGCTCTTGTTTGGGGTCACAATCAATCATTGCCTTCAAACCTGACATTCCTCTCTTGATTTTCTTTACATTGAAAGTCTATATTTTGTAGCATCTGAGCATGCTACAGTCTTCCTTGGGTTTTATTCCTCTCCCAAGATCTAGTGTACCATCCTATTTTGGCTATAATTCTTTTTAAGGCTCACTACCTAACATCTAATGCTAAAGGGAGCCATAAGAAGTGATCTGCCAGATCATACCAATAAATCTCTTCAATCCAGCATTTTACTTCCTAAAGAAGCATATCTATCTATCTATCTATCTATCTATCTATCTATCTATCTATCTATCTATCTATCTATCTATTTAATGTATTGGCTGTCAGGTTCGGTCAGCACGAGGCTTCAGGGAAGCACGGGGCTGCAGGGAAGCTCGCAACCAGACCACGCGGAATCCACCGGCGGTAGCTAGCGGGGAAAAGAGGAACCGAAAGCACCGCTAATTAACGAGCCACCTGCGGCCAGCTAAACAGGAAAACCACAGCGGAAGCTTTTAACTATGAACTGATAACGGCGCGAGCAAGCAAGGAACAGGGCCGCAGGGCAGCGAAACAAGATCGCAACGCAGCACAGAACCCGCGGGTCTGCACGTAGCAGGGAGGGACCAACCCAGCCGGAGGGGGACTGGCAATCAAGGACAATGGACTCTGACCGACCCTGCCATCATGAACAATCAAGGGGGACATTGGGGGGCCCAATAGTCCACAGCTGCAACGCGATCACGAGGCGGGAAAGCGCGGGAAGGGGGGAATATAACAAGTGATGCAATTGTACCAAGCCAGTCCTGGCTTTGCTTGTGACTACTACGTTACGCATGAGTAAACCTTCTTTGTGAACCACACGTGTCACGAGAGTTTCTCTGTCGAATGGGGCAAATCTCACATAAAGCCAGGACTCACCGTCAGCGCTACCCGGTACCACCGAGGAGCGTTTTCTTTCTCAATACAGGCATGACCAGCGACGAGGAATCCGTGGGTCAGCTGGAGCGCGAGGAACCCAGGCTCGCGGAAGGGCGGTCGGAGCCACCCGGGAGCGACGGGGCAGCGGCCAGGGCCGGGCGCTCTCCATCCGAGCGGTCGTCGATGGGCGTGAACCAAGGACCAGACGGTTCAGGCGTTACGATGACCCGGGGTTCGGGGTTCCGGAACCGCGAGTGGAGCGAGAAATTCGCCCGACTAGAGGAGAGAGTCGAGCGACGCCTAGACGCCGTGGAGGCGATGCTCCAGACCCTACTACAGAGAGTGGGGCCACCGGGGTCGGAGGACCAACGGGCGGCAGACGTCCTGAGACTTCGAGGTATCACTGGGAAGTTCTCAGGGGACCCCGAACAGCTGCCGCACTTTCTGACGCACGTCAGGGGGTTCATGCAGAGGGGTGGTCACCTATTCGCTAGAGACGAGGACAGAGTATCCTACGTGGCCGAGCTGCTAGATGGCCAAGCAGCCAGCTGGGTGATCGGGCTGTACGATGCCAACGCGGCGGAACTACGGAGTTTCCCGGACTTCATGCAGGCGCTCCGGGACAGATTCGAGGACACATTGAGTGCCAAGCGGGCGGAAGACGACATCCTACAGTTCAGACAGCGGGGCAAATCGGTATCGGAGTATGCCCTGGAGTTCCGGAGATTGGCCGAGAAGCTCACGGACTGGCCGGAGTCCCTGAAGGTGAAGTATTTTAAGAGGGGACTCAACCCAGAGATCCTGGAACGGGCACTGGGGCGGGACGACCCGCCCACAGTGAAGGATTGGATCTGGCTGGCCGGAACGGCGGAATCGGCGTGGCGGCAGATCCAACAGAGCACAAGACGACGGGACCAGACGAGGGACCAGCCGAGGGAGAGGACCCCCGAGGAGAGGCGGAGCGGTCGGCGGCAGTCCACCGGGGGGCGAGAGGTGACCAGAGACCCGAATCTGTGCTTCCGATGCGGAGGCAGAGGCCACCGAGCGGCGCAGTGCCCGACGGAGCGGGAAGGAGCCCCACCACGGCCGAAGTCAAGCCCCCGCGTGCGAACGGGAAAAGGACCGGCGACCGACCGCGGAAGGGGGCAGTGGCGGCGGTGACCGAGAAAGGACGCGGGGGGTGGTCGACCCCGGAGACCGCATCCTCCGGAGAGGACTCGGAGCCGGCGGGAAACGAGGCGCGCTCGCACTGAACAGCGTCCCAGTGCGAGCAGGGGAGTCGAGGCGCGCGGACCCAATAGGAGACGAGGACTGCCCACCGTTCCGGGTGAGGATACACGTCCGGGGGGTGAGATCCGGAGGGGAGGCGCAGCTACGGGCGCTACTGGACTCGGGCTGCACCCACTGCTTGATGCACCCAGCGGTGGTCTCGGGGCTCGGGCTACAGCTGAGGCGCCTCCGGGAGCCCATTTCATTCAGCCAGCTAGATGGCACGCTGGCAGGGGGGGGGCCAGCTCAGTATTACACCGAGCCGGTCCAGATGACGATCGGGAGTCACCGGGAAGAACTGAGGTTTGTGGTGGTCCCGGTGGCCGACTACGCGGTGGTACTCGGCTTGACGTGGCTGCGGCGGCGGAACCCACGAGTCGACTGGACGGCGGAGGCAGTGCGGTTCGGGGTTGACAGACCGGCGAGGGGCGAGAGCAGAGGGGACCGAGCCGTGGAGACGGAGGCAGCCGCAACCACCGGCGGGCAAGCGGAGGGTCCGGGACACCGGGAGACGGGGCGAGAGCAGATGGGGCCCGAGACCCGGGCGGCAACAGCAGCAGCAGCAGCGCCGGGACCCCGGAGACCCGCCACGATCCCGAGGCGAGGGGAGGCAGCGGCGACTGGCGAGGCAACCGCAAAGCGAGGGGCCGGACCCGGGGAACCCCCGACGGGCGGCAGAATCCCGAGGCAGTATCGAGACCTGGCGGCAGCGTTCGGGGAGAAGGAGTCCGACCAGCTCCCACCACACCGGCCCAGTGATTGCGCCATCGAGCTAGAGCCAGGAGCGACCCTGCCTAAGCCGAAAATGTACTCCCTGTCGAGGAGGGAGATGGGGGCCCTGCATGAGTTCATAGACAAGAACCTAGCGCGGGGATTCATCCAACCCGCGAAGTCACCATTAGCGGCCCCGGTGCTATTCCGGGAGAAGAAGGATGGCTCGCTCCGTATGTGCGTAGACTACCGGGGGCTGAACGCAATCAGCACGGAGTACAAATACCCCCTCCCCCTGATGAAGGACTTGATGTCGCATCTGTCGAAGGGGAGGGTGTTCACAAAACTGGACTTGTGCGAAGCCTACTTCAGAGTCAGGATCCGCGCAAAAGATGAGTGGAAGACGGCGTTCAACACCCCGCTCGGAAGCTACCAGTTTTCCGTGATGCCGTTCGGATTAAAAGGGGCCCCGGGGGTATTTATGCAGCTAATAAATGAGGTGCTGCACGACCTACTCTACCGGGGCGTCCTGGTCTACCTAGATGACATCCTCATCTACACCGAGACCCTGGCGGAGCACGTGAGCCTGGTGCGCACGGTGCTCCAGAGACTGCTGAAGGCACAGCTGTACGCAAAGCTCTCGAAATGCGAGTTCCATCGAGAGCAACTAGACTACCTCGGCTATGGAATATCCAGCCGGGGAATTGAGATGGACCCGGCGAAAGTAAGGGATGTCCTGGGCTGGGAAGCGCCGCGAACCCGGAGGCAACTCCAAAGCTTCCTAGGGTTTGCGAACTTCTATCGCCAGTTTATCTCGAACTTCGCCCAAATCGCCCTTCCCCTAACCGACCTGCTAAAAACCAAGGGCACTGGGAAACCCCCCAAGCCCAGCATGGCACTCGCGTGGACTGCAGAATGCCAGGGGGCGTTTGAGGAACTAAAACGGCGGTTCACAGCGGAGCAGATCCTGCGCCATCCCGACCCAGACCGGCGGTTTATAATCCAAGTGGATGCATCAGACGTGGCAACGGGGGCAGTCCTGCTCCAACCCAGCCCGGAGGGGGCCATCCACCCGTGCGCCTACGCCTCCCGCAAATTCACCGAGACGGAGAGGAGGTGGATGGTGTGGGAGAAAGAGGCGTACGCGGTCAAGTGGGCGCTGGCCACGTGGAGGCATCTACTGGAGGGGGCAACTGAACCGTTCGAGGTGTGGACGGACCATAAAAACCTCGAGGCCCTGAAGACCCCGCGTAAGCTATCCCCCAAACAGGCACGGTGGTCCCAATACTTCGGGAGGTTCAGGTTCACACTGAAACACATCCCCGGGAAGCGCAACTTCCTAGCAGATGGACTGTCTCGCATGCCCCAACACGCCAGCCTACGGGAGGAGATCGTGGACTCCGTCATCCCCGCCAGCAGGCTGGCTGCAAAGGCGGTGACCCGAAGCCAGACCAAGGGGGAGCGACGGGACGCGGCGCCTGAAGTAAGGCAAGGGTTCGCGGAGGCGGCGGAGCGGGACGCTTGGCTCAAGCAGAACCGAGAGGCGCTAACCGGCCAAGAGGGATTGTGGTGGCACGAAGGAAAGCTGTACGTGCCCGAGGGTTGCCGACGGGAGGTCATGGAGAGAGCCCACGACAGCCGGAGCGCGGGGCATTACGGCTTCGTAAAGACACTCCACTTAATCCGGCAGCAGTTTTGGTGGCCCACGCTCCGGAAGGACGTGGAGGCGTACTCGGGGGGTTGCCCGGTGTGTGCGACAGCGAAAGGGGCCAAAGGCAAACCTAGAGGCCTACTCCAGTCGGTAGTGGAACCCGACGGCCCTTGGCAAGAGGTCGCCATGGACTTCATAGTGGAGCTCCCGGAGAGTAAGGGGAAGACCGCCATTTGGGTGGTCACGGACTTATTCTCCAAACAAGCGCATTTTGTAGCGTGCCGGCGAGTCCCCACGGCCGAGGGGCTGGCGAGACTGTTCGTGCAACATGTCTACCGACTCCACGGCGCACCTCGACGGGTCGTCAGCGATCGGGGCGGCAACTTCATCGCGCGGTTCTGGCGGGAGTTCCTGAAGCGGGTGGGGATGAAACAAGCCCTATCCTCCGCGGCGCACCCGCAGACGGACGGAGCCACGGAACGCCTGAACGGGGGGCTCGAACAGTACCTGCGCTGCTACGTGGGGCACCAACAGGACGATTGGGCGGAGCTACTACCATTCGCGGAGGTGGCATACAACAACGCCGTTCACAAGAGTACCGGGTTCTCTCCGTTCAAAGTAGCCACCGGGAGAGATTTCGTCCCCATGCCGGAGCTGCCTCAGCCGGAATCCCAGATCAACTCCCTGGACGCCTGGTTCGCCCAAATCGACGAGACCCGGCGAGCGGCGCACGCGGCATTGCAAAGAGCCAAAGCCGACTACAAGAAACACGCGGACCGCAAGAGGCTCCCCGAGGAGAAATGGAAAGTGGGGGACCAGGTGTATCTGTCAACCAAAAACCTAAAGACGCACCAGGCATCGAAAAAACTCAGCCCGAGGTTTTTGGGGCCGTTCCCCATTACAGAGGTCATCAATCCGGTGACCGTCAGGCTGACGCTCCCGAAAAGCCTCGGGAAGATCCACCCGGTGTTCCATTGCAGCCTGCTAAAGTTGCACCAGCCGGGGAACGCCTGGCACAAGGCGGAGGGAGTACCGCCACCCATCATGGTCGGGGGGGAGCAGCACTTCGAAATCAACCGGATACTGGACGCCCGGAGGCACAAGGGGCAGACCCAGCTCCTAGTGCAATGGAAACATTTCCCCAAGTCCCACAGCGAATGGGTGAGTAAAACCCACATAAGGGCGCCGGACCTAGTGCGGGACTTTTACAGTAAATACCCCGGGAAGCCGAAATAGAACCGAGGGGGGGGGAGTTGTTTTCAGGGGGGCGGCATGTCAGGTTCGGTCAGCACGAGGCTTCAGGGAAGCACGGGGCTGCAGGGAAGCTCGCAACCAGACCACGCGGAATCCACCGGCGGTAGCTAGCGGGGAAAAGAGGAACCGAAAGCGCCGCTAATTAACGAGCCACCTGCGGCCAGCTAAACAGGAAAACCACAGCGGAAGCTTTTAACTATGAACTGATAACGGCGCGAGCAAGCAAGGAACGGGGCCGCAGGGCAGCGAAACAAGATCGCAACGCAGCACAGAACCCGCGGGTCTGCACGTAGCAGGGAGGGACCAACCCAGCCGGAGGGGGACTGGCAATCAAGGACAATGGACTCTGACCGACCCTGCCATCATGAACAATCAAGGGGGACATTGGGGGGCCCAATAGTCCACAGCTGCAACGCGATCACGAGGTGGGAAAGCGCGGGAAGGGGGGAATATAACAAGTGATGCAATTGTACCAAGCCAGTCCTGGCTTTGCTTGTGACTACTACGTTACGCATGAGTAAACCTTCTTTGTGAACCACACGTGTCACGAGAGTTTCTCTGTCGAACGGGGCAAATCTCACATTGGCCACCTAGAGTCAGGATGGATTGAGGGATCTATACACTCTGTGTGTGTGTGAGTTCATTCATTTATTCATTCATTCATTCTGGGTGCAAATAGCATAGCTCTCTCCTGCTAGTTGCTCCTTAAGAAATGTAATTCACTTGTACATTATTAGAAGATTCTACGTAGCTTCATGATTAACATCAATGGAAATAAATCTCCTCCCTTCATTTCTGCACTACTGCATTGTTTTATATATAAATATAGGTTAATTCTTCAAGTATCAGTCCTTATGAAGACCAAATGGGACCATCTACATGAAATAGTTACCACCAAAAATCAAGGGATCCTTATGATTTTTAAGACTTTAACAGCGATAACAATACCTGATACTACTACAGCAATAAGGAGAAAAAATAATTAGTTGAGCAGAAATATAAAAACTCAGAATATGATTTGAAATGCAGAAATTCCACTGAGGAAAATATTACATTGTTTTCCTTCCTTTATGACTTACTTTTTTCATGTTAAAATGAAGAACATTAAGCCAAAGCTTTAAACCATAAGCAGAGAGAAACATTTTTAACATAAACACAATAAAAAAGAAAATCTTCAATACAGCTATGAAGGTAAGTATTCTCTTAATTTCATCAACATGTAGTAATGGATGGCCTTCTATAGTAATAACTGAAAGATAGCAGATAGTGCTGGAGGGAAAAAGAGTTAGAGGAACCTTCCAACAGACATTATCTATTTCCCATTTCAGGCATACTGAATGAACAAATAGATCCAAAAGGAGTTTGGCAATGGAGTTTAATAGGAGGAAGAGAAAAAGTAAAGATGAATATTTTGAGGGTTAATGTTGCTCAGCTGTGTGGAATGAAAGGGTTATTTCCTGAATAGCTGCTGACTGCAAGAAGTATATCCTGAGAGTTGCTGATAGTCTACTGTGGGGAATTATCATTGTCTTCTGCTGAGTAAACAGAGGTTGCTGAAGAAACTGTCAGAGGAATATAAGGCAGCCAATCTCTCAGCAGCAAGCTCACTGAGAGAATGAAAAGAAGTTAAGAGAGATTCAGCAGAGTTCAAGGGAAAGATAGCTAATAAATGTTCTAAGTCATACAGTCCTCAGAAGAGAAGAAAGAAATAATAAAAATGTTTCTATTAGACATGTCTTAAGAAATGAGAAGATGAACAGGTAGAACATTTGTGACATGCAGAGATTGTGGCATGTTTACATTCTTGCCAGAGAACAGCTAGACACGTTTTACCTCAAGTGAAAATACTAAAATGGTGTTTGAAAAAAAATGGGCAGAAGTGGAATAGAAAGTGACTACAACAGCTTATAAGAGAAGATGAAAATTTATTAGAGCAAATAAAGGAAGCATTGCAACAAGATATACAGTAACTGTTACCTGCAAGAGGACAAAAGGGAGGTTTGTAAGAGTTGGTGACTCCCTACGAGGAGGATCAGAAACAAATGCAAGCAAAATAACCCTGTTCATGAAATATGATCTCCCTCCTTGGAGCATGGATCAGGGATGCAGCCAAACAGCTGCCAAGATTCAGCCCACTGACACATACATGTCAATGTCCTGTATCTAACGGTGTAATCCTCTCTATAATTACGTTAAGCCTTCAAGTCAGTCTTGACTCTTAGCAATTGCCTGGACAAATCCATGCAGTTTTCTTGGCAATGTTTTTGGAAGTGGTTTTCCACTTCCTTCTTCCCAGGACTGAGTGGGAACGCCTGATCCCAAGCCACCCAGCTGGCTTCCATGCCCAAGGCAGGACTGGAACTCACAGCCTCCTGGTGTCTTGCCTGGTACCTTAACTCTACACCAAACTGGCCCTCAATAATAATAATAAAGTCCCTGCAGTTTTCTTGGCAAGATTTTTGGAAGTAGTCTGCCATTGCTTTCTTCTTCCTATGGCTGAGAGAGAGTGATTGACACAAAGTCACCCAGCTGGCTTCATGCCCAAGGAGGGACTAAAACTCATCACTTGCCAGTCCTACAAGGTACACCAGACTAAGAAACCAATGCCATGTAGGTCAGGACTACTTTTATCGCAACAGCTACAGTAACAGAATCTTGCAAGTCTGCATGTGCTTCCCCCTCCCTCCCTTTATCTTCATGTGAACTACAGAGGGGCTTATCTGACATGTTTTCTCAAGTTACTTTCTTGGTCCAGGCTCAAGCCTCTCTTATCTAGCCGTCACTTTAGTAGTGGCTGTTCCTTCTATCCTTCGAGGCCATTCCCTCTTTCCTCTACAACACAACACCAAACTGTCTCTATGAATCCTCTCTATAATTTTTCTGATTTTCCATGCTGCTATTCAATCCCATGGGACAGCATCAAGAAGACACCCCCCCCCCCCCATCAGGCTTTTTCAGTCAGGGTACTCTTGTCCTATCCTTGTGAAATGGTTGAGATTTTTCTCTTTCCCTTGGAGAATTTTTTAAAATTGTTGATTCAATCTATCTGCCCCCCCAATTTGGTATGGGAAAGATAGCCTTAGGAAAACAAAACAAAACTTGCATTCTCTGAAGTAAACTCAAAAACACCACCAAAAGTAATTCAAATGGAATTCTCAACTATCACAAGAACAAGGCCGAAAACAAACATTTGTTATCATGGATGAAAATTTTCAAGAAATTAGAGAACAGCTTCCAGTGCTCTCCTGGTTGAGAAGACCTGACTCATCTGATTAATATAAGACTGGCTCTCATTTTTTCAGGCCATATTAATTAGCCCACCCCATTGCCTTCTGCTCCAATTCCAACTGCAAACCATCATTACTTACAGACATATGCATCAGCAATAAGAGACCAACTTCCCCTTGGCTTGTGAACATTAAATGCAAATCTCCAGGCAAGTGCTTCAGTGAATGAGATATGAAACCATTTTTGCTCATACAGCAACTGATAAGATTTACAGAAGCCCATCCTCTGAAAATTTTAATTCATTACAGAGCTGATCTGTGCTGTCCAATAAACACTTGTAAGCTTCTGATGAATTGTGGGGCCACAAGTCTACAAGGAAAGATGTACCAGGCATAATAGCTGCTATATAGTGTAGTTTCCAACTCTCCCAGGCACAGATGTTACCCAGCCTGGTAACAAAGCATCTGCAGGAAAACAACCAAGCTCAGAGAACACCAAGAACCCAATGGAAGTTAGCTAGTTTTAATGACAGTTAAACATGGGCAACTTTGATGTCTAAGCCTAAATTGCTTAGTGTGGTTTTATGCTACTCTGCAAATTCTCCACCTCTTCCCAGTGCCGAGTTATGAGTTCCATCTGTTTATTACAGCCATCTGATATACAGTAGCTAAAAGCTAAACTACATGCTTGAATTTCCAAAAAACAAAATGCCCACAGATTAACTTGTGACAGGACTAAAGCATTATTACATCAAAGAGTTCAAAAACGATTTTGATTTTTACCCAGGGGAAATCAGATCAAACTGTAATGTTTCTACTCTCCCTCTCTCTCTGTCTTTCTCCTCCCCTCTCACTTTCTTCCTAGCTAACAGAAAGTGACACAAGGCAAATCACATATCCAATTATCTGTACAGAATGTGTGCGAGCATTTTCAGCTGGCTGGAATACTGTTTCTAAGTTGTCTTTAGCAAATGAAGAAGTTGAAAAAAGAACACGCAACCTATTTTGCAACGCACAGAAGCCTTTTGTGATGTTGGTGGCAATAAAGCCAAGTGACTATTGTCACCAACAGCCAAATGAGACCAAAGTCTTACCTCTACTTGCTATTACTAGAGTTGTTCTAGATTCTAATTGTCTGGATAGCTAAACTGTTCAGACCATAGAAGGAGATAACCAGGTGTGGTGAAACCATATTCATTTGATCAGAAATGGCAGAATTTCTTCTAAGTTTATTTGGAGGACAAGCAAATATAGTTTTCATATCTCCCTGCCACTTCAGCAAAATGATAAAATTACAGTTCTTATATTGAGGCTGTCTCATTCTCTGGTAGCCTACATCACAGAAGAGGAAGGAATGGGGGAGTGATTCTTTTATTCATGTATTCATGTATTTCTTTATTTATAAACCAAATTTATACTCCACCCATCTCACTATATAAGGGACTCTAGGCGGCTCAAAAATAAAAACCATAAAAATAGTTTTAAAAAACTTACAAAAACAAAGTTAAAAGATGGAGAGATGGGTGGGGGTGACAGCAGAAAAGGCTCTCCTCCTAGACCCTGCCAGTTGAAATTCTTTAGTCAACGGGGTCCATAACATGCCCTTCCTGCCAGACCGGGTGGGACAAGATGGTTCCTCAGGTAATCAGGGCCCGTCCCATGAAGGGCTTTAAAGGTCAAAACCAACACCTCAAATTGGACCTGGAAGCAAACTGGCACCCAATGCAGCTTGCACAGGGGTGTTACATATGCAGTCCTAGTGGCACCCATAACTTCCCCCACTGCTGCATTCTGGACTAGCTGCAACTTCCGGATACTTTTCAAGGGTAGCCCCATGTAGAGCACATTGCAACAGTCCATATATGATATTTATAATTATATTTTGTTTCTTGTTTACGTGGGGGATCAGTTGATTATGAACCGTTAAAGCTTAACAGCAACTTTGAATGAACAGAGAAAATAGGTTATACGTTGTTTCTGTTTAGAGTACAGCAGCAAAACTCCTCCCAAGTGCTTAATTACAGAATCGTAGTCACTAAAGTTTTCTTCTCTTTTTTCTAATCCAGTTATCTCCTTTTAGTTTTGGAACGATTGAGTTCTATCATGGATTTCCTGCATCGTGGGATCCAAAAAAGGGGATCACCCCTCACAATGCTGGAAAGGCTGGAGATAGAAACAGAGGTGGCCAAAACACATTAAATCTTCAGTAGAAAGAGTTTGTTACTGTTTCTTAGTTGTCATTAAGGCATGGCCCTCACCGATCAGAAGGTCCAGCTCAGAGGTCAAAAAGGGAGAGGTGGAGAGGAATTTTGGCAGGAAAGAGATGAACTTGAACAGGGAGAAAGAAAAGAGATCAAGCCAAAGGGGAGAAGATTCACCTAGAGTGAAGGAGTGTGAGGAGAAGGGATTTTATTCATTGTAAATTGGAAGCTTATTCTTTTCCAGTGGGAAAACAGAAATAACCCTCACATAAGGAGCACAATGTAACACCCCAAGAGGTCAAGAAGCAACACAAAAAGGAGGAAACCAAATAGGTTTTTTTTTAACTTTTTCATTTTGTTGTTTATTTCATTTAGTCTCTCTTTTTTTAATATCCACAAACAATAAGTAACCATCCAATGGAGACCTTAGTATTAAGGATGAAGCTTAAGAGAGAAACCTTTATTGCATAACAAATAGTTTGATGTATTTTGCAGTTGTTTATTAATGCCATATTTAGCTTCGGATGCAAAATGTAAACAACCTGATGCTTATCAGCATTGACATTTTAGAAATCATAGTTAATACTGATACAAACGTCTTTATCTTTAAAGGTTTAAGTTGCGTAAACATTAGAGTGTTAATAATATCTAGTGCATATTGTATAAATACCACCGTACCCAAATAATATAATGAGAAGAAGAGGAGGAAGAGGAGGAGGAAGAGGAGGAGGAAGAGGAGGAAGAAGAAGAAGAAGAAGAGGAGGAGGAGGAAGAAGAAGGAAGAGGAGGAGGAGGAGAAGGAGGAAGAAGAAGAGGAGGAAGAGGAGGAGGAGGAAGAGGAGGAGGAAGAGGAGGAGGAGGAAGAGGAGGAGGAAGAGGAGGAGGAGGAAGAAGAAGAGGAGGAGGAGGAAGAGGAGGAGGAGGAAGAAGAAGAGGAGGAGGAGGAAGAGGAGGAGGAGGAAGAAGAAGAGGAGGAGGAGGAGGAAGAAGGAAGAGGAGGAGGAGGAGGAGAAGGAGGAAGAAGAAGAGGAGGAGGAAGAAGAAGAAGGAAGAAGAGGAGGAAGAGGAAGAGGAGGAAGAGGAGGAGGAGGAAGAAGAAGAAGAAGAGGAGGAGGAGGAGGAGGAGGAGGAGGAGGAGGAGGAGGAGGAGGAGGAGGAATCAAACATGGGGAGGAGGAGATTTAATTGTGAGATTATTGTTAAAAACAGTCTGTGGTGTAATTGGATATTTCTTTTTCTTCCTCTTTTTTTTTCTTTTTCCAATGGAAGCTACATTGGATCAACTTACAGTTTTTTATTTTGTATGGGATTTGGGAGGTGGACAGTCAACTCTTTCCTCACTTTCTGTTAATGCAACCATTTATTGTGTCGTCACATTTGGAAAGAAACTGTAGAGCAATAATAGGCCAGAGTTTGGAAGCCCGGGAGACAAGCTATTGGTGGAGATACTCTGGTTCCCTGAACTGCCATTGGCTGAGCTAGTTAAAGTTCCCAGAGCGGGTTTATCCAAAGAACTCCAGATGACCTCTGCAGTAATGATAGAAGGAAGAAGCCATTTGGTTTAATCACCTTTACACCAAATATTCGGTTTAATTTTAATGCAACGGTACTTAATTAGCATTTCCTGAAGCAGGAAGCAAAAAAAAACATGCCTAACTTTCATGAGGTTCTTTTTTAATTCAACATCCAGAGACAAGTGGACAGTAGAGAACATTGGCATGGCACGATGTATATGAATGGAGACAAGTGGCTCTCACATCAGATGTGAAATTCAACGTGTTATGCAGTTGTAGAAAAAATAAAATAGGTCATTGATGTGTATCTGGAAGGTGGAATGTGAGACTGGAGGATCATAGGTAAGAATGCAACTCCAGAAGCATCAACTCTTTGCACTTTTTCTCCTATTAAACCCTAGGGTTTAATAAGAGTTGAGATAGTAGGCAACGGACTCCCATTTGTCTATCTCTGCTCTGCGGAGAAGACTGATATTCTAAAGTTCTCCACTCCAGTCTACTTCCTACACGAAGAATACAACCTGCCTGCCTGCCTGCCTGCCTGCCTGCCTGCCTGCCTGCCTGCCTGCCTGCCTGCCTGCCTGCCTGCCTGCCTGCCTGCCTCTCTCTCTCTCTCTCTCTCCTCCCTCCCTCCCTCCCTCCCTCCCTCCCTCCCTCCCTTCCTTCCTTCCTTCCTTCCTTCCTTCCTTCCTTCCTTCCTTCCTTCCTTCCTTCTTCCCCCTACTACAAGCTCAGAAATTAAAGCATTAATTTCTATTAAAGCATGCAACATCCCTAATAAAATTTATATATTAGAACAAGGATGTCTGCAGAATGTGGTCAAAGAAGTCAAGACGGCCACTGTGATGGTGTGGGTGAAGCTCTGACTGTTTTTTGTTTTTGTTTTTAATGGGTGTTGGGCTTCGATGACACTGCCAGGTCCCCATCTTTTGACCATATCCTGCAGACTCTCCATATTACAAATAAAGTTCAGGATTGCCCATTTCTCTGTATTTTATTAGGCTTATCATTAGGGATAGATGGAGACCGTGTCAAAAATAAGTCCTGTTCAGAAGTGGGGTGCACAACTTGCCCTGCATTCTTTAAGCTACAGTAGAATCCCACCCCCTGGCACAATGGCACCTACGGCCCCGTTTTCAGTGCTGAATTAAGCTTCAGCTCCTAATCTAGTCACTTCTTGTTCTTTGAATCTGCAGAAAGAGTGGGTCGAGGGAGGTGCCGTGCTATTCTCTGCCTCAGGAAGAAAAATGTTCCAGGCTTGCCCTGCCAAGTGATTTCTTTTAAAATGTTGGAAAACGTGATGAGGAAAATGCGGGTGACGGTAGCGCAGCCGCGATGCCACTTTCAATGCATAAAAATGTACAAGGCCACAATACATTTAAGAATCCCTCATCTGAGTAAGTTGTAAAGAAGCTGGCAGGAGGAATAATTAATTCACATTAATAGCTCTCAGTGTGTGGCTGCCGTAGAGCTCGAGTGGGGGCGGAGGGGGGAGAAGTAGCCTGAAGAACTAGAAATAATGGTTTCTACTGCTGAAGCTATTTGCATTCTAGCCTCTTTAAAAAGAAAAAAAGAGAGAGAGAGAAAACTCTTTAAGTGCATAATTACATACCAAATACGTGGTGTGTTTAATAGTGCACAAGATGGGCTAAAAGCAGACCACAGCCACAAAACATTTTGGAAAAAGGAGTTTAAAAAAAAATCCAAAAGTTTCTTGGATGGCTATAAAATAGTTCCAATCAAATAATCTTCATGAAGCAAAACAGGAGAGGGTCTCAAACAGGAGAGCAAATCAAATCAAATCAGGAGTGAACATTCCACCATTCAGACCTTTGGAGGTGGCCCTAGACGTTTTTGTGGATGATCCTGAACTGTAAGGTAATAAAGGGGCAAATTATTAAATGCAAGAGAAGTTGTCATATTAACTGTTTGGAATGACACTTACTTGGATGAAATTAGTTTTTGTCCCAATTTGTTTCTCTGCTTTTTTTTCTCTGCTCTTGGGATGAAGCTATCGAGACCCCAAAAGATGGTGGGCTTCCTTACTTTATTTATTTATATATGTGTGTGTGTGTATGTGTTGTTGTTGTTGTTTAGTCATTAAGTCATGTCCGACTCTTCGTGACCCCATGAACCATATTGCGCCAGGCCTTCCGGTCCTATGTGTGTATGTATTTATATATAAATAAATGAATTTATTTCTATATAAATAAATAAATATAAATACATACATACACACATACATACATATAGTAAAATTTTATTAAGGGTTTTAAAGAGAAGATCAAAACTAACAAAAACGAATATAGAGTAAAGAAAGAAAAGAAAGGGAAAAGAGAGAAAAGAAAGAAAAGAAAAGGTGCAGGAAAAAAAAGATAGAAAGAAATAGAAAGAAGCTTCCAATTTTCTTTGCAGCAAATACAAGTATGATTACAATGTTATCTCTTACTCTATGGTTGCAAAGAGAAAAGCTCCCTTGTTTCTCTTATCTAGTTTTTTCTCATCATCAAAACCACAAATCATAAGTGCATTTTTTTCTGCTTCATGAAAAAAGTCCATAAGGGGTCAGTCGAAAATGTAGTAATCAAAGAGGTCAATTTAGCCATCTCTGCAAGTTCCATCATCTTCACCAGCCCTTCCTCCATTGCGGGTAGTGCCAAAACTTTCCCTTTTTGAGCATATAATCGTCTTTCTGCAGTTGTGGGCTTCCTTACTTCAGAAAAGACATTGTGTTGGGAGGACTTTTTAGCAGGATGTCTTAGCAGGCCCTGATCCCTTGAGGAAGCCTCGTCCTCCTTGCTCACTTACTCTTTTCATCTCATGCACAATCCACATAAGCAGGCAAGGGAGGCAGGATTTCTTGCTAGTCTCGACGCTGCTCCTGCTGCTAAGGTCCAGGTTGCAGCGGGGACCCAGAGACATGCCTTTTCCGCTGTGGCACCTGCCCTCTGGAGCATCCTCCTTCCTTTTGGCTTTTCAGAAGGCCTTGAAGACCTGGCTTTACGCCCGGGCCCTGACTGTGCAAAGGGTCCCATATCATGGTTGTGCTGACACCGATGGTTTTTTAAGATCTCTTGGCTGCATTTCTATTTAATTTTCTGTATTGTTTTAAGTGTTTGACTGTTTTTTTCCATTGTTAGCTGCCCAGAGTCACTGGTCTGAGATGGGCGGCTATATCAATTGAATCAATAAATCAATAAACCAATAAAATTTCTCCAAACCCACAGAAATCCGACTGTTGTAATAGAAGGTCCTCTTTTCAATCTTGCATACCAATTTATTGAGCCCCTGGGTGTCGAGCGGCATATAAATTTAATAATAAATTTAATTATTTTGGATAAGGGAGTGGCATTGTATACTCCTGTGCCCAAACATACCATCCAAAATCCAAAAAGTGAACCAAGAAGAAGGTACCTGGGCAGTCCTCTTCTACGGACACCATTTTACAATCAAGATCTGATCATTCCCAATGCCGGAATCCAAGAAGAAACTGGGATACAGAGTGTGTTGGGTGGACTGCCGCTTTTGAGAACAACGTTAGCACCTTCTCACTCTTCAACATCTGAAAATTCTTTATCAAATGTTTAAGGAACAATACCCAGGAAGGTAGCATCCAGTTTTAGAGGCCATATAACTTGGAATTCCATATTTTGACAATGAAAAGGGAACATTTATTCCCTCCTTGACATCACTGTGCATAGAAGCCTTAGTAAACCAGCACAGATGGCTCATGCTTCATAGTGGAACACAAGCTGAGGCCAAATGATCTCCTTTATTTAAATTGTGGGAATAAAACCCATGACAGCTATTAGGGCAGTACAGTGCCTTGACTGGAAAAAGGCCTTTGAGCATGCGTGTGAGTGCAAGATGCATTGCTTGTCCTGTTGTAAAACATATTGCCCTTTTTTTTGCAGAATTGGGCAGAAGTCCCTGCTCCCTCCCCAGCCATGAGTCACATAATCTTGGAAAATGATGGGCTGCAATAATGAGTTGCAATCTGGGTTGATTTGCAGTCACACATACTCTAAAGCAGTGTTTCTCAACCTTGGTACCTTTAAGATGTCTGGACTTCAACTCCCAGAATTCCCCAGCCAGTATGGGGAGTTGAAGTCCAGACATCGTAAAGGTGCCAAGGTTGAGAAACACAGCTCTAAAGCAACAATTACATCTAAAGCACTGTTTTGCATGAGGAACTATAATGAAGATTATGTATTTGTTTATTATTTCTTTTATAGAAGACCAGTGAGCTCACTTGACTTCTACCTGGAATAAATTCCCTTGCCTCTAAGCATAGGCCTGTCCACTTAGCTCTGTATATTGCATACTGGAATTCTAGTAAACCCCCCCCCCCCCAAAAGGGAGATCTCGTAAGTCTAAAATCACCCCCTTTTGAATCGGAAGATTGCTCTTTCCTCTTTTGGAAAGATGGAAAAGACATCTGCCAAAGCTTTAAGTGGAATGGAATTGGCATGATCTCTCCAAACGGTCTCTGTTGTGTTGAGATGGACAGCAATGAAGGGATCCTGCCAGAAACTTTCAGTCCCACTTCCAGAATTCGCACAACAAACTTGTATTTGGAAAAGATGCCTTAGGAAATAATGAACATGTATAGGAAATAAAAACAGTATATTGGAATGGTGGGTTTGTGTGCTGGAGGCCTTGAATGTTCATACTAGACGTATTTGCATTCTATAAAGAAGTATATTACAGAGAATTGCATATGGAAGCTTCGCCTATTCTGAACTAATGTTTATAGCCATATAAGTTTTCAGCAATTGCTATTTATAAAAGATCTGAGTGCTGAACATCCTTCTCCAATCCTGAGGGCCTTGGGGCTTTTATTTCCTTTTATTTAAAAGAACTGAAGAAAAAAGTTTGAGTAATAAAAAAGGACCCCTCCCTGAAAAAAAAATGCTATAATGATGGGACACTGTAAAAACCCAATGCCAGTTCCAGTTCTTAAAACAGAATTTTTTATTTGCTATCCCTGCTGTTTTTTGCAGGGTCCCCAAACTCACACCACCAACACCCTTCATCTCCTAAGCTGGAATGAATAAAATAAAATGTTCTGTCAAATGGAAATTGTTTTCAGAAGCGCAGTCTTTCCTTGCTGGTTCAAACAGCAAAGAAATAGCATAATGAGTGGGAAAACTTTGAAGGGAAAGAAAGGGGGGGAGGGGGGAACCTCTTTAACTTGCTTTCAGAATAATGAAAGGAACATTTTTCTTTATTATGATGATATTCTGAGAGAAAGAGAGAGAGAATACAGAGTGATAAGTGCCAGGAAATTACAGGACACACCAAACTATGGAGAAAAGATAGGTTTGGGGTCCATTTGCTTTAGCAATTCTTTCCTCTGTTCATTTTTTACATTGAACATTTTAAATATATTTTCATTGGTAAGTGTCCTAGGCATTAATAAGTGACAAATCAGTTATGTGCAAAGCGTTTTCCCCAAATGTATAAATGGAGGGCTTAGAAATTGAAGTAATGAGATGAAATCAAGACTTTTCATTTAACTCATTTTAAGTATTTGAGTGACCTGGGTCATAACTGGATGAAAGACCACCAAAACATTCCAGGACTGTTAGCTTGACCAAGGAAGCTCAAAAAACATCTCAGAAACTGCAAAAGAGGCTTTGATTTCTTTTCTGTTTTTCTTTTTAACCTCAGATGCTTTAATATGTCTTCAAAATTGTCCTTGTGGCACTTTGGAGCTCAATTGATGGGGAGAAGTTAGGTGAAAATGCCAGTAATTTTTTCCTGTTAGAGATTTCTCCACCATATCACAACTCTCTGAATGCTAACACTGGAGAAACTATTGTATGGTGCAAGATAAGATACAAAATTCAGCAACTTTAAGACAAAAGTTCAACAAAAGCTTAGCTTGCCCATTTCTCCCTTGATGACAAATTTCACATGTGGGTCACATCAGGTTCCCTTCCCGCACTCCCATTTTAGACCAAACAGTTCATTGCCCGTTCAAACTATTTGCATGTGTGAGTTATTTCAGAACATCTTGCCCCTTGTCTATACATAATGATTCATTACTTGCCTCTCTTCACATGTATATAGACCATTATGAAAATTTCATAGTGCCGCCTACTAATTCTTACAGTTTCTGCTGTATAGATAATAAATCCTTTAATGTTAATGTGGGGCTTTTCCCCACATCCTGATGATTTTTGCTCCAGGTTTTCAATTTTCATTTGCATGTCCTCTCAAATGAAGGCTGCACTTTTACTTTCCAATCAATTCCACTTTTCAAGGATTTGAGCTTGGTGAGGGTAGGGTACTAAACTTAGTTGGGAATTAGTTGAACGGACTATTTGCAAGCAGATTTCCAAGGCTAGAAAGGGGAGTTTTGAAGAGATTCAGGCCTTCATGTTGGACAAGAGCTGGGTGAGTCAGGCTTGGTAGAACTTTCTGAGGTTTGACCTTTTTCTGCAAAAATTGTCTTTGAGAGGTTTCCATCATGTGTCTGGGTTTGCACATTTGAGCACTAGATTTGAGCACTGTAACAACAGCAACGGCTAACCCACTTGTTATTGCTGGTTTTTGATTGATTATGTGACATCAAGTCATTCTCAATTCCTAGTGACCACATAGATAGGGTTTCTCCATGATGATCTACCCCTAAGCTGGTCTCTCAAGTCTCTCAACATATTCATCACCACTGTAACTGAGTTCATCCACCTCACTGCTGGTCATCCTCTTCATCTTTTTCTTCCCACCTTTCCCAACATCAGGGCTTTCTGCAGAGAGCTGGATCTTCACATAATGTGTTTGAAGTAGGGTAATTTGAGCCTGGTCATTTGTGCCTTGAGTGAGCACTCTGGGTTGATCTATTGGTTTTTCTTGGCTGTCCATGGTGTTCCCAGGAGTCTTCTCCAACAAGTGGTTGATTGTTTTCCACACCAGTAAAATCTTGGAAAGAGGGTTGAAAAAGAAGCAGTATAATCAGAACCACCGACCCTCATTCCTGAAATAATTTTTGGGAAGATTTTTCCTTCCCTGAGATGAATTCAATGATATGGTCCAATCAAATTCTCTACCCAGAAATAGGATGGAAAGGTATTGAAGGACCATTAGTTGAGTGCTCTGCTGTAAGTATTTTCTCTGATGCATTTCCTACATCAGGAAAGGATAACCTGTTTAATGGGCTGGAAACCACACCTTTTTTTTTAACCCTTTCAGGATGACAATGTGGTACATCCCACCATTTTTTTGTTGCATTTTAGAAAGAGATGCAGCAGTACACACACAGACACCCCAGAGATATACATATTATATTATATTATATTATATTATATTATATTATATTATATTATATTATATTATATTATATTATATTATATTATATTATATATTATATACATATACATACATACATACACACACATATACATATCTATCTATCTATCTATCTATCTATCTATCTATATCTATATCTATATCTATATCTATATCTATATCTATATCTATATCTATATCTATCTATTCTATATCTATATTTACAGTTGATACACTAAGTCTACTTGAGGTTTAGGACATCTATTTTAGTGCTTATTTTAAAAGGAATAAAATTTATTTATTTGTTTATTTGTTTATCATATTGATGTATCTGCCCGTCTCAATCAATCAATATTTTATTTTGGTCACAGACCAGAATTGCAAATAAAAATGTATCAAAATGAAATAAAACAAAACATGATAATATATTACAGTTAATGGTGGGATCATCAGTGGGCAATCAAAGTCTGCCTAATTTTACAGACAATGTAACAAAATTTAGCTATGTTCAAAGAAACTGAATGATACTGATCAGATAGCAACAACTATACATAAAAAAGATTAGAGTTTCCTGAGTATTTTACCAAATAGGGAGTTATAAAATGGGTCCATTATAGAAGGCACAGTATAGCAGGACATGATCTGCCCATCTCATGAACATGACTCTGGGTGGCATACAATAAAAAAACAACCCATAAAATAGAAACATTAAAAGCCATTCCATAATTTAAAACATCAATATTATTAAATGAAAGAGAATCTTGTCTGACTACCTGAACTTTTCTCATGAGACTTCTTCAAGGAAGTTTTAAGATTTGGAGGGGGGGGGGGGATCCATTTGTTTTGCTCTCTCCTCTCTTCTTCAGAGACTGTACCAAAATTTCCATCTAACGCCATCTAATCATCTGGGAATCGGCATCTTTTTATTCTTCAGCACCATGGACAGAGTTATTAATCTTTGGATCCAAGTTGAAAAGATTATTACATATCACTGTGCCCTTTTTATAAAAGGAAATCCTGTTTCAACATGGAACAGGAAAGTGATGATTTATATCCCACAGCAAAGAGAGATTTAAAATGAGTTTAAAAAAAGAAACCAGCTTTTACATTATTTGGGAGCTCTGAAGAAGGGTATCGCGTGCCGTTCCAGGTTGGCATTTTGCAACTGAAGCAGCAGAGTCTGATGAGTTACAACACATGGCAAAAAATAATAATAATACAATAGACCATGACAGTTGGGAGCTATAATTACTTTGTATTGCTCAAGGAACATTAAATTTTAAACGTGGAACTGGGGATGTGACTGAAATTTACAGCATCATGTGGAGAATCTCTCTCTCTCGCTACTAATACTGAATACTCAATGGGTGATGGCATTATAGAAAGAGCTGCATGGATTGAATTGTAAGTTAGGGACCACCGGCCTCTAAAGTAGACTGGGGTCACCCAAGCTGTCTTCTGTGGCTTAAACTTTGAGGGAAAACATGCAGGCATTGGATATAATCTTAGGATTCAGCATTTTTCTACCAATCCAGATCACTAGTTAAGTGTCTTGATTTAATACACTTCTGAGGCAGATCTGATATTTGCTTCAGCAGCAGCCATAAACTGCCCTTACCTGCATGGCTCCTTACATTTCCTATTTTCCATCCTACTCCTATGGTTGTCCTCTCAGCCTACTGAGTAGCAGAGCATAGATTTTAAAGCAGAAGGAGTGGTTTAAGTATTGGACCACCACCCTGATTCTCAGGTTCTTCAACTGAACCTACCTCACAGATTTGTTGTTGTTATTGTGGGGGAAATTTTCAGAAGGAATGATGTATAAATCTATATTAATTAGATATGTGTAGGCAGACTGGCTCATTATCTTGGAAACCACTGTGGCACCATAGTTAAAGTGTTGAACTAGGGCTGGAAAGGCCCAGATTCAAGTCTTCCATCAAGAAAAACTCACCGGGTGACTTTGGGCTACTCCCTCTCTCCCGTTTCAGCCTATCTCACAAGGTTTTTGTGAGGGAAAAAAAATGGAAGGAAAACACAATATATGCAATTTCAGCTCCTTATGAAAAGGCAAGACATAAATCAGATAGGCAGATAGATAGATATCTGATTTATATATCCTCGCAGCTCACAAATGTGACTTTGGGTGGCATACAATAAAACAACCAGTTAAAACAAATAAAAACAATCCTTAAAAACAATTAAATGCAAATATAAATAAGACTGTAGGAGAATGGACCAGCATCCTACACAGTGTGGCCATCTCATGGGATCCCTATTTCCCTCGGATCCCCAGGCCAGCTAGAAGAACCATGTTTTCAGGAATTTCCTAAATGCCAATAGGTTCAGGGCTAAACCTAAGTATATGGAGGATCTATAGAAGGTAGATAGGGAGGGAGGGAGGGAGCTGATTGATAGATATATGATAGAAATAAAGATAGATAGATAGATAGATAGATAGATAGATAGATAGATAGATAGATAGATAGATAGACAGACAGACAGACAGACAGACAGACAGACAGACAGAGGTTATTCTTCACTGAAGGGGCTCAGATCAGCACTTTAAATTTCCCCATTTTGTGAAGATGAAGCTGGGTAGAAAAATATGGAATGAAGGAAAACAGAGAATAGGTCAAATTCTACTCAGAATTTGAAGAAAGCAATTGAAGTTCCTTACTTCTCCCCCACACTGGGGCTCTATAAAGCTCCAGAGCTTATGCCCTTATAGCTGCCCTTGTTTCTGCTTGCTTCTTCAGCTACCTCTGAGATCTCCTGATATTGTGCATCTCAGATTACTTTTTCTTAGAGAAGAAACAAGAGAAGACAGAGGACAACCCTGTCAATGCTGTGAAAAGACAAGATAAGACAAGGTCCAAGTCAAGGTGACTTCTACTGTCTCCTTCAAATTTTAAAAAAAATTATTTTATAGCCTATCAAAGAAGCAGAAAAATATGCCAGTTTTAGCTCTGTGTTAAATCAGGGGGCAGAAAATGTGAGGAAGATTTGCCAAAAACCAGGAGATAAGTGGGCTGAAATCAAAATGGGCAACTTGGTGCTGATGGATGGAAATGTAAATATCAACATTTCTACTGATGCTGACTTTAAAAAAAAAAAAAAATCCGGTTTATTTACAAGAATGTTTCTAAGGCAATGCTAGGAAATAAAAATGTAGGTAGCTGCATTTCATGTTTGCTTCAAAAATGGAATCACCTACTCATTAGAAAAACAAAATGAAGATAAGGTGAGATAATAAAGAGCTTCTCAAGAGACTAGATAGAGTGATATTTCTGATAATTGTCTATTTTGTAACCCTGGCCCCATGACAGTTATTTTGTAAAAGGGCAAGCCACATCTGGCAGCCATTTTGTGATGATGTTTACAACACACCATCAAAATTCCAAAAATGACTGACACAACCTTGTTTACCCCGAGATCATAGAATAAATGCCATAACCTACTCTAGGCAACTTTCAGCCTTCCTGAAACTTTCTACAAGACCCATCCCTGCATTCCTTGGTGCATATATGCTCATTAACATTCAGACTAAAATGGTCCGTGACTTTTTTCTTTTTCCACTTCAAAAACAAAAGTTGAATTGATCTGAGGGATTCTGGAAAACCTTTCTGGATTTGCCCCGTTCTATAACCTCCAAAGCGTTTGGTAGTGTCATTAAGAGGTAACATGACTAGCAGTCCTGAGGCACTGCATCCTAAATGGCTCATAAATCCATTGGGTTATTGAGTTGTGTTGCACAGCACTCCAGTCCCTGTGCAATTAGCAGACTCAACATTCCTTGTGTCACTTGGGATGATTCGCCAAATGCTAACAGCCGTAGCAACATGGCTTTGGATTCGCTTTCGTAAGGAGCAAAGATTCAACTTATCTGGTAGAACCAAGCTCAGAAAAAACTAAGTCATGTTTCAACACTGAATTGGAAGCACTGAATTTATGTTTGGCATCTGAGTGCAAAAGCAATGGGAACTCAATAGGCATCTGGTTTACAAAAAGATTGAGAATGCGTAAAATGAAGTCTTCCTTCAATTCTTCACTTTGCCCATTTCATTTTTTAAAAAAATTAAATTTATGTCCCATCTTCCCAATAAAAAGATGACTTCCTCTGATGTTGCTTTCAATTTCTTTTACAAGACCATATACTGGGTAGAAATGGGAATGATCATTGCATTCTGCATTGCCTAGAGTATGGCTTTTCATTTCGTTCCAATTAATAATTATCTCTGAAAAGACTAATACCAAAGATTGCTTGCGCTTATCGAGTTTGGCTTTTGTTTTTCAATGAAAACATATTGTTGGATCTGCTACACCAAAGCCATAGCTCAGGGGTAAAGTACTTGCTTTAACGGCAGGAGACCTCAGTTTGAATTCCTAATATTTCCACGTGGGATTTGAAAAGTCTGGAACAAGTGCTCAGCATACTTGACTTTTCTATTGTTGTTATTCCCAACAGACCCAAGGTTCATTGAACGAACTGATTCCTTTCTCTAGAAAAAGATAATCTGACACATATTGCATGGTCACAGGGTCCAAAAAGATCTACAAAGAAGTAGTGACCTCTGCTGAGTGTGCCACAGATATTTTGGGGGGGAAAAGAGAAAAGCAGAAGTCCTGGTGACTTCCCAATTTTTTTAAAAAAAATATTCCAACCCTTCACTGTATTTGAACAGGCCAGAAAAAGTATATCTCTTTTTTTAAAAATAAAAAAAAAATTGTGAAATCAAAGAGGATAGCAAATTGGATTGTATTATCCATTAAATCATTCGTTTATATACTTTTTTTCCTCCCATCCTCCATAGAATTCTAAATCTGATTCACACATTTCTACTAGTGGGCCAAAGGTTAGGGTCAGACCAGGAGGAAGTAGCTTCATACATTTCCTACCTGTCTGATCATAGGTGGACAAACATGTAGGCTACATGTATGTTAGGCAGTTCCATGGAGGCCTTAATCCATTCACCAGCTAATGGGAAGAAGGAATGACCTTGATGGACAGGAGGAGGAGTCTGGTCTACCTTGAAGGCACTAATCTGCTTCCTCCCCCTCCACTGTCCAACTGAATAGCAGAGACATAGCAATGAAATATTCAACTGTCCCCTGTGAAAATAAGATGGTCATGGGGAGTTGATGGTCAATGGGATTGCCACTTCCCACTTCCAGCTGCCAGATGATTAATGGTGCAAACCACTGTGGAGGGCCTCATTCCAATTGTTAAACAGCTGGACATCAGGGAGAGAAAGTCAAGCAAAACAGTCTTAATGAACAGCATCTTGAGGAAGGGAAATGTGTTTCTGAATGTAGATTAGCATATATGTCTGGGAGGAGAAAAAGTTGTGCCCAGGCCCTGCCCATTTTGGGCACCAGGCAACTTACAGACCCAATTCATCCTCTGCGACTCCATGGAACCCTCGGGACAAGATGTTACCTACTGCTATTGTGATGGAAGGCATGAGCAGAGAGGATTCTGGAATGGAGCTTCAAGGTTGCCAGGAAGGGGAAGAGAGGTTCCAGGGGAAGCATCTCTTCAGCCTCCAGATGGACTGTATGAAAGTCAAGAGGAGGAGACTGGTCCCCCCCTAAGGGCATGGTGTTTATAGTTGCTATTGTTGGGGGATTAGAGTTAGTCTACCTAGATTCTATTATGTGTAAGCTAATAAAGGAGCTGAACTGATTCTGGATTGTCTCGCTGTTGTTCTTGGGCTGAACCTGACAGCTATCCTAATGGGCAACTTACTGACTCCACTCTGTTGTGACAGCAGGTGTTTTGTGAAGATCCTTCTTTGAGCCTTTATCCATTGTTTCAGTGGTCTGCAGCTTCCCAGGCTTCAATGCTCCCATGTCCTTCCAAGGGAAGGGATCAGGCAGGAACTCCTCCCTTGGAGCTTCGGGTGAGACAGAAAGATGCACAACAGAAGTGAAGACATGAGCTATGTGGTGGAATTTGGTAATGTGGTAAGACATGGCCCAATCTACCATTTCAACACGGCTCAAAAGCACCCCAAGAAATACAAAACCATTTCTCAGCTGTGAGAATAAGACCTATCAGAAATCTTTCTTTGTAGGGCAAGAAAGCTTTTGAGAAACTGAAAGCCAGCGTAACAATGATCATGGAAGTAAATTCTTGCTAAGTAAGGGTGGAGAACACTAAATGACTTCCATTAGGGGAAGAATTGGTTTGGCTTTCATTTTAATACTAACTGACCAAATTTCATCTCTTAATTGTGAACTTATTTATTTGGCTATGACATTTTTAATTAAACTTATTTTGCTGACTAGGGGCTGTATTATTTTAATTACTTGTTTAGTATTTTATTATGCAGCATGATGGTGTTTTCCCCCCATTTTTAGTTATGGGTTTGAAAATATTTGTTAGTCAAACTGAGGAAAACCTTAGAGAACATACATTTTTCATCAAAATTTACATTCTGCAATTTCTAAGTCAGTCTGCAAACTGGAACACAGTTTCCCTTTGTTTGCACTTCTCTGAACTTTGTTCTGCATTTCTCTTATTTAAACAAAAATGAATACAGCAGGGAAAATTGCTTATACATATGTGTACATTGGAGAGAAATGTGTACAAAAAGGCACATTTCTGGAGCAATTAGTTGTGCAAATGCTTAAATTTAGGGGAATGCATTAATGTTTCAGGCTAATTGTTTTTACAAATTGTTTCATATTTGCTTTCTATGTCAAGCTGCTTTTTCATTTGATTTTCATTGTTTTTTCCAGTTTTTTGAAACACCTGAAGTCTTGGAAAGAATGACATGTAGACTTGTTTCACTTGTAGACATTCAACAGCCTCAAGCATGTGGCAATTTTGATGGCCTTGTGACTTATTATCCCTTATTCCTCTTGACATTTTCCAATACCTTGTTCTCTTTTGACATTTTTACTTTCCTGGTAAAAAATCCTTTGGCAGATTCTGGAATACACAGCAAAACTGACATCAGAGTTCACTTCCACCCCTTCTTGTCACCCTTAGCAGTTGCCAGAATCCATATGACTTGCAGGTGGGAACACAGGGATGGGAATAGAATTATAGCACAGCCAGGGAAGATGCAAAGACAGAGCTGGCAATGCGGAAAGGGGCAAGTCTGCCATTTGGAGCAGAACAGGCTCCTCTGATATTTCAAATGTGATAATAAACTTCTCTAGCAACTTCTTTTTCCAGCACAGCTGGCTACTTTGACATATTGGCTGACAATGAAACACCCTATACTTTTGACTCTAATAAAGCACAAGCTATACATTTAAAACTGACCCCCGAACAAATGGAATCCCTTCTGGGAAATTCAAAGGGTTGTTTTTCCATGTCCAATGTAACAGAGAATATGAGTTAGTGCCTTCTAAGAACTCAGTTCAAAACATGCAATCTTGAGGAAGTTTCAAGGTGCACAAGAAGACTCAAAGATAAACAATTACTGGCAGGATAATCAGAACACTTACTCTGTTGCAGACATATGTTGCAGGTTATCTTTTAATAAACAGGGACGGGCCTATAATCAGGTGGAGGCATACGAACTACAACAACCTGTGAGGCCATCTCCAAAATTCTTTTTTGTTTCCATTTTATCTTTCTAGTTCTCTCTTCTTTCTCTTTCTCTGCCCATGATCTTTGGCAGAAATCTGAAATGATCATTCACAGAAGCCTGGTTCAAATTAAGGTTATAAGTTGTCCTAGATTTCCTCATGGTTCATCACTGCATGAAAGACCATCTCTATTCATCTAATTCCTAACCAAAGAAATCTATTTCTTCTCCCACTCCTCAATATACTGTATCTAAAACAGGACACCTGACAATGAACATAAAAAGTACATCAAGATTTGAGAATGGAGCCAAATGTTGGCAACATGAATGAAAGGGAATAGATATGGATACAGAGATGAAATACTCTTCTCTCTGAGCACAGGAAACCTTTCTGAGATATTTCACTGATATAATCCATGAAAAAAAAAAGTTGTCTTATTTGTCCTCGGTGGTGTTCAAATCAAATCAAATCTTTATTACGGTCAAAGACCAGCATAAGGAGGGTGGGTACAGTCAATTAAAAAGCATAGAAAATACATCAGAGTCTAAGTAATAATAATAATAACAATTGTTGATAAGAAAGACAAAAAAGTCTGGATAGTGGACATTGCAATACCTGGAGACAACAGAATAGAAGAGAAAGAATTGGAGAAAATCACAAAATATAAAGATCTGCAAATAGAGTGACTATGGCAAAAGAAAGCAAAGATAGTACCAATAGTAATAGATGCCTGGGGTGCAAACCCAAAACATCTGGAGCACTGCTTGAAGACCATCGGCCTTGACAAAATCACCATCAGTCCATTGCAAAAGGCAGCTTTACCTGGAACAGCTTCCATCCTGCGACGATACCTTTAACCCCATCAAACAACATCTACCTATCCCAGGTCCTTGGGAAGGACTTGATAGATGGATAAAAATGCCAAATCCAGCCTAAACATCTGGCTGACTGTGCAGCCAACAATAATTATGAAAAGCTAAAAGATATAAAATAGAAAGTATATATCTAAAAGGAATCTACAAGGAAGGGTAGCAGCATTAGTTGGGTGTAGGGGACCATAAAGATTAGTATATGGCAGACTATATCAAATTACACAGCACTCTGATGAACTAGATGCTCATTAAGACTAGTTTATGGGACAGGTCATCATCTGACAAATTTTAATCGCTGCTGCGCAGAACCTGACAACTTTATATGTTGTAGCAGGGTTGGTATCTGAAACCATGGTGTTCAAGTAATTCAGAGAAATAGGGACTATTTCAGAGAAAGACATCAAAGATCAGGAGACTAGCAACTAATTTCTATCAAGAGAGACTGAAAAGCTTTGTACATTCAGCTTTAAGAAGGGCAGAAGGATGTACGGTAGCACTGTTGAAATTCTGGAAAGGATGTCCCAGAGAAGAAAGTTATAAATATGGAATAATGAATTTAAGTTAGAAGGAGGCAGATTCCAAATGAATGGTAAAAAAAAACTCCCTAACCATAAAAGCAGAGTATGGACTTTTCTTCGTTAGGTCTGTTCAAAAGAGTTGGACAACCATCTGCCTAGAATGTTTTAATTTGGATCCTCATAATGAGCAGGACATTAGAATTGACCAAAATAGTCCCTTCAAACCATACGATTCTATGAGTCAGCAACAGATGAAAGTCTCCTGAGCTATATTCTCATTCTCATTGACTCCCCCCCTCCCTTCAATTCCTAAAGATATATTTGGCTCCCAATATTAGATTTCCTTTCTGACTAAATTGGATTCAGCCCCAAATTTAGACCCCCAGCTCGTGCAGAGTTTCAGTCAGTGAAGTGCTAACAGAGGTACTTTAATCCTCCAACTCATTATCTGGGAATCAAATCTGGTTGAATGTCAGATGAATTTGCAGAAGCAATTCGTTTTTTATTTTCCTTTGCAAGAAGTAATTTCATTTTTCACCTGCTCATTTTTCACAGCACAGTTTTCCTTAGCTTTAACTGTTTTACTCAACCTCTGTGTCCATCACAGATACTTTTTTCAGATCACTTATTACACTTTTTCTCCTGTTTCAGCTTGCTCGTTACAAATCAGTTTTCATTCAGCTGTGCTCCAACTGAAATGCAGCTTCATCAACTGTCTTGGCTTCTCTATTTTCGATATTTATAGCCTATGGGTTAAACAGTCCAAAGTAACAGAGAATAAATATTCAACTAAAACTGTCAAACAATTAAAACAAAATACAACAAAGCAACATGGAACCCTAACAGAAACAGCATGTCTGTGAGGACATAGATGAGAATTCATTAATTAACAGGAGCCAGCATGGAGTTATGCTTTACAAGTCATGCCAGAGTAACTTGATCTCCTTTCATGATAGAGTTACTAGACTGGTTGATTGGGAAAATGCTGTGGATATCTTGATTTTAGCAAGGGCTTTGTTAAAGTCTCTCATAGCATCCTTATTAACCAAATGCTCAAATATGGGTTTGACAACTCAACCATTAGGTGGGTTCACGATTAGTCCAGGAGCATACTCAAAAGGTGGCTATAAATGGAATCCAATCCACCTGGAGAGACAGCTGGAGTGAGATGGTACAAGGCCCTGTCCTGGGCCCAGTGCTGTTCAACTTTTTAAATATAAATTATATGGTTGAGGGCATCAAGGGCATTGCAGATGATATAAAGATCTTCAATCTTGGACAATTAGCTCATTCCAAGATTAGACATCCTAAATATAGGCCCATCTTAGTTCATTATTTTCTTTTCTCACCCTGACCGAGCAGATGCCTCCAGGATGCTCCCATACAGGACAGCGTGCTCATGAGCATCTCCGATTCTCTCTGAAAGGCATCCACATTAGTGGCCCACTTGAGCTTTCTCTTGTCACTTCTAAATCTCCTTCCAATCAGCTTCATTGGAGTCCTGACCTTCAAGGGCAGCTCTTAATAAACTCAATAAATGTCTAACACAACAAAAAAATGAGACTATAGATCAGTCTAATGGTATCTTTAGGGAGTAAATCTTTAGTTGCCATTTTTATAAAAGTGTTATCTTATTTACTTTGAATTTTTCTGTTTTCCATTTCTCTCTCCCTATCTCTCTCAGACCAGCTCGTGCTTAGCCATATTTACTTATGGTTTATTAAGTAAACCACAGTTGATTGAGTTCACACACATAGATGCCACAGCCTCATCTGGTGGCAACTGAGAGCTAAGCCTTCTTGAAACTGCCTCAGGTTTCTGAAATATATTTCCTGTTAGACTGAGAGAACTGATCTCCTTGTTGGCACTTAGAAAGACCTTAAAACACATTGTTTGATATACTTTGAAGCCTTGGCTTTAATTTACTTTTAACATTTCATTTTAAATCATTTGAAATCATTCTGGAAGCATGCTTTTCCGGTAAACCATTGTGAGTCTATGGCAGCTTATCAAGTAAATATGTAATAACTAAAAATGAATCATGGTTTATAAACTACAGTCGCTAGGTTCACACAATATTTTAACCAAAGCTAAGCAAATTACATTATTTTTAGCACAACACGTGAATCTAATCTGTGCAGAAGTTCACTTTGTGTGTGTGTGTGTGTGTGTGTGTCTATGTGTGTTTCTCTCCATGAACAGTATTTAATGAGGCAATCATATTGCACAAATGCGTGTTGCAATTTTGCTTCTGGGCCAAGCAAACCTTTTACAATATAAGAATATATTCAGCTGAATGTCAGTTATGATAAGTCTGCCAGTCAGGACTAAACTCCCATCAAATGCTATCATTCACCGAAGAATAATCTCTGCCCTTTGATATGACAGCTAAAATGCTATCTGCTCCATTAATGACTGTATGACATAGAACAAGAAGCTCTTAAGAATTATTTTGCTTAATACTATCACCGGCAGGATTGGCTACTTCCTTTAAAAAATGTGAGGCTTCTAGGAAACAATAGAAGTCAGCTGTCATTTAAAATTAAATGTCCCTCTCAACACACAAAGTGCATGCACGCACACAGCCATATATATACCGACAGCAATGTTTGCAGCAATAAGTGCAAGCGAAGAGAGAATTTTTCTGCATGTAATGAGAAATCTTTGGTCTGTAAAAAGATTCTTCATCTTTGACCGTTCCATTTAGCATCCACAAATCCAGAGGCATCATTTAGTTATAACTCAAAATTTCATCTGCTGTCCAGGCAAAACCATGATTATCATGAATCACAAACAGCAGTCCTCTTCTTGCTGCAATGTCTCTCTCGTGAGATTGCCAACTGTCTAGAAAAATGACTTGACTTCTTGTTTTGCATTTAACTACAGCCTGCTCTATATCCATCAGAGTAAGTAACACCTTTCACAACAAGGAAATAACCCCAATCACTTGCTAATGCCGGCAAGGCAAGTCGTTTCCTTATTTATTTGCCCGTATGCCACCCCAATCTAGGTTGCTCTCCAAGGTACAAATGGAAGAGAAAACCAAGAACAGGGTAACTCTACTACTAAATTCACATCAGAATCTGCTATTAAGAACCCAGGGGTAGGACAGAGGTGGGGGTCCTCAGCTTATGTGTGGTGTCTCAAGCACAGGACCAGCAGATTCTTCTGGCATCGTGACATCAGTGTTAAAAAGTGAGAAGGATCAGGACGAGCTGGATCGATTTGGCAGGAATTTGATTCCTGTCACACTTTGGCAGGAATTTGCTAGTGCTACATTCTGGAGCCATCCGTGAAAAGAAACCCCCTTGCCACAAGATCTGTACAGAAGTATACCATGGTTCATGGTATCAAGGCTGTTAGAGACCTACAAGAAAACTTAAGTCATGCTAAATCCTTCTTCTTTTAATAGATGGCATAAACAAGGTGAGTAAGGTTAGTACAGGATTAATGACAGGACTAAAACAAGGTTGAAATCTACCTTAGTCTCATCCAGAGAGAATGGGTGAAGAGAAGCTCACCCAGTAATATCTTACCCCCAAAAAAGGGAAATTTGAGACTAGGAATTAATTGTTTCCTTCTTGTGGGTCCAGAGAAAACTTCTTAAGAGAGGAAGTCATTCTTATACGACTTTCCTTCAAGATAATTTCAGTGGGTAATCTTGTCTGATATGGATTTTTAGGATGGAGCACACTTTTTTCAATGTTAGTAAGACATGAGATGAATAAACATTGGCATGTGTAGCTTTGTCAGATTATCCACCTAGCTAAGAGTTCCCAAAAGCAGATATCACCAAGCCAAGAAATTCACTGGTCTCTTTTCGTGATGCACAGAACAATATTTCCTTGAAGAAAGTAAAAGTGCTGTATACAGGCAAAGTAAAAACAAAAGTTCCCCCTTATAAAAAGGTATTCTATGTTGGTGACCTTGTGAGTCAGTTGTGTCTCTGACTGACTCTTCCAACATTGCCAAGATAATTTCGTTTAACAGCAAGGACCCCAGTTGATTGAGAGAAGAAGACTTTAGCACTCAGCTTCTTCTTCCTTATTTTATTCAAAACATTATCCTCCTTTTCATCTAAAGAAGTTTCCAGAACAGTTCACATAAAATCAAAAACAAGTTAGCCACTGCAGTCAAGCTTATAGTCTAAAAAACATGACACAAATGGGGAAATAGGGATAAGAAGGGGAGAGAAAAACAAGAACAGCTTGGAACCCATTTCTACAGGAACAATATGCTTGTAACGACTAGTTTGAATGGATACAGCTTAGAGAGGATGAAGTAACTGGAACAGGTCTCTCAGAAGAACTAATAAACTGATGCTGCTTTCCATCTCTCTCTTAGTTATAGATTGATAAGCTGGGGGAGATCTAAGAGAGAGATGATCCCAATAAAGCTGGTCTCCCAGAAGAGATTTATGAAGTTTTACTGTCCTATCTGGACTTTGAGGAAACAGGATAGAAAGAGTATTGATACTTTGAACTTTGGTTCAAACTCAGGAGAAGACTCCTGAGAACAACGTGGACAGCCAAGAAAACAAACGATTGGATCATTAAACCAATCAATGCAGAGTTCCCACTCAAGGCACAGATGATCAGGCTCAAATTATCCTACTTTGGACTCATTATGTGAAGACTCAGCTGTTTGGAGAAGGCTCTGATGCTGGGAAAGGTGGAAGGAAAGAAAAGAAAAGGATGACCAGCAGCAAGGTGGACAGACACAGTTACAGTGGCAATGTGGGCACCTGAAAACCAACTTGGGGACAGATCAACATGGAGAAAATGTATCTATATGGTTGCTAAGAGCTGACACCAACTTAATGGTATATAATCCATCAATCAATTCATCTTCTGTCCTACTACTCACTCCTACAAAACACTGATAATTCATTTACTTTTCTTGTGTTAACTTTAAACAGGTTTTATACAGTGTACAGCAATGCATTTTCTTCTTTTGGAGAAGACCTAACCTTCTCCAGATAAGATGGGAAATAGTCTGGTCTAGAATCCTGGAGAATCACTGCTAGTCAGTATAGACTAGTGGTCCCAACCACTTCTGGATCCATGGACATATTATGAATTTTTAGAGCCTGTTGGAACTTTATATTCTAACAAAATATCTGCCACAGTGGGTGCATTACCCACAAAATGCCCTTTTACAAGAAGGATAAATATATTCTCCAGTATCTCTTTACAATGTAGAATGCGTTATAGGCATTCACCATTTTAATTTCTAAGGATGCTGCTGAAATCCGTGTGAGGCCCACTGGCATTCTAAAGATGCAATTTTTGCTTCTGATTCATATTTTGCAGGTTCCCGCTTCTTGATTTATTCTTAAAATCAAAATCAGGGGAAGCAGACACAGTGGCAAGCCCGTTTGTCATGCTGATCATCCAGGGGATAAACAATATTAAATTAGAGAACCAAGGATCTGATTCAGGATAGAGCACGGTCCCAAGTTAGAACTTCACTTTGTTTTATATTTTCTATAGTGAGTTGCCTGACAACTCCACCCCGGTGTAAAGCCCAGGATTCTCAGACTGAATCATCACTATGAATGGTTCAGAAGAAAATGTTTGCAGGAAATTTAGTGCATTGTAAGTTTGCAGGAAAAAACAGGGAATCGTCACTTTTCACACAACCAATTAGCAAATTACAGCACAAAACATCTGTTTATACATGTTACATTAATTGGATCATGTCCATTCTGGGGAAGCACGGAGACATAATGATAGCTTACGACCTGACACCCCCATCATGCTCTCCCTTCGTAGCTTTGACCCCCCTCCCATCCAGTCTTCCTTTCATGCCTTCTTTCTGGCTGCCAGCTGTTAATACAGATGCCACTTCCTGGCAGATGTGCTTAGAAAAGAAGTTCAATTAGCATTAATCTTCAGCTGAAATGGGAAGCAGCGGGGGGAGCACAAGTAGAAGAAGCTTAGAATCAGTGCATCATCATGGCCACTGTTATTTGGTTCTAATGAGTTACATCTACACACTAGAGAGTATTTCACCTGCCAGGAGCTTCTTTGCCTAAAGGAGACATCTGGTTGCTACTCAAAGTAATACAACACTTCAACTGTCCTCAGAATAGCCTTGAACTTCCCATTTTTAAACCCACTGTTTGTCACCATTGTTTCGTTATCATAAAATGTCCTTTGTTGCACAGGAGCCTTCTCCAACCTCAAGGCCCCCAGATGTCTCCAGCCTGTAACACCCAGAATTCCATACTGACTAGGAATTATGAGTGTTGCAGTTCCAACCCATCTTGAAGGCACTAGGTTGGGGAAATTAGAGGATCCAATTTCTGCTGGCATGTTTTTCTTCATTCTCATGAGGAAGCCCAAAGGAGAAATTGAACAGGGACCACGTAGGGACTGTTCTGATGTGGGGTCAATTTCCTTTCTGATGGATTCAGCGTTGCCATTGTGAACGGGAAATGGAAGAGTACAAAACTCCCTTTCAGAGGTAGGTCACATGGTATTCCCAACATCAGGAAGTCTCCCCCTCCCCCCCAAAAATAACACTAAAAAAATGCCATCAAATTGCACACATTTGCGAAGAGTTCCAGAGATCATCAGAACAGGAAAATAAAAATTCTAAATGGGTTACACATATTAAGATAGATCAAACTAAAAATAAATGCAGATACCAAAAAACTAGAAACTGTCGGAAACACTTTACTAAATTACTTTATACTAATTTATACTAATTTACTAAATTACTATATACTAATTACTGTAATTTACTAATTATATAGACAGTACATGTTTGCTGTACTAAACAGGTTTGGATTTCCTCTGAAATTTATAAAATGGATTAAGATACTATATGAGTCGCCCACATCTAAAGTAAAGGTTAATGGTGTTTTTTCTGCTATTTTCCCATTATTTAGAGGAACTAGCCAAGGGTGTCCACTTTTACCCTTGCTTTTTGATATTTGCGTGGAACCCAAATTTGTGTGGCTTGTGCTATTAGACTCCGTAAATTAAGAAGATTTATGGAGTAGTACATAATTCGGTTGAACATAAATTGGTTTTATTTGCTGATGATATTCTTCTGTTTATTTCTAAACCTCACACTACTATTCCAGTGTTTATGCAAATGAAAGATGCCTTTAGTAAAATAGCAGGATACTCTATTAACTGGTCCAAATAGGAATTGATGCTAATTGTTAAAATCTGGTTACCCATTCATTTAAGGAATATCAATTCCATATTTGTACCGAATCCATTAAATATTTAGGTATGTGAATACCAAAAGATATAACTCAATTAGTTACATGTAATATAAATAGAATATATAAAGAGGTTTCTTCAGATATGGATAGATGGGAGTTGTTGAACCTTACCCTTTGGGGAAAGGTGAATGCTCTCAAAATGAATATTATTCCCAGATTAATTTATATTCTGAGAGGAATTCCTGTTCAGATATCTGGAAAATATTTTCAGAAAATAAATTGTTTGTTTAGAAAAATGTTATGGGCTTTTTGGATTCTGAGAATATCTTTACAGAAAATGCAATTACCAATGAATGAGGAAGGATTTGGTTTTCCAGATCTGGAGCTATATCTTCAAGCTTACCTATTGTCAAGTGTTAAATAGTGGAAGCCAACAAGTGGTGTTCATTTTTTGATTTGGGCAATGTTGGAATATACATATTTAGCACCTTTGGCTGGATGGACAGTATTAGGATCTAAATATAATAGAACCCTAGAATCTCTGGAAACCATGATGTCAGTTAGAAAGCTATGTGTGATGGAATGTCTAATAAAGAAAAAAAAAGATTCAATCCTTTTTCCCATGCTAAATTGACTTAATGGGTCAACCCAAGATTAAAAATTGGGGGAAAGATGGTGATATGGAAAAATGGGATGGAAGTGGCGATATTGACTTGGATCGATTGATAGAGGATGAAGATGAAAATTTAACTTATGCAGTGTTAAGAGACAAATATCATCCACTAGATGTAACCCAATGGCAATATTTACAGCTACAAGATTTGTTAACCACGTTGTTTGGACCAGCAGCATTTTCAGCTTCTGAGACACCTGAGATACTAGAACAACTTGTTAAATCCTTTAAAACTAAAAAATCTACTATTAGCTTTTACATATATTTGTTAAGAGATAAGTGGAATAAAGAATTAGAGGTTTCTCTATTGCTTAGTCAATGGGAGAGTGTCTTAACTTCCATAGCAAGAGTGTTAATGGACCTTAAACTATGACTTATACAGCAAAAAATAATATTTAGAATTTATTGGACTCCACCACATTTGTATAGAAAAGGACTAAGACAGCATTTTGTTGGAGATGTAACCAGGATAATGCTTCTTTAAAACATGTTTTTACAATGTCCTATACTTACTATGTTTTGAGAGGGAGTAGTAGAGTGTATAAACATGACTGTGTGACAAAAGCTAAAATTTTCAGAGGATAATATTCTCTTGAATTACATACCTAGTACATGAGATTTGACAACTGGACAATGTAAATTGATTAATTTTGTACATGCCCTTACTATGGCTAAAAGACTGATATTGCAGCATTGGAAAGATAAATGTATGGCCCCATTATTCAATGGATCGATGACCTGATTGCGCTTGCTACTTACGAGCGGATTGCCTAGAGATGTAAACTTTGTATAATGAAATATGGGGCTCATTTATACAAAATACAGTAGGTTAGGAAAAAGCACAATAGTTATATAATTGTATTATATATATATATATATATATATATATATATATATATATATTCGCATACTATTTGCATTATATCAATAAATATAGAATTTTAACTGTCTATTGTTGTAACAACACATTTTATATTTATTTTTTCTGTTGTATTTTTTCCACTTATGTTGAAGCACTTGTTATATAACTGCTTTTTATTTGGATAATGTATGTATCTTTGTGTTTTGTTTCTTTCTGTCTTCCTCTTTTGGGTTATTATTACAAAATAAATAAATAAATAACGTAACGACATTACTTAGTTGCTAGACTGTTAATGTAGGATACTCACATATCAAGCTACTGATCATTTTTGAGTTCATTTGTTTGTTACTATCAATAATTCAACCCCTAAAACTACCCTAACTACACCATTATTAATCACCAAATGAGACTAAAAATACTCAAAAATGTATAGAATTATATTTTAAAATACTATCGCTGAAAAACGTGGTTGATTTTGTCTTCCTTTTTAGATTCTCCCCTTCCAGATGCTCATTCATCTTAGCCCCACAAAATCCATATCAGCGAGAAGTCTCTTAATTCATTCTCAATTGTTCGCAAGCTGAATTAAGTCATTCCAAGTTAGAGTAAAAGGATATTATACCTACTACTCTTCAGTTCATGTACTGCATCCATGAGTTTCTTCACTAAGACTCTTTATAACAGTTTGGAGTATCAAAAGTCTAAAGCTGAAATGCTAAGTCTTCTTCCATTTCTAAGCTATCAGTATTCTTACTCCCCCTACAATGAGTCTGATCAAGTCTTTATTTCTACTGCTTTCATTTTCTCTCTTGAACAGTGATCAAAGACATAATTCTGGGGTTGCTAAGGGAAAGGATGAGCAGATCTTATTTATCTCCCTAAAGATGAATTAATTCCCAAAGCTGTTGTAGCTTTGAGTATGCCACCAAACGGGCCAGTATTTTCAATGTCACCACATCCCTTCCCACAATCTTTGGACACAGACCTCAATATTTTTGCTAAAAAATACACACGTGTATATTACCTTCAGTGTGTATAAGTTTCAGCATCATTTCTGTGTTCCTTCCAGGGGTAAGTCTTGGAGTTTTCGACTTCCATAATATGTTCCATTTTCTAATCAGCAACACTTTTCCCAAGCTCCCATTCCCATAAATGTTTTAAAGTCTGAGTCTGCATTCCAGGAATTTTTAATAAAACATTGCAGGATTTTGGACACTGACTTTTTAGAACACTCTTCTGCTTCAAGAATTATCCTTCTGTACATTTCTATACAGAATGTATCCAAGTCATAACCAGGTTAGTTTTAAAGTTTTAGATTCCTGGTTTATCTCCATATTAGGTATCATTCCTCCATGTATAGAACCATCTTTGAGTTCATAAAGATTTGCCTGTTTCTGCTTCTTTGCCTGTAGTGCCTGTAAATTTCCCAGAAATTTTATAATATCTTTTATAACAGGTATTAATAGGGAAGGCTAGGGGCTAAATGTTGATGTCACTTTTGCAGATTTTAGTCATTTCTTTTTAAGGCCAATTTATATCTTTTTGTTAAATAAGATGATTTTAACTATAAATTCAGGTTCTGAAGAATCTGAAATTTTAATCTCTATTTTTTTAAATGTATCTTTCAGTATAAAGGAGAAGTATCTTTTACTTGAAAAGCTTAAAAGTATAACATTATATTAGGAAATCCTCATCATTCTCAGAGGTTTTAAGATATAATGTAACCATCTTCTATTTATGTATGGTCTTTTCTTTTTGTCATGAAGTTAAGACTTTCCTAGTTAGGGAGGCTGGCAAGGTTTGAAAAAGATATAATGATTTTGGGCATATAATTATTTCCAGGGATGAAATTCATCCTAAGAAAAGTTTAATGAGTGCCATGATTTCAACTGACCTTCAATTTTATGGATTAATGGATTATAATTTAGTGTACCCAATTTAGAAACACTTTGAAGAATTAAAATTCCAACATATTTGATATGTTTATAACAAATCTCAAAGCACTATTTATCCTTTAGCTCATTCTGCAGTTTGGGGCTGATGCTAAAGAACAAAACTTTGGACTTTTTAAAATTTATTTTTACTCCCACTTCCTCCCTATAGCTTAATTCTTTTTCAATAACCAGAGGGAAATCCTTGTTTGTTTAAGCAACATCAAAGCAATATGGTCTGCAAAGACAACCATGAGCTGTGTTCCTATAGAGTTATTACTCTCCCCAGTATTACATTCTGTTTCAGGAGTTTCAGGAGGAGAGCAAATTCAAAGATCACCCATGAGCAGTTGTCATGCTATAAAGTCCCCAGCACCATTTATATTTCCAAGGACCACCCCCCCCACACACACACACAAGATACCCTCAGAAAATATGACGGTGGATGACTGCAATGTCCTTTTTGGACATGTTCCAACCAAAGAGAGAAGAAAGAGACAAAGGTAGAAAAAAATCCAGGTATGATGAGAAGAATAAATACCCTTGAGGGACAGGAGAAAGAGCTGCAAGCAAGACAATGGCCAGATAAAAGAAACCTGAGTCCAGGCAGAAATCTAGCTGAGAAGGCATCTAATAGAAGCAAATACGTGTAGCTCAGGGTTGAACTGTGGAGTCCTTGGGGTTCTCTGAGCTTGGCTGTTTTCTTGCAAATGTTTCATTACCCAGTTAGGTAACATCTTCAGTATTGTTTACTGCTGATTGTATTCAGACAAGGCAGCCATCAACAGGCACATAAACAGCATCTACACACTATTCACACGAGAGAATAAAAAGGAAACAAGAGACCAGAACATCTCCTCACCAGCAATCATCACCCAGATAAGCAGAGATTAACACCAAGATTATCACCAGACATACAATCTGCAGTAAACAATACTCTAATCAAGGAACTACCAGGGGGAAAAAATAAAACAAAATAAAACCCACACTCCCACCAACACTGGCAGGGCATGCCACTGTATATAAACAGAGCAAACCCCATCCCATTCTAGCACTGAAGACGTTACCTAGCTGGGTAACGAAACGTTTGCAAGAAAACAACCAAGCCCAGAGAACCCCAAGGAGTCCAAAGAATCTAAGACAAGACCCTCCCTAGTTCTCGTGAAGATAAAGGGAGGCAGGGGGGAAGCATATTCCGACTTGCAAGATTCTATTACCATAACTTTATAGTAAAAGTAGAATTAGCCTTTAAAACTTTGGTTTCCTAGTCTGGTCTACCTTGAAGGGCTGACACCAGGGGGGAATAGAAAGGGACGGAGAGCAAATATTCACTTCTTTCCTGATAAATGCATGTCTTTTGACTAGCCTCATCCAACATGTGAAGAGGAAACTCCTTCCTCCCTCGGCAGCCATTTTGTGAGAGTGCCCACAACATTTTCCTAAAATTCTAGATGTGCTCACTGGTTGAAAGATTACCTATCCATGTATTCTGCACTCCACTGAGCACTCTCAGTCTTCACTGGCCCACTTTCTTTTTGTGTTTTTTTCCCCTAATATTTTCTTTTAATTTACAAACATATATTTCTCTATGTATAAGAAATTCCCAAACTATGGAAAAAAACATTGCTTCAGATACCAGCCATCTAACAAAACTCCAAGCATCATTTCACGCCATCCATTTGCCCCAAAGCTGATGGTTTTTTCATTACCATTTCACGAACCACAGTGTTCAAATTTGAGCCTGACAGTATTTGGCTCAATGTTAGAAAATAAAAAGGAAACCCAAACAAGATGAGAACAACTCAGAAAAAAAGTATATGTAATTTTTTCCTAATTTGTCTGCCTTTCCCAAACATCAAGGCTTAATAAAGACCACTGGGTTCCCATGGTTGCTGCATGAGTTTAATTCTTATACCATAATTAATCCATCTTAATATATACCATCTAAAATTAATTAGAATTGCATTTCATCCATCCATATCAACTTTAGTTAATTTTATGCCTATTTCACTTTTTCTTCCAGTCCTTCCAGTCTCCTTCAACTTCCTGAACTAAGTTTCTGACTGCTTTAAACTTGAGCATTTGTTCTCATCTTGTACGGCTGTTCTTTTGTTCTTATGAGTCACCAAGTAGTCACATGTAGCTGGGGGCAGACTGGAATAGAGTCAACCTATGATCTCCAGGGTCAATGGTGAGAGATACTGGGGGCTGTCTGTAATGCTATACTCAGAACCAGAGAGAGACCCACATTTTAATCAGCTGCACCTTCCTCTGTTATCCACGATGAGAACAACCTTGTCCTCACCAATACAGGCAGGAGCCATGGGTAAAAGACTGAGGAAGTCTCTATTTTAAGAACTGGGGAGATGACCTGAATGCTAAATGGGGAAAACATCTAGCTGCTCTTCCATTAAATCATGGTAAAGAATTTGGTAAAGAAATGAATTTTGCTTCCTGTGCAGGTGGGATGTTGAAGGAGTAAAACAAATACCTGAACCAAAACCTTCCAACAACTAAGGCTCTTGAACTCATTTTGGAGGGGGTGAGTCCGTGTTGACCCCTGGCAACCATCTGGATAAGTCCCTTCAGTTTTCTTGGCATGATTTCAGAAGTTGTTATTTATATAAATCTATTCTGGAGAAATAGATTTCCAAGAAAATTCAGTCCACAGTATTAAGTCATTCTTTGAAAAAGTCAGGTATGAAAGTCATATTCACATTCCACGGGCATTCTAATTTCCAGGAAGGCCGACCATACTTCCAAGTTAATAGCCACGTACCTGTCTATTAGAACCCCACAGGTAAGGGTAAAAAGTAGGTAACAGCACAGAAATGCATATATAAAATCTTCTCCCTTCAGTTTAGACCTCTAATGATCAAGAGTTAGGCTCCAGAGCCTTGGTGAAATTCACTAACTTGGAAGAAGACTTCAGTAATTAGTAGGCTGAAACAGATTACAGTGCATTTATCATATAAAAATACCCCTCAAGTATATTATTGATCAAATGAAAGTGCTCTGAGCGAAAGACACCTCTCGTTTATCTGCCTGATCATCCAATTTTCATTACTCTCTTTATCAACATCAATGTAATATGCTCTCCTATAAGCTTAATTCAATCTCTCTAAAGGTTATTCTCATAAATTAGGAGGGGAAAAAAATCTTCTGTTCTCATCCCAGAGAATTCCCTTAGGATCTGGTGCTAAGCTAGGAAGCTGATGTTCTGTTGTTCAATTGTTCCAACCCTGTCTCCTTACAGACTCAGCTCCAAGAGGTTCGGCAACTTGAGTATGATTAATCAGAAGCAATTTGCAGGAGTAGCCAATGGAAGGAGCCTGGCTAAGCACTTTTTTCCCAGAGATGAATAATCTTCCAGGTACCTGGCACCTGTATGTGAAGTGAAGCATCACAAACAAATGAGAAGTAATAGAGCTTACGGTGCATAAAATGTTGTTTCATAGAAATAGTGTTGAATAAGCAAGGTGCAAATAATGGCCTTGCACACTCCAACCAGCGAAATAACCTTTAAACTTCCCCAGAATCCCAACAGAAGAACGAGATTGATTAATGTCCTCAGGAGTTTAGAAAGTAAAGGCATCATTTCACTACGTAGTCAGAACAGATGCTTGAATGTTACCATTACACCCATTTTTCAAAATGAACACAACATATCTATAGAAAAAAAAAATGAGAGGGGTAGTGAAAGACCCAAAGACTCATGTTCAAATGTTCAAATGTTCAAAATGTTCAAAAATGTTCAAAAAAATGTTCAAAGACTCATGTATAATCTGTTCCAGCCAACTTCCCTCCCAATTTTTAGAAATTGTCCAGAAAAACTATAGTTACAGCTACATGAGTTTTTAATGTACATATATTTTGATATTTATTTAGTTAGTTAGTTATTAAATATAGTTGCCCATCTCACACAAAGTGACTCTGGGTAGCGTACAACAATTAAAATAAAATAACAAGTGAATAAAAACAGGCATTATAAAAAGATTAAAAGTTATTATTAGAATAAAAACATTATGACACATTTTTTTTTAAAAAAAGTTTTTAAAATATACAAACACCATGGAGAGAGCAGAATATCAATTACAATGGAGCCATTGGGATATATTTCCAAACTAGTTATGTGACCCCATCAATAAACACCATTCATAATGTAATGATGTCCAATGCAGAGTTTTCCCTGGGCAATTCTCCTTGGGTGTGCTTAATGTAAAGCAACTAAGTCCTGACATACAAACACATAATCTTCCACAAACATACACTGGATTTTATGTAAAAGTTATCCAAATTTTCCGGAAGTCTCCGGCTGCCCTTGGAGAATCACCGCATTCTAAAATTAAAGAATTTCACCAAGATTTCTTTGCAACCTTGAGTAATGCTCAAAACCAGTAGGGTCAGGAACTTTAGGACTGGGAATGTAGATTAGTTCATCTAGCTAGACCAGAGCACAGAGAGGAGCCCAGGTCCTAATTTCAAGCCTTTCCACGTTTGTTCAGGTCAGAACTCTTCCAGGAGTGACCTCTCATTCGTCCACGTGCCCATTGAATGGGAGAAACTTTGGATGGGGAGAAACAGGAAGAAAGACCAAGAGAGAAGAAAATGGAGGTCAGACACCAAATATGGGTAATTTACTTGAGTTTGATTATGCCATCACCTCATAAATGGCTTCTTGTTTCTGGTCCCCATTGAAGAACTTCTGTGCATACATAGACAACGACTCCCCTTTTCTATGTGGAGGGACACATTTTGGGAGCAGTAGAAGAGTGGCATTGATGGAGCACCTGAGGTTGATATGAGAACTCCCTCTGCACTCAGTGAGTGTCAGCTTCACTAGGTAAACCAGACCAGGAAATCAAATCACTCCCAAAGAAAACTATATGCCTACTTTTACTGAGATTAGCTAGAATCTTGCAAGTCTGATTGTGCTGGATCTCCTCCCCTTCTTATACCCCTATAATTAGGGTATAGTCCTAATTAGTCAGATTAATCTATCTGAGCTCCTTCCAAAAGTTATCTGGCTGTTCTGCTTCATCTCTTTTTGCCTGGGTAACGGTTCCTGCATAGCTACATCAAGGTCAACTTCCTGACTCTCTACTATGTGTAAGCTGAATGTGTAGACAGATTTATTTTGTAGCATTCTAGCTTCAAAGAGGGAAATGGAAAGTCAAGTCTCCTTTGAGTTGAGGTCAACTCCTTTTCATTACATAGGTACTGTATATGGTATAGTCTTCTTAGGCATAATACACAAGTGATTTACCATTGTACTCCTCTGGTTTTAGTTTTTTGTTTTCAATTTCCCATTCTAGGTACAGTCCTGAGATTTACCTGGTGGTCTCCCTTCTAAATACAAACCATGACTGGCTGTTTATTGTGTTCTGTGTTGTGCTGCCATTTAAGTTAAAGAAACCCTCAGAAATACTTTGCTACCGCTTTCTTTCAAGATTTTTGTAAACCTTTCCAGTCTGGCCTACAGTTCTGGGAATTCCAGTAGGTTCCAGTCCAAGTACTAACCAGATCTCACCTTACCTGAGTGGAAATGAGGCTAAATATGCATACGAAAGACTGAATAGGTTCAACTCGGCTCTACATGCCTTCTTGTGGAAATGCTTAGACAAGTTCTGAAAGTTTCTCCACAGGTGGACTTGGAAGCTGGAAGTTCATGTTATATTGCTTTCTCTGAAGAATGAGTATGTATTTTAAAATGAGTTCTCTGTATATATTGTATATGAAACAGGTCTGTTTGTGTGTGTTCTTATAATATCATTCCATTTCTGGCCATTAATATTGGGGCAAATATTTTCCAGGAGGTGAAGAAATTCTGCCACAGTTTCTCAGTGGTAGACATCAGCTAAAGCATTCCTGTATCACAGCTTCGTCTTTTTCTGCTCAGCTACCATGAATATATCTGTTCTCTTTGGTCATAATGGCAATTGATGCTACACACAAAAAGGAACTATTGAAATTAAATAATAAAAAGACACTCCTTCTCTACTAAACTCAGAAATTCTCAGGAACAATGCTTCAGAGAAAATTTTGGTCAGCCCTAAAATGTATACACATCTACGCAAAGCAGAAAACCGAACACATCTGTTCCAGTACAACTGATGGTAACCACGTGCATGCTTGTTAAATCAAAGTGATTATTTCTGACAGTCTTGCCAGACTTCAATTATTATTTTAAACTCCAGGTCCCTCTTCACTTTTCTTCCCCCCTCTCTCTTAGGGCAAAAGGTACAGTGTGGAGTCTTTCAGGAGTCTTGATTTAAAAAGAGAAGATACTTCATCATTCTGACATCAAAATGCTCACAAATGCTGTATGAGAAGATGGAGGGGGGAGAGGAAAGGTGAGGGGTGAAATTATACTTCCCTCCTGCGCACAGAGTTTTTAATTCTTCAGTGGGTTGCTCCGGGGGTTATAGGCAATGCAGAGTTTTCGGTCAGATTGTACCACAAGAGAGCGTGAAAGAAAAATGGATCGTGTCACTGCTCGATTAGTGAAACCTGATTGCTAAAATTGCTTGGCATTAGTTAACAGCTAGAGATCAGAAGTTCATTTTGGACAGTGGAAGACCACCTGTAGTTCCAGGACTGAAGGAAGCCTTTGGTTTCATTTCAAAACCTGCTTCAAGAGATGCATTTAGACTTCTGGAAAGGTCCATTTCTTGCAGACGGTTGCTTGGGAGGGAAAGGGAAAGATGTTCTCAGCCCCTTTCGGCTCTGGTCCCACTCACTTGAACCCACCTACCATACATCCTCCAATGGATTATCCTGGAGGGAACATAGTTCTCCACTGAAAAAGATGTTGCTACCCCTGATTTTGGATAGAAAAGCAATCTTTTCAAGAGCCAGACCAATGAACAATAGGATTGGGGGCACTTCTCATGCATCTTCCAATTCTCAGACAACTCTTCATTAACATTCTGAACTCCCCCCAAAACATCTGTATAAACAGCTGCTGCCCTCACAAAGCCTTACTATTCCCCCACTTCCTTAGATCTCTAGATTCATGCTGGGTTGAAACCTGCCTGCTTTTCCCCAAATGTTTTGCTTCTGCAAAACAGGCAACTGTTTTTCTGCCTTCTTCCCAGAGTGCTTGAGAATATCTTACCTGGAGCTGTTCTTGACCTTACTTTATTGTTGGGCATCACTAACACTATAATGATTGTTATCTGTGACACATCTTCCTACCCTTCTTCAGACTCTTAAGCTGCTCCTCTTTTGTACACTAAAAAAGTTCAGTGGGAAGAATTCTATCCTTGTGTCCTCTGAATGAGGTTTTTTCTGTATCACCCTTGAAAAACATCAGCTACTCCAGTGAAATGACATTTTTTTCTTTACTCAGCATGATCATTAGCATGAGCATGTATTAGGCACAGATATATAAGAAATGTAGCGCAATAGAGGATTTTAAAAAGCATTAAGAATTCCTAGTGTTCAACATTCAAAGCACAAGGTATAGATGAATTTCCATCCTTAGCGCTACCCTTCCTCAGAATCAGCAGTGAGGTATATTTTTATTTATTAATTTACTCAATTTAGAAGCTGCCTCAGTCACCAGAGTGATTCTAGGCAACATGCAATACAGTTACGGTGTAATATTAAGAATGGTTGGACCCAAGTTCACAACTGTGACCTTCATGAGGTGGTTTTGGTCCCATCCCCTCATCCCCTGAGGTAACTCCAAGAGAATAAAATGATGGGGAGAGAATCAGGTACTTTGCATTCACCCTTGGGAGGGAAGGGAAGAATTTAATCTCCCTCAAGTTCAATGAGAAAACTTCCTCTGAACCAATTGACAGGGTTAAATTGCATCTGCTGTCTTCTGCTTGTACAAGCCATCAGTACCACATCATTATTCTCACAACCCCTCTGTGTTTCCTTACTTTTTTCCCACTGCTGGATATTTTTACAGGTGAGAATAAGCCTCCCTCCTCGTCATTTAGAACACTCCAAATGCAAATTCAGGTATCAGTCATTTTTATTAAATGCCGAAGTGAACTTGCGGAAGAAGGCAACTGGTTTTTTGGTTTACTTTTAGGGAACCGGTGTTAAAACCTGATGATAAACCAGCTAACCTTCAGACAGAATTCAGCCTGGGAGGAAAAAAGAATTAACCTGGATCTTTTGATTTCTATCGCCTTATTTCTGCATACTTCTGATATTAAGTGGCAGAAGGTGGGAACATCTACCGCAGTTGGAGAAATTAGAGAGCAGAATTGACTCTCCCACAGATTCAGCTATAACGCGGGGATCAGTTATCTCTGGTGCATTTCACTGTTTGTGTCATATGGCACTGCAAAATGCCTCATATTACAAATGCACTCCCAGTACCGAGCAATTTCAGCGAGTCAATAAGATACTGGCAGTTTGAAACAGCAGGGAATCACACCCTGAAGGGAACAAGCCCTTAGCACACGATCTTTCCTTGATTTACTGCAACACAGAGAATGATGGATAAACAGGATACAAATCTCAGGGAAACACAGTCAGAAGTCCTTTTCACAGGGCCCTTGGACTACGCCTAAAACACTAGCATTGAGCTCTGCGAGCAAAAGGTCTTGAAAGGTTCAGTGTGTGAGAAATCAAGTCACAATCGTATCGGTTTGTAGCGGGGGAGGAATTGCCCAACAGTGCATTAAGCCTGGCTTATCTTCTGACATTTTCAGGGCAATCCTAAACTTCTTCACACTGGGAAGGTAGCTCTCCAACATCAATTCTAAAAATACCTTCTGTTTAAGTGTCTATAGGTTTGCACCCTTAAATGTATATTATAGCAGAGCAATGGGGGTGGTTTTGAAAGATCTACTGATCTACTGATCAGCTAAAGAAAAAGCTAGATGTTCTGTTTATTTAAAAAAACCGGTTTGTCAGTTGACTTTGTCTTCAGCAACATGGTTTTCAAATTTGTTTGTTGTCCAATCTTTGTGTCTTACAGCAGCTTAAAACATATTAAAATACAATAAAAATATCCAGAGTTCAATTAAAGCTGTTCTACTGTGTGCACTCTGTGATGGCAAACATGTTGGTCTCATGAAACAAAGAGGAGGAATCTCTGCCACCTGAGGACCTCCTCAGACACCTCTTCTGGATCACGGGATACTGGTAGATGGAGTCAGAAAGCTGCTTCTTCTCTGAAGCTTCAATCAGGGATATCATGCCACCTCCAGATATGACCAGATCCTTGTAAGAGGCAGTATTAAGAAACCAGATTTGCTCCACATTAATCTTTCTAGCCTGACTCAAGTGGGCCATCAGTTGCCCGATTCTTCTTCTGAAGATCAATTTCCCTGTGAACTTCACTCATTAAGGAGGACACCCGTACTAATATTGTTAGGATCTGCTTTTCCAGCACTGTGGCAACATATCAAGTGATGTGATGGAATGGAATTATGAAGGCCAGGCTCAGGGAGATAAACATTTTCTTAGCTCCCCAGAAGAGCGTGGGAGGAACAAGAGGATGAGACTGGCACCTCCCTGAGGAATTCACACCGTTGTGGCTGGCTGACTTTGGGAGCTGGGGTTTCAGTCTGGGAAGATTCTTGCTAGAGGTTGTAGCTAATAAACATAGCTGGACTGAATTTGCATTGTCTCTTGGAGTTCCTTGGGCTAGGCCTGACAAGTAAGTCATTCATCTTAAAAGTATTCTGGATGGTTAAGGCAAAGCAGGGTTGTAATAGTAAATCCAAATTTAACAAGTTCCTTTCTTATATTAGCAAGGGGTTCTCACCATGTGTATTAGACACAATCAGACAACAGACTAAGACCTATATTGACCACATTGCAATGAATGGAAATTATGCTACCCAAAAATAACTTGCAAACTGTGCTTACACAGAGTGATGCCCTGCTCTTTTAGAAAACATTAGGAGAAAATTATAAATGTATTTATATTTATAAATATAAATAAAAACATATATTCTATTTATAAGCCAAGTGTGTAAGTGGACATCTTTTCCCCAGTAATGGGACTGGACAGGAGGGCCATAGGAGAAAAACAAGGACAGAAGGGGCCATGGACAAAAAAGGTTGAGAAACACTGCTCTAGAATAACTAATACAACTTCCAACCCTGCCATCAGATCACACACACACAACCAGCGCCACCCCTTTCTTCGTTAACAATAAAGCTTGAACATTCATGTTAGGGCAAAGGAAGAGGTTGTTCACCAATATCTGGAGGACCATTACCATCCCAGATTGTGGTCCTCCAGATGAAAACTCCCTTAGAGAACTCTATTTTGGAGCGTCTCAGCATCTCCTTTCCTGGTGCAAACTCAGAAAACAGCCTAACCCAATAACTGAGTTAAGTGAGTTATAGAAATGCAGCCACTGTGGCCCCAAACTTGTAAGCCTCCTATGATTCAGATTCAGAAATCAAGTGTTCTGATTTCTCAGCCCCACCCAGTGATGTCACAGTCATTTCCCCACCTATCCAAAATCGCCGGGGAACAATCCTGCTGAGGTATAACCTTTAATAAAAGTTTCTTCTATGAAATCTGCATTTTTGCTCCTATATTAAAATGTCAGACTTGCATTCAGTAGCTGTTACGACAACAGATGGCAAAAGCAGTTCCTAGATAGTTTTTAAGGCTATTTCTTGGCAGCTGTGCTGGGCGGCAGTAAAACAACCAAACCTTTAGTTTGTTCCTGAAAAATTAGTCTTCTACTTCTTAAAAAACCAAAATGAAAAAGGACAGATTCAACACAACTGAAGTAGAAATGTGCAAAACCTGCCTACCTCTTCATTTCCATCTAGATATTTCTACCTTTCTGAATATTGAGACTGAGAGGGGTGCAAAATGATTCAAAGCCAAAACATCCTGACCTGAAAATATCCTAACCTCAACCTCTGATGGATTCATTTTGACCTCAGAAGGGCACATTTCAACTTTAGAATGTTTCAACTTCAAAAGGTTTCGCACACTTCTACTCACACCAGATACTTAGATTTCTTCACAAACACAGCCGTGCCATATTAGAAATAGAGATCCATGTCACTGCAACCATGCCTTTCTGAATGGATGGTGAAGTTATTGACCTTGTAGCTCACAAATAAGACTGCATGAATGCACACATTGACAAAATGATCCTCAAACGTTGATGTTGATAGAATGAGCTTCACTTCACCAGGAAGTTTTCCCAGCTAAATGCACTCAGGATTATAACCTGGAACCACAGTTCCCAGTCTTGTTGTTTGTATTTCTCCTTAGCATTTGGAATTGTCACACAGGCTGCAATTTTATACAGTAGGAGTAGATTAATCTTTTATCCAAGAGAATTGTGTGCTTCACAGGCTGGCTGACCAAGCCTCTAGGTCAGTGTTTCTCAACCTTGGCAACTCTAAGATGTGTGGACTTCAACCCCCGGAATTGGCTGGCTGGGGAATCCTGGGAGTTGAAGTCTGCACATCTTAGAGTTGCCAAGGTTGAGAAACATTGCTCTAGGTGCACCCACACACACAAAGAAAATTCTGTGCGTGCAGATATTTCATTTGCTTTTCATTATGTCTCAATGCACAGAAATGGATAACAGTAAAAAATGTCCTCCCTATACATTCATCCTACTTGCAGCCATTCTCTAAGGAAAGGTGTGTCCCCTAAATCGAGAAAATGGTAGGGGGATGACTCATGCCTAGGCTGTCCTCTCCTCTGAAATCACGTTTCCGACAGCTCTTTAGACTAGACTTTTATATTTCAGTTCAGCTGTTCAGTTGTGGACGGCGCTTAGGAGAAGATGAAAGCAGAGATGGTGTGGGGATGAATTAGAACCATGGGGTTGCCTCTATGCTTTACCAGGGAATAGCAGCCTAAAATCTGAGGGGTGCATGTGGTCCTAAACTTTTTCTCCAGCCCCCCAGGGTTCCTTCAGACCTGAATTATCCAAATTCAGGGTAATAGCTTCCCAGTTTGAAGTGGAGACACCCAAAGTCCTAAAGTAGACTTAAGTCCTCGGGTTAGATCAGCCCCAACCTTATTGGTCTTTCAGAAGACCCTGAAGACACGGCTGTGCCATCAGGCCTGGAGATCCTGCTGAGGAATGGAACCTGCGAGATGGGTGTGTAGTTTGTGAGCTGTTGGTTAGCACTCTATTGTGGCATTTCCGTGTATTTCTGGTTAATTTAAGTGTCTTAACTTTTAAATTATTTTTATTCCTATGAGTTTGGTTTCTTGTTATTTTAGCTTGTAAGCTTGCCCAGAATCCTGTAGGTGAGATGTGCAGCTATATGCATTGATATCAATAAATCAGTCACTTAAAATAATTAACTACCTCCCCACCAGCACCCCTCAAAACAGGGAAAACCCAGGAAAACCTGCCATACTGTTTGCCAATATGACGTGGCTTCGCCTCTTTACATTATTGCTTCCTTTTCCAAACTTTCCCCCAAATATTAAGTGCCCATCCTTTTCCTACCTAGAAATCAGGCCATCTTAACTCAATGGAGTTTCCTTCCAAGGAAAAACATAACGCTGGAACATGCTGTAGAGAATATTTAACTCAACCCTCTGCTCCAAGCAAGAATCCAAACTCAAACCTTCCAGATGGATGGTGGTCTACTTCAACATGAATGCTTTCAAAGAAGAGGAGCTCATCCCCACTCTGGGCCATGGGTTCCATTGTCACTGTCCATGATTCCATTACTTTCAGGAAGGTTCTCCTGCCCCCATCCCCTTTAGCATTTGTTGTAAATGAACAGGATTGTAGGGCTGTGTCAGGCTTCAGATTTGAAAGCCAAAAGATGCTTCAGACCCTGCAGGGGTGATTGTGCAGCACATGGCCACAAGAGGGAGAAACTACTATAAATCCCCAATTTCCAGGAGCTAAAGCAAGTTGATGCTGATTCTCTGTGGCGGTGCCAACCCCGTGGAACAGCTCCCAAAGGAGATTTGGTTAGCCCACCCCTCCAACGCCCTTGATTTTCTGGAAATGGTTGGAGACCAAGTTATTTCAGATAGCCTTCTCTTGATTCGATAATGCTGTCTAATTCTCATAATTCTCATTTTTATTATTTTCATTTCCACGGTTTTGGTTGGGATTGCTTTTATTGTTGCCATTGTGAAATTCTTACAGGGTTTTATATGTTACTGTGGATGTTTTATAAGCCGCCTAGGGTCTTTTTGATTGTGGTGAGATGGAAACGTGTTTCACAAATAAATAAAGTGTCCGGAAATATTGTCGAAGGCTTTCTCGGCCAGAATACAATGCCTGGTGTGGGTCTTCCAGGCTGTGTGGCCATGTTCTGGAAGTTTTGGTTCCTAACATCCTCTGAAGATGCCGGTCACAGATGCTGGCGAAACATTAGGAACCAAAACTTCCAGAACACGGCCACACAGCCCAGAAGTCCCACATCAGCCATCCTAAAATAGCTGTGTTTTCTCCCAGAATCATGTAAATCTCCTTTCAGCTGCCAGGAAAAGATCTGTTTGTGGAGTCCTTGGTGCTCTCTGAGCTTGGTGGTTGGTTTGCAGACATTTCATTACCTGACTAGATAACATCATCAGTGCGGATGTTACCTAGTCAGGTAATGAAATGTCTGCAAACCAACCACCAAGCTCAGAGAGCACCAAGGACTCCACAGTTCAACCCTGAGCGACATGTAGTCTCTTCTATTGCACGATCTGTTTGGTTTAATGAGGACACATGCTGTGTACACAACCCTCCTAAGCATCTTTTGGCCTTCAAATCCAAAGCACCCCACAGCGATACAGGATGATCAATTCAGTACGAGGCCATTGAATTCATTGAAAGTACTTCTTGGATAAATAAACCAAGAGGGGACCAGAAGTGGGGCCGAACATCTAAGCCCCATACTGCTTTGTTCAGCTCTGGTGGACTGTCTTTGCTTGCTGCATTAACCATACTGTTTTTCTATATTTTTGGATGCTGACGGAACTAACAGCCTCATTATTGAAAGATTTAATCAGCCTCTTCATTTATTCCAGACAACATTGGGCACTGTGCTGGCAATGGACATAATGCAGGATAAACACTTTCATCTGGCCAGTGCCTGTGTGCAAGATCTTTGGTAGCTTATAAATAATCAAAAATCACGTGTCACATGCAGGCAGTTGCTGAGAAAAAAAGGAGAAAACATTTGCATATATATTGTAGTCTAGTGTGTGACTCATTTGGCCTAATCTTTCCCTAATGCTTGCAGATAGAAGAATAAATATATCCTTTATGCCAGTATATTATATATTAAACTCATGCTTGGAAATAATAGTCCTCAGAGGTTAGGCAAAGCCTTTCTTGTTTCTGTGACTGTCCATTTCGTCTCTTTCATCACTGTTCTCAAACTGAGAGCTGCTGCTGTCTTCCCTTCTGGACTACAGTATGTTCCTTTCTTCTTTTCTGTTTTGAGGGAAAGGGGACGGGGAACAGTTTTTTTCAGCCAAGCTTTACATTTTCAGTGTCCATGCATGAACACTCTGCATCCAAGAAATGGGTACATGAAGGCAGACATTGAGGACAGAAAGAATAAATGGCCCCTTTAAAAAACAGTTTGAGGAGAAGGAGAAGGAGAAGGAGAAGGAGAAGGAGAAGGAGAAGGAGAAGGAGAAGGAGAAGGAGAAGGAGAAGGAGAAGGAGAAGGAGAAGGAGAAGGAGAAGGAGAAGGAGGAGGAGGAGGAGGAGGGGAGGGTGGAGGGGAAGGCAGGAAGAGGAGAAGGAGAAGGAGGAGGAGGAGGAGGAGAACAAGGAGAAGGAGAAGGAAGGAGAAGGAGAAGGAGAAGGAGAAGGAGAAGGAGAAGGAGAAGGAGAAGGAGAAGGAGAAGGAGAAGGAGAAGGAGAAGGAGAAGGAGAAGGAGAAGGAGAAGAAACAACTGATTGGAGTTGAAGAAATTTCCTTTCTGTTTGCTCCTACCAGATGCTTCCTAGATACGGGGGGTTGTCACACAACATACCAAAACCGTTGGAGGTTTAGGGGTTCTGTGTGTGAATATGGCCATTCCTGAGAGCAGGAATGTAACCTGAGCTATGACTAAAGATGTTTCATGACTTTAACAGACAAGAGATTCATTTACTGCATATACAAGGTAGGGATAAGCAAATTCTAGCACTTAGCTAACTGCAGGAGGAGATTAGCACTCTTCAGCACTCATGACCTGTTGTCTACAAGGTGGCAATTGTGTGTAAGTGGGGAACTAAAGATTTTCTCTATGTTTATTCTGCCTGCTCTTTGTCTTAAGGGATTATGTGCCCAACATAGGACCTTATAGGTGGTAATACCCTGAACAGGTTCACACAGCATATTATGGTCCATTTAGAACCAGGTGGAGACTTTTCCAGGATTTAATCAGTAGAACTTTTAGGGTGCAGTTCAACAACCCAAAGGACTACACTTGTGCCCTCTGGCTATAGACAAAGCTCTGAGGTTGGAGGAGAAAATTCAGCATTAAATCTCTTCCTCTCCACAGCCTCCATAACTGATTCTTCTGGAAGCTGGGAATCCCAAACTGTAGAATTTTTTAAAAGTGGAAAAGGGGAAATGTGAGCCAGGAAATCAGATGGAGAGGTTGTGCATCAAAAGTCTTCCAGGCCCTAACTATGGACCAACAAGAAGGAAAATATTGGAAAATCATCCAAAGAAAGCCTTCCAGGAAGATGATGGAAAAATGCCAATTTTTGGCCCTCACTTCCATCCTGTCTGTCTTTGGCTGCCATTGCACTCCCACTTGGGGAAGTTGGAGTTAGCTTGTGGCATTGACATTTTGCCCAGCTAAGTGGCATCATCTGGTTAGCATTTGGATGGGAGACTAACAGGAAATGCCAAGCTATATTCTTGACCAGGAAGCTGAAAAAAGAATCCCCTAAGAAGTCAATGACAAATCGCTTCTGTATTGTTACCAAGAAACTGTGTAGATATGTCCTTAAGTCATCATGGGTCCATCTCAGTTCAAAGATAATGATCTTTTCTCCTGATGTCTGGCCACCAGCATTGCGATGTGTCTGACTTTACATCGTGTTTCTGTTTTTTGATTTCCTCTTCTGATTTTTCATTGGCTTTCCTCTTTATGGTTTTAATTTCATTGTTAGCCACCCAGAAAGCAGAAGTGAATAGAAGTTATGCAGGAATTGTAAGTTAAATGTAAATATTATTTTAGAGAAGAGCACCCAAATGAGGAAGAGGAAAACAAAAACATTTGCAGAGCATGCTCATAGGGAAATATAAAATGAAAAGTCGGACAGCTGATAGAGCAGATAAGCTAATAAGCAGCACGTCCTCCTATACAGCAGGGCAAATGAGCCCCAGGAGAGCATCTAATTATGGTCTGTAAAACCAAAGCAACATTATACAATGGCCATCGAATGTCGTACTAGCAAGCAGATGGATTTAGGACATTGGCTGCTTCTTTAAAATTCAAGGTGTTATTACTACAGGCCATAAACATGGACTTCCAATGGATGCCTTATACAGCCCATCTGCAAACAAATGGCTCAGAATTCATCCTTGTTGCAATGTTTCTCAATTTTGGCAAGCTGGCTGGGGAATTCTGGGAGTTGAAGTCCACCCATCTTAAAGTTGCTGAGGCTGGGAAACCCTGCTCCCTTAAGCTCTGCTGGGGAGATACAAACGGAGTCTTCAGATATCTAAAAGCTTGCCATAGGGAGTGAACTTGTTCTCTTTTGCTCTGGAGGGCAGAATTGGAACCAATGGATTGAAATTGCAGGGGAAGATATTAGGAGGATTTTTTTTTCCTGGAAGTGAGAGCTGTCAAATTGTGGAACAAGAGGACCATGAAGTGGTATGGCCCTCTTCACTGAGGGTTTTCAGACAGAAGCTGGAAAGTCATCTGTCAGAACTATTTGAGCAGATCCTGCACCAAGCAAGTTGTAGGACTAGATGGCACCTTCCAAGTGCACCTTCCAAGTCTATGATTCTGTGAGTGAAACCATTTGGCTTTGCAGGGAGAGAAATCTAGAATGGTGATGATCAGCTCATGAGTTTCATGGAATCCTGTAGCTTAGGAAAGAGGGAGAACAACTGTAGATGACAAGAACCCAGACTAAAATCGAAGCCTGGTTCTACGTTCTCAGTTTCCTTCCTGTCATTCAGGGGCTGCTGAAACTCATAGATTGTAGTCTAGCTGAGTCCAGGCTTATGTGAAGCAGCTTTGATATGTCTCAAAGATCTTTTCACTATAACGATGATACAATTCTCATCTTGGCTGAGATATAGAGGAAACACAATTTCCCTTGACTAGCCCTTGCATAAGACAGAAGACGCTTCCAATTTGATTCTGGAAGCATCAAAATAACTTTCTGTGCAAGTCCAGAAGCTGGCTCTTGCAGATGCCCTTCATGCCACTCTACTTTGCCCATAGCACTGAAGGCATGCCTTGCTTGTGAAAGCAGATTCCAAGGCTGACTTTGAAAGCAAGCATCCATACTTTTGCAAGTCAGTCTGAGATTAACCACAGGCTATATTCTCAATACCTGTAGAGTCTGCAGAGAAGCTCTGCCATTGTTTCATATGTTGGAACATCAGTTTGCCCAGGGTGCAGTAGATGCTTGTTTTACCAACCCACTGTGAATTTCTACTGTCTATGCATTCATTGATACTTCAGGTTCCATGTTGTTCAACTATAGTAAATGAAACAAATCAGTAAACAGGTTGAGGAAGGAGCATTGTACTAAGTATGTCAAATGGCAAAGATGCACTTTGATCAGGTACATACACACACAAGAGGCAGAAAGCTTGCAATCTCTGGGTTAGAGTCTTTGTTTCCCAGGAGTAACCCAAGACAAGACTAACCTGGTCCTTACAGTAACTCAATATGTTGAGAGAAGACACTGAAGCCATTGGGTCCCTGGTCATACTCATTACACCAATCCTATTCAAAGCATCCCCAACAGGCAGCTATTGAGCCCCAGCTTGGAAATGTCTGGTGAAGGAAAGCTGACCATCTCCTTGGCAAATAATTCCAACACTGAGTTGCTGTTACCATTAAGAAGTTAAATCTGATATTTCAGGAAATGGTCATATGTCCTCCATTTTCTGCTAGAATGAAAAGGAACTCCTATTGTCAATTGTAAAGGTATGTGGTAAAGACTTTGGGAGATGGGGCCAAGAAACACTGCCTAGGGAATGGTCAGATAAGGGACTGCATAGCCCACAGCTGGAAAATGGGTGGAGCAAGAAGCTCAGAAGGGACCCTAAGTTCTTGGGCTATAAAGGAGATGGTGGAAGAATGATACTTTCAGCCTTGCAAGATTCTGTCAATGTAGCTTTTCAATAAAGTACAATTAGCTCATCTGGTTGTGATTCCTATCTGGTTTACCCTGTGAGGCTGACATCAATCTTGCAAGTCTGAAAGTGCAATTCTCCCCCCATCTCCTTTACAGCCTGAGAAACTAGGGAGGATCCCTCCTGAACCTCTTGCTCTGTCTATTATGCAACTGCAGGTTAAGCCGCCTCTTATCTGATCATTCCCTAGGCAGCATCTTTTGCCCCCATCTTCCAAGGTCATTCCCACATACCATTATACCAACTGCCCTCTCACAGCACAAGAGTGAAAAAAAAGAACATCCTGGCCTCATCTATCAGCTAAAGAAACTTCAAAACATCCATGCATGATTCCCTTTTTATTATTTTATTTAAAGACTCTTTAAAGAAATCAAAGTCATGACTGGTCACTGACTGAAATAAAGAATCTGGTCTGGAAATTAAAGTAGTGACATAAGGTGTATAGTGGTTATCACGTGTGGTGTCCAGAGGCATGCTGGGGTCCACAAAAACCACTTACAGGACCCTGTTTGCTTGTTCACTGTGTATTTATTTGATAGGTTTGAGTATATGTACATGTGTACAAATCTGTGTTCTAGACACATTGCCTGATCATTCATTTAGCATTTCATAACCCAGCATGGTAAAAAAAAAAAAAAAACAGGGGAAAAAAGTAGAACTTCATGATTCCTCCAAGGTTCTCTTCCATGTGGAGTTAAATTTGGCATCCCCTTTAGTTTTAAAGGGACAAGACAAAAAGTACAAAGACAAATTTAAGCCAGAGAACCACCAGCATATCTGTGCTTTCACTGAAACAAGTCCTATCTCTATTTGACACTTCTGGGAACAGCAGGAACAGAAATTGAAATTGAACTCTGTGGTCCATGTTCTCCCTAGCAGGATATTTGGATTCTGTAAAGAATGGGAAAACATCTTGACCTCACAAACCACAGAAAATACAGCTATATTTGGAGTGCACTTTTCCCCCATTGATGCTTGAAAGACTAGCTTCACGTATTTGCCAGATACAGAATTTGGGGCAAAACCAATATGTGAAGAAAGAGCAAATAGGTCAAGAGGAAATCAGAAAATGTATCTGGATGAGTTGATGAGCTCCTGAAAGACAGAGAGGTGATAACTCTGAAGAACAAAAGGAAATGTATGAAATGGTACATGGACATAACAGAAATTTGGATGGTTTTCAAGGGTAGAAAAGTAGGTTAAATGATGTTGCACAGATAATTTAATATGGTCCATGACCAGAAAAGAAACACACTCAATGTACAATCAACTAAAACATTATTTAAACTAGATTTAGCTCTATTTCCTTATCTAATGCCATTAATTGTTGGAAAAGTAGAAGGAAAGAGAACAGGATGACCAGCAGCAAAGTGAATGGACTCAGTTACAGTGGTGATGGGTGCACCTTTGGAAGACATGAAGCACCAGATTAGGGACAGGTCATCTTGGAGAAAACCTATGTGGTCCCTAAGAGTCAACACCAACTGAATGGCACATAAACAATCCATCAATGCCTTTAATGTCTTCAATTTATTCTTTCTTACTTCCCTTCTGTAATTTTTCATAAGGTTCTGTTCCCTGACAGGAAATAGTGTGATGGGTACATATGTATGTATGCATACAGTATTTTGGAAGGAGTGAGTTGGCAGAAAACTCTTTTTAATAGTTTACCCTGGCCTAATGAGAGCCACTATGGTGCAGTGATTAGAAGCACCAGGTTAGAAACTGGGAGACTGTGAGTTCCAGTCCTGCCTTGGGCACAAATCCAGCTGGGTGACTGTGTCTCAGCCATAGGAAGAAGGCAAGGGCAAATCACTTCCAAAAATGTTGCCAAGAAAACTGGAGGGACTTGTCCAGGCAGTCCCCAGACTTTAAGACTGACTGGAAGGCGAGAGGAGAGGAGAGGAGAGGAGAGGAGAGGAGAGGAGAGGAGAGGAGAGGAGAGGAGAGGAGAGGGGAGGGGAGGGGAGGGGAGGGGAGGGGAGGAGAGAGGAGAGGAGAGGAGAGGAGAGGAGAGGAGAGGAGAGGAGAGGAGAGGAGAGGAGAGGAGAGAGAGAGAAGAGAAGAGAAGAGAAGAGAAGAGAAGAGAAGAGAAGAGAAGAGAAGAGAAGAGAAGAGAAGAGAAGAGAAGAGAAGAGAAGAGAAGAGAAGAGAAGAGAAGAGAAGAGAAACCTGTCTAATATATGTGGTTGTTAATGCTCACTAGCATGCAGTTAGATCAGCCTCCCTGTGACAATTTTCAGTCCAAATGAACAAAGTCCTTCACAATAAAAGCTTCTTTTCTCAGCAGCTTCATCCCCAGAACGATTTACAAAGAGAATTTTTAACTGATTTTTTTTCTTTTTTTTATTGGCCACAGAAATGCCTTCACCAATGTTATCTTGCTCTCCCAGGACACCTGCAAACATTTGGTACATACCATTCATTCTCTATTAAGACAGCAGTCTGTACATTAAATAATCCGCTGTCCTCCAACCTTGATAATAAAGAATGGCAGAATAGCAGACTCTGTTCAGTGACCTTCCTCTGCAAGTGTTCACATCTCACTTCTCCACTTTGGATAGATGTGCTTGGTAGGAATTTGATGCCTGTTCAACAGTCCAAGAGGAAGGCACAAAAATGAGAGAGTGGAAATAGAATGAGATTTGTGCTCTGGAAATTCATTTGAGCAGTCACTTGCCCAAGCTTCATATTTTGAGAACTCAGATGGGCTTTGAAGAGAGAACTATATTTTATCTCAAGGTTGAAGCGAGCACTGGCCTTGAGTGTCTATGTTAAAGTCGTTAATATAAAAGCACACACACACACACAAAATCTACTAAACCAGGGATGGGGAAGCTGACATATTGAAAAGAGAACAGGCAGCTGGAACATCATACTATTATTGGGCCAAAATCAGTCTTCCACTTTCCAAAAAGTTCTCTTCCCTGTAAAACAATGTTTCTCAACCTTGGCAACTTGAAGATATGTGGACTTCAACTCCCAGAACTCCAGCACTGAAGATGTTACCTAGCCAAGTAACGAAACATTTGCAAGAAAACAACCAAGCTCAGAGAACCCCAAGGACTCCACAATACTTTATTTGTCTTTAGTTTCCCCCCCCTCCCCCTTTGGTAAGGAGCAGACAACTACATACAGCATTAAACTCAGTCTTGATTATGACTCAGGTGAACCTGACTGAAGAGTATATTGAGGTGAACAAGTCAACCTTACGAGCCAGACTTGACCAAGCAATAAAGTCCACGGAAGTGTAAAAAGTACCTTGAATGACATTGGCTATAGTGACATAACCTTGCAAGTCTGATTGTGCTTCCCCTCCTCTTTTATAGTCATGTGAATTAGGGGGTTGTCTGTCTGAGGTATTTTTGTAATCCTTCCCCCTCATTTGTATTCAAGCAAAGTTTTCCTTTTGGTTGCTTTGGTAACTGATCTTCTCTCTCTCTCCAAGCTCATGGGTTATATATGTAAGAAACCCTGAAACTTTGACCTTTGAACTGACTGACAGCCCTGGCTTGGCTGTCCAAACTTTGGACTGGACTTTGACTTCTCTTCTGTGCATTCCTGTTGAAAGTGAGACTACCCAGGCAAGACTTTCCAAGTTTTGATTTACATCCCTTTCCTTGTCTGTTGTTTATCTACTCAGCCTTGAGTAAATTACTATTATCACCAGCAGCTGAAACCTGAAACAGGACAGGTTTTTAGAACCTGGATGGGAGACTACTAGGAAGGCTGTAGGTTTGATAGAACATTGAAAAAGATCTCAAAGAAGGCAACGGCAGACCCATTCTGTCTTAATGCCAAGAAGACAACATAGGCATCAAATCACCATGAGTTGAGTTGAGTTGAACCCAACTTTTCATAAATAAGTGGGAGGTTGGCCATTCCTAGCACAAGTTATTTCTACCACCTGAAATTATTCTTACTCTAGCCAGTTGTAAGGAGAACCAGTCTGGTGTAGTAGTTAAGGCCTGAGACTAGAAACTGGTAGACCGTGAGTTCCAGTCCTGCTTTAGGCACAAAACCAGCTGGGCAACCTTGGGCCAGTCCCTCTCTCTCAGCCCGAGGAAGGAGGCCAGGGCCAACCCCTTCCAAAAACATTGCCAAGAAAACTGCAGGGACTTCTCCATGTAATTGCCAGGAGTTGAGACTGACTCAAAGGTACAAGTACATGCATGCTGGTGCCTGATCTTGCTTTTTCCATTTTTCCCTGCGTGACTTTCTCTTATTCTAGACTGCAAGGTGTCTCCGACATATCTCCCCCACCACGGGATTCATTTGAGCCAAAGACTGAAAAAGTGTTAGCATTCCAAATCTAGTTTGTTTCCTCAGAAGGAAGCCCTACGGGATCAATGAGGCTTCCTTCCAGAGACAGCCTTGGAGCTTCAATAAACCAACCACAGCATGTTCCTTCATGTTTCCCCCGCCCCCATGTTTTTTTTATCAAGGCTGTTACAACATTAAGAACCCTTTTTATTTTGAGGAGTTTGCATTTTTTTTTTTCTTTTCCACAAGGAGACATTCAGTATTTAGAAAAATATACTCACGCACAAGTGAGCTGACTTTTCATGGGACAATCCTTGATTCGAACGGGCGACTTGACTTTGATGAAACCAAGTTATTTTCCCTTCCCTTGCTTTCATTTTTTTGTCCTCCAGATTAGCACAAAAGCATGACTTTCACAGTCACCTTATTTATAGCCTAATAAATCCTCTAGCTTTGAGGACTGAAGCAAGAACTCAGGGGAGAGACAATTTAAAAAGTTCCACCCTGTCCCCCATGATCATCCCTGGAGGTGTATTTCCACTTCAGATACAAGTCACAAAAAACAGAGACATAACCTTTTTGGTTTTTTGTTCTCTTTTTACCAACTCCTCTTGATACTGCATAATGGTAGGCAGCAAATAAAAGGAGGTTGGGTCTATTTTGACATTCAGCCTGGCTACGGGGTTGTTGGTAAATGGTCTTGACATTAGCAAGAACATTTCATGGCCATCAGCACCAGCTAATTAAATGGTTTGTTCCTGAAAACTCAAGTTATATCTCCATTCTGCATAGTAAGACAACCGCAATATTAAACAGAGATTTATGGCAATGTCATTTTTTTAGCCCTCCCTCCATCCTGAGTTGACCCTAAAATCTAAAACATGAGAACTACATTTTATTACCAGCCCCAAAGAAAGAAGAGGGGGAAATACCATGTCATTATTCTTAGGGTACAAGGGAACTCATTCTGACTTTTGGATTTTATCTACTTCCTAAGCTGGGGGAGGGGGGGCACAGGGTATGGTAAAAAAAGTCGAGACGGTGGCCATCCTGTTGTGGTCACCATCTTGACTTTTTTTTAACCCTACCTGGAGACATTCCAGTCCTAAGCTGTAAGATGAACAGCATGTGGAAGGAAACTGGACAGCAATTAATGCAGGTGAGGTGCACTGGAAGAACGGAATCGCCGTGTTCCACAGCTCCATTGACATTCCTTGGGGAAAAGGCTGCTTAATTTTTCTTCTGGGGTCCCCCCCCCAACTTTCCTTTGTTGCCCTATCATGCAATGTCCCTTTCTGGTAAGAATGACAATCCATAGTCCACAGCCCATGTTCATCCTCAGATTGCTTTGATTTGCTTTGCTTGCCTCCCTTCCTTTTTCCTTCCTTCCTTCCTCCCTCCCTCCCTCCCTCTCTCCCTCTCTCCCTCCCTCCCTTTTTCCTCCCTTCCTCCCTCCCTCCCTCCCTTCCTTCCTTCCTTCCTTCCTTCCTTCCTTCCTTCCTCCCTCCCTCCCTCCCTCCCTCCCTTCTTTACTCCCTCCCTCCCTCCCTTTTTCCTCCCTCCCTTCCTTCCTTCCACCCTCCCTCCCTCCCTCCCTCTATCCCTTTTTCCTCCCTTCCTTCCTTCCTCCCTCCCTCCCTCCCTCCCTCCCTCCCTTCCTTCCTTCCTTCCACCCTCCCTCCCTCCCTCCCTTCCTTCCTTTCTCCCTTCCTCCCTTCCTCCCTTCCTCCCTTCCTTCCTTCCTTCCTTCCTTCCTTCCTTCCTTCCTTCCTTCCTTCCTTCCTCATCTCTCCCTGCCTTCCTAGACCCTCAGAAGCTCTTTCAACAAGACTCCACTGAGAATTAGGGGCATATCTCTTTATATCCACACACACACACACACAGACTCACACACAGACAAATGTATTTCATAACTCATTTCTAATTCAATGCATTCTTTCCATTTTTTTTTCTTACTGGTGAGAATTGCTCTGATTTTTGAGTGGGGGGGGGCAATGCTTTGTTTTGCATTTTGGAAAATGTCACAACATAATATTCCACTCTTGTTGCTGTGATGCATTTCAATCTGAGTTTTCCCCCTGACCACGCTGTCCCACTATGTTATTGTGCTGCTTGGTTATTTTAAAAAGAACAGGTCAATTTGTTGGCTGGCTCTCTATAAGAACAAAACGCAGCATCTTTCCTTGAAAACAAACAAAAGAATAAATCACTGAGAGAGAGAGAGAAAATGTGGAGTATTTTGAATTAAATCCTCAGCCCTTTCTTCCTAAAAAACAGGAAGAAGCCAAGCGTCTTGCTGGAGGCTTTTTAAAAATAAGAATTTGCCAATATGAGCAGCTGCTTCCTGAAAATTGTCACTAGATGGCATTTTATCACCACACTTGAAATCTCAGTCTTTTCTTTCTTCTTTATAAAGTCCAGGGTTGTTTTCCCCCACCCCCACTTTAATCATTCTACTTCTAGCACAGAGGGAGCCCACATTTTCTCTGTGTTTAACTGCTCATCAGTATCAGTTTAGGCCAGTTTGATTTTTCTCCCTATACATCCCCAGGTTTTGTGCAAAACAAAAGAAGCTTATCTGAAATTTCTTCCAGGGACACTTTGACATTTATTTCTGAGCCTGCCAGAGATTTTTCCCTATTTTTTTTTTCTAAACAGAAAAACAGTTGCTGAATCCAAGTTCCCATTGGCCACATTTCATGGAAGACCTTGGAAGTTCTGGGTTGCACAATCTGGAAAAAAGAAATGTCTAGCAGGAAGTGTCAGAGATTTTTTTTCCCCCCACAGAACTGACCAGCCATGCTTCTTGGAATGTAGTAGCAACAAATATATCACATTAATCACTCCTAAGTAAGGATACACAAGAAATCCATCACTGGTTTCTTTTATCTGAGAATGCTGTGATCTTAAAAACAGACTTCACAGTACCATGGACAGCTACAAAATCCAGGACCATCCATCATTTTAGGCCAGACCGATTTGAGTCATTATCCATTTGGCAAATTTGCATTTTTAAAAAAAATTGCAGCAAGGCTCAGTTATAGGTAAAGAAAACATATGTAAAGGAATTTGCATGTAATCTTGCAACTTGAGCTCTGGAACTACAAAATAGATCTGGATCTTCATCTACACCAATATTTCTCAATCTCAGCAACTTTAGGATGTATGGACTTCAACTCCCAGAATTCCCCAGACATGCTGGCTGGGGAAATCTGGGAATTGAAGTCTATATATCTGAAAGGTGCTGAGACTGAGAAACACTGATCTACGTGATATGATCATAGACAATGAAAGAGGCCTACCATATTCCCCTTCAAATGTCTTTTTTCGAGACTAACCATACTGTGTTCTTCAATCTCCATCATAGAGCTGAGTTTCCAATCTTAAATCATCTTTTTTCATTGGTTTTGTATTTTTTTTCCAGTACTATTTTAATCCAAAAGCTATAAACTGGTTTAGCAGAACAAACATTAATTGCTACAATACCTTGTGCCATTTTTTTTTCTTTTTGAAGAATGTGCTACAAAAATTCAGCCCATGGAAGTAATCTTTTCTGACATCTGTTGCTTCTAAAATGGTTGCCTTAGCACAAACAGGCTATTCATTTCTATGTGTTTATTGATCATAGTTGTAGCCTACACACTATTGAGAGGATATTATGCCAGGTTACAATCCATAAAAAGCAAGATAAAATAGTACAGCCAAGAAAAATAACTAATATAAGTTAAAACACAACAATCAACATTGTAATACCAACAGATAGATGCTTAAGGGACAGAGCACAAGACATTAAGTCTTGGACTCAAGAGTAAAAAATAAATCTTCATCTGGCACCAAAAGACAGACAAACTCTTTGTAGTACTGTAGCCTACTCAAGTGCCAGACAGTTTAGTTAACTCAACAAGGTTACCATGGTGAATTATCAATTACTCTTAAAGGCTGCTGAGAGAGCCAGGAAAATCAACCAAGTTGCATTCCCCCCTTTCTGCAACACCAGTAAGAGTTTTAGTCCCCAAACCAAGTCTGAAACCCACTGGAATTGGTCCAGATAATTCCTATTTTACTTTTTACATTGCATAGCATCAGCCCCTCATCCTACAGACCTATTGCTTATTTTGCCAACTAAAACCTAAAAGCTTCAGTTATACAGCTTGGGATTCTCCCCAGTAATTAGAAGCTTTGTAACCTATGAAGGAAAGAAGTAGAGGACACTTATGTATAAACAAGGTTTGCAAAAGTTCTGCATGATCAGCCAAGCGAAAAAGTGGTTTAAGACCAGCGTAGCTCATTGGTTGCTTCTAGTCAATACAGGCAATCCTCATTATTCACGGGTTCCATCCTTGCAAATTCACTTATTCACAAAAATGTTTTTGTAACTCCAAAATCAGTACTTGTGGTGTTGTGGCACTCACTTGTGGACATGCAGAATGGCAAAACATTGGACTCGTCCGACACACATGTTCCCACCTGAGATTTCGGCATTCGCAAATTCGGCATCCTTGCACAGAACGTAACTACCGCGAATAACAAGACTTGCCTGTATATTGACAATAGAAGAATGTTTTCTTTAAAATCAACAAGTACAGGACCTGTTCACTCTAAAAATGTTGCAATCATATTATATTTCAACTTCCAATGAATAAGTGGATTAACAAGTAGGCCAGTAAAAAGCCACCTCATTTTTTCAAGAGCAAAATGTGCAGTGGTAATTTAGTAGAGCTAATCGTCTCTTTAGGACATACAGCGTGGTGACAATTTCAGCATAACAGACGGAAATAAACGTACATGTTGTTTCCAGTCTTCACGTATGATGCTAAGGTAGTGGTTTGTCTGATTTTGGTTTAATTTGTTTAAATCCAGACAACTGTGGCTTATTCAATAAATAAACCCCAATGTTGTAGGAGGTAGGGATCATCCTATCCTTTGCTTTACATATTTACTGCCACATCTCAGTCAAAAGGTCCCCTGAACCCCAAAATAGGTTTAAATGGTGTCACAGGAGTGAAACCCACATGGAACTCTGATCTAAACAGGGCACAGACTTTAATCTGAACCTCACTGGCAACCCTCAGGCTCTCTACCTCACCTGATATTTTAAAGATGATTTTTATTGAGGTTTTTTTTAGAAGAAGGAATGTGGCATGCTGCAAAACAAAACTCCAGCCTCAAGGGTTGTGTTAAATCACAAGAGCTCCTTTGGGCTTTCTGTGGCCTACATGATGGTTATTGAATCATGATGGTTGTGGAATCCAAGATTCCACAACCATCGTATAAGATGCTTGATCTACCCGCTTGCAGTCATTGATCTTTTTTCTCCAGTGTCCATATGACCCATATAGTGACCCACAGTCATTCTTTCTATTGCGGAGAGCAGCAAAACCTGGCAAAGGATTTCCTTAAAGATTTGCATGGCAGCCATGAAGAGTTGTGCTTAGCTGATGGAAGGTGACTCACAGATCTGTCTTTCTCTTACCTTTAAAACACCCCCTCCACACTCAAAATAGCACACAACTTCCCTTTAACACACTTCCAATCAACAGTGCTTCATTCACATCTCCAGGCAATATCATGTCATACCAGGATCAGTTCAAAAAAGACAAAAGCATTGGTTTTCATATTCAGGCTTCGGTCCCTACAAAATTTCTTGGTATCATTTTGAAGGCCTGCAAGAAACAAAGCCTCTCAGTGGCTGGTAGAGGGAAGGGATCACAACTTCTCTATTTGCACAGGGATGAGGGCACAAGGATGCTACTAAGGAAATCACCATGTTGGGTGTTTCTCATTGCTCTGGAGGAATAGACACGTCTGCTTTACAAAATGTACTTCTGGTCAAGCAAGGGGAATCAGCCCCCCCCCCAGCTATTTCTGCTTGCAGATGTGACTTACTGGGCCACAACAACAACAGTCTCTCTGTTGAAAGATATATGGCCAGGTAATTTCTGGTTGCTCAACATCTCATTTCCATTCCGATCACAAAGTGCCATCCTGCAGCAATTTCATTTCTCAGCAAAAAGAACAAAGGGGGAAAGGGAAAGGGGGGGGGGGAGAGAAAACAATGAAAGAAAGAAAGAAAAAGGATCATTATTGCCTATAGTGAAGTCCCTTGAAAATGCCTCTGTGATTCGAAACTTTTTCTCAATATCACTAGATTAAAACAAACACACCGCCTGAGAAAGAGATCGTTTTTTTTGTTCTCCAATATCAATATTTTGGATGGGTTTGTGAAATAGAAAGAACAAGCACAATGATACCAGAGGAAAAGTAATTCGATCAAAAAAGACTGCTAACATCTTTATGATGCTGAAAGGCAGCTGTCAATATGCTGGGAAGGACTGCAGGAGGCCACAAGGAAGTAGCAGAAATAACTTACGGATATCATGGGAACAATACAGGAATTAGCAAATATCCCTACTCAGTGGTTTGGAGCAAGCTCCTTTACTTGCTTTCCTATAAACAGTCAGTGTTGAGCAGGGAGTAGGGCCAGGAAGAACCAGGATGAAGTTAACACTCAAAACCATAGAAGGTTATGGGCAACTTTGAGAAATCCACCTTCTATCAGGTCAGCCTACTTTTTAAGATTGTTGGGCAAAAACTCCAGGAAGGCGTGCTAAACAAAACACTTTGAACTCCTGGTGGAAAGATGAGATATTGTAATGGTATGTGAGAGAGACAGGGTGAAGAGGTACTGCCTAGGGAAGGGTCAGATAAGAGAGGGAATAGCCCACAGCTGCATAATGGATGGAGGAAGAGGCTCAGAAGGGATCCTCCCTAGCTTCTCAGTCTGTAAAAGAGGCTGTGGGAGATTTGCAAGATTCTGTTAATGTAGCCTTACAATAAAGTAGAATTAGCTCATCTGGTCATGTTTCCTGTCTGGTCCACCTGGGAAGGCTGACAGATATAGATCTAATCAATCAAATAAAAATGAAATATAATTATATGGCTTCCACCAAGATCATGAAATAGTAATAATAATTCACCAATGTGGTTGTTTGGGGAGGACAGAGCATCTGAAACCCAGAAGCATTGTTTTTCTCTAATAGGCCAACTTTCTGGGGTAGCCTCCTGTTGGTGGTTTGATGACTCTGACATTATTCACTTCCAGAAGAAGTTTGAGACAAGATTCTTCCAGAGAGCATTTAGGGTGTGGAACTTATCTAGATCAGTGGGTTTTTCGGTACTTTGATGCAATATTATTAAACTTGTGTTAGTTTTTATGTAAGATACCAAGATTGTGCTGGGCTATCAATTCACTCCACCACTATCAAAATGGAGAGGTGGAAAATCCTAATGGATATCCAATTTTCTTTCCTCCCAACACCTCCCCCCCCCCCAAACCAGCTTAATACAGACTGAGAGTATCTGGTGTATATAGAATGCTCTGATTTGGGAGGGTGGGGAGACTTCAGGTTGATTGCACCATTTTCTTTATAATTTAGTGATCAAATTCCCTATCATTTAATACCAAAATCACTTTGAGTAGGACCCTCATGTAGCTGAAGATCTCCATATGTATTTAAGATGGAAGCTTTGTGGTCATGCAAAGATTTGCCAAAGCGTCAATACTTTTAGAAAGCTGAGAGGTCAAAATCGCCCATGGCTGGTGGGTACAGAACACTGGTGGCCTAGTGGCATGAATATAAAACTGAAAAGAGAGACCTAAAAAAGGACATAACTGGCTGTTTGAGATCCTTAACATCATACTGGAGACCTCTGCTACAGGTATCACTTGTTCTCTGTTAACTGAAAACAAATCTGGAAATATGATTGCTAGGAAGGCGAATCTTCTCTTTCACACTTTAGCGAAGGTTCTAAACGCAATGTCCTTCTGGACATTTCAAACCTATCCCCATTGTTGAGGTCTCCTTTAAGTAAAGGAGTAAAGCAGCCATATACACCTCTCCATCAGTCAGTTTCACACACTTTTCTTTAAGAATAAGTCCTACCAAAAAGACCTCACCATGGTGGTTACCCTCCAAATGTGTAGGTGTCAACAGCCTCAGAATTTCTCTGCTGTTGCTAAGAATTCTTTTAACTGGAATCCACACACCCAGAGGGGGTCCCGGATAGGAGAGGCTGAAATCAATGCAACCCTGAGCTGCTCTGGCAGTTTCTAGTCCTTTCGTTTCAGGGAATCCATGCAAGGAAAAAAACGACGGAAATATTCAAAGAACCGTGGAGACAGAAAAGGCTATTGAGGCCTTCAAACTCTTGCTCAGTGAAAGAATCCAGGTTAAATCATCCCCAGTGTCGCCTGCAGTAATTGCTCTCATTGTCAAACTGACCTTGATTAAATAATGGTTTTTGTAATATTCAAATGAGAACGTGCCTTCCTGTGCCTTAAGACCAAACTCTAGAACAGTGTTTCTCAGCCTTGGCAACTTTAAGATGTGTGGACTTCAACTCCCAGAATTCCCCAGCCAGCCATGTCCACACATCTTAAAGTTGCCACGGCTGAGAAATACTGTTCAACAGCATCTCTAGTAAAATGTAAACCTTCTGTCACCTTCTGTCACCTTCTACATATTTGCTCCCCACAATGAAGGCCCACCATCTAAGATAATTAAAAAAAAAAACACTGGTCAATCATGTCCGATTCTCGGAGACTGCCTGGAGAAGTCCCTGCAGTTTTCTTGGCAAGATTTTTCAGAAGGGGTTGGCCCTTGCCTCCTTCCTAGGGTTGAGAGAAAGGGACTGGCTCAAGGTCTCCCAGCTGGCTTTGTGCCTAAGTGGGACTAGAACTCATGCCTGATGCCTTAACCACTAGACCAAACTGTCTCTCACCTAGGATAACTGCCAAGCACCATTTTAAAAAATGAATGGAATCAAACATGATATTAATGCACTCAGTGTCCTATAAATATATCCAATTGTCTATATTTCTGTTCTGGCTAATTTTCTGGCTGATTCCTTGTCTTCTCTCCCAGTCTAGAACATAGATAGAATGCTACTGGGGGTGATAAAATGTGCTATAAACAGCATTCTAATTATTCCACAGTCTTCGCTGTTTACAATATGCCTCCTCAAACCAGTCAAGAAACCACATTTGCAAAGAAAAAGAGAAGCCATTCCTTTAAAGTGATTGCCCTGAAAGTATCCGATGCAGGAAGGCTGAGAATTCAATTCCAATGTAATAGAGGAAGCCAGAACCAAATCCTTAGTGGATCATGGTGGCAAGAAGGTGCAGAGTTGGGACTAGCTATGAGGTTCCATAGTTTTCTTGAATTTTCTCCGGTAACAGTTCAGTTGGTTTGGTTTTCTGCAGCAGGCTGACCTGGGAACTTGATTCCTTGTTCTATGGGATAGCTCTTTAATGTCATTGATAAGAGAAGAATCTTATCAATTGCAATGAATTGCAATCAGCTCTGGGCTCTTTTAAGGAACGTCTGATTAACAACAGAAACAGAACAATCCTTACTAGATCTTCTTGCATCTTGTGTCTTTTTAAAACAGAGGTGAGAAGCTTGGCCCTTTATATATTGCTAAAGTGCAATTCCCATCAATGGCAACCAGCATGGCCAGAGGTGAGGGATTTTCAGAAATGTACAGTTCAGCAACTTTTGGAGAGCTCGCTAACTAAGAAAGGCATGCTCTGTCCAGGGTGCTGATCACACTGGGTCTTTGCTGCATAAAGACCCAGCAAAGACCCTCCCTGCCCATCATAATACTTGGCTGCTTCTAGAGAAATAGTTGCCCCAGTAGGAGACATGATGTGGCCTGAAACGAAACACTGCTCCCTAGAGTTTATTTCATGTCTGAGTCAGCCCAATCACTTTGTGACTCAAGGCAGCATAAAAAGAGGATTAAAAACATATCATGCCAATAAAAGGAACAGAAATACCAAACAACCACAGCAAAGGAAGACAAAAACCAAAATCCCACAAGCCATATAGAGAGTGTAATACAGAATACTTCTTAGAAATTAACCAGCATAACATCTACATCCTAACACTGAGCTAAAGCTTGTCCTCTAAAGTTTTCTCCTCATCCCAAAGAGGCTTCTGTCCTTGTCCCTCATTCTCTGGCTCCTTTAGAATTGATTTCACAGGTGTTTCTGAGCATATTGTACCACTGCAAGTTCATGGAGGTCACTGTTCTCATTTCTCCTGTCCTCTCTCACCACTGCTGTCTCATGCAGATGTAAACTGAATAGAGAGAGTCATCCGTTGCTCGGTGGTAGAGTCGTCAGAAGAATGACTGGTGAATGGCATAGTTTTTGCACTGGAGAGCATATGCCAGTGGGTGTCAAAGGATCCCCACAACATTCACAGTTCAATTTCAGTACTGATGAAATAGTGCCACACCAACTTGAGATCAAGGCCATGAAGTCTCTAATAAACCATTTAACTGTTGCAAGAATGAAAGAGGAGCAGGGAGATTATCAGTGTTATAAAATGAGTTTGATCCCTCTTTAATAGGTTTTTAAACCAGAGCAGCTGAGCCAGAAAAGCAGGAGAGAGAAAGGGGGGGGGGAATCTTTTTCCGTAGTATCAGGCAACACATTCCTCCTTGATCCAATTGCAAGGAAGTGCCACTCACAATATGAAGAACTCTGAACAGCAAGCTTCTGTATTAGATTGGATGTGTGTCTATATTATGTAAATTGTAACTGCTCATTACTGCATGTTTCACAAGCCAACTAAGTCACTCAGTGGCTGTAAGAATTCATAAACAGTTGTAATTCACCTCCAGCGTGGCATGAAATAAAACTGAAGATTGTATGCAGAATGAAAAATGGGACCGGATGAAGGTTAGTGAGCTGTATTCTGAAGAGACTAGAGCTGAGAGCTGCTGTAGGAGTTACTTTCTTTATAAAAAAAAAAAACTGGAGTTCAAACAAATCTTTATGGCTTCAGTAGAGTATATGGGTAATCACCACCACAACTACCAACCTGGAACAAACCAAGAGTCCATCTAATGAAGCCATAATAGATACTTCTGGAAGACCCTGCCTTTTTACATTTGCTACTCATCATTGGGCAACTGTTGATTATACACTATCAAATCCACATTGACTTTTAGCAGGAGATCTGTTTCCAACCTGGTCCTTCAGGTCTTCCAGTTGTACACTCATTGTTGCTATAACTAAATCCATCCACTTTGTTGCTGGTTATCCTCTTTCTCTCTTTCCTTCCACCTTTCCAGCATTGTAGGCATCTCAAGGGAGCTGGTTCTTTGCATCATGTGCATGAAGTAGGATAAGTTGAGCTTGGTCATTTGTACCTTGAGTGAAAACTCTGTGTTGATTTGTTCATTTGTCTGTTTTCTTGGCTGTCTGTGGTGTTCTCAGGAGTCTTCGCCAACACCAAAGTTCAAAAGCATCAATAGGGATATTCTGTTAGGGGTGACTGCTTAGTCGCCCTGCATCTGTGTATTGTTTGTAAAATGACCTCTAAGCCAAAAGTGAAAAGATCTGTAGCCCTCTAAATATTGATATTGCTACAACACTCAATATACCCAACCAGCCTGGTCAAGAGAGAAGGAGGATGCAAAAATTTCACACACTAACTTTGAGCCATAGTCTGTGGAACTACTAGGTTTTTCTGAATCCATGTTCCTCATCTGATTTATTGATACAAACATCACCGACCTGCATCATGAGAACTGCCAACATCACCAATGAAGAGTAATCACTTGAAGCAATGAAAAGGCATATTTTGGGTCAATATACACTCAGTCCAACCTGCTGCTCCCATCTCCATGTGATGATCTCCAAGCCAATGTAAACCAATTCATTTTAATGTTCTTCCTTTAGAGATGGAATGTTTACCATCATCTCACCTAAAGGAGTTACAACATAATGGACAAGTTGCAATTCAAGCAATGACCAAAAAAGGCAATTTCATTACAAGCCAGATGGAAACCGGAATAGGGCCCAGTCCCAGGGAATCACATTATTTTTATCTTGCTTGCTTTCTTTCTAAAAATCCATGAGTTCTAAACTTGTCCTGTAATCTCTTATCTCTTATCTTTTAACTCTAGTAACCTAATGATGTTCCATGTATACATTTCATACCTTGGGGATGGTACCAACTGCAACCCAGAAAATTGAATTGCTTTGCATTTGTGTGTGTGTGTGTGCACATCTGCACACACACTGCCTTCTACTTAGGCAGAATATTTTCATTCTGCAGATTGGAGATATTTTAACCCTTTAAAAAGATCTGCCTGCAATAGGGATCTAGTCCAACAAGGAAGAGAAGAGCTTGCTCTGATTCTTTTTAAAATCAAGTAAAACTGCACACATCATAGATGTGGTTATAGGAAAGTTGTAAATTTTCAGGATAGATTACAGCTCCAGAAATTAAGATTAAAACAAAACAGTTTAGGAGTTGTTTGTTATGTATTCTGCTCTACTGCTATCAGAGCTACAGAATGTGCAACTGAATATGATAAATGATGAGTATGAAACAACAGCAAACCAAGAATTTAAAACAGAAAGGACTTGCCAAGGAAGAACCCAACACTGTATATTCCCAGGTCCCATAAACTCCATCAAAAGGTATATTATTTACGTTCCAGAGAGAGAGAATTGGCAAAAAACCCTGCACACGTGCCTTCTGAAAAATCAGTCTGATTGATTTAGAAAGGCTTCCCATTCATTAGATGCTAGATCCATATACCTTGGGGAGAAGTTATCGATTTTGGAGGGCCCACTGGTCTTCTTCCCACAAAATGAATAAACAATCACCCCCTCTCCTAGCCAATAGATTCATCAGCATGTATTAGCAGCAATCTCTTTTTTCTTCCTAGCATTTTTCCCGCAGGTGCAGGGTCTGCTTTTTTTTCGGCTCAACCAAATGTTTATCCATTTGGAATTGACCGATCGGCCTGTCACCTGAGCCTGATGTTATGGGCTGAGAGAGAATGACTGGCCCAAAGTCACCCAGCTGGCTTTCATGACTAAGGTGGGATTGGAACTCAGGGTCCCCTGGTTTCTAGCCCGGAGCCTTAACCGCTAGACCAAACTGGCTCTTATGTATTAGCAGCAAGTGATGATTGGGAATAGATTGCCACCCCCATTTTTTAAACTATCCTCTCAGCTATTACAAAGTAGTCTAGGGAGCTATCACTTCTTCCTGTACTACCTTTTTCTCTCCTTTCCCCTATTTATTTATTTATTTATTTATTTATGTATGTATGTATGTATGTATGTATGTTTTTCTGAGATTTAGAGGTCATCCAACTCCAAAACTCTGGATGGCTTACACCAAATAAGAACAATAAAGAAAGCAAATGTATATATGTGTATGTGTGTATGTATGTATGTGTATGTATATGTGTGTCTGTGTTTGTGTGTGTGTGTGTGTGTGTGTGTGTGTGTATCCCAGTCAAATCCACTGTCCTCGATGAAACCCAGAGCATCCAGGAGTACATCAGCAGGATGGCACCCAAAGATGAGCTGCTGAGAGAAGGCCTCAGGCAGCAGCAGACATGGGAGGAAGTTCAAGCAGAGGAAGCACCATGGCAAGAGAAGCCCCTGCATGGGATGTACCATCGGCAGATAGCTGAGGTGGCTGGCATTGGGAAATCCTATCAGTGGCTGGAAAGGGTCGGACTAAGAGACAGCACTGAGGCACTGATCATAGCAGCACAAGAACAGGCACTAAGCACCAGATCCATAGAAGCAGGGGTCTACCACACTAGACAGGATCCAAGGGGCAGGCTGTGCAAAGAAGCCTCAGAGACAGTCCAACACATAGTGGCAGGGTGTAAGATGCAGGCAGGAACGGGATACACTGAACGGCACAACCAAGTAGCTGGCATTGTGTACAGGAACATCTGCACAGCGTATGGGCTAGACCCCCCCAAGTCCAGATGGGAGATTCCACAGAAGGTCATGGAGAATAACAGGGCTAAGATCCTGTGGGACTTCTGGATCCAGATGGACATGCAGGGACTGGCCAATCAACCAGACATCGTGGTAGTAGACAAAGACCAGAAGACAGCGTTGGTGATAGATGTAGCAGTGCCAAGTGACAGCAACATCAGGAAGAAGGAGCAGGAGAAGCTGGAGAAGTACCAGGGCCTGAAGGAGGAAATAGAGAGGATGTGGAAAGTCAAGGCCAAAGTGGTCCCAGTGGTGGTAGGAGCACTCGGGGCCGTGACTCCTAAGCTGGGAGAATGGCTCCAACAGATCCCAGGAACAACATCAGAGCTCTCTGTGCAGAAGAGTGCAGTGCTAGGAACAGCTCAGATACTGCGCAGAACCCTCAAACTCCCAGGCCTCTGGTAGAGGACCCGAGATTGAGGAAGACACGTACCACCCAGAGGGGTGAGAGGGGAATTTTTCTTTTTTCCTGGCATCCATCAAACCTACTCCCTCTAGCAAAAAGATCACCTACAGGGTTCCACAAACACCTTATCCAAGGCCTGGGAGAACAGCCATGGTGACCCAATCCAGGTTGGTATGTTCATGGACAAGTCTGAAGTAGAAAGAGTCTTCCTTGCTTCTTACTCATTTCTGCTCCTTTATCAGTCCTAACACCACTATATAGCCACGAAGATGTGAGAACTCAACTGACATCAAGCTGAATACAGAGTTTCATCAGGGTTTTGCCTCAGTCTTAGGAGAGATAAGGGTTAGTTAACTCACTGGTCACCTCTTTCCATAGGAATGCTGAAAGAAATAGATGACCTGGATCCTTTTCAGTTGGGATTTAGACCTGGGCACAGGAGCAAAACAGCACTGATGATACTTGTGGATGCCCTCTGGCAGGAGCAGGTTGAGAGTGCTCTCATCTATCCTGGCTCTGTTTGATGTCTCAGGGGCTTTTGATACCATCAGTCATGGTGTTCTTCTAGACTGGCTCCAGGGATTGGGAGGCACAGTTTTGTGTTGGTTCTCCTTCTTTCTCCAGGGCCTGTTCCTGGAGCTGATGGGAGATGAGGAGATCTAGCCCATGACCCCTTCTCTGTGGGGTCCCTCAGGCCCTGACACTCTCCCCACTCCTATTTAACACCGACATGAAGCATTGGGTGAGTCATCTGACAGCACAGGGTGAGGTACTATCTATGGTTCCATGGAGGTTCTGTCTTAGAGTCTGGAGGGTGTGGTGGTCTGGATGGGGAAGAACAAGCTTCAGCTCAACCCTGGCAAGACTGAGTGGTTGTGGATTTTAGGTCTCCTCGGATCGTGTTTTTCTATCCTTGGTTCTGTTGGGGTTGCACTACTGCTGTGCAATTTCGGGGTCCTCCTGGACTCATAGCTCCTGTTCAAAGATGTAGCCAGGAGGGCTTTCAGGTAGCTTCACTTTGTGCACCAATTGTGCCCTTTCCTGGACTGGAAGGCACTGCTCCCAGTACTCATGCCTTAGTCACTTCCTGAATGGGTTACTGCAATACACTCTACATGGGGCTGCCCTTGAAGGCCATCTGAAAGCTGCAGCTGCTCCAAAATGCAATGGCATAGGCAGTTATGGGTGCACCTCGGTACACCCATGTTTATATCTGTGCTTCACTGGCTTCCAGTGTGCTTTCAGGTGGAATTCAATGTGCTGACTGCCACCTATAAAGCCCTCCATGGCATAGGGTTGGGTTCTTTGCAGGACCGGCTCTCCTTGGTTGTTTCTACTCATCCTACTAGGTCCAACAGGAGGGGCACATGCACCAGATCCCTTCAATTAAGGAACGTCATCTGATGGGACCAAGGAACTGTGTCTTTTCTGTTGGAGGGTCTGCCCTGTGGGACATCATTCCCCAAGATGAGGTTGGCCCTGACACTTCTGGCCTTCCATAAAGCACTGAAGACTTCGATGTGCTCCGGGACCTAGGGGCCAGGAAGTTAAATGGCCCACTGAGAGGTTTTCATTGGTTGTTCTGTTTGTGTTTACCCTTGGTGATGGTTGTAGATATTTTACTTTTTTAAATATTGTTTTTACGTGTTGTTAGCTGCCCAGAGTTGCATTTGCAAGATGGGCATCCATTTATACTGGTTTAAATAAATAAATAAATAAATAAATAAATAAATAAATAAATAAGTATTAATCCATTTAGCTTTACTTATGTAATCTAATCACTTTGGAGTTAGTTGATTTTTAGAGATCCCATAGCACAGTCTGTCCTATCAACTCCATTAAGTGGGCTTTGGGAAGATGGCCACTATCAATATTTCAGAAACTTGCAGTCCAGTTTTGGGAAGATTCTGGTTTAGTTTGCTTCAAGAGAGCCCAGTTTTGCCAACTTCTCCCAGCCCTCCCGATCAGCCCTATCTGGTTTATGATTTGGTCAAATCCAGTATCAATCTTTAGAACAAATACACAGCAAGTACTGAATTTCTGCCCATTTTTTTTTTCCTTTCTCAAAACAGAGGTGTGATGTACTAAGCTGCAGGAATAACGATTCTATCACAGGCATTATCAATTCCAGTTGAGTTTTTCTTACATTACTTATATTTACATAGGTAATTTTTTTCTCTGCTTCCAAAAGCTTCCATTACATTTACAGGATGTCAACACTTCCAAGCTCCACTGGACTCAATTGTGCTTAATGTTCTTTTAAAATATAATCAAACAAAGCCAGGAAAATCATCATAACACAGAATAACCATTTTTAGCATTCAAACAACCCCCTCAGATAATCATAACCCAACAGGCAATCTCTTTTTTTCCCCCTCTCAAATCCCAGCTTCCAACACAGACAGCATTTTTCATCTCCTGCCTGTGGAAGAAAAGCGTCAGCAGAACTGCGTGCAGGTGCTGACATTGCTAAAGTTTATTCACGGAAGTTATGCTGAATTTCAGCCGCTCAGTTATATTTATTATGCAGCGCCAAGATTAGCAACACCATTAACATTGGAAATTACTTCATTCGAAATCTGGCATGTTCCAAATTCTCCAAAGGACAATGAGTCTTGCCTTAGGTTTTATCTTTTTTACCTGCTCTTTCTGATTGACACGATGTTTCTGGGTGGGACAGGAGCTCTTAACATGTTCTAAAAACTACAACTCCCTGCATGCCCTAGAAGCATAGCCAGTGATGAAAGATGCGGGAGTAATGGCTAGAGGACTACAGAGTTCATCTCCTTGGTGTAGAATGATGGGGCTCACACACTGATCAACATGCTCCTTCAGTTCTCCAGCTGACTTGCATTCAGACAGGAGATCTGCAAGGGAGCTGTCCGTCACTCAAGTATATCTTATTGGGTATCCAGTTTTATTAGAATGTCCAGACACTAGAAGAAAGATACTTGTATTCCAATAAATGTGGATGTATCTTCCCTTCATATTTTCTAGTTGAAATCTGAATCTTCTGAGATGTTAAAGAACAAGGTACAACTCAATATACATCACCTTGTACCTTGTACACCTTGCTGGCCCATGGGATCAAGAAACATTTCCTTCCTTTGGAGTTGGTTTCTCACACTATGAGAATACTATGCCAATATTACTGTGCAAAACCATTGTGAAGTCAATTCAGAATGAGGGCACCCACCACCAGTTACTGCCATCTGCAACACATAGGTAAACATAAAATTTAAAATTGTCCTTGACTACTGCTGATATCCAAGGTTGTTCCTAAGTAATTTTAGACCTAAAGCTTGTAGGGCATTTTTTGTTCTCACATTCCACAGTTCAGTCTCCCACATCCCATACTTTACCATTTCTACAATGAAGTAACGATTGCCAAACCTGATTCTTAGTGGGAGGATCATGATATCTTTAAAAAAATCTTTATATATTTTGCAGAATGTCTGAAGAAACCTAAGATTTCTTAGCTAGTGACCAAGATGGATTCTCCCCCAGTATGCACACCCCAAAGGCCCACATCTCCAATATTATTTTCCTTGTATAAAATTTTTGTATTTGTACATTCCTGTTCCATTTCCTGAAACAGGCAAATCTGTACGCATGTAAGACAGACTTGGGACTTAATAGATGTTAACAATCTAGGTGGAGAAGACATTATCATTCAGTCCATAAAATTACTATGCATGATTTGGAACAATGCATTCTTCTAACTTGAATCTCTTTCCAATAAGCAGGAAGGAAATACAGTTCCATTTATATTGTTTTTGCAGTTTTGATTTCCAGTGCACACAAGGGAGGGAGGGAGGGAGGGAGGGAGGGAGGAAGGAAGGGAGGGAGGGAGGGAGGGAGGAAGGAAGGAAGGAAGGAAGGAAGGAAGGAAGGAAGGAAGGAAGGAAGGGAGGGAGGGAGGGAGGGAGGGAGGGAGGGAGGAAGAAAGGGAGGGAGGGAGGGAGGGAGGGAGGAAGGAAGGGAGGGAGGGAGGGAGGGAGGAAGGGAGGGAGGGAGGGAGGGAGGGAGGGAGGAAGGGAGGGAGGGAGGAAGAAAGGAAGGAAGGAAGGAAGGAAGGGAGGGAGGGAGGGAGGGAGGGAGGGAGGGAGGGAGGGAGGGAGGGAGGGAGGGAGGGAGGGAGGAAGGAAGGAAGGAAGGAAGGAAGGAAGGAAGGGAGGGAGGGAGGGAGGGAGGGAGGGAGGGAGGGAGGAAGGAAGGAAGGAAGGAAGGAAGGATGGAAGGAAGGAAGGTTGGTCCAGGAATCTTGAACCCTGGCAATCCCAATGGGACTGTGCTTCTAACCCATGTATAATCTTCATTTTAATCCTATACATGGTTTTCTCACCTATCCAACATGATGGCTGGCTGGCTGACTTTGTTTGTTTGTTAGTTTGTTTAAGTTTTCCAAGCTCCCTTCAGCCCCTGGCATGGTTTGAGCATTGCTGCAAAAAAGTGCTCCTGAAAAGGCTTTTCCTTACTCACAAAAGTCAAACATCCTCCATCTTGAGTTCATCGTTATATGACACACCCAACAGTTGCTCAACATACAAAATGGATACACCAAGCTCTCTAATGAACTTGTGCAGGAGCACTTTCTGAACCAGTTCCCTGCCTTTGAGGAGCAAATCACAGGCCTGTCCATGTCACACATTCAGACTTCTGAGAACATTTAGTCATCTCCAAAGTACTTAGCTCCAAGCAGCACAAGATCCATCTGTCCGCGTATTAAAAAGTTGCCACGTGATGGATGAGGAAAGAGCCGCAAACCAGAGGAAAATGCAAAGGGGGCGGGGGGGGGGAAGCAGTTTTAGATTCTAATCCATTCAGCAAAATGTTTCAACTTACTGGACCTTGTGGACTAGTCCTGGAGCTAGAAGGCAGTTCCACAGCATCAGATTTATGGCCCTGGAATTAAGAGAGAGAGGGGAGGAGAAGGGTATGAGAAACAACATTTGGCAATCCTACTGCTGGCTTGTCATCTTCCCCTCAAGGTCTCCAATTATATTACAGTGTATGAAAACAAGAGATGTTTACCTGCTTCTTGGGAGAAAAAACATAGATATCTCCTCCCCCCAAATGCAGAGAGAGGTAGCCAGTTACTTTATTCTTAAGAGGTAACCAACAGCTTTTTCTTTTCTTGCCTTTACTTCTTCTTTTAAGAATTTTTGTTTCAAACAAAGATACTGTATATTTTCAAAACAAGATAATATCTGTCAATGGACAGAGAATGACTGAAATTCATGCTTTAGATCACTTTAGTAAAAGATACCAAGCAGAGTACACTGATATAAAAAAGAAATATACAGTTTCAAGCTTAATACCAAAACCTCCACTATACTATTTATAAATATTAAAAAAGGAAAAAGGAAAATGTATATTATAGGTCAATATTTAACTTTCTCATTTACCTCAGAAGTCTTTCTGCTTGGGCTGAAAAACCAAATACGTAGAACTACATGCAGGAAGTCACTTGTTAGCTCCGTTATATTTTTAACAATACAAGGAGGAAAGAATGGAGTAATGAGAAGCACCCATTTCAGAGAACCCCAGTTTCCTTGTACTATATGGTAATTGCCCATAATTTAGATGGGTTGAAAAGGGCATTGGACTAGTTCATGAAAGGTAGGGCTACCAATATCTATTAGCTGTGATGGTTGCTTGCTATGTTAGGCAACGACTCTTAAGTCCCAACTGTTGAGCAGTAACATTGGAAGATGGGCAGGGGATCATGCTTTGAGCTTCCTGAATGCCCCTGGTTGTCCCCTGTGGGACTACCACAAAAGAGCCTCAGCGTTCTTCTCAGGTTCTTCCACCAGCCCAGTCCCTGATGCAAGGCCTTTTACTGTCCCCAAAATCTGCCATTAGCTCTCCTCTCTGGGCTTTGGGGTCCTGGATCTTTGCCTACACAAACTTTCAAAACTTTGAACAAAATTTTATTTGGACCTAAATACACCATTGCATTGACACCATGCCTACCACTACGTCATTCTAGTCCTTCATTGAATTTCTTCCCCGGCCACAACTTGTGGTCACCACAAGAACCCTAAGAGGTAATTTGGGATTACTGACAATTTTTGCCCATTTTGCCATGCTCTGTGAAGTAGCTGTGGTTTATTCCATTAATCTTGGCTAAATAATCTTTGCTTTTGTGCAGTATGTCAGTCCTATCAAAAACTTAAGACTTATATTTGTTCCAAGCAGGATTGCCAGAAGATCATCACAGGGCCAAAACCTGACCATAAACATCATTGCCCATTATCTGCCTTTGGGGGGAAAAAAGGAAATTTGAGCTTTTTGCCCCCAGATACTAAAAAAAAACCAAAACCAAAATATGTATCTGTCAGGCTGAGAAATCAATGCAAGTGAGAACAATAACACCTTTTCTGAATCAGACAACTTTCTAGCAATATATCCATCAGTCTGTATCGTTTATTATCATGTAAATTGTTTCACATTGCATGAAAGAAAAAACACTAATCTCCCTTCAAAAAGTCATAAAATAAAGAAGTCAATTTCAAGGTCAATTTAGCCTAAGTGTTATCGTTTATGTAACTGGCCCTTCAGAAAAAAACTATGGCTAGCATCTATAAGTGTAATACACCATCCTGTCTGAATATAAGTTTTCTCCCAGGAAAAGATTTAGTGCACTCTGACTTGTGTGCCTCCCTTGTTAATTGTGAGCTGTGAGAACTATATTTGGGTCTGCTTCGTTAAGGCCATTAACAAAGGAACCAGAATTGCTTTGCCTAAAGCATACATACAGTAGTACATTTACACTGTAATTCCACAAAAGCTCAAAAAGAGTATCAGAAGTAATGAGAAGAACCAATTCCCCCATTGCTTCATTCATAATCTGACAGTTGAGTTACCAATCAATTATTATGAACCTAAATAAGAGCTTTCCTTTGTTTTGTTATCTGCAGGTTCTGAACGTGACTATCATCCTTAGGAACACCATCAGGACAAAGATGACTCTTTCCTACCATGTGTACAATAGTATTAAAGGTCACAATGCATTGTTTATCAAGAGGCAACCTTCTTCAGCTCCAGGGTTATAGCAAGAAGCATCTGAACATCTACAAAGATGGTAGAGGTTGGCTCTTTAATCATGCCAAATCCTCAAATTGCCTAGATATTATATAGGAGGGAAATGTAATACTCCTGGTTAGACTTAACTGTTTGGCAGTTACTAATCTCATCTTGATTTTTACCAAATGGCTGAAAGAAGGAATGCAGCAGAACACTACTGAATTCTAAAATTGTAGAGATACAATTCTGGATTGTCAGGTCAGGAGTGTGCCTCTGGTTAAGGCTTTGTGAAGCTTCAAGGAAGTGTTTTTCTTTGACAAAGCTTGGAACAAAGTTTTCTTTGACAAAGCACCACCTTAAGCCTGCTTTGCCAAAACAGTGTTCTCTTCACTTAGAAGACCAAAGCAAAGCACCCATGTTTCTTGACTTCAGTATGGTTCAGAACTATTCTAAGACTTCTCTGCCCAATCAAACTATGCATGTAGGAGAAGGCTGAAAGGAGCCTTCTCTAGCAGTCATGGTTGAGGGACATCCTAGACTTGCAGCTCCAGATTCCCCACAGCCATGCAGAAAGTCACTATCCCAAAGTCCCTTTGGCACACAGTCAAGGTTTTGCAGGCTGGGTGGTTGGGAAAGATCCTGAAGCCACTCATCTTGAGAGCACTCAAGTTAGAACTTTGGGCAAGGTGAATCTGAGAAGTGTCTTCTTCCACAGTAGCAGCCCAAAGCAATTTGAGACTCCTGAATTGCTTCACCAAGATGAATCAGTTGGTTTTTCAATTTTGGTGAAGCAGACCAGGTTGCCTCCATGAACTAAGTTGCTTCATTGAAGAAAATCTGGTACTTTGTACACATCTAGTTTGGATGGATGGATGGATGGATGGATGGATGGATGGATGGATGGGGCTGTTAATTAACAAATTTTCAGCCTCTTTAATTTCTACTTCTTCTCAACATGGGGGTGCTCCCTTTACCTATCACATCATTCTGCCTCCGTAAAAGTTTTGGCTACATTATTTCTCTCATTTCACAAACTGAATCATATTCATATATTTGATAAACATCACCAGTCATTAGGAAGTATCTGAAAACAATATTGTAAGCCTCTGCCAACACTGATCTCCTGCAATCTAATGCAAACGCTTTGCTAAAAGGCATTTGAGATATATTAACAGTAGACTTAAATTGTAATCTCTATTTACTTTAAACCACACATATTAGTTTCTGGACCTCAAAAGTCCTGAAATAATTAGAAACTTTGTTGCCATGAAAATATTATAGATTAAAGTGTGTAAACAAACCAAGAAATAATTGGAAATCCTTTAGCCAAAGTCTCCCTGGGAATGGTGAGAAGACAGTTTAGCAACAAGTAGTTACCTGAAGCTTATTTCAGATTCCAACAGAAAGACACAAGCATATTGCATGCATGGTATCAAGCATAATATTAAAAATCACTTTAAATTTGGGTTAAAACACAAATAGTAAAGGTAAACTGGAAAAATAAATAGCCTTTATATTGTTTATTAATGTTAAGGTATTTAATGAAATACCTTAACAATGTAAGAGAATGAGAAACAGAAACAGAAGGAAATCTTGACACAGAAAGGATAAAATAAGGATATAAGGTCTAAAAGCCACAGGCAGAATTAAAACAGCTGAATTCAGACATCCTGGTATGCCACAAAACTTCAGAAGTTTTTTGAATGCAACTATTATGGCTTGTAAAATGTGTAGCACATGATTTGCACTATGTTGTGCAAATCCAGTTAGAAATCTGTACTGTATTTCTGCAGTAAATCTTGGTTAAATAAACCATAGCTTTGTGTCACATATGGAACCAACTAGTCATTTGAGAAAAGCCTTCTTTGAGATGAAATGAATTGTAAGGGCAGACCTTATAAGAAAGTATATTAAAACTGTGTGTTTAACTACTTTGCTTTAAAAAATAATTTAAAATTTCAAAAAATGTCAACATGGAATGGATTTATTAATAAAACTGCACCTGAACCAAAAAAACGAACATGGACTAATCCATTATTTCCTAGCTATCAATTAATAAAAGACTCCAGAGGTTTGTCCAGAATGCAAAGCTGGGAAGAACATGGGAAGCACAGGCATAGTTCAATGGGGGTTAAAAAAAATCTGTGAATGGATTATAAAGGCCAGCTTCAAGAATAAATGTTATGCTAAAGGTCAGGTGAATTATTATTTATACTGGAAAGACCAAGCCAAGGAGTTATGTCCTTTGCTTTTAATATTTAATCATTAATTTAAATTTTATTTCCCTCCATTCCTTGAGTTCTGGAGTTCTTCCTTCACATTAAAAAATGTTTTTGGGGATGTAAACAATGCCACTTTTGTGATCTGAGTTAGGGCCAAGCTAAACTACAGCTCCCGGCTGGATCCATGGATATGGTTTCTTTATGGTGGTTAGTTGCAGAAGGTATTGGTGTTTTTGTTTTGAACAATCATGTACCTGGATGCCAATAAAGAAATAAACAAGCATGGATATTTTGGTCATAGATACCAAGAGGAGACACAACGTGTTCTGACACCATATGGAAAAATGCCAGTGGGGAATGGAATGGAACTGAAGAACTTGATGTGCAAAACCCTTCATGAAACAGTAGTAATAGACAACAAATGGGAACCACAATTCACACAAGCATGACACAAGCGATTTGAGGTGCTGCAGATAGGTTACATAACGCATCCCACCAGGATTTTCAGCCAGGAAACATTCCCAGGGGCTGAAGATTTAACATCACTCCAGTCTAGTAGTTCCAAAGCTGCTAGCCAAGGTTTATCAGCCACGTTTGCCAATTAATGGTATTGTGTCTGGTCTTTTATCTCTTTGTAACAATACAAAACAAAACAACAACCCCAAAAAAGGCAATTCAAGTTCTAAAGACAGCAGCAAAAGTTTGCAGCCTATAGCCATGAACGCTGCATATGCAACTGTGGCAGCTGGTTGAAAAGTTTACAGAGATACCTCTGAAAACGGCAAAACACTTATGGAGCTTAAGTGGAGACTAACCAGAAAGAAGACATAAAGCTCAGAGCAGATGTTGGAAGCTATAGTTTTCATGCCAAGAATAGCAAGTGGCTTCTTGTTGGGGGGTTTTTGGGGGATGGAGGAGAAGGGGGGAGGCTTGTACACTAAGCAAAGCTGCAGTGGATGAACTCAGGGGAAGGAAAGATCTTCAGCCTCAGAATGATTCCAAAAGCAAGACAAAGGAGTGGGATTAATAAGTATAGGATCTTTGAAATGAAAGAGATTAGACCTAAAAAGAACGGAATATGCCTCTATCAAGCATTAGCATTGTTCTGGCTTTCCAAAAGAAGAAATTAGCTAGTAGAATCATAGAATCATGGGGTGAGATGGAATCTTGGAGGTCTTGCCCAGGGCAGGAACCCTCAGACCATCCCAGATAAATGGCTGTCCAACCTTTGTTTGAAGACCTCCAGGGATGGAGCCCCCATGACTACAGGAGACACGCTGTTCCACTGCTTATGAGCTCTCATGATCACAACATTCCTCCTTATTCTCAGGTTGATTCTCCCTCTGTAAAACTTCCACCCATTGGTTCTTGTCCTACCTTCAGGCATTATGGAGAAGAAATCCATACCCTCTTCCCTGTGACATCCCTTCATGCACTGGAAGACTGCCGCCATGTCTACCCTTCGCTCTCTCTTCTTCAGATTAAGGTTGCCCAGCACCCTCAATCGTTCTTCATCTGTTTTAGCCTATAAGTCCCTCAACATAGTCATTGCTCTTCTCTGAAGTGTTTCCAGTTCCTCAGCATCCTTCTTGTATTATAGTGACCAAAACTGGACCTAGCATTCCAGATGCAGTCTGACCAGTGCACCACATAACTGAACCATCACTTCCTGTGATCTCAACACTATACCTCTGCTGATGCAGCCAACTGCATTGGCTCTTTTGACAGCTGCAGCACACTGCTGGCTGGTGTTTATGCTGTGACTTATAGGGACATCCAGATCCTTCTCACACGGGCTTAAAAAAAAAAAAAGCAAATGTAGTTCTCAGAAGACCAGATTGATCATCGTTTTAAGCCATTTTCATACACAGTTCTCCCCCTTTCTGGCCTCACCTTCATTGTACAAATTAAGTGAGCACTTTTTACCGTAATTTTCATTTCTCAATCCTCAGAACAGCTTGAAAACATTCCATGATTTCCTTTTCCTTTGACAGCTTTCAGATGCAGAGACCAAGGAGCATTTAATCGCTGCCTGGCCCTGAGCAACTGCCAGGCCAAGAGTAACAACATCCCTTCACACAAAAGAAACTGATATGCATTGTTTATGTATTCCCTATCTTCCACCCATGTTCTTCCTTTATGCTTGTTTTTCTGTCTCTGTACAAAAATCTGTCCAGTTGTTTTTACAGAGTACTGCAAAGGCAACATGCCAACCTTCCTCTTAGAAGACCTCCTAGAATGGCTGAAGCCCAGAAGCCCAGAAGCAGTTGGAGGCAAGAGTTCCTGCCAATAAAGAGATAGGCCACCCAGAAGCTCCACAGCGTCACAGCATTTCAAAGTTTTGCCGTGATTTCAAATATCCTGCAGCTGAGCTGGCAATAAATCAGCTCAGAATTCAAGCACTGGAAATGTCACAGTGTACAGATGATTCTGGAGTGGCAAAAACTCCATGTGGAAGCCTTTGGTGCCTTTGTTGTTTCCGTAGCTTTTATAGTACGAGCACTTTGACCACTAGCTCCAGGAGTGGCAAAACCAAACAACATCTGTTGTCCTCTTCCAAATGACACTTATGTGCTGGAGGCTCAGCACATAATCACAGAGTCTCTCCAAGATCTTCACACACTGAATTAATCACTGGTTTGCTTAACCATATTTTGCTGAGTAAATCACAATCAGTTGAGTTCAACCACACACTCAATCACACTTCAAAAATCACAGTGGCTGAATTCATACCATACACTAAGCTGAAGCAAACAAACCAGTTTACTTGTGGGACTACTGCTTCCTGAGGGTATCTGCCTAACCTGCATCAGATAGGGTGGTCCCACTCCACATCCCATCTCTGAAATGTCATCCGGTGCAACCCAGGAAGGGTGCCTTATCTGTAACTGCCCCTGACCTGACCTGACCTGACCTGACCTGCCCTTGGAGATCCAGCCAGACCCTATCCTCCTAGCCTTCTGGAAGGCTTTGAAGAGCTGGCTCTTCCACAAATGTTGCAGTACAGTGAAGTTGGAGCCCAGTAAGATGGTCTGTTGATATGTTGGGGAGTGTCACCTGGGGCACCAAGAGTTTTAATTGTAATTGGAGGGGGGGTTCTGTTTTTATTGTTCTGGGAGGCACCCAGGTTACAATATGGGCAGCTATGTAAGTCCTTTAAATAAATAAACCCACACTACAGCTTAATGGATGAACCCACACAATTATCTGTCCCATCTCCTTTTTAGACTGTGTTGGCAACAGTAGGAACAACATAACATTTACTTTCAAATTTCCTTAGTTTTCTTCCCATTATTTTCAAAGGTCAATGATTATAATAAATGCCACTACTTTTATTTTTTAAAAAGTCTTTGCAGATAGAAGTTCTACTAGTGATGTGGTATCCCCCATCCCAGGAAGGAAGGAAGGAAGGAAGGAAGGAAGGAAGGAAGGAAGGAAGGAAGGAAGGAAGGAAGGAAGGAAGGAAGGAAGGGAGGGAGGGAGGGAGGGAGGGTGGGTAGAAACCTGCCAACTCATAAATCAAATTCAAAAATACATCCTAAAAATTGCCAAGGAATTCTGGAGCACCTGAGAATGAAGTAGAAAAACAGAAGCCATTTTTTGCAGGAGAAGAACACTTTGAGGAAACTGGGACAAAATATGAACACAGCTCTGTAACAACAGAGATTCAGAATAGCCTGCCCTTTTCTGCTGAATATCCATGATTCAATGCCACATAAAATTTGGAACACACAATACCTCACCTTTCAACAATGGCCCGGTACGTCAAAACATCGCTCAGAAGTCCTGTGCAACAACTTCTTCAGTTTTTCTTGGAGGATTTAAACTCTATGCAAAGTTACTCCAATGCATTTGCTTTGACCCCCTTTCCCTGCTCCATCATCCTGACTGCAGATTGTCATTAATGTGCTTAAAATTGCCCATTATCCAAAATTATCACTCCAAGTAGTATTTAATGGGTTGATTAACACTCCTGCTTTAACCATCGATTCCAGAAGAACCAAAGAAGATTTCTATAAACAACCACTGTCATGTGATGGCCTAAGGAGCAAACAAATGGCTTTTAAGGGCATTTAGCCTTTCATTTGCTCAATAAAACAACCACAGATCTCCTTCCAATTTGTCAAGTGGGAATTAATAACTAGTCTAGGTTTCCAGCAAGCAGTTGTTGGCTGGGAGTGCCCTTATGCAAGTCTTTCTTCAGAATCTGCTTCTCTGAGCATGAAGAACCAGCTCCACTGTCCAAAAGAAAGACAAACCAATTTTTTGAACTGAAGGACAGGACAACATACACATCCTTTGCTCTTCAGAAATGATAAAAAGAACCAACGGGGGGGGCAACCGGCTAGTTAGACAACCTACAAGAATGTTCTCAGGACCAAATTGCCTAGTCACAATAGTAAAAGTAGTATTTCATAGAAGGATGACAGATTGGACCAAAATACAAAACTAATCCAAGCCTTGGATTCATGCTTCATAGCAGGGGTGTCTACAGAGTGTGGTCGAGCAAGTCAATATGGGAACTGCAATGCTGAATCTGAAGCTCCAATGTACGTTGCACATGACGTTTTGATCACACCATCATGGCTGACATCTTGACTTTTTTGGACCTGCAACTCTCCTCCTTCAGAGTAAGCCATAGCTTGATGAAACAAACTATAGGCTGAATGCACAAAAGCTATAGTTTCTTGAACTACCTTGATCAAACAACCCCAAATTGTGCAAATTCATACCACATAGTAAATCCTAAAACATGTTTTGCAAACCACACCACTAAAGCAAATCATATTTTAATTTCACATGTTGTGTCAGTGGCCCAACAGTAGCCCAAACCATGGCTTATCCTGAAGTAGGAACTCCATCCATTATACTTATTCAACAAGTGTGACATACAAACATAATCGTAACGTGGCAAACTATTTTTCCAGTGGGGATCTATGCTTATGATGGAGCTCTGTGCTACCTGTTCAGACCTAGTGCTGGACTGCTTGAATGTGTTGAACAGAGGAGTCTAATATATAACTGTCCCTCTTAATATTATTTCATTAATGCAAAACCTTAAAGCCAAACCAAGCAAATGACATTACAACGTTGTGCAATGAGTAAACCCAGCTACACACAACCATTTCAGCTGCAAATCAGCTCTTGGAATCCCAGTTCATTTTCTTCTAAATGCAACAAAGGCTATAAGCAGTGGGGTTTTTTTGTTTTTTTTCCAATCAGGAAAGAGATAGGATCCTTTGCCAAGATTTCTTCCTCATTATTTCAAAAGACAGAGGGAGTTCTAGCTCTAAAATAATTAGATGAAAATGCAGGGAAGTGGCAAATCAATTTAATATTGCAGCACTGTTAAATAATTTAGCAGCACCTCTTTGCTAGATTCCACTTTATTAAAAAGTTTGATTTTTTTTTTCTCATTCCACCTCAACCCCTCCTTTGTCTTGTTTGATTTTCCCTCGCTCTACTTGAAATGGCAACCTTTTCCATTTTGGGAGGAAAACCTATCCCCCAAATTCCAAAGTAATTGGTAACCACAATCAAACTGAGATATTTAAAACAAGTTGAGTACAGTTGGGCACAAATGTCCCATTGGGGGGAGATATTTAATAAATAAAATAAAAATGGCCTTTCCAAGTTTTTCAACAACCTGTAAGAACAGTTCGGAGGATGTTTTCTCAGAATTGGGAAAGGATAAATTTTTCAACCATTTCTCAAGGACAGAAAGTCTACATATTAGACATCTTCTTAGTGCTGATACTGAGGTTGAAAAATCCTCACCATGGAAAAGATTCTCTTGGTTTTAGTGAAAGTGTGAGGAGCCAGGAAAGATTCAGTAAGATTTGTCTCGAATCCTGCATCCATAACAGATTTGTCTTGAATCCTCTTTTCCCTGCAAATAAACTTTGAAATGGTACAAAAACAGAGAGAGAAAAGGCTAAAACCTTTCTCTGTCTGGCACTAAATTTTACTTTCCCTTTAACCAAGAGGACTTCCCAGAGTAGTAGACTTAATCATATAGTATTAGTAAAGCAGTCCTTATGCTTATGAATGAAGATGTATATAGGAAGGAAGGAAGGAAGGAAGGAAGGAAGGAAGGAAGGAAGGAAGGAAGGAAGGAAGGAAGGAAGGAAGGAAGGAAGGAAGGAAGGAAGGTCAGATATGTACTGTTTCTCAGTTTCTTAAATTGGCAACAAATTCCCCCAGAAGGTTCTAAGTGAACATATTCAATATTTAGAGTGGGTCAAGTATTCCCCAATTGAAGGGATCAAAATTATTATCTCCTTCTTTCCCTTTAGGTTGATTGCAGCCAAGGAAGTCATTGAGTCAATACACAATAATTTAAATGTGTAATGTGTGAACTCAGCCACTATTCCTCTTAAAACAAATCCTGTTCTTTCAATCTGAACCAAGCGACTCTTTCCCGTATATTAAGCTTTCATGTATGTTAAGCTTATATAGGCAATTCTGGTCTCCTTTGATGTAGGTATAGAATATCACATAAATAAGAGGAAAAGTGGTGAAGCAGTGGGTTAAGAATATTTATCCTCCAGGGCCATTTCAACACAAAGAAGCTAAATCTCAGTTTTTTGCTAGGAACAATCCAACGATCCTTGTTGCAACTACAGAAAAAAAGTGACATGTCAGAAAAGACTTTTGATTCCTTTTTGAAATGATACACTCTTGATTAGCAACTGCATGAAGATCCCACACATTCAGTTCTACCTGTGCCCTTGGGTCCTAAAGTCATCCCTACTGTAGAGAGAGGCACCACCATAGACTCAGAAGGTTAGATAGGCGATGTTGACTAAGTTTCCTATTTCTAACCCATTAACATCATCAGATCTCTCTTACATGCATTGGATATCTGGAGCATAAGAAACTTGGAGATACCAAATGCATCCACCTTCTTACAATGAAAGAGCCTTGTTATAAACAAAAATAAGAGTCTTGGAAATAGGGACATAGGCAGCATTCATCTTCCCTCCCTCTCTCCCCATTTTCAGTGTGGTTTTAAAATAAAATTGCTAGCCCAATGTTACTATGCAAGCTTCCATGGCTGTGGGTGGACCTGAACCTTGATTTCCCCAAGGAAATCAAGGTTCATGCTCATCCACAGCCAGGGAAGCTCACAAAATGATTTTAGGCCAATCTTGGGTAGCATCTTCCACTTTACAAATTGACCAGGAATGGTAGAGCATCCCAGTGGGTCACTTCTATCCCTGAAGGACCACTTCCCTTCAAACCTGACTTGAAGAGGAGAGCCTTCTCGGTGGATGGCCTGTAATAGCAGACCACGGAGAACAGGGATATCAGCAGTGTGAATCAAGACAAGCACCACTTGACTGGGCAGGAGAGAAAGCAGAATGGGTTGGACAAAGCTGCTCAGATGCAAACCGAGTAACAGGAAGAAGACCCAAGAAGCAAGGGATGGGAATGGCGTTGCAAGCTATGAAAGACAGGGGAGCAAGCTAATTGAATCAAACTGCACGCAGTCTAGTAGATTGCTCCATCTCTGTTTGGTGTGTGAGCACTGAAGAAAAAGCATTGTCTCCAATCCTCATTGCTTCTCTGTGTTGATACCAAACTCAACTTCACCCTGACAGAAAAGCATAAAGCCACCCATTAAGTTCACAACAGTGGCAAGATTTAAAATGGAGAATGTTAATTAAGAGTTTAAGCCTCTACCTACAGTCTAATTCTCTATTTCACATTGTTTCTAAGACTTTACATATGTGGTTAGTTTTTTAAAAAAAACAGGCTCATAGGCAATTACCACAATGTAAAACAGGACAGTGCCTTGAATACAGCATCACAATACATTCTTAATAACAGGAAGCGACTGAAATGACTGCAATGTGCAAGGGAATTTTGGAGAGGCCTATGTTTACCAAATGAGTTTTTTTTAAAAAAAAAAGTTGAAAAGCTTAAAAGGAATTACAGCTGCAAAAACAAAGGCCTTTACTAATCCCAACAGAAGTGATTTCATTTACAGCTGCTTTTTCTGGGGGAAATGTTTCTATTACTCTTCCCCTATCTGGCACCTAACAAATGCATTGGAACAGTGCTGGCTGGGGATTTTAACACATCTGGATGGGCAAGGTTGAGATCTAGCAGAGGACAGATCATCACACATGTGGGGGAAAAAAACAGTGTGATCTTTCTTTCAAAGTGACAATGGTTGCTATGTTCTGTTTAAACCCGACATAAAACCAGAGTTGTGTAAGTACATTTGGTTGGTAGTTTTCAACGGACGGGTTCACGTGTCACTTTATTTCTCTGTTCAGTTGTGGAGTTGCATATCTAGACATACATATGCATGATTCCAAGATCTAATTCAAAGGCAATTCAATCAAGTCAGTTTCCCAAAAACAAGAGTCAATTCAAGTTTAAATAGTTGAACTGAGCACCTCTGAATCAATATAATCCAGTTCAATTTGGATTACTTTCATGCAGGGGCCTGTACATTTTCAGCATCCAAATCAGTTCAATTTGGATGTCCAAATTCAACTGATGACTTGAAGCGGACCCAGTTCTCCGAATAATGAAGCAGTTACAATCTCCTGCACTTTCTCATTGGGTGGCACTCCATTTATGGAATTCTTGGAATTCCTGTAACCCCTTTTTTGCAGACCAACCAACTTCAAAAACTGAAAGTATGATATCTTACCATTTTGAGGCTAGAAACACATATAAAGACTGAAGTTTAAAAAAAGGTTAACTTGATTAAATACCCAACACTTTCTACCTTCAAACAGAAAAACCATAGCCTCAGATGACACAGATCACACAGACCTGTTCACCATACCCTGGTCCCCTTCTCAGCCTCCTGGACTACCACATTCTCCATGGGAATGTTCCACTGTACAGTCCTCTGTTCTTTGCTAGCTTTCAAGCTTAGATGATCAGGCACAGGTCCAGGAAACCAAAGGTTGAAAAGCCCCATCATTCAGTGTCATGCAACTGACCAAAACAATAAAAATAAAATAAATCAATAGGTCTCTTCTTTCTCCATTTGTTTCAAGAAATGCAGAAACAAGGTTTTGCTCTGCAGTGTACCAAACAGAAGATCCTGGGAATAGGAAGGGACAAGAAAGAGACCAAAAGGGAGCAACGGGGAAGAACAGCAGCTAAGAGTATAGATCCCCAAGATACCCTCTTGGGCAACCCACAGCCTCTAGAGGCACCCCTGCCAACTTTGAGAAAGCATCAAGAGCATGTTAATAGAGGGTGTGAACTTTTTGATCTGGATAATCTGTTTTCAGTAGTGTGCCTCTGTGCATTACTTTCATTCTGACTGTTCATCCAAAAGTTTCATCCAGCCAAAGAGTGTTGATGTTTGTAGAAATACACATCAGAATTTACAATACAGAACATTAATCAGCAGAAATAATGCTGTGTCATTATAGCTGAAAGGAAGCTGATGTAAGAATAAAAGGAAGCTGATGTAAGAATGGAAGGAAGATGATGAAAGAAGATGATGAAATATGTATACTAGGATGATGCAATGTATGTTCCTATTGGTCATTGGATGTATAAATGTACATTTGTATCTGTATACTTTCTCTCAATTTCTCTCACGCTCGCTATTCTACATTGAACTTGGATTGGATACTAATATATTGACTCATTGGACCGCTGTGGAACTGTGGTATGCTGTTCGTCAGAGGACTTCTGCATGTTGCTGTATGTATGTAAATAGACACTGAAAACTAATTATTGTGTCTGAGTACTTTCTTCAACTAGGACCTGAGGACATAGTGGACGGATTCCTGCTTTAACCAAGCAAATCTTGACAAAGAGAACTGCACAGTCCTGGGAAAAGATATGCTGCTTTAAAGGGACACAGATAGGTGCTAAAATCATGCCGCCACATGCTCCAAAGGACCTTTTTGGAACTGAATGAGAAGCATTGCTCATCCCTAGATGCTATAAAGTTCAAATAGTGAACTCTTTCTCCCCCATTTCTACTAGGCGTATTTACTTAAAGAATGTACACGAGGTTAGGATTGTATGCATTCTGGGCCAATCGTAGCTTCTGGATGGAGGTTCTCCGGCCATAGCCATTACCTGCTCTTCAAGCAGGAGCTATGAATCCAGGAGGACCCCAAGATTGTGTACAAGGTCTGAGCAGAGGAAAGCAATCCTGTCAGAAAACCAAAGATGGAAACTCTCTAGTTCCAGGATCAAATGGGGCCAAAATGCATAGCCACTCAGTTTTGGTGGGACTGAGCCAACACCTTATACATACACCCAAGAGTCATCTTTAGCAATTGGACTGAAGCTCATAATTTATCATATCATCCAGACCTGAAACAAGTACTGCCTTGGAGATTTAGAAATATATTCTGTAAACAATTGGTGCTTGTTATGAAGGAACAGAAACAAACTTGAGACTTGCTTCAGGTCTGGTTCCTGATTTCTTAACCTTGTCTTGTTAGAGGAGCTATCATTAGTCAGGTCTGCATAAACGAAGCTATAGGACCAGGTCTTCACAAACCACTGCCTGAAACCACCCAGCATGCAAAGACATAAACCAGACAAACTATTTTATGATTTAATGTATAAACCCATTGACCCAACAATAATATACCTGACCATGCCACCACATCTAGTTTGAACCATCTTGCACCTTAGGTTTACTGTAACTCAGGGCACTGGACCCAAATGGATCCAAAATGCAGTAATCCAGCACATTCGTCTAGAAAGTAGTGGCCAGTGGGTGGAGCATGTTCAAAAGGCTGCAATTCATGTGCTTGCTAAGAGTGCATTGCACAAGCACAACACACAGTCCTTTAAACTGTTTAGGATATCAACCAAGGTTACTAGTGCAGAATGCCCTGTGGATGCTTTTCCCAGTAATTAGGAGCCAACACTGACAGCCAAGTTGCTTGTAAAATGATAAATCAAGTGACCATTCCAAAAAGTACCGACCTCGTGAAAATAAATTACAAATGTTTTGTGTAAGCATGGAACAATTAATTGTGTTTTTTTCGAACAGTAGTTCAGGGACAGATCAGGCAACTTACTCAGCAGGGCAAGGCAGAGACATGATCACCATTATCGGCAGACTAAGAACGTGGCATTTTCTGTGCCAGATGGCTACACAGACCCATGGTGATAATAATACCAAGTTGGGTAACGGCAAACGTGCACGTCTGCTATCTCATCTGAATGCAGAGATGACAATAAAATCCAGCAGACGGGGAGTGATCATAGTTCCCTGAGGCTGCAGCGGCAATGACCAGAGAAATGGGAGTTCTGAAGCAATCTTGCTGCTTCTACATGAGGCCTAAATCTGTTTCCGATTGACTTTCCCCACGCAGCCGTCGCACTTGATGAAGATCAGTAATCGCGGTATCTGCTTCCCAATGCCTCAGATTGATCAGACGTAAGGATTTCCCATTAGGCAGAAATTAAGGATATATTTCTTCCAATATTACTGCTCCCAAAAAACGCCTTCTTTCTGGCTTTCATTTCTGTGCCCGGCTCATCATTTTTGGTTAATGAAGACGTTCATGAAGGCAACTCAAGAGGGTCAGGTGATGCAGCAAAATGGAGGGCGGGGGGCTTCTCTGTTCTGACAGCTGACTCCCCTTTTTCCTTCTCCATTTGAATCAGAAGGACCCAAGCAGTTGCCTAGAAGACAGCAGATGATACCAAGAGCGCCTACCACTCCTTCTTGCATCTGATTTCATTTCTTTAAGCAAACAAACTTTTAAAAATAATTAAATGAAAAACTAGTCTACCCCATAAAGACCCAACCCCTAGCATTACAGTACCGTCCTTTCCAAAAACAACATGTTTCATACCAATCTTTCATATGTCATGATATGTTAGTGCAACGGCAGGTACATTGCATTTCAAAAGCTATTACAAGGGCTAAAAACCATCTTAACAATGTTGACTTGTGCCTAGTCCGCTGGATCTAAGATCTGTGGATGTAAAGAGGCTGTTTGTTTTTACCATGGGGAAGGTGTAAGGTGGAATTGGTAGGTACCAATGCACGGGCATCAAGGGGGCAGTCAAAGAAGTCAAGATGGCCTCCAAAATCATGTCTTTGAAGCCCAGCCCTTCCTTATTTTACACAGCAGATTAAAAAGGTGAACTTTGCACAGCTGTGGACACCATTCTGATCTTTTTTCACATACACACAACACCCCTGTACCTGTGTGCCTGGTTTTCACGAAGCCATTTGAAGATGGCTTCAAATCTCAGACATTTTCTCCGGAAAATCTGCTACGAAATCTCACTTCAGTGTTACTGGAAACAGAATCCAGGGTTAGGCGTGAGCTTCAGGCTGACGCAGAGTGTGGTAACATAGATTAATGAATTGTGCAAACCCGTGCAGCAAGATCCATTGCATTCGGTGGTGCTTCCCTATAAAATTTCAGCCTTAGGTGAGTCCATTAAAAACACTTAATCTTACTACATGCACAGCTAATATTATGCCCAGTGTTTATATCCCAAAGCTTTGCTATCTGTCTTCTCTTAGAATACAGCAAACCCTGTCCAATCTTTTTTTGCACTCTTCCTCCTTTTTGATATAGATGCTTTATTATCAATATTAAAGTTAGATTTCTTCCCGAGCAGTATATTAATAGACTCATAAATGTTAATACCCAGCACTTTTCAATTTCCTTCACTAACTACTGGCACCAGGTTTTTTTTTTTAATGGTTGCTCTGCTGTTTAACTCTTTGCGGTGGTGATTTTAGAATGCCTACATACATACATGTACATATATCTATAAAACCCCTAGAGACCTGTCTTTTTCAATGCCTGATCATTTCATTTCATCATTATGTATCTGCCATGGAGAAAATAGACTGCAACGGATTTTGAACGATCACCAAATGGGCATTTTTCATCCAGATCCTGGCTATCTTGAAAGCTTTTTGGAGTGCTGATCGCTGCTTATTTCTATATCCTCTCGTTACTTCGATTTCATTTACCAATGACTATAACCAGGCTTATCCATCACAAGGGTTTTCCATGTCAGCCTTTGAAGATACTCCTCAGAGCCTAAAGAAAATTGCATCATTTTTGCTCAGTCAAGAATACACTAACATAATAGTACAATCGTGATTCGTTTTGTTTTGACTTAGCATGAATTATGACTTAGCATATCGTGTAAACCCAGCCAATTGTGGCTGATTCAGTAAATCACAATTACCTAAGTAATGGTTTAGCATGCTAAGCAAATCAGAGGAAAATTGAATAAGCCCCCAAGGCACTGTTTGGTTGGCTTTCTTTTGATTTTTGGAGGATTTAAAAACCAAACCAAAGGCCATGAAGAATGACATATAAACACTGGATCTGTAAATCACTAAAAAGCAATGTATCATCTGGGTGGTGGAGGTGTTTTACTCTACAGAAGTAAAGAAAACCTTCCGAGAAAACTCATGGAAAATTTCAGAACTCTTTGTTTGCACTGATCTGTAATAAGCAGAGGTATTCCACGTTTCTTCTCCTAATGTAGATAACTGTAAATATAAATTTTCCAAGAACCCTTTCAGAAGATGAGGTGGAATCAGAGAAGGCTTGGAAGCCAACAGATTGCCCAGCATGACAAGCGTGGAAGAACTAGGTCTGGTTACCATGGGACTTAGGGCCCCATATTTTGACCCTGATTTGTTGGAATGACTTCCAAACCCACACGAGTAATAGTACTGCCGTGTACAGAGTCAAGGGGCTGATAGGCTTGGAAGTATCCATTTGTGAGCAGAGGTTCCATGGGAATAGTAGTCTATCTGAGAGTCGCTATTTCTCTGGTGTAAACTGAGCTGATTTACACGCATTCCAGGGCTGTTGAAAGTAAAGGCTTGATGCCTCTTTGTGCAAAACATTCAGCTGGAGAAAATCTTGTGCTGGAAGCAGTTTCCTTATTTTATGAGCCCTTGTGACAAGTTGTGTGGAATCCTGATTTGGCCCCTTGGACTGACATCTTGGCTTCTGACCCAATTTTGTTCTTCTTCTTTCTGGTCTGGAACTCTGATTAATTCTGATGGCTCTTAGAATGTCTCTAGGGTAATTTTTTTGTGCTCATCAGTCTAAGTTTATGCTAACAGGGAAAGGCTTTAGGCTGTTCAACTACATTTGCCTCTGTTCTGTTGAATCTACTGATGGGTGCAGAACACTCTTTTCAATGTCTTGGGTGGGCTTTTTGACTGGAGAAAGACAAACACTAATCGATTTTGATGTTAGACCTTCCCCCAGTGTGAGCGCTAATAGGTGTGGTGTACCCAAGTTTGCTTCCAGGAGAATTCATGGAGAAATCCCTTTACCTAGATATTCAACAAAAAAGTTTACTGCACTGAGGCAGCCGTAACTCTTCCTCTCTCTTAGCAGAGCAGAAAACAAGATCAGCCAGCCCAGTTTGCATTTTGCCCATGGAAAAGGACCTTTCTTCACTCAACAAGTCTATCCCATAAGTATCATCTTTGAATGGCTTCAAAGAGGATACTTATGGGAATGAAGCATTTATGGCTTCAGATCTTCTGAACTTGGCTTTCTTTCCTTGTCCCTGAATGTCTTGGACTACAAACCAATTGATTCAGGAAGTCCATCAAAATAGAAAAAAGAACTATTGGAGACAACTCAAGTTGTTCATTAAAAAGGCGCACAAGAATCCAGGAACATCTGATAAGGTGTTTTATTGTAGAAAAGCAAAGAAGCCATTACAGTGAAATCAGTATCTAATTGTTGTATCTCTTTCTCCTACGCTTGCTATGCAACAGGCCAGATGGCCCTTTCCTTGAAGCAGAAGCCCCCCTTTAAATCTGTCTCTTGTTTGAGTAACAGATCTGCTAATCAGTTCTTTTTCTTTGACCAGGCAGACAATTACTCTTGGACCCACTACCTCCATCTTCTGTTTGAATGGACTGTTTTCTTTTGATTTTACCTTGTTTTTCATCTTGCTTCATTCTGAAATGATTTGAAGTTGATTGGAATCAGATCTTCTCTCACGAGAAGTGGTTTAGAGATACTTTTAAGAAATCTGTTAAGGGATCAGATGGAGAAGATAAAGAATGGAGAGACTTTCGAGGTATGTATAGAATCCGGACAGTATTCAAAGCACTTCTTCGCACAAAGGTCGCTTGGCCCAATGACTCTTCAAGAACAAAATTCACCCCTTCCTTGAATTCATACGGTGTTTTTAAGCAACCGCATCCTCAACTCCTTCTCCAAGGATTGCTTTAGACAATTGTGTATAATTGTGTGTTCAATTTGTATGCTATCTTCGTCAAAGTTTTCAGCACACTGAATGTGATCGTGTGTGAAGGACCTGAGCATATTCTTTTATACTGTGGCTTCAGCAATTTGGTTTGGAAGATTTGTGTTTCCACTGTAAATAATATCCCTCAGTTTACCCTCAGCAGTAGAAAATGCTAAATACACCTAAACCCACACACATATGCATTTTATTCTTGCATCATGAGTTCAAAGGTAGGCCCACATATTACAGAAGAGGGCCAAGTATCATTTTTTTAGGGAAAAATAAGGTTGCCTACCCCCCCCTTTTTTTTTAAAGATCAACCTAGCACTTCTGCCACCAAGCCCTTGTCCTCTATAATTTAGATTCTGTTGGCTTTTAATCTACTCATATCCCTAGAATAACTGGCAATGACCTGAAGTTAAAATGCAGACTTGATAGAGCCACGCTCAGATCAATTTAAGGTGGACATACTTGTCGGTGTGCGTGCGTGCGTGTGTGTATGTGTGTGTGTGTGGTCAGGATCTGTATTCTTTTATTTGGTTTTTGCTGCCACCTACAGCAGCGAAGAAAACCTTACGCAAAGAATAGAGAAAGCAGAGAGGAGAGAGGAATTAGAGAAAATACGTGTGTGTGAGAGTGTGTGTGTGTGTGACAGAGAGAGAGAGTAAAAAGAAGCAGCATCGATATCATTAGCTACATCTGGGTTTTCTCTTCAGACCCCATCCAAAAGAGGTAACTTCTGACCTTGTCATTTGAGGTCAGGGAAGCAGGAAAAGCAAGCTAAGTGCTTCACCCAAAATTCATTCTGCCTTGTTTTGAGCCACTCTTTACTTTAATGGAGAAGAAATTCTCATAGGGAGGACCCAAAGGTTTTGAACTTAATTACTAGATGGCTGAGAGGTATGTGGGGAAATTGGAGTTTGCCTAATATAATCATCTCTCCAGCCCTCTGCAGCCAATCTGGCTTCCCACATTTTGCTTAAGGAAAGATATCAAGAAGGAAGACGACCCACGTGGATTTTCAGATCAGAAAGGGGAAAGAGACAGGGATGCTGCAGAGTGATGGGGAAAAGGTATAATGGAAAACTTCAACAGTCATACCCTCTGCCACATCCAGTAATACATAAGATTAAAAATGCATCACTCAAGGAATTCAAAAGCATTCTGAACTCTGAAAGAGCACTAAATCCTTGCCCCAAAATAGCCCAGGTGACAGATGTAGAACAGCGGTGTGGGACGAAACAGAAGACGGCAATTGTTAATGAGTGAGGTCTGTCTTCCACAAGGGTTGCTAGTGAATGGTAGGGGGGACAGTGAGTGACGGTTACTTGAAGCATCCAGAAGTCACCTGTGGAATAGGCAAAATGATGCCATGATTCCCACCAAAGTAATAAAAAACAGTCGAAAGTACAACCAAGTAAAACACCTTGTCAGCAGAAGCAGCCCCCCCCCCCCAAAAAAGAACTGTAATGCATTCATTGATAACAGAAACAGCAACACAACACTGGCAGAACCGAACTCTCTTCTCAAGAGAAAATGTTCTAAACTGAGGTCTACTGTACCTTCAAAGGGATATTCAACTTGGGCATAAAAATCAAACAAAATAAGAAGTCTACTGTCCATAAAGGACCTCCTTAAGACTTTACAAGCTCTTTGGAAAATTCTGGTCAAGCATTACCCAGATAGATGCCTCTGCAGAAGCATGACAACGAAACCCAAAAGGCCACAGAGAGCAATCTCAGCAATCAGAGGGGAGGAAGTGCACCCACAGCAGTCTCAGATGGTCAATGGAACCTGGGCAGATTTTTACCCCTGACCGTTCCATCATCAATATCATTGATGAAGTGTGTTATATCATTTTCACAGCAAAAGTTGCCTTGGGAGAAGGGGGAAAACACTACTGGTACAGCTAAGGGCAACTTGAAGCTGATTCAGTTGTGGGCTGTGGGTGAGATGAAGATAACATCATGTGGACATGATGTGTTCATACTGTGACTAGAGGGACATGATGAGGTACCCATCACTTTCCTTTTTTGTTCAACTGACAGATCAGTTGGCCCAGAAGATTCTAAGTATGCGAAAATGATGAAGCTTATTATGAATTGCTTCATCAGGGAGCAACCTGATGAAGCAGAAGATAGCAGAAGATAGAAGATAGCAGAAGATGGCATAAGTCCAGCAAAAGACAGCATCTCTCTGAAGGAACATGTGATAGAATGGAGAAGGGATGCAGGCTGCAGTATGGTTCAAGATCACTGATGAGAATAAGGTGAACACTATCTGCCATGTTACACACCCATATATGCAAACTGTACTTGTGATGATAATCTAAGGGTGGGAAAGGGCTGGGAATAGTTTTTTCCACATGCATATAGGGGGATTTGAAATGGGTGAAAAAACTGGAAGAAAGTGGGTAATGTTGAATTGGAGGGAGAAGAAGGAAAATGCCTAGCAAGCAAAGAAGGAACTCAAAGTTTTGGGCTCCTGAAGGGATGCAGGTTCCAAAATGATTCAAGATCACTAATGAGGAATGAGCAATTGCTATGCAGGAAGAATGATGTGGCGTGGGATATGATGACAAAGTGCAGATATCCTGAGGATTCAAGGCCTGGTGCATATCATCAGAGGAAAAAGAGGATACACAGAAGAAGATGAAGGTTGTGCTAACTGCAAGAGATGGCCAGCTAAGTTTCATTGAAAGGCTTTGATTAATTATTTGGGATATTGAATAGGTACAGCTGAAGGTTGCTTGCGTAATGCTAAGAAGTCCCAATACAGCAATTCACAATAAACTTTTCTGATCCTGCTCTTACTTTGTGGATTAGACATGCAAAACATAATGTGACTTCACATGCCACGCTAAAGTATAATACAGTTTGGTTGAAGCCAAATATAATGTGGGAACCAACCATGTTTCATATCTTAGTGTGTTGTACTACTCAGGCCAACTGTTGTTTGCTCCTTAAACCCTGGCTAAGCAACTTGTGCCTTAGCATGTGTGAACACAGTAACATAAAGCCAAAGAGAACATGTTCAAAGTCAGGGGGTGGTTCTGGGAAGTACAACCTGTGGGGCATTGCCCAAGTGGGGGGCTGCCCCCCCAGATAAAATTCTATGGGAAAAGACTGAGTTTCAGCTCATTCACACAACACTGGACAAGTGCAAGCTAGATAACGCTATGCACATTTAAATGGAGATAGGACCTCCATAGCACCTGGGAGCACATTTATGTATTTATTTATTTATTCATTCATTTATTTATTTATTTACTTATTTATTTATTTAGGATTTTCATGTAATAAAAGATGAGTCAAGAGAGAAAAAGAAAAGAAAGAAAAAGAAAAGAAGTGCTCAAAAAGAAAAAGAAAACGCAAATTAAGAAACCTATAAATGACTTCCAACCGTCTTTTCAGCAGGTAATTACAATCTTACTGTCCCTCCTCCCTCTTAAATATTTTACAAATCCCCTCACCCCCTCATTTAGTCTGCATCTTTCTTAATCTTCAAATCCATAAATCATCCATTCATTTTTTTTTCTTCTTCCAGAGAAAAGTCCATATAGGATTTCCAGTCTTTCAGAAAAATCTTTGACCATGAGAGGTATTTCTTCTGAATGGAATCAGCTCTTAGACTGACTTGCCACTCGTGCAGTACGCAGGGCAACAGGGAGATCTAATATCCACATTTGTGAATTAGTCCCACATTTTTCTAAATTCAGGGTTCGTGCCTTTAGAAATAGCAGGCCTTTCCTTTCTACATCAACAATAAGCTGGAATATTTTGCCTGGTTTCTGTAAGCCTGCTGATGTCCTACTGGAATAGTTGTTGCTCTGTGCATCACACATCTGTTCATGTGGCCCACTCAGCAATGGTGCAGATCTTTGCCGGCAGGCATGAATGCTAGCCGAATAAACTTGCTTTGTACCAGTCATCTGGAGCTCTGACAACGGCTTGGGGAGAACACGGCTAGAGTGAAATTGCTCAGAAGAAAAATAAAATGGGTCATTTTGAAATTGTTTTGTAAGTTGCACCGTATGGGCCAGTCTGACGTGAGACACACTGCTAGTTGTTCTGGGCCTCTTATTTGCACAGCCCATTTGCAACTGCTTGAACTAGGACAGAATATTAATTCAGATTCCCACACCTGGTTTAAGCAAAGTCACTTCTGTGATATAAAATAAAGCTATTCAACTGTACAAGTGAGCAAACCATTTAAATACGAGAGGCTGATACGTGGATGTGTGTGGCTTTTCTGAAATTTTATTTTATAGTGGTTGTAACCCACCCCAGTCTGTAGACTCTAGGTGGCCTGCCATGAGTTGAAAAAAGAATAAAGAGAAAACAAATTCAGATCATATACATAAACATCCCCTAAAGTGTGTGGTGCAAAAAAATGGAACTTAAGAGCTTGGCAGAAAAAGAATTTGCCACCTTACAGAAAGCTGTGAGGGATGGTGCTGTATGAACTCCTGCAACTGAAAAGTCCCACCTTATGGGCCAGGTCCCCCTGATCTTATGTAGAGGGGACTCCAAACAAGCTCATTCATCTCGTTCTTACTGGATGAGCAGATTCAAATCTGCTGCTACACTTCATGTAACTTTAGATATGTCAATGCAACTGCATGTATTTGCATTCTAAATCGTTATAATAAAAGGCACAGAATTATCTTGCTGCACTGGTCTCCGTTGTCTTTCTTCTCCTAAGTTTGGGTTCACGCATTGCATGAACCATGGTGCGTTTAACCATGATTTGCTGAAGTGACCACATTTTGGTGGGTTCATACGACACGCTGAGCATTTCTGACTGGGTTCACCTAAGTTTAACCCAAATCCCTATCCATTATACTCTACTGTGTGGTGTGAACCCAGTAGTTAATTGTTGACTGGGTTCACCTATTGTACAAGTCATGCTTTTCTTAATCACAGTTGGTTGTATAAGCTACAATTAAGTGGATTCATTTATTTAACTACCTTGGGTTATAAACCATGGTTTATCATCTACAGTGGCCAGCTTCTTACAGTATGCTAAATCAAAATCAAGGATCCCATCTCATGGCTTAGCAAGATGTGTGAGTCTAAGCTTTCTCCTGAGGGTTGCATCCACTGGAGTTATCTTGGTGATGGATAATCCAAAGCTGTTTATGCGTGGCGTTACCCCCTTTTTTCTCTCTTTCCATATAGAGATTTCCTGAGGAGGGACAGATCATGCTTATTTTTGAACAAAAGTTTGCATTTAAAAAAGAGAAAAGAGCAAGGGCCTCAAACAGCAACTGTGGTTATCAACCTCTATTTCCTTAGTCAATTACAGAGAACAACACTCTGAATGTACGAACCTTATTAGCCTAAGTCCAAAGTCTATCCATCTATCTGGAAAATTCACAAAGTTTACATAATTAAGTTAAGCTGTGGGGTGACCCTAGGGGAAAGTTTTCAATTTTTGCAGCCCCCTTCCCATCATTATTCAACCTTTGCTGCTCACACCATCTCTGCACACCTTTTCCAAAAGACGTTGCTACCTCATCTTTATCATTTGAGTAAAAAGAAGTGCTTTGAATGACTTTGTCTTGAAACTTCTGGCACAAACCCCTTCACCTTTGCTACCCTGGACTTTCCCTCCTCCCCTTCCCCATCTCTTTACAGCAAACTAAGAAAAACTGATGATTAATTTCAATTTTTTGCAGTTACTGCAGAAATACTATCTCAGGCAGAAAGTAGAGGATGGGGCGGGGGAGGGGAAAGGAAGGATTTTAATCAGTCTCCAGTGTAGTTACATCTTACATTAGGAAAGATCTCAGATGGGAAGAATAAGGAAGTTTGGAAATATTAAACTTTAATGAGCAGAACAGTCAAACGTATTGCTGTATCAACAGTAAGTTGATCCTCTAAGGAGAGCAAGGCCAGTCTTTCCATCAATCTCACCAGATAGTTATTGTCATTCAGAGTCAGCTCTTATTACATTTACCTGTCAAGTGTGGATGAAGGAAGAAAACCCATCCTTAGCAATTGCCACTGGCACAGAGTTCCACGTGTTCAACATATTCCACCCCCATCCCCCCGGAGGCCTGGCCTCCCTAGCCTCCTTCACCACTTTTCCCCGAGATCAACGCACCCTCTAATTCCCCATCCCATCTCAGGAGCCAGAATCTGGTGATGAGCCACCACAAGGATTGGGGTCTTGGACCCCAATTTTATCAGGGGCCAGTCCAATCCATATTCATGCTGTGTCAAAATCGCCCTCCCCGTTTCGCAAAGAAACAAAATGCCTTGCCAAAAAAAAAAAAAGTCTTGTATTTTTCTGTCTTAGTCTCAGCGTGGATGAGAACATCTTTCACCTTTTCCTTGCCAATGTGTCTGAGCTGGCTTTTTTGTTGGAAATGGTGGAGGATATTCTACTGCCATGGAGTCCACATTCAGGGCAAGAATTGAACTTCTATCATCCCTGACTGATGGCTGATGAGACTCTGCTTGAACACATCCATGAAGGGGAAGTCAATACTTCCCTTGGGAATTTGCTGCATTGTCAAACTCTTGCTACCATTAAACAGTTCTGAAATCTTGCCAAGAAAACTCCAGGGACTTGTCCAGGCAGTTGCCAGGAAGTCAACACTGGCACTCTCCCCCCGCAATGGTGGTTTTGCAACACATTTCTTGCTGCCCATTCTCAATTTCCCACTGGAAAACTTTCCCCATTATATAAACAGGGAGCAAAGCCCACCCTCACTAGCACTGATGATGTTACCTAGTTGGGTAATGAAATGTCTGCAATCAAACAACCAAGCTCAGAGAGCACCAAGGACTCCACAGTTCAGCTCCGAGCTACAAATATTATTTTCAATGAAATTAATTATGCTGCGCTCCCAAACTGTCAGCATAGAAGCATACATTCCCATCACCCAGGATGAGGTGGATAATTCTCGAGCTAAGTGAAGCACTCAGATGATCTGTGACTATCTGTTAATCCTATTTTCTTTCCTATTTTGTATCTCTCTGTATCTCCTATTTCCTGATCTGAGAAGCTCCAAAAGTTTTTCCTTGGGATGGAATGAGAGTATAAGAACCAGGGAGGCTGCACAGAGGGGATTGGACAATGAAAGTCAAGACATTAACACACACTCCTTGGCCACTTCCCTCCTGTGCAAGAAGACCACTTTTATTCTCCTACAGAATATCTATCTATCTATCTATCTATCTATCTATCTATCTATCTATCTATCTATCTATCTATCTATCTCTATCTCAAATTCAATTTCTTTTCCATCAGATTGCATAGGAAGGTTTTTAAACAGCACTTCTAGTAGCATCAATTACTGAACATCTCAGGACATTTTTAGCAAGAAAATCTTGGTAATTTTCATCTTCAAAAGCAAACTCCTTCAGATAGTATCAGATACAATCTGGGAAGGACAGATTGTTACCTATTCTTGCTGTCCTATATGACTTGATTCTGTCGTAGCTTTGATGCTTGCACAATAGCAAGGGTTTATCTGCCCCTTGTCCTAAATCTTTCCATATTGTACTGCTTAATTGAAGGGGATTTTACCTCCAATTAAAGCTCTAGTTTATTAATCACACCAATTAATCCATTTAAGCTTCCAAACGCAATTTGCATGCATCGCCTTCATGCTCCACCTAAGATCTGTTGAGGATCATTCCAGGAAATTCTGCTTGCTTTCAGAAAGGGTAGTTGTAGAACCAGCAGGCATCTTGGGGTCAGCCGTTCTGTCTACTTCAAAAATAAATTGAGTACTGTCCCTATCACTTGCAAACTATTTGTCACTGTTGGCAATTCAGAGAAGCAAGTGCTGAGCACCCAGGAATATAGAGTTCTTAGAGATGCAGTTTGGATCAGAAAGTGACCCAGATCTGGGTCAAAGATCCTGGAATGTCCTGAATCTTTGATCTGCAGATTAACACTTGCCAGCAAGACTGCAATGCAATCTAGAATGAATGAATGAATGAATGAATGAATGAATGAATGAATGAATGAATGAATGAATGTTTCTATTACAATCACCGACCAGAATTGCAAACAAAAACACATTAAAAATAAAAATAAAGGAAAAACAAAACAAGATAAAATATTATAATTGGTGGTGGGTTTGTCAGTGGATATCACAAAGTTAGGCTATATTCAAGGAGGTGGAATCATACTGATCTGATAACACCAAATGTACATAAAAAGGATCAGAATTTCCAAGGTGTTTTACCAGGTGAAGAGTTATAAGGTGGGTCCTTGAATCCTTATAGAGCAGTGTTTCTCAACCTTAGCAACTTTAAGATAGGTGGACTTCAACTCCCAGAATTCCCCAGCCAGCCATGCTGGCTGGGGAATTCTGGGAGTTAAAGTCTGTCTATCTTAAAATTGCCAAGGTTGGGAAACACTGTTATAGAGGGTACAATATAGCAGGACATGAGCCGTAGTTTCAACAGCCCCTTGTCCACAGGAGCGCAATCTCATAGGGGGCTTTTTTGTACTGGCCCTCCAAAACTGCTGTGGGGAGAGCACTGAAGCATGCTCAAGTTAGTGCTCTTCAGAATTTGGAACAGTTATGTGGTGTAAGTATCTTGCTAGTTTATATAAAGAGGCTGGAACAGTTTCTGCTGCCACCCTTCTTCCACTTCCAGAAATTTACCTGGGAGCATAGAAACAGTGGTGACAGATTTACGAAGCTCTTGTCTGAGCAGGAGAGCCCATTTGGTGTTGTGATTAAGGCACCAGAAGACCCTGAGTTCTAGTCCTGCCTTACGCACAAAGCCAGAGGAGTGACCTTGGGCCAGACCCTCTCTCTCAGCCCTAGGAAGGAGGCAATGGCCAACCACTTCTGAAAAACCTTGCCAAGAAAACTGGTGGGATTGTCCAGGCGGTCACCAGGACTCACACACACAGTCTGAGCAAAGAATCAGGGATTGTACTGACTCTACAGACCTGGGGTCAAATATGGGGAGGCTGAAAACTTTGTTGTGGGGGACAGAAATCCATTCAGTTCCTTACTTGTACTTACATGTACCCCTCTCTATATCATCGGACAACTGAAAGGAAAACATTTTTTAAAGTCTCCGTGGAATTAAAGGACTGCATGCAACATTTTACTGATGCATAGCAGTTTTGAAATAGAGCCTTAATATGACATACTTTCCGTCCCCGGCTGCAATTCATTTTCCCTCCCCAAATTAAAGTGTGCAGACTATTACAAATCTGCCCCTCCTTTCTAGAAAAAACAGCCAGGCAGCAATTAAGGGGGGGAGAGAGTTTATAAGAGATGCTTTCTGATGTCAAGCATTAGTTGCAGGGCGCAAACATAAAGGAATTTTAATTTTAATTTCCGTGTTCTCCATTGCTGGATGTCTTCAGGCAGAAGGTGGACGGCCATTTGTCAAGGCGGCTTTCATCCTGCATCCTGCACGCAGCAGCTGGCTGGATTTGATGTCATTCTTTCAACTCAAGGATGCTTTGATCAATCACCTTTTTTTTCTCTAGAAAACAGGCTTAAGAATAAAAGGTATCCCTCTGAGACCAAATGTCTCTATTCCCCACCTGCTACACTAGAAGTATGCATTTTTACATATGTGTGAATGAAAGTGTGCAAAAATGGATTAGTGTGCAAATGATGTCGGGGAGAGACACGCAGAGACAGCCCTGGACAACCCATTTCACACACACCTTTTGCTTTGTTTATGCCCAATTTTTACATTTGGGGAGCAGAGTGCTAGGACAGGATTGTAAAGGAATGTAGCGATGATCTTGGTGAAGGAATGGCTGGATCGTTAAGGGAGAAGAAACAGCAACACAGTCTTGGGGAAGCAGAACGTGTGAGAAAGAATTCATGCTGGCTGGGGAATTCTGGGAGGTGAAGTCCAGACATCTTAAAGTTGCCAAGGTTGAGAAGCTTTTGTTAAAGGCCCAAAAACAGCATAGGAAAATGCTGGCAAATATGCGCATTGGGTTAGTATATATAGTCAGTCAATGCATCACAGTTACATCATAAAGGGTATATATAGACATTTAATTCCCCACTTAATGGTGCTTGTCTCTCCCTGTAGGCAATGCAGGATTATTCATGACATTCCTGAGAGGTCTGCAAAATTGTCCTGTTCCTCCTCTCCAAATGTGGCTTCTGACTCCTCCCAACTTCCTTGACCTCATTCAAAACCCTGGCATGGAGCAGCCTTCAATTGAGTAACTGGAGGCTTCTCAACTTCATTCATAACCTTGTATGGTCACTGCTGGGGTCAGTCCTTCAATCTGTCTCAACTTTGCCAAGCATAACTGGAAACAGCCCACCTATTCCATCAGAGGACCATCTCTGAACGCTGCCTCCTCCCCCAGGTTTCTCTCAACATGATAATGATTTGATCACCCATATTATGAGACCATTCACATGTCCTCAAGCTGAACGATTCCATCCTACTCTCCTGGAATGTATTTTGGTGGCAGCCCTTCCACGGATTGTATTTTGCTGGCAGCTTTTCTTAGTGCTCTGGTTCTCACCTGCCCGCAGCATCAGCCTGGCAATTGAGCTCTGATTCATCAAGATGAATATGATGGGTCATTTTTTTCAAATAATCCTGACTTGGTTTTATTCCGCTAAGCTCTTATACGGATACAACATAATGGCTCAGGGTTTAAGATAACAGCAGGAGGGAAACAAAGATCTTAATGCATCAAGATTGCAGAAGGAGGAGGGGAGGGGAGGCCTCTCAGTCAAGATAATCACTTCTTGTCTCTAAAAGTGGTAGAGAAAGAGCTATCTCAGGTGCGTAGAGATTGTTGAGACAGGTGTGGGTGGGGTGTTAAGGATTGTGCCAGATAGGAAATGCCTGCAGTTCTTTCATCGCTCCTTTGAGGAAAGTAGATTTACTTTCAACGTTGCTTTCGAAGGAGAAGAGAGAACATCTCATGAGCAGAGTGATGTTCCAGTCTGGGTGAATGAATTTGCATAGCTTAATCACGTTCCTGAATTAATACATTTTCTCGGGATGCACTGAAAGGAACCAAATCAACACCGTCAATGATAAAACCAAAAAAGGAGACGCTGCTTTTGGGTGCAAAAGATTTCGGGTGCTGAGCTCTGATGGTTTGAGATCCAAAGAGTTGTTCCAGGTTCTTATCAGCCATTCTGACCACTCCAGAACTGTCCTGGGCTACAAACGACCCCATATTGAACTCAAAAACCTCTTCTAAAAATCGAAGCAGAGCTGTCTCTAGCTTAAAACCCTTCAAGTGTGTTTAAGGACAGCCTCTTTTACATTTGAAATGAATTAAATCTATCTTTGTGGTCGCTGAAAGTCGACACCAATTTGATGGCATGTTGTTGTTTTTGCTGTTATGATTATTAAATATTTTTAAGGAGAGGAAAAAAGGAAAAGGAAAAAAAGAGAAAGAGGTAAAAGAGCAGCAAAAAAGAAAAATAAAGAACAAGGTGGATAAACCGGGAGTTTACAAGCATCATCAAGTTAGGTTAAAATGTTCAATATTTCATTGATGAGTTTTGAAAATGGTTTCCAGGTTGAATTAATTTCTGTAACAGATTTACTTTTGAAGTATGAAGTTATTTTGGACATTGAGGTGTGCTTCCAGAACTGAATTAGCCATTCTTCTGCAGAAGGAATTATATGCACTTTCCACTAGAAAGCATAGAGTATCCTTCCAGCCCTTGCCATATACAAAGCTAATTCAATATACTTTGGGAATGTAAGGTTTAATAATATTTAATTAAAACAAATAGCAGGTCAGAAAGGAAATTCAGCTTTTAAAATGTGTTTCATTCTATCATAAACTGTTTTCCAAAACTGTTGAGTTTTACAAGATTGCTTCCAAATATGGACTAATGATCTTGATATCTGCAACAATTTTTAGAGAATAAACTGTCCACTTTAGGAGTAATATGGAGTAATATACCAATCGTAAAATATCTTATACCAGTTTTCTCTAAGTACAATATGTGGTGTGAATTTAATGTTTTTCTCCCATTGAGCTTCTCATTGTTACATATCAATTATTGAAACTAAGTTCTGTATTATTATTATTATTATTATTATTATTATTATTATATCATCTATCTATCTATCTAGGTGGCAAAGATACCTAATACCTAGGAAAAGATCCTTTTCCTCTTCCTTCTACTCTGTGTAAATGTGTTTTTTTAATAAATTTTAACTATGTATTTATTTATTGTTTTAATCTGGATGGGGATAAGTTTGATTAAATAAATAAATAAATAAATAAATAAATACATACATACATACATACATACATACTCCTGCCTCCTATTTTCCTCACAACAACAGCCCTTTGAGGTGGTTTGGGCTGAGAAATCATGCATGCTTTTACTTTTTCAGCTTCTGAATCACGTCAGACCAACAATACAGTCCAGTGAACACTCCATTCAGTCAAGTATTTCAATGTTCCTCCTTGTTTTTGCACTTCCTTGAATTAAAAACAGTTTATTTGGAGATACTGAAATCAGTCAGGTGGCCTGACCATTCCAAAGACAGTCTCAAAAGCTTTTATCTATGCCTTACTAATAATCCAGTCTTGCAGTCTATATGATTTGTTCTCTCTCCACCGAGTGAATTTCCTTGTGCTTTCCTCTTCATGAAAATACTCAAAAGCAAGACAAGAGTCTTGACGGATTCTACTTCTGTATTTATCCCAAACTTCTAATGCACTGCTTAATGATTGCAAAATCTCTTATAAGCTGTATAAGTCCAAAGATATTTGTGCAATCCATCCGGGACAGAAGCCTTGCAATTACTTAATCATGGCTGCTAGCTTGCTTGCTTCGGTTCTGCTGTTTTAAGAAGGGGGGGGGGAGAGGGAGACAGAGGAAACACCATTAAAGGCAGATGCTATGTTATCTGTTCCCAGGAATACCAAGGTTGTACCAGGAGAAACGAGACAAAAGGACTATGGGATGGAAAGGAGGGAGTAAGGGAAAAAGGGTTAAGAAAAGGTTGCCGTGCGCGGGCTTTTTAGTTTCGGCAATGCTTTTGAGACTGTACCCTTCTTCTCAATAAATGATCTTTTCTTTGAACTTATCTGAGTCTCAAGGGAATCATCTTTATTGGGAATTGAGTATCGCGGGTTCTCACAGTCCTGATCCCTCCATGGAGGTAACCAATTGGGAATCCAAGTTTTGAAATGAAGTATTTCATGCTTGAAATATTTCAAATCTAAAATATTCTGTCCCCCCAGTTGACATCAACCCAACTTTGCATATCATACAACTTGAGATGTTTAGCATCTAATAAGCAAGACTCGGTAGAGTGGAAACCAAAATATGGATAGATATCTTCAGATATTGGCCAAACCTAACCTTTTGAACACAGGATTCAGCTCCCCTTATATTGATGGACAATCCTTGTTCTACCTGGAGGCAGAAAATTGAAATAAAGCTGCACCACAATGTTTTTTTTTTTTTTCTCCTGGTGCATTACCACCCCTGGACAGGACCAAGCTTTGTTAATTCTTTAAAAAAAAAAAAAAAGGATGTAGAAATGCCAGTACAGCATAAGAAATTACTTTTGAAAATGGTATTAGGAAAGTATACATATGCCTTCAAACCAACAAGGTTTTTATGTCCGTTAACAATCTATAAATAATGAAGGACCTTTGCATTGCTGTGACTTAACATTCTAAAATCAGCAGTTCTTGAAGGCAGATTTGGGGAAATATTGCATGCAGAATGGGGTTATCCGTACAGTTCAGAGGCCATTCAGTATTTGGCCCATGTCCTGCTATATTGTGACTATTATGGAGATAAATTAGAAATTCTGTAATGGCATGTGGGAATGACCTTGGGAGATAGGAGGAAGATCCACAGCCTAGACAACAGTCTGATAAATGAAATTTGAGTCCAAAGGAGGAGGGGTGGAGAAAACATTTCAGAATGGATCCTCCCTATTTTTCAGGAGAGTAAAAATGAGGGACAGGAAGGGTACTTTCAGACTTGCAAGATTCTGTTAGTGTAACCTTACAGTAAAGATAGAGCTAGGATTCTTGTCTGCCTCAAAGGGCTAACAAATTCTGTTGGAACCTCTACTTAAGACAGTCCTCAGACATCCAGACAAATGTTATGCTCATTACCTCTTCTTGGATAGATCCTGAAATAACATATACTCTTGCTCTTCAGCTTTCTTTATTACCATCCAAGGCCAGCACCAAACAAGTTAAAGCAACCCAAGTACAATCCAAGAATATAATGACAGTTTAATGAATGGTGTGCTTGGATATGATGTAACATTATGGCATGCAAAACTTGCAAGCAATTAGTTAAGTTGTAGTCCAGTTGAGGATAGCTAAATTTTACTGCTGCACTAAAAGTTGCTTCTTTTTTTACTGGACTAATTTTGGTTTGGTCTGAGATGGTAAACAAACTTGTATTTGTTTAACTGACTTGGTTAAGTGTGCCATGAAAGCTTAACCATTTAATGATGAAGTGGCGGGGGGGGGGGCTGTGTGAATATCTGTCTTTCATTATACAATCCTCTCTCCAAAAATCTACAGCTTCCTTCACTTCTCACGCTTACTGATAGGCTCTGCCAGCCCTTTGAGGTAGGCTAGGTCAAGAAATAGATCCCACAAGAAGTCTAGGAATGATACTCTATTGCTATACAGTATAGTAACAGAATCTTCAAACTCTCTGCCCATCTTACATTTAAAAATCCTTCTGTAGTTCTGCTATCTCTGGACTGTGTAATCTCTTCCCCAAGTCCCTCCTTAACAGCTCACTTCTTCCTTCTTCCTTCCCCCCTTAACAATCCTCTCAAAGGTGAGCTCTAAATTCCTTGACAATTCCTTTACATTCCCAGTCAAGGTTCATCTGTAAACCCCAGCTGTGGCAACCTTACATGACTTAGCTTGGCTCCTGGCCTGCATTTGGCAGAAGACCCACAGGCACAGCTGGACTGGAGAAGAATCTTGGCTGAAGATTAGTATGAATCTGTACACAATCATTGCTTGCCTATTGCCTGTGAGAAGACGTAATGATTTTTAAACCCTTGGGATTTAAACTTGTGGTTTCTTCCTCCTACCTTTCTGAATTTACTGATGTTTGAGAAGATGTTTAGGGCTCTGAAGGTGAGTGGTTATTGTATATTTACATAACAGCCTGGGAACCATTGGTTCTTGCCCTCACCCTTGTATTATATACCAGGGCATCAGGAAGAGACTTCTTCCAGGGAAATGTGGGCAGGAGAAAGCATCAATATGAACAGCAACACGTGCTCTTGCACCTCCTCTAGCAACAGAAGAACCTCACAACACCAGCAATGGAAATCTGATATTCTCAAGCACCCTAAGAATTAAGTAGAAAAACAGAACATCTTTTTCAGGGAAGAAAACCTCCAGGAGATTACAAGACAGATTTGGGACCAGCCAACAGTGTCCTCAGAGGACTCAAAAAAGTCAAGGTGATGGACATGGCTGTGATATCAAATCTCCACCCCTTTTTATGGGTTGTGCAGGTAAAGAAGGGTGGAGCTTCCATCACATGGCTGTGACTGCCATTTTAACTTTTTCATGCCACCATGTGAATGTCCCTGGAACCAACATTTGAACTGCTGTTTTTAAACCAGCCATTCAAGGATTAGAGTACAGATTCAACACATTTCTTTTCTATGGAAAGACAGGGAATCTTTCACTGGCAGAATTATTTCCAAAATCAGAGTCCCAAGTCAGTCTGAGCCTGGGTTTTCACACTGGATTCAGTCACAGTTTGCTTAACTATGGTCTGTTACATCACAGTCAGCAGACTTCACACAGCACACTATCTTGAGCAATATTTACAAGCCACAATGGTTGGATTTACCTCAACACACTATATTACGGTTAATGTGTTGAAGAAACCAGGTTAGAGAAGTGAACAGCAGCAACAGTACAATCAGGAGCTGGTCCTGAGACAGTGGCCTCATTCATACAATATATTAAACCATAAGTAATAATATATCTTATAATGCCTCCATTATTGTTTATGTAGTCAACCATAGGAAAACAAATAATAATTCTGGGTTCACACATTACGCATACACAAACTCTGGTGTGGTTCCTATTTACAAGCACAAACTATGATTAATAAATCACTGTGGCTGGAACAGATAAGCCACATCATAGAATACTGTTTACAGAAAGCAGAGGCAGAAGCAGGTGGTTTTGAAGCTTCAGATCTCCCAGAGATCCAGCTAAGGATTAGTTTCCATCTATTAGAGAAAACTTTCAAAAATTCTACTCATGATCAGGGTATAACTCTTCAGCGGATATGGCTTCCATGGAGTCGCTTCTTCAGGAGCACAACAGTCCCAAGCTTGGCCACAGATGGCTTGCTCCTTTTGCGATTGATGCTTCCCAGGCCTTGAATCTCACAACCTGACAAGCCAACTTCACTGTAAGTTCCTGGGAGATGTGACTCCAACCCACTTAGCTGGCAAATGGTTGTGTCCTTCAAATCCAGAAAATTGGGTTAATTAAAAAGAAGCATGGATAAATTGACCACGTTACACAAACTCAGCAAGTGTCTTGCATCTTCCAGTGTTGCTCTGCTCCAGTTGGCCAGATCTGCCTCCTTCCAGAATAATTTTACATGCTGACCTTTTCCATGCATAAGCCCCACCACCATCACCAAGACCCTTAGCCACTGTAGCTCTTTTCATGTGCTATTCTTATTATGAATATTTGGGGGGATTTTCCCCCCATCAGCTTTTTACCCAAAGTCATGTGTTATTTCCTCTAAATTCTCCACCACCCCCAATCCATGCAAACACTGTAATTCCTCCTACTTGTGTCTTTAAGGTCCCAATTTGGCTACCATCCCCTCATCATTCAGCAGCTGAATTTGCTATCAGAGACAGTGATTTTGATAAATGACTTGGCTAAGTATGGCCCTATTGTCAAGGCTGTGCCAGCAAGAGAAGCGTGACCACCCCTAACAATATTTAGAGAATCGACTGGATTCACAGCTTGAGTTCTTACGGATAAGCAGGGTGGTGAATAGGCTACAGATCAAAATCAGGTGAAACACTCTTATGTATATAGAAAGTAAAGGAAAATAAAAATGAAAGATGAGAAGAAGATTAAAAGGGACACGGGTAAATCAAAAGGAAAATCACATGGAAGAAAGAGACAAAGAACCAAGGAAAGGCTTTTATTTAGAGCAGAAAGTAGCATGACTGAGCAAAACTTCAGGTTGGAGTTTCAGTTCAAAGGGCAATTCATCTGATTCTTTGGACGGAATTAACTTATGGAATTGATTCTGATGGAATCGTCAAAACAAACTGTTTATCTCTGAACAGATTTGATGGCCTTTAATGCATAAAGACTTTTCTGAACTGAAACTACTCCCTTTGGGGATCCAGTTTAGGGCTTTGAATCTGAGTTGACTGATGGTTTGTATCAAATCGTTTCAACAGTTCAAACTGTATCTGAGATTAGATACATGATAGATAGATAGATAGATAGATAGATAGATAGATAGATAGATAGATAGATAGATAGATAGATAGATAGATAGATAGATAGATAATAGAAAAAGCATGGAGGTTCTGCTTCTTTGATATGTTAGGACCCAATGAACTGACTAAATGTATACATTTTTAAAACACAAAAATCAGGATTTGATTTCTTTATCATTCATGTAACAGAATTTGTTGTCTGGAGATATGATTGGGGTCCCTGGGGACAACTGGGTATGATCGATAAATGGAACTGCATTGATCAGAGCTAGTCTGCCTCTGAAAACCAGACTTATTCTGAGGAAGGCTAGGTACCAAAACTTTCAGCAGCCTCATGTTAAGTACCTTGGAAACAAAACCATTTTTCTTTCCAGTCCAGGAAAGGATTTCTAGTGAGCCGTGTGCTTCGGGTGCCAAATTGAAAAGCCAACTGCAATATTTCCTGTTGTTCCTCCTTCACTCCTTTTTCTCCCATAATTGCCCCAGGCGTAAGTGCAAAAACAGCAAACGCCCAAACGACAAACAGTGGTATCTTCTCTGTCTCTTGGTTGGAACGGAATCATTGCTCTTTTCAATTGTTCTTTCTGAATTTTTTTTTAAGTGCAAATCATTTTCTTGACCTGCAGGGGGCACGTTTGTTTTGGGAACTAGATTTCTCGGCTGCCAGAAGCCATTTCTTCTCTGCTGGAATCAGAGCAAGTGGCACCGTGAAGTTTTAAGACAGATCTATTGATCACCTGAGTTCCCGCTTTGAAAAGACAAACACTGTAACAATTGCAGGCAGTTTGCTTCATGTCAAGATCTCCAGCTTTTTGGTTCTACAAGCAACGATTCCTGTTCTGTGCAGTCTTAACATTTCGAAGAAACAAAATGGCCCAGCTTCGAAAGGAAATCACGTGCTCCCAAAGAGAGTTTGGGCTTGTTCCCAAATCATCGGTTTCCCCCTTCTCCCCATCCAATTCAACGGTCCACAGAGGAGGAGACCCTTTTGACCAAGGATATGATCTAGAAAAATTACCCAAAGCAGTGAATGCAAGGAATATGATGTCAATCGTCAGGACTTTTAGAGGCTTCCAAGAAGCTCCCTGCTTTTAGCTCTGAACTGATTTCAGAGAAATGCATCTGGCCAGGATGGATGAAATCAGGATTTCAGAACGGTGGTAGGAAAAAGAATTCTAGAGGAAGAGCAGCCCACCTTTGGAATTCTGCAGGGAGGGAAAGCTGGGAATGATGGAATTAACCTCTACATTTCTTCAGCCAGGTCCAAGCCAGAGTCTTCATTCTAACAGTCTCAGGCCCCTGAAGGAAGCACAGGCATCCACATCTGGTCTGAGAGGTTCCATTCTGTTCAGTAGAGGACAGTGTATCTGTAACAGACTCCAGAAGTTAAGATATTGTGTTGCAAAAGCGGTCTTGAAATCTGCCTTCAGAGTGATGGGCATGCCTATTCATAGAGAATTATAATGTGCTCTCAGTTTGGTTTGTTGTCTTCTTTCCCAACCGAAAGGAATTTGGGCATGACTTGCCTGACCTCAGTTGAATCAAAAGTATATTCTGGATGTTTGAAGCATACCACGTTCCTGTCAGCCCTTCAGCCCTTCCGGGTGGACCAAACTAGGAAACTAATGCCATGTAGATCAGTACTGCTTTTATTTGAAAGCTATAGTAACAGAATCTTGCGAGTCCGAATGTACTTCCCTCCTCCCTCACTTTATCTTCATAACAAACTAGGGAGGGGCTTATCTGAGATGTTTTCTCAAGTTATTTTCTTGGCCGGGGCTCAAGGCCCTCTTCTCTGACTGTTGCCTTGGTAGAAGCTCTTCCTCCTGTCCTTCAAGGCCATTCCCTCTTCCTTCATCTTTTTAACAAACCAGTGGGACAGGGTAGTTTTGGTGAGGAGAAGGATTTAGCTTTATACTGAATGCAAGGGAGGGAAAAATAGCAATCTGCCCATCTCTCTTTAGCTTTTTAGCTGGTGCCTCCCAGGCATGGTAGAATTCCCCAATAATATAAGAATTATATTCTGAAATGCCTGGAGGAGGAAGGCTGAATCATGCCAGTTTCATTCCTCTAATCTTTACTGAGTTGGGTAAATCTTTATCTGCACTGAAACCTTTCTACCTGAGATTGACAGATCTGGAATTTCGCAGTGTTGTGAGGCCATTATTCCCATCATCACTGACTAGTGGCCACGTTAGCTGGAATTCTGAGAGATGAATTCCACCCATTTGCCCAAAGGTAACAAAGCCTGTTGTCTTGCTAGTGTCCAATGCCCAGAAAATGTTTTATGCAGAGAAATAATTCAGATGGGCAAGCTTTGAAATGAAACAGATCATCTTAGTGAAGATTGGCTCAGAGTCACACCATCCCAATTAAAGCTTTGTTGAAATGTATTTGAGTTCGTTATTCTGTTGTATGAGAACACAGCAGAAATCCAATCCAAGATGACCACCACCAACCTGCTTCTGAAAGGCTCTAGATGCTTGAGCTAGGCCTCTGGTGCATGTCTGTGTACAGACAGTTACACGCTGTCCCGTACAGAGCCTTTCAGAAGCAGGTTGGTGGTGCTCATCTTGGATTGAGATGGTAGTATGAATTTTGGCAGATTATTATAAAAGTGATGTTATTATGTTTTAAGTTAATGTTGATGTTCATTTTCTCATTCACCATGGATATTTCAGTGTTATGTGGATGTTTTATTGGATATGAGTATCACAGATGTTTTATCCTTAAGTTCTTTGCTATGGATATTTGAGTTTGGGATTTTCTGTATACTTCCATAAATCTGTTTGGAAAATATAAATACAATAAACCAATATAAATAAATAAATAAAAGCACCTGAGCCAAATAATGGAGGAGGACATTCTAGAGCTAGCAATGAGTGTTATGTCTAGAACTATAGACTGTACCTATATATTGAGACAAATTGAAACGCCTGTACAACTCTACTTTTTAATTCGGTAATGCGGCTAGGAATTAGCAGGACTGAAAAAGATAAGGAGAAAGTGATAATAGCAGGGTAACAAAAGACAAAAAGGAGCCCCAGGAAACCTAGAGAAATACAGATGTGTTTGGGCATGTATTTGTCATTCCCTTCTAGCATGTTGCTCCCATACCTGTTTAAGCTATTGTGTAGGCAACAATGGTCTTCTCCAAGCATTCTGATATAGTTGTCACCATGTGGCTTATTAGCCTTTTTGAATTTACTCTATATATTGAGAGAGAGGTGATGATGATTATATATGGCTGATCTAGATGTTACTCCTGGAGAGGAATTTAGCTCTGGCCTTGAGAAGGAAGAGGGAGAAGAAAAATGGTTGCTCAGCCCTGGGAAAGTAAAAGATGTGAGAAAAAGACTCAAAATAGCCTCACATTAACTGTGTTGTCCTTAAGAAGAGTGAAGGAAGGATTTGGACCAGGTTTCAAAATTCTTTGAATATACCCTACAACAGTGAAGTAGCGTTCTTGGTATCCCTGCTATATCTGTTCTTTGACCTTGCCTATCTCAAAGGTCTGACAACCCCCTTGTTGGTTCTGGTGCTGCTGTTTTTCTACTGTTGTGTGTCTGGCACTCTGGATCAGACCCAAAACGACCTAGATCAAAAAATGGGCATTAGCAGAAAAGGTTGGACTGGAATTGTATTTATTGATTTTTAAAGCAAGTCAGAGTGTTAGAAAGGGCCTTGAAGGTATCTAGTTCTGCCTTTCCCAGCATGACATGCTCCACATTGTATTGGGCTTCATCTTGAAGAGGAATTCTGGGCCTTGAAGTCTGACACATCTGGAATTGTGAAGATCAAATGAGTCCTGTTCAGTGCACCATCGGGGTCACACTGCCTCTTCTTAAGTATCTATAGTGATTGGGAAATTGTTCCACTTTTTGAAGCAGTGAATAGAGTAGATCTAGGTATGTTTGAGTGTTGTGTATGTTAGAGTCTGTGTATGTGTGGACAAACTTGAGCAAATGTTGTATGTTGTATATAAAAGACCACTCTTTTCTGCTATAGAGTGGTCATCTATTTTGGTGGCTCAAATATGTTTTATTTACTTACTTACGGTGCCTTCAAAGTCAGTGTTGACTCCTGGCGACTGCCTGGACAAGTCCCTGGAGGGATCTTTTTGGCAAAATGGTTTTCCCTTGCCTGCTTCTTCCTAGGGCTGAGAGAGAGGGACTGGCCCAAGACCACCCAGATGGCTTTGTACTAAGGTGGGACTAGAACTCACAGTCTCCCAGTTTCCAGCTTGGTGCCTTAACCATGACACCAAGCTGGCTCTCACCGTGAGGTTATTGCTTCTAAAATAAGGTTGAGATGAGCTAGAAGTAGCAAGTTCTGCAAAACTGCTGGGACAATATTTGGATGCTATGCTTCTTCTTAAGAATGCATATTTAGATTGCATGGGGAGGGGGATTGTATGCTCAAAATTATGGGCAATGACACCAGAAATTGTATATTGCATCTATTACAGTTTCTGGCACCACTGCTCCTAATTTTGGTTGAAAGCTTTTAAGGAAATTGAGAAAAAATTACACAGCCGCTTTATGCTACTGTAGTTTTATTGTCCATATTTGCAGGACATACACAATTTACGTTACTTTAATGTTTTATTGTTAGCTGCCGGATCTATCATATTTGTACACTGGAAAACCAAACTCCATCTTTCGGTTGATCAATGGTGGGAAACAACATTGACTGAAAAATTAGCATAACACCAAAGAGCCTTGAAAAATCCTTTAATTAAAGATAGTTTTATTTATATTGGGTCTCTATGTTTTTAGCTCTTTCAGTCCAGAAATGGATTACCTCCATCTATAGAAATGATTTTTTTATAGAAATATTGAATGAATGTTTAAAAATGCGTATCCTTAAGAGTACAAAGGTGTGTGTTGCATATCTATCCATATTATATTTGTGTTTTGGGGTAGTTTCTATTTGCTCATTAGCATTTCTGGTGGTTATTCTCATGTTCTTTATTTTCAATACTTTGCTGACTATTACGTCAATCATTCATTAATAATCATTCATTAAGATGCCGTTGACTGATTCTAAGCTGTTCCTCACCTTTCAAAAGTTACTGTGATCTGGGAAGTTCAGTTCCATTTTGTTTCCCAGTTCTGCAGATTAACAAACAAAGCACTTAAAAATTATATTGTACATATTTCTGCGTGCCATTTTTGCAATATACACATCTCTGTCCAAGTATCATCTTCTCACATATTTCTTCTCACATATTTTTTCTATGTGTTTCTGCATTACAACATTTTGAAAAGATTGATAACGGTATTTTGGATAGAGCTGAGGTTGACAGAATGGCCAACTGGGTAAGTTTATATAAAAATGTAAATTAAATTTTTTTCTCCCCATCTGTCACCCATCACTCCAAAGATAGAAGCAAGGCTGTTCAGATGTTTAGACCATAATTATGTCTTTTAAATATGAGGTTTTTTTAAAAAATTCTGCTAAAGATTTCAGTTACCTTCATTGCTTAGTATTTTACCTTGATACTGTTCTGAAAGTTACATTGGAAACCCTTTGACTGAAAAAATATATATATTAAAAGATTACAGCATTTAAGAGAAGAACTGCAGAATAGCAATAATGAGATCCTTTTGGTCAGTCTAGCATGTTATCCCTTTCTGGGGTTAAGATATAAACTGTGCTTTTCTGTATGACATATTATTTAGTTCTGACCTTCAAACAAACCCCCTAGAAAGGGGACTGACTCACCTGTCACCATATCAGAACATGCATCTGTTTAAAAGTGGTTTTTCATGTGAATTATTAACTAGAATCTTGGCTTGTTATACTGGGAATCAACATATAGTACATTTGTTGGATTTTTTTTTTTTAATGTTCCTTTGTGGAGAATCCCCTTTTATTCCTTCTGACACTATAAAGCATTTGAGGGAACAATTTTGGAATTTAAATTATTTTGAGAGAGAGAGAGAGAGAGAGAGAGAGAGAGCGCATACACACATACACAAGCAGGAGCTACTTAAAATGAATGATTCCTTTCCAGTGAATAATGTATGTAACGTATTTCCTTCCTTGTCATTTCAGCTCACAAAGAGCCAGAAAGCAACCACTGCTTTTATCCAGGTTTTCTTTTCATTTTTGCACAAGTTATTTGGCAAGCAATATTTTAAAGACATTCATGAAAGGCAAGATGGCAGCATGACAGAGGTTTGCCCTCTGGCGGTGATGGGAAGATAAATCATCCACGTGTAGGCTCATATGAAGATCTCAAACAAGCCCATCAACAGTCGCTTCTGAGCACAAACCAACATTGTTGGTTGTCCCCTCCCCAAATGTTCCAAATATTCCCTTGCCTTTTTTTCTTTTCCTCAACAAATCAACACACTTCCAAACAAAGCTTCAGGCACTCATCATTTTTGCATTTTTCAGGCCCTCTTGCCCTTAAACTTCTGAAATTTTATCTGGAAATGATCTAGAAGCATCTCTGTGCTTCAGAACACCACCAAACGAAGTATTGAAGGTGCCAACAAGTAGATATCCTGCACCTATTTATCAAAAGCACGGCTGTTTTTGTAAAGTCGTTTCCTTTCTTTTTCCATTTCTCATAAATATCTATGGAGTTTTACAGAAGATATCACCTTTTGCCTTGAAAAGAAGTTAAGAATTTAAAATTTGGTAGAGGAAAAGAGGAGACCAAAGAGGTTGTGTCACTGCATTATTTGTTTCATGGCTCGAAAATGGGTGGATCATTTTTACTACTGAAAAGTGCATTTTCCACCATTTGTCTCCTTCAGGCCTCTGAAAGCCAGGAGTTTCATGGTTGGTGAGATCATGCCACCACTGAACGGGTGAGATTGAAATTCTCAGCCTATTTTGGGCTCTTGAGATGCCATGGGTTGGTTAAAAGAGTAAAATGACTGCATCAAGGTTGGCAGAGGCTTAATTTGGCCCTTATGTTAGCAAACCAAACCAAAGCTATGGAAAAACGTGTCCTGTTTTTGGATGGTGCTTCTCAAGCTGCAGAGAGGAGCCTGGACACCATGAAATGAACAAAACCAATGAAACCTTGGAGGAGAGACCGAAAGTCAGTCCTACTCGCCCACCCACCCAATTATTTGGCCATGAAGGATGTTTTTGACAGTGAGTCAAGACCTGAGTCGCACGCCTGTCAAGACTGGGCTGTTAATACTGCTTTGGATGTAACAAGTCAGGTGATTTCGCAACTGCAAAGTTGATGTGGGAGGAGGAAGTTCACTGGCCAGAATCAAGAGATGTTTATTATCACATTCTCTATCTGGCAGTACGAGAAAGCTGAAGATTAAACATTTTATTGATTAATATGTATGGAGGGGGAGCAGATTCAGAAGAGATGGTGTCTTTATACAGAGTAGAAAGGATGAAAAATAAATCAAGCCTCATGATCTGTGAAGCAAGGAAGACCTCATTAACCTTCTAGCCTCAGCACTGAATGTGTCTCCCCAAATAACATTTGACAAAGGGAAACTTATCTATTTACTGGACTTAAACTCTACAGTTCCTCTATAACAAGGGCAGGCAGGTTTTCCATGACAAAGGCCTGTGGTTTGTTTTGAAGATATTTTTTTCAACCTTTGCAGACTACAAGGAGATGCCTCTCAACTCTTGCTCTACATTTTTTCAGATCAGGAGGGAGACAGTTAGTAAACTAGAGGTCTCCAGCTACTTATTTGTTCTGTAAAAGAAAAAAAGTATTGCACCAGAATACATTCAGCAACACCTTGCCAGAATTGAATCTACTTTAGTCTGAACATCCAGAGAAATCCTGTTGTGAGTCTTCCTTCCCTTGAGATATGCATGGGACAGGCTAAGTGGAAGACCTTCTCCATGGTAATTTTCAAACATGCCCCTGCTCTCCTTGCATTCTCCAAAATGGGAAAAGTTGTATTATTCTGATGTGCTTCTGCATGGGTCAGACTTTTGCTTAGTTGGTTATGTATGTGTAGTCTTTTCTTAATTTTCTTATTTCTGTTGGTTGCTTTAGTCTCATTTTGTTGTTGACCACCCAGAGCTTTATTGATTATAACTTACAAATATTATGGAAGTCCTTGGATGGGAGACCAGCAGGTAATATCAGAGCTGCAGGCTAGACTGGGAAATTAAAACAACATCCTCAAAGAAAGGAATGGCCAGCCAGCTCTATTCTATAGGCGAGGAAACTGCATGGAGGTGTTCATGAAGTCCACATGAGTCATATTCCTATAAGAAGAGCCTTCCAGATCAAACAGAGGTTCTAACTGGTCCACCATCCCACCTCCCACAGGAGACTTTAGAATAAAAGATTGACATATCCCATCTGAGCATTAAAATGTAGAGAACTTTGGGAACACTGCATCAGATGGACCAATGATCAGACTCAGTAGAATATAACAATTTCTATATTCCATGATTCCTTAGCGTGCCATGAAAATGCAGATTAACTATCTAACTTCAAATCTTAGAATTAATAAACACATTTCCATGTGATACTTTCTCCATCTTGGATCTACCATCTTTCTAATGGAGTCCTGTGCTTTTATTGATTCTTATTTTTTCTAAGCCAAACTACTCTAATTCACCATAATCTTGATCTTTCTCATCTTCCTGATCACCTTTCTCAGAGATCTCATTGCCTCTTTCCCAGTTCCTTTGAACTAAATCAGAATAAAATTTTAAAAAGGAAGTCTTTTATCTCCTTTTCTTAACCCCAGGAGACGCTGAGATACAATTCCCTCAGGGCCAGAGTGCAGTCAACTCATCAGCACATACCAATTGTGATTCAATGGAACAGGTTGAAATACTCTTTCATGCACTTTCTAGTGAAAATGGAAGTCTGGTTTCAAATCTGATCTTCAAAGCTCTGAGGAGGGATACTATGAATGAAGAAGCTCAGTGTCATGAATTTCTTGGCAACTTTGAGGCTTCTAATTCATTCCCAACCATTGCCTTCCAATAATGACTTTAGAAATCAGAACATTCTAAATATTTGGGCTGATGCTGAAGATTCCAAATCATGTATTATGCATCCTCTTTATAGCTGGAAGCATGCATTGTTAGCAGCTTAAGTTACTTTTATATCTCTGGAATAATCAATAGTACTTTAGCCCCCACATCAAATTAAATAACAATACTGATAAAGCATATTACTGGAAGGCAGGCCTCTAACAAAGACTTAAAGCAGAAGGGATGACACAGCCCTCAGGGGAATCAGATGGCGAAGCAGCTTTTTTAATTGACGTACTTCACAGAATAAGGTCCTCAGGCAGCGAAGTTAAATGAAGGAGGGAGAATTTAAGATGCAGATCCATCTCTGGATCTGGTCCCCTCAAAGTGGCTTGGGCTTCAACTCTTAATCTCAAACTATTGGCCATGAGTTGTCACTGAAGACATCTGGAGGGCATCTGACTGCTTACCCCTGAATTCTCATTCAAACAGCCATCAAAGGTGGAGAATGTACAAGAAACTGCAGCCAGATGTATTTACTCTATTTATATCCTTCCTTTCTCCAAGATGCTCAAGGATACACACACACATATGCTGGATTCAGACATCTTGCTAAGATATAAGCTGGTTAACCATGAATTAATGAGTGAACCAGAATTGGATGGATTTTCACCTCATCTCCTTGAAATCATAAACTAGGATTTATAGTGGCTGGCTTTATTCAATACAATGTGCCAGAATCAAACAAAACATTACGATTTAGGATAATATATGAACGTGGCCATAATTTTCTCACTATTTTCTCAGAGTTCAGTTAGGATACAGGTTGGTAGTCTTCTCACTCCTAACTCAGTTCTAGAATACATTCACTGTGTTGTTCACCAAGAGGCAACTGAAAGCAATTGTTTGCCTACATTTCTTTGAGTGCTTAATTTCTTTTTTTCATACAGCACCCTTTGCTCTCTTACATGTAATAAAATCCCTAGGAGCTAAATTTGCAAATAGAAGTAAGACAAGGGTAATCACTGGTATGTTAGCTACCGATACAAGAAATCACTACAGACTTATTCAGCATCCTTTTTTTAAAAACATAGTTGAAGAAAACAACAGTGGACAAGACTGTGTAATAAAGAAGATGATGGTGATGACTGTGTAATATATTTGGGGGGGGGTCAGGACTTTTTGTTTTTTTCTGGGTGTTTTTTTTTAAAGATTTTTTTATCCCAACTTTATTATTTTTATAAATCACTCAAGATGGCGAACATGCCAAATACTCCTTCCTTCTCCTATTTTCCCCACAACAACCACCCTGTGAAGTGAGCTGGGCTGAGAGAGAGGGACTGGCCCAAAGTCACCCAGATGGCTTTCACGTCTAAGGCAGGACTAGAACTCACCATCTCCTGCTTTCTTTCCAGGTTTCTAATTTTGAGAGGGAGTGGGGGAATCTTTATTTTCTAACTGTGTTAAGTGTCTTTTAGGATAACTCTGCATTTTTCTGCTTCAAAAATGATAACCCCCCCCCCAAATTTAGAGAGGGGAGGAAGGAAGGAAGGAAGGAAGGAAGGAAGGAAGGAAGGAAGGAAGGAAGGAAGGAAGGAAGGAAGGAAGGAAGGAAGGAAGGAAGGAAGGAAGGAAGGAAGGAAGGAAGGAAGGAAGGAAGGAAGGAGGAACCTATGGGTCTTCCACCCCAAAGTACAAAAGTAAATGCAATTCTTCTTTGCCGGTCCCTAAGGAAGTAATGGGTATTCAGTATTCAAAGAAGACATTTGCTTGGTTTCTATCAACATGTGACTCACTCTAATATTGTCCTCAATTCTCCATATACAAGGAACTCACTTGAGTCAGTGACTGACTGCCCACTTTTAATACTGGGTTGCTTCTCTACGCAAGAAAATTGTAAATGTATAATTACGTCCTGGTAAAAAATGATTCATATAGATCTATTCAACTGCCAACTTCTAAAGAGTAGGAGCTTCAATTAGGGGGGGGGGGGAAATCGCCATGGCACAAAATGCAATTCATTTCAGTAGGTGTCCTATTCTGCAACATATTTAGCATCTTTGCTCAAACCTTCTCTGAAGCTGCTGGGTCAGATTAGTTTCCATAATCCTCTTTAATAAGAGCTACATTAGCTCAAAAGTGGAACTCCTCCTTCAAATAAATGAATATTGCCATCCGTATGTATGCCGCGAGAAAAGAACATCTTTCAAGGGACTCATTAAGCCAATTCCTACAGGAAAGAGATATAATTTCACCTCTAAATATTGCTGTAATTCAAGCATATAGAAATAGGAGTTTTCAGTCTGTATCTAGTTAGAAGAAGAGTTTTGAATGCTAAGCCTGGCTGCAAAGATACTTCCCAACAGAAGAGAATATATCTAGTCCAGGGTTGAACTGTGGAGTCCTTGGTGCTCTCTGAACTTGGTTGTTCGCTTGCAGACGTTCATTACCTGACTAGGTAGCATCATCAGCACTGATGATGTTACCTAGTTGGGTAATAAAATGTCTGCAGGCAAACAACCAAGTTCAGAGAGCACCAGGGACTCCACAAGATACTTCCATTGGGTGCCTGTTGAGTCCCATAGCTAGTCTGGTGCCCACCACCTGCAGGCCTTGGGACAGGACTAGTAGCTTAAACTAGTACATCTCTCCTTCAATCCCACTGTCTACTTGCTCACCTCTCTCTTTTGGCTTAGATTATGACTACATGAGATAAAAAGGGCCAGTCTCAACTGGAACTCAAACTGGGAACAGGACTGAAGGCAGGGCAGGGGGGCGATCTGACCTGTTCTTTGCATTCTTCCAAGAATGAATTCATCTCCAGTCTTAAGCTAACAGACTACAGCTAAGAGTTGGCTCCCTTCTCCAAAGGGGAATGAAATACTTGCCTTCTCAAGTGGAAATATTCATTCTGCTTTCCTGGTGTTTACACATTTAGTTAAATCAGATATCTTTGCCTGCTTTACTATATTGTTGCATATTTGGCATATTTTTTCTACATGACAATCTCTGCTGTACTTCTAAACTGTTCAATGATCCACATGTTCATCATCATCATCATCATCTTAGGGACATCAATCATCATCATCATCATCATCATCATCATCATCATCTTAGGCTGAGTCAGAACCTAAGTCTAGATAGCTTAATATTATTTATTGGGATACTGTTATCCTTGACATGGCAAGAACCCCCTTGGAATATCTTTCAATACACTTGCAAATGTATCCTTGGGTGCCCGCCTGGTTTCATAATTCACTTTGTTGTTATTTGTATCTAGGTTCTTTTTAGATCCTTTTAATTAAAAAGAAAAGGTGCAAGAAGCTGGCATGATGCAAAGCAAGACATCAACTTCAACAGAATGGTTATCTTCAATATAGCCTGAAGACATTCCTAAAAAATTGAAAACATAGAGCTGTAGACCACTTGCTCCGAATATGATGATCTGGTTGATTGGTTGGGTGGGTGGGTGGTTTGACTTAAGGGTTGCCCAGGACAATGAGTGTTGTGACTGGCCATCCCCACGAAGGTAGGTGTTTTGTGAGAGTATTCCTAGGAGATTCTCAGAATGCCAAGTGTCCACCTTGCACAAAAATTTCAAACCCCTGAGCTATGCAGATTTCCACATGACTACCCCTTCCTGGTTGAACTTTCCAGCTACATAGGGTGGAAACAGAATGGATTAAAAATCCAATATGAAGCATAACTTTTAGTGGAAGAAAGAGAAGGAATAATTATTTGGTATTCCCATTTACCTCCAACCAGCATATGGTTTTCCAAAAAGAAAGTGTGTGAATTCAAGATGTAGCTCCTTTGTTCTTCTGGGGATACCCTTCCCCTAGTCTCATATTAATAATTTTTGCCTTGATCAAGGCCAAAGAAAATATACATTTATGCTGTGGTATGGTGCAGTTTTATATTGATTGAAAACCCTTCACTTTTTTTCTCTCTCTCTTTCTGTGCTAGAATTATAGGATGAGTAACTGGTCATCCAGGTACTTTGAGGAAATTGAGATAATCATGGAGGGACAGAAGGACACTTAATTTCAGAGAGGAGGGCAGGATATAGGATTTCATGTATGGATGTTCACATCTGAAGCAAAGCCATATCGCTATTACTAAAGGCAACATCTAGAACTTGAAATTATGTTTTTAGTGATTGTCACATGATTAGAAACTGAACCATCATTTTGCTGAAGCAAACAGAAGCAAACACAGAGAGGGAAATTAATTCCCGAGAAGAATTAAGGCAGCAAAGTAAACTTCTAAAACTTTTTTTCAAGTCAGCTTCCCCCCATCCTCCTCTCTCCTTCACCCATTACTTCAGGTTTAGACAAATTAAATGTAAGTCATAAAACAGAGTGAAGATCATTTTAAAAATGAAAAAGAATCTTCTGCCCAACCCATTGTGAGGAAAATGAGGAAAATATATATCTTTGGGTGAATCTTTGGGTGAAAGAAGCAAATTTTTAGAGGCCTTAGATGAATGGGATCGCCTTAATAAAATTGAAACATAAAGGTATGTCCAGCACCCTTGAAGCTGACATGAACTAGGCTGATTGTAAACCCCTGATCACAAACATCCCCAATAGCAATGTAAGGGAGGATGTCTTCTTCCTGGCAGTTGGCACCTTGAACAATTTATTTCTTCCCCTCAAACACTGTTGCTTTCCTTATAGATAGCAGTTGTTCCGTCCTTGTAGATAGTGGCCAAGAACAGGAACAGAAAGTAACTTGAGAAATATTGCTCATTAAAATATGCCTGCATCATCATATGAATATGTATACATATGTGCTCTTTTCCCTTCCCCTTTCTTGTAGAACTGTATAAATATCAGGGCTACAGGGGGAGTGTCTCCCACTAACCTTTGGTGGGGTCCCCCTCCAGTATGTACTGCCTAATAAACACTGCGGTGAAGCCTTGATTATTTTACCTTTATGTCCTGCGTTTTGATTCCACACCAACTTCTTTTATCAGCGATTGCTCTCCATCATTACTTCAGGTTGCGAAGTAAGACAAATTTTTTAGTCTGAATTTAATTGCTTATCAGATCGTAAATCCAGTGCAAATGCTGTAGTAATCTGCAATCTTATCCTTCAGTGCATTCCTAGAATAATGCGTAATTACAGATTCCATATGGACACCAATCTTCTCAATGGAGCTATCGAACGGCCACACCATCTTTAACTCGGAAGATAGGGGTATATACCTAAACTAAATTGCCATATTGGTGGAGGACTCACAACTACATCCACACTTCTGTCATATGAATAGGATCTTTGGTCTGGCTAAATATCTGAATTCAACCGAGTACTTTGAAGCTTCAAAGATTTGAGGCTTAGATAATTACAGTAAGAAAAGTGTAATTACTTATGCAAATATAGTCCACCCAGACCCCATGAATCCATTAAAGACCCAGCAAGAATGACTTAATGAAGGGCAGAACATACCATGGTTGATGTACCTACAAATTGCTGGAAGAATAAAATCTGAACTTAAAAATGAGGAAGGGGCATTAAGAAAAATGACCGAATTTGAAATGCACTTACAGAATCCAGACCACCTATTAGGGTGCATATATAAACCCCTACTTAGATATGATATGGAGAAAGAACAAATTTAAAAAGGTATGATAAATTGGATGCAAAATTGTAAAAAAAACACCCCAAGCTATAATTTACGAGAAAACTGGTGTAAAATGTTTTATAGATGACATACAACTCCATCAATAATTGCCCAAATAGACAAATCATAGACCAATAAATGTTGGAAATGCCATGAGACTGAAGAAACATTCTATCACACGTGATACACACGCATAAAACCCCCAAGGCATTGGAAAGACATACACAACACCATTCCGAGAATCTTGAAAATCAAATTAAAAAAGAAACCACAACTCTTCTTACCAAGTATAATTCCAAAACACATCCATAAAAAATATCATCATTTATTAAGGACATGCTCACGGCTGCGAGGCATAACTTGGCACAACGTGGGAAAAGAGACATAGTACCGACAATCTCTGATTGAGAACTTAAACTTTGAGAATACACAACAATGGCAAAACTAGCAGTACATATACAAAATAGAAGTTTAATTAAATTGAAGCCAAAATGGCTTCCATATATACTATATCTCATTCAGCAAGGCAAATATAAACACTTAGATATGGTTTCCAAAGTTTATGTTAATAAATACTGTAAAGCAGCTGGAGCACAAAGGAGAGGGAAGTCAGAATTTAAATACCTATCTATATTATTTTTAATAATTTTCTTTCTTTTTTTTTCTTTTCCCCTTTTTTTAGTATTTATAAATAATAATGTAGTGGGGATTTAGCACTAAGCTCAAAGATTTATGCTTTTTATATATATATATCACAAAAGCAACTGAATGTACTTTCTCTGGTATGGTTTATCTTTTATTAATGTTATACTGAGCATTAATTGTATAACTGAACAAATTTCCTCTGTCCATTTATTGGTATTCTCTCTTTGGGAACTATATCTGTGTTTTAAATAAAAATAGATAGATGAGAGATGTGTGTGTGTGTGTGTGTGTGTGTGTGAAAGAGAGAGAGAGAGAGAGAGAGAGAGTTGAGGCTTCATAATTTTGAGAGAGAGTTGAAAAGGAATAAATCTGAGCTTTTCAGGGAAAGATGGAAGACCATACATCTATAGTGATTGGGGGCTTTTAGCTACAGTGATGGTAAGGAAGGAAAGAGACATTAACAGTAAAGCTGGAGAGAAATGCAGTACAGCTGGGCCTACACATGTAGGCAAAACGTTGGGTGAACAATTCCTCCACTTTTCTCCAGGAGAAGGAAAACTTCTCCAAATACAGGTATTTCTTAAGAGAATGACTTTCTCCCAATAGTGATAGAAGCACCACCACTGAAAACGCCCCCAAGGAGGCATTTCCTGTCTTCCTTTCAGATTTAATGGAAGAATACAAAGCCAAGGAGAGCACCAACCCCTGGGATGGGGGCTGGGGGAGGAATTGCACCATAAAAGAGAAGGCATTCATTGATGCTCTTTGGCCATTTCACCACTAAACCGATGCAACAACACCGAATGCCATCAAGAGAAAGAATTTTGGAAAGCAAATCCTCTTTCATCCAACTCAGTAAGAAGGAAAAGGGCAGGGAAATGTATCTCTCTTGTTCTGGAGGTGGGCCAAATCTAGTATATGTATGTGGTCTAAAATGTGAACGATACAAAAAATCTAATAACGTAAGAAATCCGTATCATCTATGGAAACTAAATGAGGGGCAACAAAAGATCAGTAAACAGAAGCCCTTGACCCAAAGTTAAAATACAGAATCTCTCCTGATATCATAAGGGTGCTGGAGACCAGTTTAGATGATTTTAAAAAGGGATTTGACCATATAATGGAGGAGGGAGAACTACCAATGGGTAGTTGTTTTCATGGTTATGTGCTAACTCCTGGGTCACAGACAGCTGACTTTATTGACAGGTGGTGAGGAACCACAGCAGAAGAAGGTGATCACCTTCTTGTTAATGCTTGGGGGCTTTCTACATGGCATTGGTTCACCCCGAGGGATGCAGATTGCTAAACTGGATGGCCCTTTGGCCTGGATCAGCAGAAGGCTTCTTATTCTTTTCTTCCATGCTTGAGATGCTCAAGAGGCATCTGAGGGTGAAATGCCCTAAATGTAGCAGAAGCGAGTGATAACACAATTTCATCAGTTCCTTTCCTACATCGAGTAAGAGAAAACCACACTTTTTGACCATCCAAAATCCTAGGCTGGAAGGACCTGCATTGAATGTCTCATTTTACCAACGTCATTTATCATTAGAACAGCTTGTTTTTTTGATAGTAATGCATAAATACTCTTCATAATGACCAGGTCCCAAACAGAGTTTTCAGAATGTCCTTTGGTCACTGTTATCTTTCCGTTTCCCATGGTTCATAGTCAAAACAGCCCCTTCCCTTCCATTTTGATCCATTTAACTAATTAAATCATCCAGGATTTCAGATGAGAAGTAGGCGTAATTATCAGCAGTGGAAGTTAAACTTCAACTATGTCTGCAAAGCCCCTGATGAGAATTCACCTTGATTCACAAGCTGTCATATTCATTCCCCTAATCTGGCTATTTTTCTTGTCTATCAAGGTACCTGCTGAAATCTTGGTGTATCCAGCACAAATCCATAGCATCTGCATTGCGATGGGATGTCTTATCATGTTAACTGTGCTGTCCTTCAGAAGGGCGCAATGCTGCAATACAGGTAGATTTATCACCATCCAGCTAAGCCAAATGCATTTGATCAAAAACCACGAGGAACCTACCGGTTCAGAACAATGGACTATACAGGCCAGACCGGCATCTTGCATAATGGCTGAGCAAACACTTCCATGGATTTTGAAAGCAAGAGTGATGTTAGTCCTCAGCAATAGATATTCCAAATTAATCTATCGTCCTGGCTGTCAATAGGCTGCTTCACCATGAATTTATCTCACCCTTCATCAAACACGCCTTTATCGTGGAATGGAAGTTGGGCTCGTCATTCAAATTGGGAGATATGCCATAAATAATTTTGCACCAAATTTCTTCTAAGATAAAATCTCCCATATAGAAAAATGTTGACCATAAAAAATAGTGTGTCCCTTGACTTTCCTAACCCCTTCTCTTAAGGAGACATATAGGCATATAGTTCTATTCTTACTGATTTATTTATTTAATTTGTTCAGCTCACCATCTCACTTAAGTGACTCTGGGCTGCTCGCAACAGTTGAATAGTTCTTCACCTGTCTCCAAACTTGAACATGAATTCCATGCAGAAAGCAATAGATGAATGCATGTATTTTAAACTTTGTGGAAAAAAATCCCCTCTTACCCCTCTGGGTGGTCTGTGTCTTCCTCATCTCAGGTCCTCTGCCAAAGGCCTGGGAGTTGGAGGGTCCTGCACAGGATCTGAGCTGTTCCTGGCCCTGCCCTCTTCCACACAGAGAGCTCGGAGGTTGTTCCTGGGATCTGTGGGAGCCCCTCGCCCAGCTTAGGAGTCACAGCCCCGAGGGCTCCTACCACCACTGGGACCGCTTTGGCCTTGACTTTCCACATCCTCTCTAGTTCCTCCTTCAGGCCCTGGTCCTTCTCCAGCTTCTCCTGCTCCTTCTTCCTGATGTTGCTGTAACTTGGCACAGTTACATCTATCACCACCTCTGTCTTCTGGTCCTTGCCTACTAAATATATATTCGGTACTAAAATTTGTGAATATATATATACATATATACATATACATATATATAATTTAATTTAATAAAGTGCTTGTCTGATAGATTTATATTCCACTTTTCATTCAAGAGCTTAAGGTTGCAACCATAACTTCCTCCTCCTATTTTTCCTCCCAACAATAATCTTGTGAGGTCGTTTGCTCTGAGATGGAATTACTCAGTCAAAGTCTCCCAGGGAACTTCTGTGGCTAAGGGTGGACTAGAATCTGTGTTTTTTCCATACTGGTCCAACATCTTCATTCCTATTTTTCTGTCCAAAGGATACTCCAAATTTTCATTGCTCCCCCCAAAACAAACAAACAAACAAAAAAATGGGGTAGAATCTAATACATAGTGTGGGAAGCCAATACTTTATTCTCAATGTTATGTTTCAAAGTTTGAGGTGGAGTTTCAGCATAAAATATACAGCATATATTTTCTGATTCCACTTGTTCTGAGTCTGAAGTTGGGGTTGGCTGGTCACAGAATACTAGAAAAACAAAGTCTCCTTCAAGTTGAGCTAAACTGTGGCTGACTGGACAGGCATATCCACATCCCTTTCTACTACTCGAGTCCAACGTTGCTTTATTTGTCAATATCAGACAAAGTCACCAACTGCCACCAAAGTAAGATCTCCGTCAAACTAAGCTCGACTCCTGATGACTTACAAGGATCCATTTCACTTTCCTTGGCATGATACCGAAGTGATCTGAGATTGCTTTCCTCTTTTTTTTTTTTTTCTATTTCTTCCTAGTTTAGGGATCAAAATGCCATTTTTTCCATCAAGAGCCTTTCTCAAGTGTGAGTGGGGACAGGGCTCACAGGCTTTGCTAACCTCTAATCATCAGTAGAGGATAGGAATAAAAGAGCAATCTTTGACACCAGGTGACAAATGAGCCATTAAGACCAACTGTCTCTCATAACAAGTCACCTCTAATTTGGAACATGAGCTTGGTCTTGCATGAATGAGTCGAATAATTGCATTAGTTCTTTCATCTAACCTACAAGAGGTTATACTGTCCAATTTCTGAAGTGGAGGACAAAGAGTGTTAACTCCCCCTCCTCTTTCTTTCTCTTGCTTCCTCTAAGAGATAGAGCTCATACACAAGTCCGCGCAACCCCATGAGCTAATTGGAAAAGAGAAGTGAGGAACATGCAATTATCCAGGTGCTGGTAGACTTCAATTTCCATCATCCTTGACCATTCTTCACTCCAACCCCTACTGTTGGGAGCAATGTAACACCTGCTTTGTGCAGCAGATTGGAAGAAGTAGAGAGTTGGGGCCAAGCTTGCATACATAGCAGCAGCCTTGCCCACAGCCCAACATGCCACTCTGACAGCCATCTCAGAATGACACATGTCAGCAGCATTCATAAAGCATCTTCAGTGCAGCTATTGCCTTAATCCATTTTCTGTCCTCTCGCAATGCATTGAAACCTATACAAACCAAATGGACTGGATTTGCACAACACATTAAGCCTGTCCTCTCTCTCCCCCACCCCAACCTGAAAACCTTAGCTCATTGTCCAGCTGTATCTGCTTGGACTTCATGTGACCTAGTGAACCATGCAGTATGAACCCTGCCATAGGATGGCTGGAGGGGTGGCCTGCAAGAGGGTGAGCAGCTGTACTACTACCACTAGGGAAGAAACATTCAGGAAGGACTAGCAGTGGTCTTCTTCCTCAGGCAGCAAGTCCTCTTGGAACATCCCTGGAGAGTTTCTGGCCAGGGTTGAGATGGAATTGCCTCAGCCATCAGTGGAAGAGCTCCAATTTGACACTTTGTTGTACAAACTCATCCCAGGGAATGAAGCAGACTGGAAACATATCATGTTTCCACTTTGTTGACAGTAAGCCTACCTAAATTCCTGCTGATGCTGGGAGCAATCTCAGGGATACATTCGTTCCGTTCACATCCTTGAGCAAACCAGCCTGATTCATAGTCCCCAGCAGATCAGGACGAAAAGTGTTCTAAATTTTATGATACAGCTCTTTGCTCAGAGTAGCTTGATGTGCACAAAATGCATATTTTAGGACAAAATGTTTACAAAAAATGTCTGTCTGGGGGATAATAAAATACATCAGAAAATTTGAATTCATTTGCTTTTTTAAAACATGGCAGGCTGATGCAGAAAGGGCATGGAATTAAGAATGGATGCATGTGAAAGTGTCATGAGTTAGAAATAGGTTGGCTTAACCACCTGGAAATGGGAAAATCGCTGCCAAATGAATATACATCGGGCTGAGCTTCAGGAAGAATAGGAGGATAAGGAGGAGGGGAAGGAGGAAGAGGAGGAAGAGAATGAGGATAGCCTCCTTAAGAAAAGGCAGGAGAAAAATATAATAATAATACCAACAACAAAAATAATGGTGATAAAAAGCCACCTTGTGTTCCATCATATGTCATTCCTTAAAATGTGCTTTGCACTTGTATACCTTTGCTTGATAGATGAAGGAGCACCCAGTATAATTACATATAGAGAGAAGATTGAGGGTATTAACAAAGCCATCAGATTTACTGGCATCCTTATATTTCACATGGCTTTGAAGAAATTCCAGGAGATCAATGTGGTTCTTCTCTCTACCCCTCCACTTTATCACTACAACAAGCCTCTGAGTTAGATTAGACCTAGAGACAATACCAGGTTGAAAATCATCTAACAAACCTGGCAGCTAAGTGAGGGTTTGAATTTGGGACATACCAGTCTTAGTCTGAAACACTTAAACCACTTCCCCACATTTATTTTGCACACCTGGGCACTGTTCCTTACTGATCTTCACTGTCAGTTTCAGGGCCATATAAACACTAATCCCTGAAGCTCCTTTCGACTCCTATTTCTGAACATCGGGAACATAGTTTTCTGCCCTGGAACCAGTAGATGCATAACAGTAATAGGGTACGTCTTAGAAGAAGCTTGACCTAGTTAAAAGAAGTCAGAGGGATTGTCCTCGAAGGGAAAATACCAACCATGTCATCTCTGTCCGCCTATGTGAACCAGTCCCAACTACTTGACATAATCATCATCTCTACTACAACCATCTGCCCTTCCCCAAGTGTTGAGCAGCCATCAAAGCTGGCTAAAAGGGAAACAAAAGCCGTTATCTGTTTGACAGAGGAACAGCAAGCAATATTTGTAACGCATACGCAACCTGAGTGTGGAAGAGGACTTAGGAACACTGAGCTGAGAGTTCCTGAAATCACAGCTTCAAATATCACCTCTCTTCACTGGATCTTCAGCAAGATTTACAGGAAACTCTGCCCCCCACAAAAAAATTTCCATGTAACTTCAAATGAAATAAGGGAGGGTTGTAATTTTGCTCGTTTCTCCGGGATTCATGAGATGCAAGGATTAATATGATGAAGTCTGTAAAAGGCTTTGAAGGCTTGAAATGTCAATGCATGGGCTGTATAGCACATGGGCTGCAGAACCAGCCTGATTATTTATAATGGGAACACCCCTCGGATATCAGCTGGGAAACTTTAACTCTTCTTATTGAAAATGCTGGAAGGCCAACGTGCTTAACACAGAGCCTGGCAAACATTTTACAGCAGAGAGCTGTGCTATAGTATTATTGTTGATACAACATTTTGCACCATTTTTTTTCACATGTATAGGGGAGAGGATTTAAAGGGATTTTCCAGGTTTTAGCCCCAGTAGGTTGAACACACCTATTTCTTTCATTTTGAACTGAAATTGAAGCTGACTAATCCCCATCCTTCAATATAGTACATCTGTGCCTAACTTCTGAACAATACTAAATTAGGATGATAAGAGAGAGAGAGAGAGGATGGATGGATGGATGGATGGATGGATGGATGGATGGATGGATGGATGGATGGATGGATGGATAGATGGATGGATGGATGGATGGATGGATGGATGGATGGATGGATGGATGGATGGATGGAGATAGATGGAGAGAGAGAGAGAGAGATGAGAGAGAGAGAAAGGGAGATGATAGTCACTTTATTCTATTTTATTTTAACCTATTGCAATCTTAGAATTTTAACTTTATGCCTTAGCTTTAGACTAGTGTTTCTCAAACTTGGTGATTTTAAGATGCCTGGACTTCAGCTTCCAGAATTCCCCAGCCAGCATGCTGGCTGGGGAATTCTGGGAGATGAAGTTCAGACATCTTAAAGTTGCTAAGGTTGAAAAACACTGCTTCAGACAAATAATATTCTATTTTTTATCCTAAAGACATAGCTTACAGTGGTAGCAATAGTGACAATAATATTTTGTACTATTCTTTTAGTCTGTGTTTTATGTTTGGTCCTCCTCTTTTACTTTTAAGCAGTTCATTAATTGTTTCATTCTATACTGGTCTTTGACCGAAATAAAGTTTAACTGACTAAAAACTGGTGTAAAGTTGCACTCCCCATGGTCTGGAAATTTGCTACAAGAACTTGGGGGCACACGCCTTCCAAATAATTGGGAACTAACATAATTCACGAAACCGAAGCAGCATAAAAACCTTTCTAATTAAAAAAATAAATGATCCATATACAGCTTGTTAATACAATATAAGACAAGGGGGGATCAATCAACTGCATGGTCATAAATGTGTTTAGATAAGGGGAAAAGATCCACTGAATTCAGTAGCGTGTGCTCTCAACTATTACAGTGGAAGGCCTAAAATGTATTAAAAAATAAAATAAAATAAAAACTGAGGGAAAATATTGCTAATAATGAGAATAATGCTCTCTCCATATGATTAAGATGAAGTTATGTAGAATTGTTCTGCATACGAGAAACCATTATCCAATTAGAATTATTGATTGTGGTTGAGATAAAGTGTATGTGTGTGGACTGAGAGAGATAGAGATATAGTTTTAAAATGTTTTAAATCAAAAGAACTATCAGTGAGACTGTCATTGTCCTTTATGATTAAAAGGTGCCCTTCCAAGCAAGATTTATTCACACTTTGTATTAGTCATGCTAATCTGAATGAGTGTCCAAAGACAAATACTTTGTAATGTTTAAAAAACCTCATTAGCCATAATGAAGGTGCAATGTGTCCTTAGTAAAAGCTGATCCATTCCATTGGCTTTTGTATCCTGCCTTTAAAACTTGTTGGCTCTACAGTTTATTAAGAAACTAAGTGGATTAAGATGCAGTCTGCCGCTGATGGCAATTAGTTACTGCTAATTTCGAATTGCCATTCCAAATTTGCCACTTTGATTGCAGCCCAAATGGCTGTCTTGGTGGTAAATTTGGGAGAACGTGAGAAGGTCCTCTCCCATTCTCAGGGGTGCATATGGAAGCAGTTGAATAACACTCGCCCCTCTCCTTTTTACTTTTGAAATGAAAAACATGTTATTTAATGTGATTGATTATGTGCCATCAAGTCATTTTTTACTCCTAGCAGCCACATAGGTAGACGTTCTCCAGGTTGATCTATCCCTAACCTGGTCTTTCAGGTCATCTTCAAGTGGCCAAGGTTGAGGAACCCTGAGTTAAGGGATCTGGGGCTATACCCTCATCCTGGGTGGGATAATTTTTTATCTTGAGTGTTTACAAGAACTGGGTAAGGATCACTTTTTATCTTGAGTGTTTATCAGCACCTCCTAGTTGATGGGATGTGCTTTCAAGATAGTCTCTAGATTAGAGGTCCTAGCTTGCACAGAATTGCAAAACTAAAACTAAGTTGTGGTTGCCCTTGGGATATACTGACCAAGCTTTCTCCAAGTTGACTAACACTGTCCTTATTGTTAGCAAGAAATGCTGCATGGGCCACGTGTCTTGGCCCATCTAATGCAACCAGCATGTAGAAGATTGAAGATTGAAGACTCAAAGTTAGAATGTAAGAGGAATAAATAGTACAGAGTATAAATTAATGAATGACATAAAGGAAAATATGGTATATGTGAAACTAAGAGAAAAGAAAAAGATGCTATAGATCTGAATCTAAGTGATCTAATATTTTGGAGTGAATTTGATGAATATATGCAGGGAAGTGAAGATGCAGGCTAAATTATGAACAAAAGGGCTACAATATAGCATCAGAAAGTATAAATTGATGTTATCTTTATTACTGTATGTGCGCATGAAAATAGGAATCCATATGTTAATGATAGTTGCATGATACACTCCAGCGAACGGTGGTCATGGAAGAACCAGATATGAGCTTTGGAGATAATTGTGTAATAGTTGGAATGACTGTGATCCATTTGAAAAAAAAAATTAAGTGACATTAACATATTTGAGGCTGAATGAATGAGGATTCAATACAAAAGGCAGTGTCCAGTAGAAAGGAAGTATCTTGAGGTGGATTGGTTATAAGGAGAGAAAAACATGAGGATCGAAGAGCAAAATAAATATATGAAGGAAGAGCGAATGGGTTAAATAAATAAATGGTATGTAGGCAAGATGATGTACAAGGATGGAAAAGTCTGGAGAAATACAGAGCATGGTGTCGGTGAATGCTAGCTTTAGCGGTGTTTCATTTCCTTTTTCCTTTCTTGGTCATCTCGTTCCTTACCTTGAAAGGGAATACAGACAGTGCTCTACTTATGAACTTTCGAGTTACGAACTTTCACCAGTATGAACAAACCTGTCTGCAATTCCAATCTAGAAGGTCCCGGAAGGCAGGAGAAGGCGGGAAAGGTTTACTTATGGCACGCTGCATACGTGTGCTTGGCAGCACCATCAAGCATTGACAAGCATGTTTTTTTATATTTGGTTGAACTTACAAACAAAATGGACTTACAAACAGCCTCTTGGAATGTAACCTCTTTGTAAGTAGAGGACTGTCTGTAGTGTGATGGGGTATGGGTGGATGGATAAAATTTAGCATTGGATCCTAACTGGGTTCAGAAGAAACTGTATTTCTATAATAATAAAATATTAGCTAGGCTTATCAAGCATGACTGTGCCATGTACGAGAGAGTTTGAGTTGTATAATTATGTGAATTCAAGTGGTTGTCTATTAGTAGTTTTAAATTCCTTATCAAGAGATTACTACATTCATCAGCTAGGCTCTTTTAGCTCCAATTTTCTCACATTCCTACCATTATTAGGTGCCCCCTTGGTTTATCAATAACAAACTTTCACACTGATTGCATCAGAGACCCTTTTCATAAAGGAATAATTACCGCAGCCAATTGCTTTGGGCTAGAATGGTCTTCATTTTGTCCGTGAATCACCCCATAAAAAAAAAGGGAACAGAACACAGCCACCGTGGGACTCTGATCATTATGTGTGAAAGGCGTGCATCATTCCAAAATATCCCCAAGTCAGTAGGAAAAGGGGGCACATACCATACGGAGCACATTAAGTATACTAATAAAAACAAAATTAAAAAACAACATCAACTCTTAGGCACTTTGCAAGACGTGCATTTTTCTTAGATGCTTGCCAAGGCGGTGTCATAGTTGGAATAAATACAGGTGTGCTTGTAGGCAAAGTTTGAGATGGGGGGAGGAGAAATTTTCCTTAGTTCCAAGCTGTGGTTGCTTTCAGGACACCCAAAAGGGCTAGACAAGATGACTCCAATATAAGAACTGTTCAGCTCATGCCAGAAGACACAACTGTTCAATATTCCTTAAACCAATAGTCTTCAAACTTCCTTACTTTCAGGAACCTGTTTTTCATATACATTTGGATTTGTATACCAACAAATCCTGCACTCTGCCCAGCCTTGTACAAAGCAAGAAAGAACAGCTCCTGTAAGACACTCATCCAGATTAAACACCTCCTATTCATGGTTGGGAAGCAAAAAGGGCAACAAGAAGGAATCCAAGGAAAAACTCAAGGCACTTTGCAGGTAAAGGTGGGCATTTTCAGGCACCTCGCCCATGATTACTGATCCCTTCATCAAGCAACCAATATTAGACCTACAGAGAACCTTGCAATTTGATGAGATCAGCATAAAAACCCATGAGGGTCACTGCTCTGTGCTTGGAGTTCAATGCAGGAAGTAAGGAAAGAATGTGATCTTTCTGTGTGGCTCAAAATCTCCTTGAGACTGATGGGAGTTAGTTAGTCCAAAACTTCTGGAAGTCATTAGGTTGCCTGTCCATGAACTAGGGCCATGGGAGAGAATTTCAGGTCAGCCTTGCCTGGACCACAAGCAGCTAGAAATAAATCAACAGCTACCATGTAAAGCAGGCACAAGCGTATAACACAACACATTTCATGGAAGCAAGGTGGTGGAGTGGGCTCCTAAGCTATTGATTTAATTTTAATTCAATTTATTCAACCTCTTTTTCTGAAATGAGATCTTACTGAGAGTTTGGACCCTGAGCTGTATCCCAGATTTTGATATAAAATATTTTATCCTGGCCTTCCACTGTATTATCTACCACTCAGTGGGTCATTTGGACCTTTTGTCAATAGTACTTTAGGGGCACCCTGTTTTCTGTTCTTATCAGATTTGAGTATTTCAGTGGCATCCATTGCACCAGGTACTATCTGCCAAATCAAATGTCTTCAATCTCATTATCCAAGCAATGTATACGCTTAATAAAAATAAGCCAAATGCTTGACATTAATCCTCACCAAAATAAAATCAAAAAAATCAAAAAACAATTTTTTTTCTTTCACAGTTTTAATTTGAGAGTTTACTCTGTCACTGGGGAAATAAAGACTTGCATTTCTCTATCCAAGGGCCATGTGCTTTCATTAGAATTTACATTAATTCCTCATTAAGCAACAATAATAATGTTGGATCAATTGAGAAAGGGGAAAAAAAAGAACATTGCTCTAAGGTTCAATTATTGTAGAGCTGAGCCATAACAGTTTTGTTTTTGTGAGTATTTTTGACACTTCCAAATAATATTGTCCCCGTTTCAGTGATTTTTGGCACTTTCTTTTAAAAACAGTTTCTTTATTTATGGTATCTACATATGCTTCATGGATTCTCACTGACCTTACGTGATTTATGGTATGTCATGATTTAGTTATCGTGACATAACTAAATTCAGTCGTTTTTATTGTGCCATGAGATACTCTCCTCAGCATGATCTGTCATGGGGCAAAAAGTCCAGCATGGCTAAATCTCTCCCTCCGTTGCTTTAATGATGGCATCACAGAGCCAAATACTGGAAAATATAAGATATCTCCCAGGAATGTCTGAGATAAATTCAGAATGAAAGAAACAGCAGCAATAATAATAGGGGACTACTGAAGTTGAAAGGGATTTTTAAATGGTTAGTAGCAACTTGTTTGATTTTAGGAAAAAACAAAATAGTTACAGTTTTGCCCCAAGATATAAATGAAGAATACTTGTTTGATTGACTGAAGATGTTAAGGTTCTTCTATAACAAAGACTCTGAAATACACAGGGAATGCTTTTTTTTATAACTCCCTCTATAAACAGGTAACTATTCCAACAAAAGGAAAAGCAGTTGCTCTGATACAGCTGTTCTATATTCACTTTGATATACTCAAGTGATTTTGGAGGAATATTAAATAACCGTGAATTGGGGGGGGGATGTTTTGCTTCATCAAATACTTTAAAGTTCTTCCAATATTGCAGCCTGTCCATCTGCCCGTGAAAGCTATGGAGAAGTCAAAGTAATGTTTTGCTTAATTCCCCAAAGAAGCTGCTGTATTATCAGAAGAAAAGTAATTGAAGTAAAACTCAAGTGTTATTAAATAGATGTAAATACGATATGAAAATGCCAGTTTGCAAGCATGGTAGACTTGATATGGAACGAGGAGGAGGAGGAGAAGGAGAAGGAGAAGGAGAAGGAGAAGGAGGAGGAGGAGGAGGAGGAGAAGGAGAAGGAGAAGGAGAAGGAGAAGGAGAAGGAGAAGGAGAAGGAGAAGGAGAAGGAGAAGGAGAAGGAGAAGGAGGAGAAGGAGAAGAAGGAGAAGGGGAAGGGGAAGGAGAAGGAGAAGGAGAAGGAGGAGGAGGAGATAGCAACAATAGTAACACATCTTTTCTTGTACTCGGGCAGGGGGATGTTATCCCCAAATAAAGTTCTTGCATTGTCCAAAGACTAGTCCTATGCATGAGGCACCATGTAGGTAAGACTTCTTCATTTGCAGATGAGGGAGAAAAGGAGATAAAGCTAAGCAAACTCTGACTTTGCTGACACAAATTGCTGAGCAAGATTTTTCAAACTGTATCTTGATAAATAAGCCCCCGCGGCTTACTAATAATACTATGGCATAATGGATGAGTTTCCACATCATGTTGAACCAGAAGAAAACAAATTACATTATGGTTTAGTGTTAGTTACATTGGGGTCATGTGCATTTAGTTGTTCATTCTAGGTTGATGGACTACTGGTTCCTAGATCTTTGTGTATGACTTGGAAATGGAAGAATAGTAGTTGGGTCATAGAATGATGAAGATATCAGGGGATAAAATGGCACTGGACTATCCCCAAAATGAACCTTAATGCATGCTGTGATGTTTAAAAATCTATTTCCCCACCACATATTTTTCCAAAATTTATCCTGGCGGTAAGAAAAGAAGCAATGCCACATTGGCCTTCAGATCCATTGGGACCTGGTTTGCTCCATTCTTCATTTTTCGTATCGCAAAATAAGATTTGGTCAAAAACATTGCCTTCAACATTTCTATGTCCTGCATCAATTATGAAGTCTGCTAATGCAGTCTACTAAGCCAATCATCTTCTATGCCATCGTTTCTTCTTCAGTTCTTTATCTGTGATATTCTGCAAATCCTTCTTGGCAACCCCCTTATCCTGGCCCATTAGCCACCATTTTATATGTCTGCATCTTATATGTCTGCATTCCTGCCGATCATCAGAATCCTGGATTATTTAATCCCCTGGTCATCAAAGGGAGACATACTAGCACTGTAGCTACACAAACTCAGGCTGTGATGTGCTAAGCTGACACATAAAATCATTCCAAGTTAAATCATCTGCGGAAAGAGGGCTAGCACCAAAGCATCACAGCTTGATCAATGGTGTTAGGGCTTCACTTGTCATATCACTATTCCTCAGCTTGAAAAGAAATATTCACAGGATCCACACCAGAGAACCATTATGCCATTTCAGGCAGCCAGCTCTAAAGCAGCTTGAGAAACAGCTCAGTTTGAGCTATTCCATAAAACAGATGGAAACTGCTCAACAACCTTTACAATTTATACCAGAACACAAGGGAACAATCCCGTTTCCCCCCCAAAACCAGGTCCAATGATTTAAAATAATAAAAAGGGGACCCAAACAAAAGGCCTAGAGAAGGAAGAACCCCTACTAAAATGTGTTAATCTGTATTTTTTTTTTTCTGAGCGCAGTGAAATATCACTTACACTAATTAGCTGAAACTACTCTAAAATCACAAAAGTTTCTTTTGCTGCTCCTGGTTTCAGCTTCTCTGAACCAAAAAGCAACTAGAATTGCTACATGGAATCCAGGCTTGCTATGTGATAAAACAAGGGGGCTCAAAAAAGTATTTTTTGAGACTCCAGTGGCAGGGTGGGACTTTCATTCCAAAATACAGTGAGAGAGATCTGGACAAAAACTAAATTTGAGTTCATTAAAATTTATATAAATTTAAAACCATACACCCCTCTCTTTCTCTGTGTGTGTGTGTGTGTGTGTGTGTGTGTGTGATTTAATCTCATTATGGAATCCATCCATTTTCTGGATTTGGATAATCCACTGTTACAGACTTGGCTCCCATTATATACACACAGGCACACAAGCCAAGCTTAACCTACTGTGTATACTTCTTTATTCATTTGTTTTATGGGCCTTTATATGACCCCAGTCCCAGTCAACTGCAAGTAGTTAACAGCTGAATCATGCACTTGGTAAAAAGTTCACAGTACAAAAAATAACACAATTGTGATGAAACCATCATAAGACTAATTAGAATAATGTCATAAATACAGCTGCTAGATTTGTAACTGACTTGGTTGAGTAGGTTAACAATTACAATTTGAGGATAATCTTTTTATGGGCTGTGCCAAGGATTGAAAGGGGGGATATGGAGGTTTAGGGTGTCACACCAAGAGCCCAAAAGTTTGTCTATGAACTTTCTCCTTTGTTCTTGAAAGGAGGGGAAAGGCCCATGAGCCTCCTAACAAAACAGACCTTCGCAAATCATTTTATTTCTGTCCTTGATATGCTTACCTAATTAACATGTTTGTTATGAAGATGAATCTGAAGGAAACTTGCAGTAAAATTCTATTCCTGTTTTAGTAAAAATCACAGTTGCTTAATCCACTGAGATGTATTTGAAGAATCAGACAGTAAGTTAGCTACCTGTTGTTAGACCTGCTTACCAACCTAGCATGTCCAAGTGTCTCCAAATCCCAGAATTATCTGCCATCAATTTAAATTTAAACTATTTGAAGGGCACCAGTAAATATCAGGCTATCTACTGGAAAAATAAAAACACAATTTCACAAATATCCATGGCATGAAACTGGAGGCATAATAAGGATGCTGTGGACCCTAGAAGTAGGGGATCAGAATGATTTGTTGCTTCCTGGAGAGCTGAGAATACAACTAATAGATAACATTTGGGGTGGGTGGGGGGAAGGACTACTGTTGTACAGTTTTCAAAGTTGGCTTGGATTAGTTACTGATTCTCAACCATGGTTGGAGTCTGCTAGATTCTTTACATTCTTCTCAAACTTACACAATCTAAAAGCAACCTTCCCAGAAGAGCTAAACTCAAACCACAAAGATGGTGCTGACCAAGATTTTGCAGAACTGGAGTTTGGCACTTGATACGTCAACCTGCCATATATTTTGGGTAAGAATTCCACTGAAGAAAAATATTCAGAGAGAACAGAAAGTGCTGTTCTCATCTCCATTAACTGCTTCGCCATCCCAGAATACTAAATGAAATCTGAAAGGACAAGAAAGTTCACACCCATTACCAATGCCCATGCTACCATCAAAGTCTCAAGTTCTCTAAATGTAAGTTACCGAATTCCAGAACAGAGCAAAGATGATAAATTCAATTTGCTTTGGGAGGTAAAACCATGTTTGAAAACTTCTTAGAATTTTTCCTTCCCTGGGAAGTAATTTGCTGAGTTATTACAAGATTTTACACTGTACAAGTTAGCAAGTAGGTTGTTTTCTTTTTAACTCTTATTCCCATTAACCCCACTGGACAAAAGAAAAAAGAACTACGTTAAAAAGAATTGGGACCAGAATTTCCATCACTAAGCAATGCGGTCAAAAAGCAGAACATCACGGGACCACATCACTTAGCAAGTCCTGGCAGTCCTGGTTGCCATCGTAACCTCAGGACCACACAGGTCATTAAGCGAGGACCTCACTTGACCATAACATGGGAAGAGGCAGGAGTCCCAGGCAAGCAGGCTGCAGGTGAGAGCTACAGGTGGGCAGGGGCTGCAGGTAGGTGCTACAGAGTGTAAGCAGGTGCTGTAAGTAGGTTTTATGGAGTGCGTGCCGGCAGGCGAAAAAGCAGAAGGGGCGGGAGCAGCTTGTGACTTCCTGCCATCTTCCCCACTGACTTTGCTTGTGGGAAGCCAGCACATACCAATTATGTGACTGTGGCTCGCTGCAACGTCATAATCACAAGCCAGGCACCAAGTGCCCGGATTGCAATCATGTGACCATGGGGACACTGTGATGGCCTGAACTCCAAGGACCAGTCACAAGTCCCCCTCGTTCAATGCTGTCATAATTTTGAACAGTTGTGGAACAAGCGGTCATAACCTGAGGACTACCTGTACTAAATATTAAGCTTATTGTTGTGACCACGGGATATTACAACACTGCATAACAGGGATAACAATCAGGAACATGGCAGAGTTGATAAGGATTAACTACCCTGGAAGTTCTAGCCTCAGAAGAAAGCTTCTGTAGCCCTTCCTGGTATAAGAAGCTAATTACAAGTCTAGGTTCATGTGATCGTCAACAAACCAAGAGATTCTTTAATGCCCAAAATGCTGCTTCGTTTTCTAGCGCTGCATGATTCTTATAGGTTCACGTAGTGCTATCCATCATGAATTCTATCAGCCTCTTGATTTTGTTATTCCAACCAATTTCTCTTCATTTGGTATCAAGTGCCAAACTCCAGTTCTGCAAAATCTTGGTCAGCACCATCTTTGTGGTTTGAGTTTAGCTCTTCTGGGAAGGTTGCTTTTAGATTGTGAAAGTTTGAGAAGAATGTAAAGAATCTAGCAGACTCCAACCATGGTTGAGAATCAGTAACTAATCCAAGCCAACTTTGAAAACTGTACAACAGTAGTCCTTCCCCCCACCCACCCCAAATGTTATCTATCAGTTGTATTCTCAGCTCTCCAGGAAGCAACAAATCATTCTGATCCCCTACTTCTAGGGTCCACAGCATCCTTATTATGCCTCCAGTTTCATGCCACGGACATTTGTGAAATTGTGTTTTCTCCTTCTTTTAAACACAGCTGAAGGTACTTCTCCATACATTGCATCAAATGTGGTTTGCATTAAACCGTGTCTCAAAGCATTCTTGTTTAGTGTTTTGGGAAAGACATTTCTTCTGTTTGTTTTTTTTAACAATGCAAATGAAATTTCAATCTACTTCTCAGGGGAAGCACGAAGAATTATTGTACTAGCTACTGTTACAAGGTTGAGAGTCTTGTATTTTCATTGCCCAATCACTGCTACAATGGTCTGCATCCTTTCTGGCTGTCCTAACCATAATTGAAACCCAGAAGCTTTGACTGAAGCTCAGACTAGAGTCTATTCCAAAGATAGTAGTGCAAGAGAGAAATAAAAGTTCAAAACATCAGAGAGAGAGAGAGAGAGAGAAAGAGAGATTGAAATAAAGTTGTAAACAATTCAATAACAATGTATTATGTACATGGTGTCCAAGTAGACACTGTTCTAAGTGCATCTGATTCCAATATATTCATTTTCAGATGTGCTGGAAGAAGTTTCTGGAGCTGTGAGAATTGCATTATCAAATTCAGAAAAGTGAAAAATTAGAGAGCTGCATTCAGATTTAAACTTTAATCCAGAAAGTTTCTATCACATTGCACAAAGATCAGATTACTCAAGCATTTCTAGCTGTGATAGATGATAGCAGACCATCAGCTGCTAAATTTTTCTTCTGGAAGCTTTGGCATTCCAAATGGTAGGCTCTTCTACTGACATGAACTGCTCACTTGAGAGTTCCAACATGTGCTTTCAGAAAGAAATGAGTTGGAGAAACCTACATTTTAAGAGAAACCCATTTAGGTTGGATTACTCTTAATGAAATCCACATGAAGCTGCCTTAAAGATAATCAACAACCGTCCACCATTAGATGTCCAAGACTGCTGGCAGAAGCTAACATTTCAAAAGAAGTATGCCCATTTCATCACACGGCTTCATTTTTTGTTCCGTATCCAATATTAAGTGCTGATATCGCCGTGATTCTAAGCTCTTTTAGCCCAGACAATCGAAGAACTGGCTAAACCCATATTCACTTTCCAAGCCTGGCCTTGGAGTTGTGGTCTGTTAATGAAAGCAACTCAATTGCTTTCAGTTGTTAGACATGATTTGCTTTTTACTGTGTGATCTGTTGGAAGAGGGGGGTTATATCACAGTGTTTGTAGGAACTAAATAAAAAATGCTTGCCCAACACCCACTCATAACTATGGTTTCTTAAATGCCTAAGGTTATGAATCCAGAGGTTTGCTTCTACGTACTGATTGCTGCAGTTGGACTTGATGGTGTGCTAAATTGAAAGAACAAAAGTAGAATCTCTCTCTTTATTTTCCTCCATTTGACTCTTCTGTGCTTCTCTACTGGCCATCATGTTAAACAAAGCAGACCTGAACTATTGATTGTTATCCCTTTGTCTGGGGTGTCGGATGAATGTGTGAAATAAAAAGCGTATCCCCCCCCCCACACACACACACACATCCCTCTTGTTTGAATTTATCTGTGTGGGTCTGTGTATTTGTCCTGTGGACCCTGTCAGGAGCTATTGAGAACATGGCAGTTGATGATGTCAAAGTTACAGAATAATTGGCAAGGTGTATTTCTCCTTGTTCTTTCAAAGGCCTCCCAGTCACTCCAACAGATCTGACCTTTTCAAAAGAAGAATCTTGCTGACTTGCAAATCCAAGGGCTACTGCAGAGAAACCATATCGTTATTTTGAAATGGCTTCCTGTCGTTCAGTATCTAGCTTTGCTGGCAGAATATCCTTGCCCTCCATCTTTTTTATTATTTTTTTTTATTTTATTATAATTGAGCTCTCCAGCATCTTTTAAAAGGATTCACCTCCCAAGACAGCTTACAAATTGAAGAGCAAACAGCAGTAGGACTGTGTTGCAAGCTATTCAAATAATTTAAAACAAATAACAAGATTAAGTAGTGTTCAGAAGAAGAGATTGTGGCAGGAAGAAAAATTCCAAGCATGTGTCAATAAAAATATTTTAGGGGCTCTTTTTGGAAAGTCAGTAATGAGAGGTATCATCTGTAAATCCTCAAGAATATTGTTCCACAAATACGGAGCTATGACCCAGAAAGCTGTTGTGTCAACCAAGGTGACCATGGTCTGAAATGATGTGAGTTGTAAGTTCATAACATCCCAGACTTTAGCCAAAAAAGTTAACTGAACCTTCTAAGCCATGATTTTTTTAACCCAGAATTACTGAATAAACCATAATGAGCTGGGTTCACATAATGGGCTAAGCTCAAAACTAAACTCTTCACATTACAAGGTTTTTGTGAATGTGATCAAAATGACTATCTAAAAGGACTGCCTGAAAAGGACTTCAAGGCATTTGCAATAGGACAGAAAAATCATGACCATACAGATGTTCTTCCACACTGATTCCCATCATCTTCAGTCAGCAGGGTCAATGGTGATAGAAAATGACCTTGGAGTCCTAGCCTTTGGAGTCCCCCACAGTGGACTAACAGGAACCAACAGATATAGGACAAGGCCAGAATCGGAGGCATTTTTCAGCTTGCGAAGAAGCCAGTCAAGAACTGCGATGTCTCTGCCATTTTTGAAACAATTCCAAATCTTCTGTGTATTGCTTTCCCTTCCTTTTGAAGAATACATCGATCCGGCACTCTCAGGGCAAAGAGAAGTGAATCCAAGTGAACAGTGGTCTCGTGCAGAAGGATATCTTGGTATCTTTTTAGGGAGGCTGGGAGAATACAGTCTTTGCAAATTCTGACATGAACTAACCTACGTCATTGTGATGGAATGGACTTATGAAGGCCATGTTCAGGGAGATAAGCGTGTTCTTAGTCCCCAGCAGGAGCATGGGAAGTTCAAGAAGATGAGGCTGGCACCTCCCTAAGGAATTCACGGGGTTGTGGCTGGCTGGCTTGGGAACTGAGGTTCAGTCTGGAGAGATTTCTGTCTTGAGGTGGAAGCTAATAAACGCAACAGAACTGTATTTGCACTGTCTCGGGGAGTTCTTTGGCTGAACCTGACAGTCATATCTCCCTAATCAATTCACGGGTTAGCTCATGGTTATCCACCATATCTCACACTTTTCCCAAAGTTGGGGCTCAAAAAAAAAAAACAACAACAGGGTTTTGAGATCCAGGCTGCAAAACTCTGTGTGTGTTTGGTGCTATTTAATGGCTGTCCTAATTTTGGCAGCCTGGCTCTCGAAGCTCTACTGAAAATGCATCAATATCACATCTGGGGTTCTTTTATGTATCCTTTGTTAGGAAAAAGAAGATCCAATTTTTAAAACAATCATAGCTTAACACAGCTGGAATAGATTTCCAGGCAGGCCGAGCAGAGGAAGAGTGACCTATCTAAGTCAGTAAGTAATCCTTGAGGGGTTTGTTAATCACTCTTACCGTTCAGATTAATAGAAGTGGCATGGAGTTGCTTGTTCCCTTCCACCCAGTTAATTGAATGGAGCTAATTGGAGGCCAGCACAAATATTGAAAAAACATAGTTTCTAACTTGCCACTTAATCCCCACTTCTGTGGCTTTAACCATAAATGGATCAAAAGTAATTGGCAACCAATCAATGTTATCTTTTTTTGGTGGTGTGGTGATTTCTTGAAGCAGGTCATCTACTAATTCTGGCAAAACAGGCTGCCATGCAAACAGCAGAGGAGCAAGGAGGATTTGGAAACATGGCAACTGAAACTGAACACTCCCTTTTTTAAATCTCGCCCTACATAAAAGGTTCATGAATGGCCTTTGTCCAACAGTAGAGATTTTGTTAACCCTTTTTCTTAGCCCCTAAGAAGGATTCTTGTACATGGATCATCCTGACTAATGGCCATTCCCTGCCATATTTTAGCTTTCTCAAAACTGTCTGAAAGTACAGAAGTCTTGCCTGAAATGTAAGTGTACAAATTCTAAACAAGAGAGACATATTTGTTTGGCTCATCTAAGCTATGATGACTTCAAGATGTAAATGTTATTTTCCATATTAAAGAATTCTCATCATTTTCTCTATTAATCTCCCATAACAATCTGGTCTACTGCTTGCAATTCCCTTCTTACATAGTATTGGCTACAAGTATATCTCCAAGGACCTTCCATCCCATTGGTAAAATCAGTGTAATTGTGAAAATAGTTCTCTCTTTGTTGGAGCAATAAAAATACTTCACACTCAATGCCCATTTTACGATTGGGCCCATCAATGCATGAAAACCTCTGATCGTCGTAAAAAAATGATTTGGATGGCAAACGCCATTCTTGGATTGTTTAAAAGCGATTTAGCACAGACCCAAGAATAGCTTGCATTAGATGTGTGCTTAGAGAAACCGTGTGGAAACATTTAGAGAAGCAGATTAAGTAAACAGTAGCATTGCCTTCTGTGCTAATTGTTTCATTGAGTTACAGATGGAAATACGTAAGGGTGTTACTATCTTTCCGATTTCAGTTCGCCTTGAGGTGCTGAACTGGCGCATTCACTTTTTCTCAAGAAAGAAAGAGCTTGAACCTTCTCAAGTTTCCAGTTCTATCATCAGTAGCGTGATAGAATCTGAGCATTTCCTTTGGACCCCCCCCCCATTCCCATATACTACCCTCCCAATGGCTTATGTGGTGGTAACCCTGAATGTTCCTTGGCCCCTGCAACACTTTAGAGTGACTATGTTTCCCGTGATGCCATGATTCTGAGATCACACTCAGGTCATCGTCAGTCATGAAAAAAGATTTTAGCCCATCTTTCTCTCTGACGTACAAGTGCACACTACAGTTCACAAAGCAGTTGTGGGTTACATCTTTTGGGATAAAGGGCAAACATCTTCCCTCTTCCGGTGATAGGGTTGTTCTTCACAAATGAAGTGGTTTGTGGATTAGAACAACATACAAGATCAGAGCAGCCTAAGCTGGCTGGACAAGTTCATGAAGAAACAGAAGAAGCCAAAGAGGACTCTTTGAAAACTTAGCAAATGCAGATTTAGCACAGGGAAACCTTTCACTGTTCTGTGGCTGCAAACACCACGTTAAATTCATATTCCACTAGGCTGAATGGAACCCCTGAGTGGCAAATATGTTTGAGGGAGCCTGCCTTGCTCTGTTTGAAGCATCCAAGTGCCAATGACGTCATCCCACGGAAGGGTGTCATGAAGTCAGCAGCCTCAAACAAAAGGCAAAATGATTCCTGCAGGGCTGCTTTTAACAGAAAATGTTCCATTAAGGGCTGCTAAGAAACACTTAGACTTTGAGTGCATGTTTTATTGGCCAAATAAACATGCAAACCACCATTAGTTGCACATGAAAAGATCTGTATTGGCAGGGCCAGGATATATTCAGAGAAAAGGAGGCTAGGTTACCAGAAAAGGTCCTCAGTTATCAGACACTCTTTGGAAGAGGTTTTAAACAAAGGGTTTTGGACGTGGCTGCCCAAGAGGATCTAGCACACCTTAAACATCTCAAGTCCTTGAAGTGGCTGGGCCAACACAAATCAGTCTTCCAACTAGAAAAGTATCTAACAACTCCTTTACCCCAATATCTTAGAAGAGCTTTCACCAGAGGTCATTTCGACCAGTTAGACTCTATGGTAAGATATGGGAGATTTCAAGGAGTCCCATATGAAGAAAGACTATGTATTTTTGGTGCCCCAGCTATTGAAGATACTGCACACTTCCTGTTTGATTGTAGATTATATTCAGTAGAGAGGACTGACCATTTAGATTTATATTTAAAAAATAAAAAATACTGGAGCTGCCAGCAGAAACTTCCCTACTTTTTACAGGGCAAGAACCTCCGTATCACCAGTAAGATTGCACTCTTTATATCAAAGGCAGTTATAAAGAGAGCAGATTATTTAGATCAGATTGGTATGGACTGCAAGGGTGATGGCTTGACATGAACTTGTATCATAGTTTTAGTTATATTTATATTTTTATTCATTCTTACTTGTATGTTTACAATGGCATTTATTTTATTTTATCTTATTTCCTTTATACTCGATATGGTCAATAGACTAAATCAGTAAAGTTGAAAGTTGAAAAGTTGGAAGAGGTTCTGCTCACCATGATACAGGCAACACGGGTCTAGTCTTCCAAATGGTGGCTCCAGTCCTGCATAATAACCACTCATTTCTGGTACCCCAGGATCACACTAGTAAGCTTTAAACATCTTGTAATATCAGTTTTTTCCAACATTCCCCCTCATTTTGTCTTAATAATTGATTTTTTTCTTTGTGATTTTTTTAATCTGATATAAACCTTTTGCCACTGCTGTGGTTTTCTGACAATGAAAAGTGACATGGAAATATTGTTCGTAAATAAATAATATACAGAAAGGAAAATGAGGAGCCATCAACATTTTTGCAGGGAGAAGAGGAAATTATTCTCCCGTGCCTTAGTGTAACTTACTTTAACAGAGATAAAGAAAACCTTGCATGAAATGAATCAATCAATATATATATATTGCAAGTTGCCTTATTGCTGAAGGAAATTATTGTCTGATAAACATAAATCCAAAGGCGTTACTGTTCAATTACAATGTCAAATATGTTGATTTGAGTAAACTGAGGGACAGGGCAGGAAAAGTGACTAAGCTTGAGAACAACTATTCCAGACCTGGATTCCCCAAATGCTACTGAGTTAAAACTGGTCAGGGATGATAGGTTCTGAGGTCCAGTCATTTAAGGATCCATAACTGTAATAATGCATAGGATAGGATTGCCCAGAATTTTCAGGAAAAACCATGAAGAGCCATATAAAAGTTGCTTGCTTGCTTGTTTATAAGTATACAGAGAGGGAGCAAACTAAATAGTAGGTGGAAAGGCTATGAAAACATCACCATCACCATCTTTTCAATCAGCTCTTTGGACTTTAATTATATCCCAAAGTAGTTCATATCAACTAAACAAAGGAAGAGGTGCTGTGTCCCTCTAGTTCACAATATACAGTACAAGGAAGGGGTGGGGTGGGGTAGGAAAATGTAGCTTTGGCCTTGAGAAGTCAGTGGGGAAGGTAAAATGGTTACTTGGCCCTGGCAAAGTAGAAAGCGTGAGAAAGAGCTAGGCTCAGACACTGCACTAAACTGTATGGTGGTTTCTTGAGTTTCGCTTGCTGCATTGCCAGGATACAGCTGTTGGGGTTTATAGTCTGTGACATTTAGCTGAGAGGAAAGGGTGAATCCAGCCAGGACTGGCTTAGTCAGAAAACCTGGTTCAAACCAACCAAAGCTAAACCCATTTCATTCTGGCTTTCGGGGGCATAAATAGAGCTCTCTGGCCCCAAGGCCAGCTTCTCAAATGGGGTCACTAATGATGAGAGAGCTCAGGGACCAAGTCCTCCCTTGCCCTTGCCCAGGCTGCAGCAGGTGAACATGGCCCAGAAAGGCTGAGGAGAGACACATGGCCCACTCTTTCCCACTGCCACCACAGCAGCAATGGGTCGGACTCTGTGGGTGTCTCCTCTCAGCTCCTCAGCATCTCCCTTCCTGCTCTGCCTGTGCACAGGTCCTCTCCCCTCCAAAGACTTCTACCCTTGGCCCCAAAATCTCTCTCTTGGGCATTCCATATCTGGCTCTTGGAAAGTCATCCAGTGAGTTTCTCTGAGGGTGGACTTCAACTTTCTTCAATCCCAGTCCAACACACTTACACAATCAGGTTGGTTGAAGGTATGGGGCAAGGAGTCTTCAGCAAGACCCAGTGGGCCCCCTGTGCCTGTGGAGACATAAGACAGCACGACCTCCCCTCCCTTCCCTCTGTTTATCCCAGTGCCAGCTCCTGATTCTAGGACCAGGTAAAAGGCAAGGCAAAGTTGCTTAGAAGCCAGTCAAGTTGTACACACATTTGCCTTCTAATTGCTGCTTTCCTTCTGCTCGGCAAGCCTTCCACTGGCTATCCTATCTCATTTCAGAGCCTTGGGGGGGGGGGGGGGGGAATTCATCCTCTCACAGACTCCCCCATGCAGATTTTTACCTGGATCAGTTTGGAAAGTTCCCAGCAAACTTATCAGCTCTTGGGGACCTGTTTGTCACTGTCAGTTACACAATCTACTCTCAGCTCCTTTTGCATTTTTAATCCCTGTGTTGTACAGCTTGAAATGTAACAGGAGGAGGGATTGTTAAATCATGCAAGGCAGCTAATTAAGCCCATATTTTTAGCCTGCCAGCTCAGATTCCAAGATGCTTGTAGAGTGAATAAGAAATAGGAAGAAAGGTGGAAAAAACTGTAATAGTCTTTATAAGCCATCACAAATCAAAATGCCTCTACAAAGTAAACAGTCAATACTTTAATCGTCCAGCAAATTAAAAAAAAAATCGACAATTGCATCATCTAGGCTAAATAATAGAAATTTCTGCCTTTGAGAGACTTGTATCTTAGATATATTTACTAGCACTTTAAAGACACTGCAGAAAATTTAAAGGAATTGGTTTAGTGTAGTACAGAAGTTGGGGGGAAATCAGTTTTTCTTACTAGTAGAAGGAAGAATCAAGAAATCATTTCCAGCAAGTGAGTGCAGAATTATATTATATAGGAAGGGGAAGGGGCTGATTTGGCCAAATAGCACTTTAAGGTTTCAGTAGAAAAAAATGCTAGTTGGGAAAAAGGATAATTCCCTTTTTTTATACAATTTTTTTTAAATTAAAAGTTTTCCAAAGCACGTAAAAACTAACGGAAACTAATAAAGAGCAGAAACAGTAAAGAAGAGAGAGAAAAAGCAAAAGTGCTGGAAAAAAGAGTAAAAAAGAAAAAAATAGAAAGAAGCTTCCAATTTCCTTTGTAGCAAATATAAGTACAATTGCAAAATTATCCCTTACTCTAGAATTCTAAAAAAAGCTCCCTTTTTTCTCTTATCTGTTTTTTTTTCTCATCAAAACCACAAATCATAAGTACCTTTTTTTCCATTTCATGCAAAAGGTCTGTAAGAGGTTTCCAGTCAACCATAAATGTAGATATTGTTTTTTCTCTGATCAAAAAGGTTAATTTAGCCATCTCTGTAAGTTCCATCATCTTCACCAACCATTCCTCCATTGTAGGTAGGGTTGAACCTTTCCACTTTTAAGCATATAATAGTCTTGCTGTAGTTCCATGACTTTTTTTTCTAGTTGCCTGTCCATTAGTCCCAAAAGAAAACTCTCTAGATTCAATTGTACTTTAACCTTTAAAATCTTCTGAATTAATGCATGCATTTGTATCCAAAATTTTTTGACTTTTTTACCTGTCCACCAATTATAATAAAATATCCCTTCATGTTGTTCATGTTTCCAGCAAAGATTCAAAATACCTATATACATTCTAGACAATTTCTCTGGTGACAGATTCCAATGGTACGTCATTTTATAAAAATTCTCTTTAAGGTTAGAAGATAATGTAAATTTCAATCCATTCAACCATATATTTTCCCATTGGTCTATTTGTATGTATTATAGCCAACATTTTTATCCCATATTATCATACATTCTTTCACTTGTTCTTCTTCTATCTCATATTTCAGCAAAAGTTTTTACATTTTAGCAATAGCATGTTCATCATTAGTACATAGTTCTATTTCAAACTCGGTCTTACTTTGTTCAAAACCGTAATTTTCTTTTTTATCTACTTTAAATCTTTCTGTGAATTGCATATGAGAAAACCATTGACAAGAATACCCTTCTGTTGTCAGATCTTCTCTTCATTTCATTTTACAATCCCTTTGAGAAAATTCTAGCGCATCTCGGTAGGTTAACCATTTATGTTTACTTATCTTTTCTCATCTATAAAATGCTTCTTGCACTGAAAGCCATAAAGATGTTTTCAGGCAAAACCTGAGTTTATATTTATTCCATAGTCTAAGAATAGCCCATCTAACATAATGATTTTTAAAGTCTACATTCCCCTTAGCTTTATCCATGCCACCCAAATCTCAAATCATGACCTTCTAAATCCAACAACCTTCCAAAAATGTACAAAGGGACTTCAAATGTATGTTGGAAATGTGAACATCAAGAAGGGACTTTTTATCATCTTTGATGGACATGTCATAAAGCTAAAAAATTTTGGACTCAAATACATATATTAATTCAGAGGATTTTGTAGATGAATATACAATCAAAACCAGAGACATTTCTTTTGGGGCTGATGGATAAACAATTGGAAAAATTTCATGGATCTTTGTTTTTATATATAACTACAGCAAGACTTTTATATGCTCAAAGGTGGAAAGACTCGATGTTACCTACAATGGAATAATGGATGGTAAAGTTGATGGAGCTGGCTGAGATGGCAAAATTGACAGCTTTGATTAGAGAAAAGACATTGGATAATTTTAATGCTAATTGGAAGCCCTTTTTGGGCTTTTTGTGGGAAACAGAAAAAAATGAAGTTATGATAAATGGATTTGATGATTAGTAATAAATTATAGAGAAAATGGATGTTAAGTCGAAATCTTAGAGTAAGAGTTTAATGTATATTTTACTTATATCTGCTGTAAACAAGTCAGAAGTCATTTGTTTTTTGTATTTCTGCTTTTTCTTTTTTTCCTACGCTTCTGCTTTCTTTCCTTCTCTTTATTCTTTCTTTCTATTCTCTTTGTTGATCATTAGTTCTTGTCAGTTTTTATCTGTCTATTTTTTTTAAATTCAATAAAGCTATTATAAAAAAATAATAAATCCAATAACCTTCTGTTTCTTAACAACATCCACTCTTTCATGCAAACTAAACAGCAAGCAGTAAAATTCAGTTTCAAATCTTATAAGCCTGATCTTCCTCTTTCCTTCGTATCTTGTAATACCTTATATTTATCTTGTTGTTGTTGTTTTTCCGCTTGCTGTACAAATTTAGATATATCCTTCTGCCATTGTTGGGAAAAAGGATAATTCTCAACTGCTTTATTATCCCATCACATAGCTGAAAATGTTACGGAGTCTAGGATTTTTCTGAGCTGTTTGGAGTCAGGCTCAGTTATCTTGAGAGGTTCCCTTGCTAACTATGCTACAATTGACCACCAGCCATAAACCAGTATTGCAGCAAATCCTGGTTAAGGCACAGGACAGGGCCAACTTCTATTTTCTGATTTTCTCAGAAGTTTTCCTTCTCGTTCATAGAATATTTTGAATCTCTTTGCAACCCTTTCAGCTTGCTTTACTGTTCTGAGATGTCAGAGAATGCTGATGGATCTGGGGTTTTTTACATTCTCTCTCTCTCTCTCTCTCTCTCTCTGGGGGGGCGGGGTGCAGCCTCTTAGGCTGGGTGATGATTGGGTGGGGCAGTTGCCAATCATAGGAATGACAAGACTGGGCACCGCCTCTCAGGTTATATTCCAGCAAGAGGAAGGAACTAAGAGAGAGGGCCCCGAGGGACAGATGGGAAGACAAGTCTAGGGGGTTCGCAGAGTTTCCTAAACCAGGAAATATCCCCCCCAGTCAAGAACAATTTTAGGGCCCGGGAACTTAGTAATGGCAAGATATAGATCAGTGGTTCTTAAAGGAAGGGTATTTACCCCCAAGGAGGTCATTTGGGCATATCCTGGGGGTAATGGAGCAATTTATGATTGATGTTTGTGAGTCAAGGATCTGCCACTGCTCAGACACCTGTGTAAAACAGGAAAGTCTGTTTTACACAGATCAGGGCAGGGAAAGGGGTAATGGGGTCAAACAGTCTAAGAACCACCCCTATAGACAATTTGTATAGAATGTATATTCTATGCTATAGACATTAAACAAGTGAATAAATTGTAGAAATAAGTAAACTTGTTTTAGTTATTTAATAAAAGTCCATTTGTTCCTGCCTTAACCAAGTTTCTAGGCTAGCTATCCTATATTCTAACATTACACCCACCCACCTACTCACCCCTTGCCAGTTACATTACCTTAGAGATGTAAAGAATTTCTAAATCCTCAGACAGGATTAATGGTGATCCCGGAACAAAAATATCATCAAAAGAAACCTCTACCCCAGCAAGGGTGGTGGTGGTGGTGTACACAACCGGCTGTCCCAATTTTTTGAAAGAGAACCATGAGAGAAATTCTACCATGGTGTTTATGCAAGAACGTAACTGAAGATGAGAAGATGTAGAAACAGACCACCACCGAGAAGGTGATTATGGAATGAAAAGACACACATATCTCTTGGTCACCTTGTGACCTAAGGAATGAGCAAGAATACCGTAGAGCAACCATGCAAAAAAAGCATTTTTATTTTCATTTACATTAAGGTGAAATTGTGGAAAAATTGCAAAGCACTAGTATATGCACACCAAACAGAGAACATGCTTCCTTTCAGCCATCTTCAGATACAGCCAATTTCTAGAAGGAATCCTGCAGAAATTTCTCCACTCGTTCCTACTTTTTTCAAAAATTTCATTACCATAGATTGAGCTTGAAGAGATCCGTAATTAAGGATCATACAAGTTTACTGAATCAATCAGCAACAGAGTCAAAAGATAAATCCTATCTGTATTGCCCTATAAATTCTCTGGGATTTAATTTCAGCACTTTTTCTGTAGCTTAATGGAAAACCTGCTTTAGGCTTCCCGTAGCCTGTGCTAAGAAGCAGTTGCTTATTGACATTCTTTAAAATTCTTGCCCTGGGAAATTCTAGCTATTATCTTATCTCCTAGACCAGTGTTTCTCAAACTTGACAACTTGAAGATGTGTGGACTTCAACTCCCAGAATTCCCCAGCCAGCCAGGCAGGCTGGGGAATTCTGGGAGTTGAAGTCCACACATCTTCAAGTTGCCCAGGTTGAGAAACACTGTCCTAGACTATGAAGCCTAGGTCTCTTTGCATCATCCTGATATCCTTGTCACTGTATATCTCTCTTCTACAGTATTGAAATATACCCAGGGAGGGGCCATTTCATTTTGCTTATGAACCTTTGCAAAACTAAGGTTCAGTGCTGATGTCACGGATAAATTCTCTGTCTAATTCTAGATCAAAATGCACAAGCCCTTGGACCACATCATAATACTCTACCCATTCATGTAAGGCACACATCTGCCCACAAAGGAACACCCAGATCCCAAGGAAAAAAGCCCAAACTCTGAAATCTATAGATTACATTACCATTCAGATGTGCTACCTTACACTTCTGGCAAGTTATCTTCAAGTAAAGCTCATCTTCAAGAACCCATCTGGGCAGTTTTCTTTGCAAGGAGTATGGTAATAGTTGTATACGTTGCATGTATATATTGCCAACCCAAGCTAATCCAAGTATAGTTGAAGACCCTAGTGTCTTGTTATTATGATTATTAAAACTATTTCTAATATTATAGAAATATTTCTTTCTATGTACATATTTCTTCCTCTGCGTGTGTGTGTGTGTGTGTGTACAGAGAGAGAGAGACTCATAATAATGTATTCTGCAATAATTGTTTAAAGAACTCCTCTTGCACAGATTCACTATCAACCTGAATTTGCATCCAGTTTTGAAATGTAACCTCCAAAAGTCACAGGTCTGTTGGACCAGCTCCCATAACTGTTCCATTTTTAACTAAAGGTAGAAAAAGGTATTAATATCTCAATACATGGATGATATTCACGTTCTTAATACTATTGTTTCTATACCCCAAATTGTTCCCAACCATATATAAACATAAAAAGGAGGTGATCGTTGATTTGGACAAAGTCTAAATCCAGCAGAAGTATCAGGAAAATAATTGGCAAAAAATGAAGAGAGGGGAGAGGCACAGAATATTGTGTATCTGGTAAATTAAAAAAGGGGGGGAAGGGGAAATAGGATACAGCAAACAGGAATATTTCACACTGCAGTGTTTTATTGCCATTAGTTTCCACGGATTTCCAGTTGAAGACTGTGTATATGAGGTGCACCAGCTGTTGAAGACCTTGCACATATCCTGTTTGATTGCAGACTATATTCTGTGAAAACCACCATTTACTTAGATCCTTATTTAAAAACTAAAAAATAATGGGACCTCCAGGAGAACCTGACCTACTTCTTGCAGGGAACAAACCTGCATATCGCTAGCAAGACTGCAATGTTTACATCGAAGGCCATTTCGAAGAGGATAGACTACGTAGAATGGATTGGGGTTGACTGTAGGGGTGATGATTTATTTTAAATATGTCCCACTGTTTTCTCTGTATTGGTTTGATGGCTTTTTGATACAGTCAGACAACTAATCAATGCAATTTATTGTATTGTATTGTATTATATTGCCATTATTATGTTATCATTCTTAAAGAATAGCCAGTATATTTGGGCACTGCACAATGAAACAGACACTTCCCAAATTCACAGAGCTTAATATATCTCAATGAAGAGATAAGAAGCAAGGCTAACAGACTGCCACCATAGAAGTAGTAGACGTGGAAAGACAAGGATAATAAAATATAGAAGCAAAGTGAAAGTATTCAGAGTTAGCAACTCTCACTCAGATTGTTAAAACTCAGTCCAGAAGCATCATATTTTTTTTAAAAAAAAATAACTTTGAAAGTAGATGGAGGAAGCTTAGAAATATTGGGGAAATATGCTATTACTACATTCATGTCATGAGCCAGTATGGTTAGTGGTTAAGTACAGGAACAGGGAATGCCAGTCCCACCTAGGCACAAAGCCAGCTGGGTGACTTTGGGACAATCTCTCTCTCTCGGCCCTAGGAAAGAAGCAATGGCAAATCACTTCTGAAATTTTTACCAGGAAAACTGAATGGCCTTGTCCACGTAGCCACCAAGAGTCAAGACTGACTTGAAGGCAGACACACACAAATTATGCCATACAATACACTACAAAGTGATTTATTTCATCATGGCATGGTGAGTTGCAGGAAATCAAGCTGTTGCACTTTTGATTCATGATTAAGCAACCCAAGTTTAGGACATAGGCAAACCTACAACGATGATTGGTTATCAGACCATCTCTCCATAATTGTCTGCCTATAGAAATTTGGCCTGTACTGTCCTTTATGACATTCCAGAAACTGGTGAAGATCAAGATTTTTGCCAGACAATAAAATGGGGAAGGGGAGTTTTATCAGCTGTATTTTTATGTACCTGTTTTTATATTTTAATTGCAAACTGCCAGGAGTCTCATTCGTTATTGTGTTTTGGCAAAAGGAGATGACTTTTACACAATATTCAGTTTATAACTTTATTTTCCAGACTCTGTTTGGTTTTTCCTCTTTTCCCCAATCTTTTATTACCGTGATTATAAACTTGAAATTAATACTGTTTCATTAATATTGTTTGTTTACATTATTGGATATATTTATACTATCTTTTTGTTAATTGGTATAGCATAATAAATTAATAAACAAAACAAAAATAATTATTTGAGCGTAAGATGATATGTGAATGCAGAAATTGTGTTTTATTAAACTGGGTTTGGTAGCCTGTTGTGCAAACACAGTCTTATTGTGACAACACCAGAGCAGAGATCAGCTACATTATTCCTCCATGGAACTAAATATAATTGTAATCAAGTTCTGATTTGAAGGAAATCATATCACTGATCATGATCAAAAAACAGATGTTTTCTTCCATGCAAAAGATTGTCCCTAAAAAAACCCTAAAAAACAAAAACAGAGGAAGTTTACTTGAATTGACTTCATTGATATTTTTTTCTCAATAAGAAAGCATTTTACTTATTTTGCTGAATAGGATTTTCCCCGCTCCTTCATCAATCATCAATCCAGCATAAAGAATTGTCCTTTTTTCACTTGACCCAATTTCATTTCAGCAAGCCTCATAACTCCATCATGGAAAATGACAAGAAATCAGCAGTAACTGAGTTAATCAAAATAATGAAGCACAGCAGCCTGTGATTTTTGCAACAGATTTGAGAGTGGGGTGGCTTTGGGGTAACCGAAATCATTGCCCTCGCTTTCCTCGGCTAGCAAAATTGATCTGCTAATGATCATATCCTGGCGTATTGTGGAGGGCTATAAAATTACTACTTTATTTCATATATTTACATGAAAGCAAATGAACTCCATAAATCAACAAAGCTGGAAAGAAGAAGGTAATTATTTAAGATAATTATTTAAGATAATTTAAGACTTAAGACATCATACCATTTCATTCATTTTATGTTTGTTTAAATGTTCAATACATACAGTGCCAGAAGAGCATCGTTAAAGCAAGGCAGAGTCAGAAAGAGTTCACACAACATGCTAAGACGGCATTGAAATAGTTTGGCCTAGCCACTCTCTCTACTGGTTCAAAACTATAGTTTATGATTTAATATGCCTATAATTTAATATAGTTTATGATTTAATATAACCCAGCTGTGGTTTGTTAGCGTGATGTGTGAGTTGGGAGGGGGCTTTTGAACTGCTTCCAAGTATACTAAGAGGTGAGGCCAGAACAAAAGCAAAATTTTATTTCATTGTATTTACATCTATATTTAAATCAACATTGAATTTACAGTACTTAATGCGATCATGCATTTGACACTGTTTTCTAAGGGTAGAGACAAACAACACTCTTGGATGACAAGGGTGGCCTGTGATCCAAGAAGTGGAAGGTCAAGCTGTTCCTACCCAGAATTTAATTTCTTTTACACATATGATAGGCTATATGATATGGTACAGTATCTATTATATGATATTGTATTATAATAGCTGTGCAAAAGCATTAAACGCTTTTCCAGCCTTGGCAAAGCTTAATTTAAATGCCATCAGCCATAAAGTGTTATTTTTACACAGCTTTTCCCCAAATAAATGGATTTTACATGCCTTTTCCCCCAACAAATGCAATTCCAGAAGAGATTGATGAATGCCAGTACAGTCTGTTCACTGATGTGGCCATGCTAGACTGGAATACACTTTGATAAATCACGGCATTTTATACCTTAATAGATTTGTAACAGGCTGTTTCCCCTTTTGGTCAGGGACAGAACTTTTGGAAGGTGTTTTTTTTTTAATTGCTCTCTCCCCTCCCCAATTACACCTGCTTTTCTATATTTCTAGCTTCAGACAGCAGGTAGAGACTTGTTTCCCCAACACCTTTAAAAGATGACTTCAGTCACTTTATTACCGGTCTTACGGTTTCTGATTGGCTTGTTTTATTCTGACTTTGTATCATTTGTCCTGCTATTTATCTTCTTAATGAATCACACGAGGAGTTGGAACATGGAAGAGAGGAATATTAACGCCTCGAAATAAATAAATAAGCACCTCAAGTAGGATAAATGCAAATGGCAACCTGTTGATCGCTCCGCATCTCAATCAGATAGAAATGGAAATAGCTGTCACAACAGGGACAAGGCAAACTTCTTCTGGCTGGTTGAGCTCAAGGACCGTGGGCAGTGAAGCTTGGAGACCTCAGTGGTGGTTCTGAAGCTGGATTGTACAACCCTTCTTTGTGCTTTTGCAGGTTGGGGAATGAGGTTAAAATCCATGCCTTGAAGGCTACCAGAAATATAACACTCCAATTCCATGTTTTAATCATGCAGAAAATCTGATCCCCAACTTTCAATGGGTTGTCGGTGAAATGGGGTGATATGATCTTGAGGGCTTCAATGGTGGAACCATATACCTCCCACCAAAAGTGGGATCCAAAGTCCAAGGAGAGTTTTCAGAGGCAAAACAAAGCCTTGCAGGTGCTTAAGGCAACTTTTTCACTCCTTAAAACTCCAGAAACCCCATCCATACGTAGTACAGCATTAAGTCCACTCACTTTTGTAATGTGACCCTCCTTGAGCCATACAAAGCAATAGGAGCTTTTCACCCCTGGGCTGTAGTGGGTTCATCCTTGTCCTCCTTTGCCCCATTTCTGCTTTTGATTTCCTTTTCTCTGCTTAATATACAAAATGCTTTCCCCTGTTCATAAATCGGAAAGGTTGGTTGAGGGGAAAAAACGCATCCAGTTTAGCAACGATTATACAACCAATAAAAAATACATCCCAACAGAATTTTTAATAAAATGTAGTAATTTCATACCCCCCCAAAAAAATACCTCCTGTGCAGAAGCGTGCTCCAAAATGCTCATTTTTCATAATTGTGCGACATGCTTTACAATGCAAGGAGGACAGAGGGAAATGGATTAGATTAAAGAAAAGTGTTCATAAAAATCATTTTGGATTAGGATAACTTACTTGCAAAAAGGGTGCACCTTGGGAACACGGCTTATGAAAATGTGTGTGAACCATCATTTGGCCTTTTTTATGAATATCTAATGGCTGTAGAAATAGAATTGTCTGGAATTTATAGCCAGTAAAATGGGAAATCCTACAAAAATGAAATAGAAGCATTTATCTTTAACTGAGCATCTGACGGCTGGATTCTGTGGCTCATCTCCAGATCTTTAGCTTGAGGCTACCTTAGTTTCCTACAGGCCATTCCTTTGCTCAACTTTGGGATGTCATATAGTGGCCAAATTTAGGTTTATCAGTTCAGTGCTCCAGAGCAACCCTCAGATCCATTGCAGACAGGTATCGCCAGTTTAGTCTCAGCTGGATCTCACCACTCATTCAGCTTCTCAACGCCACAACTGTCTTCCTTTGGGTGTTCTTCATTCATTTTCAGCCATGTCCTATTTCTAAGCTGTCATTCAGCATGCCCTCATTCCAGCAGATTTCTCAATTAACTCACTCACTCACATCATTCACAGAATCTATTTCCAGAAAGTGTTTGAGCGCAGGCTTCTTCTACCAAGGAGCTGAAGGAGGACATTTGTTTTTGAAACTCCAGGTAAGTGTTGCGCAATGCTGAACTAGGGTGAACTGCCTCGAACGTCACAGTCTAGACATCTGCTGAGAAATCGACTTATCTGCCTACCTATCCATTTATCTCAAATGGGTGGCAGAAAAATATGAAAAAATCTTGAAGAAATCCAATCCACCGTGTCACTTTAGTATTATTATTTTTTTTAATATTCTCCTATGTCGTTGATATTTTTAAGGAGGTGTTTATGTGAAAGACATTCCCTATTGGGTTATTTTTCTGTTTGCTAGGAGAATCCATTTTTTCCTTCCATTCATTCATTTCTTCCTGTGTCCTACCCTCTCCAGGGCAAAGTTCCTGGAGGAACTATAAGTCTTCCCTGTCTTCTCTTTCAAAATCTGCATTGGGACCACTGTTGCAATGAAGTCCGATTATACAGATGCTGCTCACCTAGTTTTCCAGGTGCGCAAGCAGCTGGATGTAAGCCCCCATAGTCTTTGGGACAGACTCTCAGAAAATAGGGGAGCCAAAAAGCTCACCTAACTCTTCTTCCCAGTCACTGTTTGCTTCAGTTCCGGTTTTGCCATCATGGTTGGATATGCAAGACCCCAACCCACAAAATGACGTGGAAAAGCCATCCAATCTGAAATAAAAAATGAGTCAGTGACTGTTTCTTCATTCCTTGTGCAGGAAAAGCTTTGGAAAGCACAGAAGTGTGGATATCCATTTCCAAAGCCCTCTCTTTTCCTGTTGAAGAAATGGAAGATGCCTCTTCACAGGGCAGAAATGATTTAGGAGAGCATGGATTCTCTTATATACTCACTTTATGAAATCTCTGTTCTCACCAGAGATAGTGAGTAGTACTATCTCTAAGTACTATCTTAGTATCTCTAAGTAGTAGAGGGACCCCCTTTGCCACATTAGCTGAGTTTGCAATATAGGAGGAAAGGAGGTGAACTTTTCTAATGTCTGGGCAGAAAACATCAGCAAAAATGCAAACTAGTTAATCCTGGGAGGGTGCAAGATTAACCAAATTTGTGGTGGACTGAAATTTGCCTCCCACTTTGGAGAACGTCTTTACAGTATTCCCTGGGAAGGAAGTGATGGTTTTTCTACCTCTTTTGCAGAACTGAAGGATTCATTTCAAAATTCAGGAGGGAGGTTGCCAAGGAGGTGGCTGAAGGAAGGTGATTTCTCACACATTAAAATGACTCGCCATCACACCAGAGCATGGTTCCATTCCGACCTGCCAGTGCTTCTAGAATGCCCAAGGGATTGCACAACCTTTCCTGGACACAGGTTTGTAGGCTTCCTTCTCTGCAAGATCATTCCAAAACTGCCTATTTCCTTACTTTTCTCTTTTTTTATTTCACTCCCCCCAAACAGGAAAAGAATTGGGGGAGGGGGGCTATGCTCACCCAAGATGTTTAGCCAATCGGGTAAAAAACAGCTGAATTTCCACCACATGCTCAGCTTGGGGAGGTGTGATCTTGATTAGGTTTTCCATGGCCAAGCGTGTTAGACAAATTCAACCTGCTCGGTTAATCTGAGGTTACTATATTGAATAAGCCCTAAAAATGTGTTAATTCAGAAATAAAGCATGTATGCAGCTAATGGACAGTCATTCTATGACATTAGATAAAGAGATACAGGGGATAGTCAGGTCTTACAAACTGAAGTATCTTCCATCTTTCTGATATACAATAATATTCATCCTCCTTTCCAAAGGACAATTAAAACTCTACAGATTTCAAGGTGTTTTTTTTTTTTTAAGTTTATGCTCCTTCTCAACAGGATATTTAAGAATAAGAATTCTAAACTCCCACATGCAAAAATCTTCCATGCTGTTAAATTTGTGGTTCATTATTTTATCTATCCTTTCATTGGCCCTCCTTACAAGGATAATTTAACTACAGTACTGTAATGGGATGAAAGCAATTTTACAGTGCTTCTGAAGGATTAGAACAATTATATTGGGTTAGAGCTGCTACTAATTAGATAAAAAGGAATTAAAGTGCATCACACCATAGGATGGATATTATTTTTTATAGAAAATACAGAAAGTATCATTTGATAAAGAAATAAACTGATGTTAAGGGTCACAGTAAGCATTATATTGGAACATCCTTCTTGATCACTTCATTACCTGAGTTAGTTGGCCCTAGCTTAAGGTTGAATGGTGGTCAATTGACCAATCAAATATTGCCAACTATCAGTTGGTCATCTATTCTTCAGACATGCTAAGATTGCCACTAGGAAAAAGAAATCATACTTTTTCCAAAACTTTCTTCCAGTTATTATTTATTAGCAAGGACAGAAATGAAAACTGCTTTACTCTGGTCAACCCTGTAGGAGGAGAGCCTGTTTGTCTATGGTAGCCCAAAATCACAAGGAGTCTGGTAGCACCTTTTCTGACTAACAGATTTTTTAAAAGGTGTAAGGTTTTGTGAGCTGTAACCCACTTCATCAGAGGCATGTACTGGTTAAATTGATGTAGGATTTAAATTGGGATGAAGTGGGAAGGGAAAGCGGGGGAGTGGTTATGCAGATACAGGTTACATGCGAGACTGAATACAAGTACCAAATAAATAAGTGTTTCTCAAACTTGGCAACTTGAAGATGTGTGGACTTCAACTCCCAGAATTCCCCAGCCAGTAGGACTACGGACTCTACAGAGTGGTCCCCACGTGGGCATATGCGCTGCAGAAGAGGGATGTGTTTCTAACATCCCCACAGGACTGTGGAAATATACTTGTGTAAAAACAAGTGCCTAAATCAACTGGTATAGCCAAACACAGGAAGAGTCCTTCTTTTCAGGTGGCCACATATACTTTCAGAAATGCCTGTGCCAGGCTACAGATGCCTTTCTGCAAATGGCTCTCCCCTCTCGATGTCCAAACTTCAGTTCCCAAAATTCACCAACCTGAATGGCTTCTGCTCAGAATTTTGGGGCTTAAAAGTTCACACATATGGTAAACAGCCAGATACTAAGGAAAGTTTGACAAACCCTGGTTTAAAAGCAGTTGTGTTTAGCTTAACATATGAATCAGGGCAACATCTCCTGACTGATTTACTGGAAATAGACCCCCTTAAGGGCAACAATGAAAGGATACAGAGAGTTGAATATCCTACAACCCAAATGCATTTCAAGGAAAACTCTTCCTTGATAAGTTTCACCCAAACCACTGTAATACTGGTGGCTATGAGTGCTATTTGAAAGACAGCTACCGTTGTGATCTCTGTCTCCCAAAATCTGCCAAGATGGTAAAACATTTGCCACATGGATGGACTGTATACCCATGGAAGTCTTTGCTGTGAGCCTTCTGTCTGCAACTTGAGCTGTTCATCAAAATACTTCATTGGCAAGCAACCCCTTCTTCTATGACACGCAGTTGGTTTATAACCATCCAGTTTATGACTTGAAGGGACAGAGGCAAAGCAGGACAATCAACACGGTGTTACTTTGCTGGCATATATTCGCAAATATGTACTTTCTGAAATGAGTAACATTTGCAGCCAACACGGCAGCACAAACACATATTTTATTCATGAACAATCTGTAAGCATTCATCTGTAATATTGGCATGAATCTGGACTTCTAACACATACGTGTGTGCAGGCATGCATGCACACATACACACAGAGATACCCACAAACTTTGCTAAAACAGAAGAGTTCATTTAAAAGACAGGAATGTTATTTTGTGAGTAGTTTGTTTAACAACATCAAGGATTAAGATCAAGTACAAAATTAAATCAGTGTCTACTGTATGTGAACAACCTATTTTATTCAGAAATACGCTGCAGTCAAAGTTCTGTTTCCTCCTTTCTAATACTGACACGTTAAAGCATTCTAAGCTGTTTGGTCAGCAAGTTGCATACCAAAGTTTGCAAAGTTTGCAAAGATCTTGACAAGATAAAAGGAGCTGAGATAAATTTTAGGGAGGAAGTTATGGGAAAGAGAAGGGTTAAAATCCCCTTTCCAGAGATGATTTGCAGTGTAGTTGCCGAACTGAGAAAGAAACTTAACCTAAAAATACTTAGCCACCCTACCTGTCTTTTATTCACAGAAGCCTTGAAGGAATCATATATAACTTATAGAAGTTCAGAAAAAGTCATGCTTGGTCCAGTGCTAAGCCCCATTAATGGGAAATCACAATTCAATACAAGAAGGATGCTGAGGAATTAGGAAAAGGGCAGAGAAGAGCTACAAAGATGGCGAGGGGCTTGCAGATTAAATGCTATGAAAAACAGTTAAAAGAACTCAGTATGTTTAGCCTGAAGAAGAGAAGGCTAAAGGGAGACATGATAAGGGAGTCTTCCAATATTTGAGGAGCTGTCACAGGACAAGGGTGTGGATTGATTCTCTGCAGTGCCCAAGGTAGGCCAAGAATCAATGGATGGAATCCTGATCACGAGAGCCATGAAGGAACAGCCTTTCTCCTGATGTTGGGGGGCTCTATCACTGGACATTTTCCAAGGCTGGACAGCCATTTGTCTGAAATGGGCCCAGGATTCCCATTCTGGGCTGGGGTTGGATTACAGGACCTCCAAGGTCTCTTCCAACCCAATAATTCTATGAAATGACAGATTTAAAAAAAGAGAAAGAGCATGCTAATATTTCTAGCACTGCCCCCCCACGAATACCTATTTCATATATTTTGAAAACCTGTATCACTTCATCTGTCAGTCAATCAAACCCACACTTGCTGATTAACCCAAAATATAAAGATGATGTCTCCCAAGTCTGTTTGCCTTAATGTTCATGTCAAATTACACTACATTATGTTCAGTTACATTAATTGTAATTTTTTAAGAGGAAATGGCAAAAGACTTGCTAGAAATTAACACCAATCTCTAATTCAGCAAGAGTAAAAGATGGAACTGATGAAATCTTAATTAACAGTTCACAAAAGGCTGCTTAATGTCATGTGCCATATGCATCTTAATTATCTCTCTGTTCTACTGCAAATTGGAGGATTGTAAATGTTCATCCCATTTCTTCAGAGCTTGCAATGCTGAAAGCCAATACTTGATTGGTATTATCTTCTTTTAGTGCCTCATCCTGGTCCCACTTGAAACAATTCACAATTCTCCATAAATGTTTAAATCATGATTAGAGAGAATAGGAATATATGTGGGTTTTTACAAAGGTGTGTATGCATTTATGCATATTTAGTCTTTCCAGTGATGTATAGAAGGGGCAAATGCATAAAATATATAACAAAGCACTTTTTTAAAATGAAAACCAGCTCTGGAAGACTACAGTTCTAAAAAGAACTCAGACCTATAGCTTCTTCCCTCCCCTGTCTCTGAAACACAAGTGTAAAGAAAACAAGCAGACATGGATAAATAAAAGCCACAACTTCAGTGACCCCATATATGCATGCAATGTGTAGCTTTCCCATTGGACATTGGATGTGAGGTACTAATACTCCATTTCCTGGTGCTGCCTCTCTGTTTATTGGCTGCCCAAGGGAAGTGCAAAGCAGAAAACAAATGCCACAGAGCAGACTTCTCTATCTCCTGGGCCTCAGATAATCTCAGAGAGTAGGACCTGTATTGTACCTGACACCTGGCAACAGTATCTGCTTCATTCTCTGGCTCTGGGCAAAAAAAAATGCTGAGGGTGAGTTCTTATTCCATCCACATTGGTAATGCCTCAAGAAAGAAGACTAACAGGTGACCAAAGAAGGCATGGGTTACTCACATGTTCAGGACCTTGGACAGCTGCTATGATACCCCTCATCTGCCAATTCAGGACAAAGGAGAGCAATCTACACATTGCCACTACTACTCTGGAGTAGAATTTTATAATCAGAACAAGAGTGTCTATGTTTTTTTAAAAAGCCTCACTCTTTTTTGCTGTAGTTTTTGGATCCTTGGGTGGAGGTAGCTTGGATTATTGAACGGACCCAAACTCTAACCTTCTGAATCAAGAACAGTGTCTCTTTCCTGCAATGTCCACTGCCTCCAAAGGACCAGGAATTGTTTTCATCTGTCAGAAAAGCTGATATCAGTTTCTGAAGGTGCTTGTTCCTTGATTGAATGTCTGAACAATGTTCCTTTTGGACAGTGGTGGAAACTATCTCACCTGGATTGTGACCTAGATATGGCATTTGCTTTTTTATCTTTAGTTTCTATCCCGCAAGGATGACTTATGCCTTACAGACAGCTTATGCATGTAGTCATTTTCCAAATAAACACATTTCCTAAAATGAGCAAAGAGTGTCAGCTTGGATGACTCAACTTCTACTGACATCATGTCAGTTCCAGTCTTTCACCACTGAAGCACAAGACTCCCAATCAACTACAAAAGGATCTAGACTGTCTGGCCATCACGTCTTCAACAATTTATAGCATGATGCCATCTCTAACTTTATTTTTTTCTTCAGTCTTCACAAAAGTGATAGAAAAGGGTGTGCAATAGTGACAAATTATGCTTTCAGAATCCAGCAGAAGAATTGTGATAGCACAAGCTTATCACCTAACAATCAACAGTGAAGGACATTGAAATCCATATGCACAATTCCTGAAGGGATTCTATAAAGTCCCTTGTTAGGGCTGAGAAGGGCTCAGGACCTCAAACAGTCAGGTTGGGGGTCAGAAGACATTCAAAGGAATAAGGTTGATCGATATAATCTTGGGCAAACCTAGTTCCAGATAGGAAGATCCTAGATCAGAATGCAGTCCAATCTAGTACTGATCAGCAGATCAATTTCAGTCTGATGCAAATCAGCAATTTGACATGGATTATTTATTTGAATTTATTTTAAAAATGTCACTGCTTTAATGATCAGTTTAAGCCACTAAGTCAAGCTGATTTGTTTTTCTGAATCAATATGCTGAAGCCTCCAAGATCATTGATTCAACTCAATCACATATGATTTGATTCAGAAATTCAGTCAAATCAACTTTAGATCAAATCTCTTTGCACAACCATACTACAGTGTACGAGTCTACTAGAACCTTCCCACTCTTATTACATCATAAATGGTATTGAGAGCTATGCTACCTCTGATCCCGCCATTGATACATGGCTTTCATAGTGAGTAGCCATTGACAGCCTTGCCCTCCAGGAATTTATCTAATTACCTTTAAAACTCCTCAAATTAATGGCCATCACTACATCCTAAACCAGCCAATTCCAGAATTTCACTCTGTACTATGTGAAGCAGTCCTTTTGAATTTCACCCTCCTTAACCTCATGCCAATAAATGAAGGAGAGAAGAAACAATGGCCAAGTTCACACATTGCCCTAAGCCAATCACACTAAACCGAAACTAACGAGACACTTTATTTTGCAATGTTCTGTGTGAACTGGGCAAATAAAAACATCTCTGAAAACACCATACTACAGATGCACGGTGCTGGGTTATCTAGAAGCAGGTAGCATTATCCAAAAGAAACAGAAAAAGCTACAAAGGGTTAGGGAAGGGATATAATTAGAGAGAGACAGGTTGAAAGTAGGTCAGAAAGTGATTATACAGAGGGAAGATAAAGAAGCATGCTTCTGTAGGTACTATTCAGGCAGGAACCAGATCGGATGCAGCAGTAGGTCAACGCCTACTAGCTCTACCAATTACGAGATCTGACTTGATCAGTAAGATGATGCACACATTGCAAATATTATTGGGTTAATGCCAAAGGGCAGGAACTTCAGACCAGCAATTTGATACACTAGAAGTTGCCGTAGTGACGGAGAAAGTATCTATCAGGCAGATCACCAGACTGACCATTTTGACTCCACTAACCTGATCATAATTCTGCTGTTGTTCTAAGTTCATTGGAATATACTTGACTCATCTCCATAGAGTGTGCTTTTCCCAACCTTACGTTGCAATTATTTAATGACCTGGTCTTGCCCATCCCATTGTTCCTTGTCAGAAGCCTTGGTGGAGTTTGGGGCCTGCAAATGGATGTCCATAAAGGGCAGGAAGGTAGACAGATTGGAGCATGCCTTAAACATCATGTGAGGATTGATAACAGAGGGAAGTAGCTCATTAAAATGTCTGGGAGATTCCCAAAGGGAAGGTTAGGCCTTAAATTTAATAATATTAATAATTTCACTGAAAATATATGATCATAGATCTTATAGCCTTACATTATAGCTTCGGGGTATTTCGAATCATAACATATGCTGTATTTGTTAATTGTTTTCATCTGCAAGAAAAGGTTTAGCAACACATGAAAGGAAGTGTGGAACATTTCATCAAAAATCTAAACCCAGGTGTAGACAGCAAACATTACTATACCTTCAGGATTCAAAGACTGTATCTTAGGTACCATCAGTTACTAGCCAGGAAGTATTTAGGTATATGCTATAAAATCTGATGTTTCAGAACACAAATCTATCGGTCCCCACTTTAGAACTTCAATTCTTTGCAAGAACATCATTTCAATCATATTTGCTGAGAAATATAGGCCAGTACAGGAAGGTATGGGATAACTGTGTTGTTTGCTAAATAAAAATTGAAATTAACTTGGGAAAAAAGGGAGAATTTAGGAAATAGAACAATTGGGGTTCCTTGTCAACCTCTGAGCCTCAAATACAACCATGCAGGAGCAGCCATTTAAACTGAAATCTCCCACTGCTTTTTTGTGATTTAGTAAAATGAAGTTGAACAGCAAAATTTAGCAACATGTCATGGCATGTTCAGGAATATCTCAGCTTCTCGGGAATAAATGGTGAGATCAAGAATGTACAAACACGTTCAAATTGAAATTGACTGAGCTATCACAAAAGCTCCCACCTAAAGATACAATAGTTGAACTTTCACTTACTTATACTTAAAAGTAACATGGCTTTTAACTCTTGGTTGACTTCATTGACACTTCCATGCAGTTTTCTTGGCAGAAATGGTTTTCCACTGCCTTTTTCAAGGATTCTTTGTCTAACTTCCCTATCCAGCCTGCCACTCTGGAATTCCCAGGCAATCTTCCATCCGAATTCTAACCCAGCCTGATCTATTTTAGCTTCCAAGCCCACAAAATTTGGCCACCTGCTTTTTTTCTGTGCCTTTGAGTCATTCTTAACTCCTGGTAACTACAACAAACCCATGCATTTTTCTTGGCAACATCTTTTAGAAATAGTTTGCTCTTGTTTTCTTCCTAGGGCTGGCCCAAGGTCACCCAGCTGGCTCCCGTGCCTAAGGCAGGACTAGAACCCAGGTTTCTTTGCTCCTAGTCCAGCACCCTAATCAGTAGGCCAAACTAGCTGTTCAAACATTATAAAAATATTATAACCCTCCTTCTCTCCCTTGCATATGATAACATTTTGCAAGTCCCTCACGACTTGCTATGTGATCAGGCCCGGGGATCCCAGGGGACTGGGGAGATTTTGTGATGCCTCCCTTATTAATATTATCCCTTCTTGTTCTGTGTGCTTTTATAGTTTTTTACTTGTAATTGTTTTTTTATGTATTTATTGTTTTTAATTGTTGTATGCTGCCCAGAGTCACTTTGGGTGAGATGGGCAGCTATATAAATACGATAAATAAATAAAAATCAAATAAATAATGGAAACCTGTAAGCATAATGTTCCAAAATTTTCTTGTATAAAATATATACAGTTCAAACATTGTTCCACTGAATGGGGGATACACCATTCAGAAAAGCAGTAAAGTTATGTGACGTGTATCCATTTAAACACTCTCTGTAAAGCATTCTACAATATTCCAGAACAAGAAAGGGAAAATTATTGTTTACAGACACATCATGAATTACCGCCATTGTTTATGATGTATTGGCTAACACAATTGCCAAAGATGTTCGCTTCTCACTGTGAGTCTCTCGGTTCCATAGTTGCTGGTCAGAGCAATCTCTAAAGCAGGCTTTGCCAGACAGGATTTTAATGTTTTGGGAGTATGGGTCCAGAACTCCCAGAGTGCTGGCTGGAAATTCTGGGATTTGTGGACCTCCTTCTCATTTGGAGAATGCTACAATGGGAAAAGCTGGTCTTCTCTATTTTCTACTAGCATGACTAAAAAAGATTATCCAGATCTTACAAGTCGGTTAATGGTGACTCAGTTCACATCAGGATCTGCCCTTCCAATACCTGGATCAACTTATTGGACATCCCTTCAGCATCCAAGAAACCAACTCCCTGTGGATTATTTTGGAAGGTCTCATCTTTTAGTGTGTCACCAAACAGCTTTCCCTGTGGCCAGTGTGAGAAGGAGGAAGCAGATAGCCAATTACCGCTCATCTTGCTTTATTACAAAGTAGACTGCTCAAAAAGGCTAGTTGAATGAAATGCCAATTCATTAAGGTGTGTTTAAGGCATGTTCTTTCATCCGTCATCCTTGTTCACTTTTGTGTCCGAGGTGTATCTGGCCACTCTGCAATGTGCGAAGCTCAGTGTTATATTATCAATCTCATGCATTCTACCTCTTGTTTTAAAACGGGATCTGAAAACTGGTGATGCCTGCCAAATGAATTGTAATGCTAGGTGTTGAGAGAAATCATAGAAAATGAAAGCATTAGGATATCACTTTTAACTCTCAGGAGCCCAGACATGCAGTGGGAAAGGGCTCAAAATTTCCTGTTCTGTTTTTAAAACATCAATTATTTCTCATGACAGCAGTTAAGCCCTGTTGAACTCAAACCAGAACAAGTTCACGTTCATTGTATCAACCGCCGACAGTCCTGTAGGACTTAAATAAGATGACATTTATCTTCCTTTGTATTATCCTGAATATTCTTCACTTCAGATAGAGCTGTTTCTATGGAACAGAACCCTACTAATTTTTTTTTTCATTTGATGCTACTGTTTAGTCCCATCACACTGTAAACTCGATAATGTTAACGCCATTAGCTATTAAACAAGACATGGCTAAGAAGCAGCATTAAGGGAAATGAACACGTTAGGACATTGCAAAGCAGATTGAATATATAAGACAATATTTTAACTGCACATTTTTCCAACACCATCTTCAAGAAGCTTTTTTGTAAAAGAAGAAGGGAGTGAATGAATGCAAATGTATTTGTAAATGAGGAAAAAAGAACTTTTCCTCTCAATTCCAATCTTCTCAGATACTGTGGCATGCAAAAATGTAGGCACCCCTACATTCATATTTGCAGGAAGGTATCATGTTTAACGTTTTAATTTATAGAGATTGTGATTCATTAAAATACACAGTTTGACCAGGAGTGTCTAAACTTTTGCATGCAACTCAAAGAGTATTTTGAGTCAATTACTTTGTTCCCTCCTGTAAGTCAGCTGTAAAATTCAGAATGGCTAAAATCCAGTTCTTTACCAGTTATGGCTGGTTGATTTATAGATACTCAAACCAAATTGCTGGGACATTTTATCCTCACAGCTATCAGAAGGAACAGGCAGAAAAGGGGCAGTCCATTAAAATGCAAGATTCTTGGACTGATCACAACCAAATCAAGAAATCAGTGCCAAAGTCTAGTTAAATAGTGCAAAACTTTCCAGAACAGTCAGGTGTCAAGTGCCACTCAGTTGACAAGATCAAGGAAGCAGGAACTACACAAACGTCAGTATGATATCTTTAATACTAATGTAAATACAGACTCTTGGAAACTGTAGGAGGGATTTCCCAGGCTCATTTTAGGGAATTCATTCAGGTGGAATCTGTTTGAAGATCTGAAACACTTCTTCCCATGTTTCTTACCATCTGGGCTAAGTCACCATTTATAAGATAAGCTGCCAATGGACTTGCTTTCTATTTCTTGATTGTTTATGTCTCCTCTCCCTTCTATCCCTGTCCCGGCCTCCCCACCATCTCTCACATCAGGTAAAGAGGGATATCAGCTGCAATAAATTTTTTGATTTCACACAAACATTACCCCACCATCTCAACCTGAGAAATAGAATCTGCATGAACTTAGTTGGAAGACACTGGCCCCTGAGATCACTGCTAAAATCCTTTTGCTAGTCTTGGAAGAGGGAGAGTGGTTGCTGTATTTAAACAGAACTCTTCTATGGCTCTTTTACTGACTTGCAACCTCTCCTTATCTGAATCTTCTACTCAACAAACGTTGGCATTGACAAAGTGTGGGAAGCCAAGGAGATTCCAGAGGATTTCACAGTGAAAGACAGGATACTGTACTTGCACATACAGTACATCTTGGCCACCTTGGATCTAAAGTAAATGCAAGAACCTCCAACCTTGCCCTCTCTGTGGTTCTCTTCTCTTTTAAGAAGAAATGTTGGTTACAATATTTGTTTTGTTGTAGGTGGGATCTCTTGACCTTCTCTTCTTCATTGTGACTTACTCTAATAGTCTTCTGGAGGATCACATATTCTAATGGTCATCACACTTTAAGGAAAAAACAAAAAAGGGGAAAGGAGAATTAGCTTCCTTCGGTCTACTCACTGCTATTATTATTACCATCGCCACTCACCAGTAAACTGACTTATGAGCATCACCTCACATCCTTAGCTTGCAGAAGAGAAGGTTGAGAAGAGACACGATAGCTGCCTTCAGATATCCAAAGGGCTATCACACTGTAGAAGCTTTGGACTTATTCTTACTTGCTCCAGAGTGTAAGACTAGAACCAATGGGCTGAAACTTCAAGGATGTAGTGTAACAGTATGTGGGAATGACCTTGGGAAATGGGGCCCAGAGACACTGCCTAGGGAATGAACAGATAAGAGACAGCATCGTCTACAGCTGGATAGTGGGTGGAGCAAGAGGCTCAGAAGAGACCCTCCCTAATTTCTTGGGTTGTACAGGAGATGTGGGGGGAGAATTGTACTTTCAGACTTGCAAGATTCTGTTAATGTAGCCTTACAATAAAGTAGAATTAGCTCATTTGGTCATATTTCCTGTCTGGTCTATCTGGTAAGGCTGACATGTAGATACAGAGTAAACATTAGGAAGAACTTCTGACAGTAAGAACTGTCAATCAGTGGAATCAGTTACCGCATAGAGTGGTGTCTTCCCCTTCATTGGAGGTTTTCAAATAGAGGGTGGATAGTCATTTACTGGGGATGGTGCCATGAATCCTACAGTGTGCAGGGAGTTGGACTTAATAACCTCTTTCCAACTCTACAGTTCTATGAATCCTATTGATTAAATCAGTGTTTCTCAACCTTGGCAACTTGAAGTTGTGTGGACTTCAACTCCCAGAATTCCCCAGGCAGCCATGCTGGCTGGGGGATTCAGGAAGTTGAAGTCCACACATCTTCAAGTTGCCAAAGTTGAGAAACAATGGACTAAATAGTTGAGCAGAATATTCAGAGATCCTCAGGGACATATCTTCTTGTCTTTTCTCCACATTGAAGTTGGCACTGGATAGCCCTGGTGACGTTGTTTAATTCCAAATCCCATGAGCCCAAATCAGCCAATGATGAATGGTAATTTGAATTTAGACCCAGCAACATCTGAAGAGCCACACATTTCCCAAGCCTATTCTAAATGAAGATCAGATATATGTAATCCAGAAATATAAAAATATTTATTAAACATTAGTTGTCATCTAGTCTATATCAAGTCAAAAACCTGAAGATTATATGAATTCTCAGACTAACACTGCATGACTTTTAAATACATTAGCCCTTTTATTATGGTCTACTTTGGATGCAGAAGATATATAAAGCTAGATGGGAAAAGGAACATTAGAATGTAATTGTTAAGTTTTATTTCCCTTATCTGGAAACCAAAATCTTATTAACCATTTTTAAAATTTGTTTAAGATGTATTATACCTACTTTGATCCATTCAAATCAGAATGAAATTATCTTTTAACAATACCGTTCTGATCAAATCAGTTTAATTATAAAGGTATCATTTTCAATGTGTCATAAAGAACCTACATTTTTAATATCATTAGATGGGGACAAAGCATTTGACAAAATTAGCTCTGTGTGCACGTATACATTATAGGGCTTCGCTATCATTTCTCTGTTATTTTCTATATCTGATTAGAATAAAGTTTCGTTTTCACATTTGCTCTTCTCCACTAGAAAGAAGGGAGGCAAAATTTTAATGAGGCAGTCAGTAACCCAAGGCTGTTTTTTTTTTTTTAAATTATGAAGTGACAAATCTCAGCCAAATGATCCTATGCGTCCTTTGTACAATCTTCACCATACACACACACACACACACACACACACCTACATTCACATATATGCTTACAGTAGTGAGGGAAGCCTCAGTAATGATTCTAGTGAGTTTCACACTCTCCTAATATTGTGCTGTACCCATGAAAATTCTCCAAATGAGTGCTTTCTTCCAACCCAGGATGTGGGCAGGGAGAAAGGTTCCTATCTTAACTTTCTTTTGGTGTCAGGCCCAGACCAAGAACAATGGTGAAACAGTCCAGTTGTGTTAAGTTCCTTTATTTGCTTAAAGCATATAGACAGAATCTTGCCAGACTAGATCTATACTACAGCAACTAGTGGATATCGCCTGGGAGATTCCAGGGAGTGGCTATCCTGAACCTCTTATGCTTCCCACACGCCTGCTCTGGACTGTGCTGTCTTTTGTCTCCTTTCCCCTCCTAGAATGCACCCCCTCCTTCCTGATCACCTTGATCTCTGTTGCTATCCATCACACCACCCTCCTCTTCGTAGATACATTCTGACACATTTGGTCAACCTTAGTCAGATGCTCTCAAGGACCATCCAGTTCTATTGCTTCCATGACTTCAGAGTTGTTGTTTTTTTTTAACTGTCCAGTCTGGGCCAACTAAAAATTCTAGCCTTAAAAAGTTATCTGTTCTAGACAGCTCTTTCTCAAGTTACGACCATGTAACCTTGTACAAAAAAATAATAGAGAAAAAACATTGTTGGGACTATTTGCTTGACTTTAATGAAATACTTTTTTCTGTCTCAACTTGCATGCTTCAAGAAGGAAACTGAAATCTGTAAAACGAATGTTGTTCTCATAGATGCTAATTCATAAGCATGGATATTCAGACTTGGTTCTGAATAGTGTATCTTCTAATTACTTTCAGGTTAGCTTCAGTATATATATCAAGGAAGATCAATCTTATATTTATAGTTCAACAGTAGCAACCTCAGTTGCAAAAACAAAAAATACATTATACATTAGAAATAAGGGGAATGGGAATTAAAGGAAGAAAATGCAATTTTATATTGAAAATCCCCTACCGACATTCTCCAAACCTTTCCCCATTCCTGAACTGCTAGATTTAATTAGTGCACTGTCTTTATTATAATTCTCATTTAACTGGAATAAATGTCTTAGGACTGGCCATTGCTGGTGAATTCTAATGTTAATAACTACATTATGAGAAAAAATAATAGCTAAACTATGATATATAAATAGTATTAACCAAGACATCTTCACAGAGAGGACTTTACCTTCAGCTTATATATAAGATTTTTTAAATGTTTTTCCTGTGGAATTTAGCTTTTCTAAGAGCAGGAACTACTTTTTTTTTTGTTATAGATTTAACAATATATATGTATATATATATATTATATATATTTAACAAAATATTATATATATATTCTACAAGAGTTAACCATTGTTGTACCTTTGCTTAAATGCTTCTGAGTCTTCACCGAGATTGTCTGTATCTGCTTGTGCCATTGATGTCTCTAGCTACCTTATCTTGGCTATTGCCTTTGTGTTGTCCAAACATCGTGTCCAAGCACCAATGCCTTTGTGATATGTGCCCAAAATATTTAAGCATTCGCTTCATTATTAGTGCTTCCAATGAACAATCTCATTTTATTTCATCTAGAATTGAACTATTTGTTCTTACGGTCCAAGATATTTGCAACTATTTTCTCTAGCGCTACAAATCAAAGACGTTGATTTTTCTTCTTTCGGCCTTTCTTATGGTCTGGTTTTTACAGCCATATGTTACAACTGGAAAAAAACACATGGTCCTGTTTTCAGTGTTGCAGTAGAGTCTGATAAAGCTTTCAACCTGGTTATTAAAAAAACTCCCAGTTTCTTCTCTTGGGAAGGCAAAGCTATAACCCAGGTTCTCCTAGTTTGCACGGAGCACACTTTCCACTTTGTTCAGCTACCTGAACCAGTGAAATTCCAGGCAGTATGGGACCAGGAAGAGAGCTGTGTAGAAACATCTTTGTACCAATTTTATTTAGTCTCAGACTAATAAAACACAATCCAGAATTTAAAATACAGACACAAACACAAATATAAAATTTAAAATAGGGGACAAAAATGAAACACCCTGAAACAATTATTAATGGGAAGAGGGTATCACCCGGCTTCTGCAAACCATCGCTATTGCAAAAAATGTGACAACCTTTCTAGTGGTTGTCCACATTAGGTCTTGCAGAAAGAATACTGTAATTTCTTGATCAGAAAGAAATGTAAAGCGTCTGACAACTGGGTTTATGAGTGCCAGACACCATAGGTGGTACAATGGGCACTGTAGCAATCCATGGGTTATTGACCCTATATCTGAGCAGAAGCACAAACGATTGTTGTGTGGGAGACTAGTATATTTGCCTATAAGAGGTAGTGTGCCAATTTCAGCCAAAGTCTCCTGTGTGAGATATTCAGGTTGTTATAGAAGTAGCTAGGAATTGTCCATGGAGAATCTGCAATTGCACCATAATAGGGATAGATGATTTTGGCCCAAATCGTCAGTTTGAATTCAATTAAGGCTTGGTCTGAGCCAAGAGACAATATTACCTGGAGTGTGGTGCCAAAATTTGGTGGATCAGAATCAATTTGCATCCTCAGGGATGAGGGAAACCTATCCAGTAGCATGAGGTGAACCAGCGACTCACCTCAAAGGATTTGTTTCAGCCAAACCTGAGAGGACAAAGTCCCAGGTGAGCCCCAAGAGAAACATCAGCAAAGTAACCAGAAACTCTGAGGGGCAAGTGGTAAGCAGCAAGAAGCCCTTTAGCAGGCAGGCAAAGCTTCTGAACCAGCAACTTTCAGACAACAGGTTGATTAACAAGAAGCCTAATAGTGAATACACCAAACTTAAAGTAAATATTTCTCTTGCTCTGAAATGGAATACATTTGATCCCATTCTGCTCGCTTGCTTTCTCAGTTGAGCATCACCCCTGGTTGGAGGACCAACACAATCTCTATGGCTTTCACCTTGCTCACCAGAAAACCTTTTCAAACAGAGGCAGATTACAAGGGTTTCAGGCTGTGAGGAGGAGGTCTGGATATTGTGGTTAGGTACATAGTTGTTCAGTTGGTATGAGAGACACGTTGAAAGCTGGAGCTCTCCTGGGCGAGAGTGCTGGAAAAGTGAATAATCCACTACCACCTAGTACAGAGTGTGAAAAGCATTAAAAAGCCTTTCTATTAAGTCATGGAAAAGACAGGAGGAAAAGGTATCCAGTCCAAATTCAAGAATGTATAAGATGCAGGTGTTAATTATCAGAAGACAACCATATGAAGTCGCTTTCATCCTGGAATACAGTAAAGAGCTTTTACGAGCTGTGCTCTGTTGGGTATATGGAAAACTTCAGCCAAGGGAAAAACCAGAAGGATGAAGTCTGATGGCTCTCATGTTCAGACTACCATCAGATAAAAAATTTGACTTAATGGCTTGACTAGCAGCTTGCAGAGGTATGGCCCTGTTAAAATATTCTACCCTTACAGACTTAGGAATCAGATGGATTCTTGAAATGCGGGAGAAATTTCCAAAATCTGGAGCTGTGAACTTCTCCAAGTCCTTGTCATTCCATAAAGCTTCTTTCGGTGGGCTAGGGCTTACTGTAATCTGCCCTGGAAAATGTTGAGAGGCCCTTTGAGAATAAAATTATTTCTCCTCATGCTGATTTGAAAGCTTCTATCTAGGATGCGCTGCATACCTGGATGTTCAGGACATCAACTATTCTGATTATATGGGAGCATTTTCCATTTTGGAGGGCAAAAGAGGTGGAAATAAAGCTAGTACATCTTTACTCAGACCTCCCCATTAGGAGTGTTCTGTTCTGTTTTCCTTTACATTTTCTCTCCACCTTTTTCATGAAAATGTTGCTACATCGATTTGTTTTTAGTGTGGCGCTTTAATGATTTTTATCTTAAGCTGCTTAGAAACACAATTGTATAAGAAGCAGGGTAGAAATATATTAACCAAGAAAGCAAAATAAAAATAAACTATGTTTGGTTCAGCTACTTGGAGAAGAAGCTGACAGTTAAATAATTGAGGACACTGTTGATTTGATTTATACATGATGCTATATCATAATTCACTTCCGAAAGTGAATTACGCAGGTTATGAAGAACTGCTTTTCTTTGACAGCCCTGGACCTATTTCTAGTCAGCTTCATCTGGATAATCCAAAGTTCTAATGTTATGGGGAAAAAATGAGGAGAAAACTACTTTCTATACCATTTTAGCTGGAAATTAATCTCAACTTTTTACTGAGAAGAGAATAATACATATGAATGAATGAATGAATGAATGAATGAATGAATGAATGAATGAATGAATGAATGAATGAATGAATGAATGAGGTGGTGGTGGGAAGAAAGGGAGGCCGAAAGGTGCAAGAGTGAATTTTATGCAAATATCTTTCTGTAATTGCCCCACAGAGATGGTATGTGATGGAGTTCCAGTTGAAGCCTGCCCAGTCAGTTCAATTGCCTCTGTTTGAATGTCATGACAGGCTGTTATTTTAAAGGTATTACTGAGAAAACAAATGAGAAGTTCTGATTAGATATCCTCAGCGTTTTGGTTTGGCCTACACTTCCAAGCAAGCTGATCTGATTTAGGACACTGTACTAGAGAATACACAAGTGAAATCTCTAGTATGCCTCTGTTTTATCCTGCTCTGATGCCACTACTCTAGTATAAACCTTAGCTCTGAAATAATGCAGTTAAAAATTGCATTATTGCTTTATTTGGCAATTGCAATTGCTTTATTGCAAAATAATGATTGCACCGGGATTGAATGGGATTGCGATGTACTTTTGCACTGGGATTGAAATAAAGCAAGAATTGCTTTATTTCAATCCCAGTGCAAAAGTATAGTGAAAGTACATTTATTCTAGGCCATGTCTGAATTATGCTGTCCTTTTATGGGGGGGAGAGGAATCTACTATTGCTTTTTTGTATGTTTTTTTTTATGAATCAATTGTATGTTGATGTATTTTAGGATCTGTTGCATCCCATTCTGTGAAAGATAGGTGAAAAATCTTGTGTAGTAAAGATAAGGGCTGTGCAGAACTTAGAAAGTACAATTTGGTTTTGTGAAAGTTGAATGAAACACATTCTGTGAACAAAGCAGCCACTCTTCTAGGGGTGTGCAAAACTATTGTTCTTGGGATAAAACATTCTCGGGAAGACCAGAATATTCTTTTTTCACCCCCCTTCTGGACTAAGTAGATCAAAGTAGGCCCAGTAGTTTTCCAGAAGTAAATCTTTAAGAACCATCTGTGGTTTGTGGTTTTCCTGATGTGAAACCCCCAAAATCTCACACACTTCTCTCATTCTCTGTCACAACCACATCATATCCATTCAGCTCTTCCCTGTAATCCTGAACAGAGCCCCAGAGAAGAGGTTGCTTCCCCCCTTGAAGTGATTTTATTTACAGATTCCCAGGTTTCCAGTGTGGCAATGAAGACACTTTGAGTGCAACAGTTGAAACAGGTAAAAGAAACTCCTTTCCAGCATTCTGTGAAGAAAGAAGTCACAGCAAATTTTGTTCCTTTTTGGCCTGCCAGTGAGTTCTGCAATCACAAAGATAGCTTTGAAGTTCAAGATAGCCCCACCTGGACTCTTGTTCGTATAAGAAGGAAGGAAAGAGAAAAGCTGGCAGGGTTTCAAGATTCTGTTATATAACCCATATCAATAGAGTTCTATTAATTTTTGCAGAGTGTGCTTCCTGACAAGGTCTACCTCAAAGACACTAGCCCAGAAAAACCAGCTAGTAAGAGATTGGGTCTGACAGGTGGCTCTGAGGACTCACTTTTCACACCCACAAGCCATGGCTTCTCCATGCCCATTAACAAATGGTTAATCTTGGTAATAACTTCAAGTGTAATGCTGTGCTCTGCTCCCTCTCAAACACTTTCCTTCCTTACAAAAGAGGCTTTCTACTGAATTCTCAAGGGACTTGAGAATCACCTCATTGTTTCTACCCATCCAATCCGGTCCAGCAAGATGGGCATGCTCCGGGTCCCGTCAGCCAAGGAATGTCGGCTGACGGGGACCAGAAGACGTGCCTTTTCCGCTGTGGCACCTGCCCTCTGGAGCATCCTCCCTCCTGAGATTAGGATGGCCCCAACTTTTTTGGCTTTTCGGAAGGCCTTGAAGACCTGGCTTTGTGCCCGGGCCTGGGGCCCCGAGTGTGTGAAGGGTCCCATTTTATGGTTGTGTTGATACCGACAGTTTTTTAAGATCTCTTGGCTGCATTTATATTATATTTAATTTTTGTACCGTTTTTAATGTTGATTGTTTTTATTGCTGTTAGCCACCCGGAGTCACTGGTCTGATGGGCAGCTACATACATTGAATCAATCAATCAATCAATCAATCAAATGCTTGAGAATTTCTTTGAATTTGATGTGATATTTTTCCGTTGGTTTATTGTTGGCCGTTACAGAGGATGGCACCACTGGGGATGTTGATTTTTTCCATTTCCTAATTGCTCTGAAGCCTCCCTAGTTTTTCCCTAACTGGAAAAGGCCCATGGAAGGAATTCCTTCTTGATAACCTCTTATGGCATTGAGGGGAAGTGTAGGAAGACAAGGGGCTGAAAATCTTTGGAGAAATGTACAAGGAAAGTTAGGATATCCACACACACTCTGTGGCCATCTCATAACTAAATAAATGCAAGGAAGACAGCATGATGTATTCTTGAGAATCACCCCCAAAGCAAATCCCCTTTCATCAGGTGGAATGAGAACAGATAGAAAAAATGCAGGAGGGTATTTTTTTTCCTACCCAGCACTGTTGAAACATATTCAAAGTATGATTTATGTTCTATATGTAATATGTTTTATTTACCTCAAACTTCAACCCAGCCAAAGACGACGCTATCTACTCTGGACGTCACCCGTCTTTTGTTAGAAACAGATAAATTGAGAGAGCTGACTTGTTTTCTTCATTGCTCTTAATCAGTTTTTCTCCACCTTAACAACTCTAAGATGTCTGGACTCCAACTCCCAGAATTCCCCAGCCAGCCATGGCTGGCTGGAGAATTCTGGGAGTTGAAGTCCAGACATCTTAGAGTTGCCAAGGTTGAGAAGCACTGCTCTATATCATTATGTTGCCTGGGAAATTTTAAGTTTGGGACCTTCAGTATGACACTTTTGAAAGATCCTGGCCACTTTCTGGCCAAAACCTCCCTGACCCCTCACATGCAAGAAAGAAGATGTAGAGAATAAAGAGGATGGACTTGATAGAGGAAGGGGGGAATCCATTAGCAAAACAACAAGAAAGGTAACATTGCTTAAGTCAAAATGATGGGGGAAGATTACGAAAATGTCTCAGGCAGACAGTCCCCTAATTCCCACCCACCCCCAAGAGGAGGGAAGCACAGTCAGACTTGCAAGATTATGTTACTATAACCAATCTAAATAAAAGTAGTTTTAGTCCTGACATGGAGGTGATTTCTTGGTCAGAAAATAAGATTGCAAGCCGTCTCCAACACTCCATAGCTGAACCGTTTTATTCATTCATTCATTCATTCATTCATTCATTCATTCATTTTCTCTCTTGTTATTTAAAATGCTCCAGGACAAACAGTGTGGAAGCTCTCAGTGTGCTATAGCTTTGACTTTCCAGGAAAAGAAACTGTGAACTGCCTTAATAAACAGATTGAAAGCTTTATCAGACTTTACTGCAGCATCGGTAACTATCTTTCTATCTCTATTCTCCTCTCACTTCTCCTGGTGCTACTCAATAAATACTAACAGAGAGGACAACTGCAGTAATAGCACACCGGGGATCTATTTCATCCTTTCACACCGTTGTGAGGAGGTGATTGTGGGGACAAACGCAGCCCCCTCCGTATTGCTGACACCAATAGATTTGGTGCAAAGCACGAAGTTAGGTATGGCCCAGCTGGGGCTTTGCAGACAGGCACGCTGGCTTCCAGCTCAATATATCTTTCTCATCTCATTCAAATGACTTAGTCCAAAACCTGCATTCCTCACAAGGACCATCTTATCCTGATGTGCCACAATGGGCCAATATATTTTCAACAATGAACAGGGTGATGGAGATACCAACAGTGCAATTAAATTACCCCTTCAGAACTTGACCAAAGGAAATATTGAGGCAGGGCGTCTGTCTAGATGAATTAACAGAAGGATATGAGATGGGAGTGATTTGCCCTACTTGAGATTATTTCTATCTTTTTTTTAATTTGGATGTGGGAAAAGTCATTTAATCAGTTCCCACCCCCCACCCCCAAGCAGACTTGAGGCTATCTAGGCTTTAGGTCAAGTTTGCAATGGGGGAAAAAAAAATAGGAGGGACCAGATCACATCCCCCATCACCTGAAATAAGGACAAATTACTATTATGGATCCAATCAGAAAGTCCAATTTCTGGGACCTTCACATCACAATCTATGGCATAGGGATTAACATCAGTTGACTAACTGGGTTTCTCTCAAGCCTTGCTCATATGACACATATTAACTCTAACAGTGAGATAATTGGACCAGTCAACTAATTTACAAAGAATTAGATCTGGTTCAAAACAGACCTGGCTTTATTTGGCATTCAACTCTCCTTGTATCACACAAACAACTTACAGAAAAATTAACAGTCCCTTCTGACATGTGCAATTGAGACAAAGACCTAGAGAAGTTCTGGGAAAATAGAGTTTCTCTAGGCATTCTCCATCTCTGTTTTGGTTCACATTTCTCCACCCCCATGGCCACACATGAGCAGAAATAGATGAAACTGTGTATCCCCACCCCAAACATTTCTGCAGTGGGATTGGACAGGAAGTGACAGTTTCCTAACCATTTTTGCAGAAGATGAGAAGATTAAAAACACAATTGTCAGATGACTGAGTCATTCAAGTTCTTGTACTGCTCGAGCATGTTGTGGAAAGAGGCCTTGATATCTTCTTTTTTTAACTTTGTTCCATCCTGTTTTCATAGTCATTTGCAATTTTTTTTAAAAGTCAGCACAAAAATATGTACTTTAATTTGCATTTCTCCTAATGTACTTGTCACTGTATAGTTCTGTTTTCTCTCTCTCTCTCTCTCTCTCTCTCTCTCTCACTCACACACACACACACACCATTTCTGATGGAATACCTTTTTGTCCATCATAGTTTCTTTAACACATTTTCCCATACAATTGAAATGTATCAGTCTGGGGCCATGTATTTTTATTTTTGAATAGCAAATACAGAAAAATATCATTGGAAAACTGTGTTCCAATTCATGTATAAATTCAAAAAGTGAAAACTGGATTCAAATGCAAATCAAATTCATTCTTCCCCATCCCTATGCTTTCTGCAGCTTCCCCATCTTATCTTCTAGACTGGGCTCACAAGCTACACCAAACCATGACATATTTTAATCATGTTTTTAGAATAAGCCATAGTGTCCTGATGTAGACATCATTCTCAGCTATAAAGCATAGATGAAAACCATAATGGCTGGATTCACACATCACACTAAACCAGAACCAAACCAGTCAACATGTGCTGTGTGAAGTGAGCCATCAGAAGTCTTTTGCTTGTTTAATAAATGTATATGGCCGCCTCATATACTGTACATGACTCTAAGCATCTGACAGTTAAAACAAAATAGAAGCAAAGTAAAAACAGAACCAATAATTAAAAACATAAATAACATAAAATAGCAGCTGAGAACAATCACAGCATCCCACAAACCATATAACCCTAAAATGGGCTTTTCCAACGTGATGTCCTTTGGATGTGTGGGGTTCCAACTCCCAAACTTCCCAGAATCATGGCCATTGGTCCTAAAACATGTGACGTGCACATGGAGAAGCTTGGTCTTCTGCATTTGCTAACAGATGAAAATCTTTAGCCTCACACTGCACAGCTGAATGATGATTTGTATCATCTTATATCACAGTCCATAGGCCTGATAAGGACCCAACCCTGGATGAACTTTTCTACTTTTAGAGGATATCCAAAGAATCCATTTCCACTGGATTATTTTAAAACCAATCCAGGAAGATTTCACCCATCTCTTCCATTACAACAAGGACTGTATCATTGGCACCCTTGTTTTAAGTCAAAGACTCTGGTAAAAAACACACTGAAGCAAAACTGTGGATACAGCATCCCAAAAGCAATATTCGATATTCTGTTCTGTTGGCCTGCTAGAAAGTAGGGACTGATAAGCAAAGAACAACCAAATAAATATAACCTTTTTCCTGATTCAGCCAAGCAACATTTGCAAACTCATTTTTTTTTTTATGCAAGAGAAGAATTTTAGAGACTTCCCACCAAGTGAGAACAAATCTGAAGAAGAAAGCTTGGCTTCATTTCAGTGTGATGTACCACCAGGGAAGAATCAGGAAAGGTCTTCAAAGAAGCCACCGTGAACCACATCTGAAGCTTCTTGATGAATTTGGCAGAACAGCTGAATTCACTCAGGGAGCTTCAAGACATGTAAAGTTTTGTCATGTGAGCCATGCAAAGATGTCTTAGAGAATTTTTCTGTCGACATTTGCAAGAGAGCATGAAAAGCAAGGAGTAAAACTGAACCTAAAAAAAAAAATCAAACCATCAAAATGACTTAGTTCTCAGAAGTCTCCCGAAATACAGTGAATGAAAGCATGACATCGTGCTTAAGGTATCTTGGCTTGTTGCTAAGGTAACTGTTGCTCTGTCATTAAAAAAATCAAAGTCTGGATGAGGACTCAAGTGTAACCACATGGGAGAGGAGGAAAAGCAGTTCACACAGTCTTCATTTAGCCAAGAATTGTTTTTCAAGCTAGCAGTCATTAGAAGCTAAGGCAGTTTGGGGATTTTGATCCCCTGACATTTTTTTTCAAACTTTCCCAATTTGCTCATTTCAGTGGGACTGTTAGAGAATGGGACCACACCATTAATTCTGCAGTTACAGTGTGCAAAATTGACCTTGCAATTTCTCCATTTTTTTCTTCTGTTTCTCCATGTGTTCTCTGAGTAAAGATAATTTCTTTAATATTATTCTTGATTGGGTTTTTTTTACCTACATTATTGTTTTTTGATGGTGGGGAATTGGGTTCTGCTACCATAACTTTGTATAATTCTGATTGTCCACACCTCCCTGTCTGAAAACAATGCATGGAGGAGTTTCTCATGATGTTTTCCCTTTGAGAAATGGTTGGTGAAGATAACAGAGTTTGCAGAACTGGCAAAGTTGATTTCTTTGATTAGGGAAAAGCCAATAACTACATATGTCAATGACTGGAAACCCCTTATGGACTTTTTGCTGAAAACAAGAAAAAAATGAGCTTGTGATTTATGGGTTGATGGTTCAAAAGAGTAGAATATGGAAAGAAGGGAGCCATGATGCCACCTTAGAAAGAGAGGATAAAATAGGAATTCATTTATGACTGCTGTAAAGATCAGAAACCACTTCTTTATATCTTTTTTTCTTTTTCTTTCTTGCCTTTTTTCTTTCATTTGTTTTCTATTTACAGATCACGTTTCTTTCCATTCTTTTTACTTTCATTTTTTCTTTCAATCTGTATTGCTGTTACCTGGTAAACAACGTCTTTAATAAAAATTAATTTTAAAAAAATGATGTCTTCCCTTGGATTATAATGGAAAAATGAGAAGTCAAGGAGGCTGCAGGGAGGAGGAAGATGCAATGAAAAGATGTTGCAGGATTTTATTAGAATCATAGTCCAGCATAAATAAGTCAAATCCATCATTTATAGGTACAACAATGGCCAAGGATCCAAGAGACAATAGCAAGATTAAAACACTTTAAACATTTCTTAAAAGCTCAGGGATGTTGCATAATATTTGCTGCTGTGTTTTTATAGTTGTTAGGCAGAAATTGGCAACAGGGTAGGCCCTGTGGCCTGCCAGAAGAAAAACAACATATACCATTCATCATATGTACCTAGCAATAGTTTAATGAGGGGCCTAATTAATACAGGACTTTCACACACATCCTTCGCTGTCTTGTCACGAAACATTTATTATTTATTTAGTACCAGCTCACCACATTCTGCTCACAATAACTTTGTCAAGGTGTTCTTCTCTGGAAGAAATTGCAAGAAGAAAATCCTCTGATCCATCACGATCGATCAGAGCTGATAGAAAAAGATGTACTGTTGGAGAATTTGCCCAAATATTTGTTAATATGTTTAGAAAAAGATGGTCTAAAGTCATTGCATAGTAAAAGGGGAAGAAGAGGAAGAGAAAGTGGTGGAAGAGAAAGAGATAATGTGCCAAGAGGATGTAGGAAAGGGTCCAAAGAACCTTGGTCGAGGTTCCTTAAACCTGACAGCACCACTGTTTGCTTTGCTATTCCTAGAAAGCAAGGGTGTTGTCAGAATTGAAGGAACATGAACAAAATCCATCTCAGCCTCATTTCTCTCTCTCTCTCTCTCTCTCTCTCTCTCTCTGTGCACACATTCGCATCCAACTGACCTTGTCTTGGCTCAGGAGCTAAGTGGCATGCAGCCTGGTTAGTATTCCTGGGAGATCTCCATGGAATACCACAACTCTTGGCTAAACTGAAAAGAATCAAAGAATCATCTCAGAAGGCAACAGGAAACTATTTCTAAGAAAACAATATGGACATTCTGAGCAGGAGCCCACACCCCTCAAACAATAATTTACTTTTTATATTCCTCAGCTCTGTCTTCTTCACCGTTCTTCTAAAGGCCAGTAGAATCTAGTTACACTCTGTGAGGTAATGGGTAGAATCTATCTGGGCAAGTTTCTGTAGTGACTGTCACTTGTCTGCCTCCCTCTGTTTAAGGATATTTCCATGCCCTTCTAGAAGGACATGCTTAATGACAGTGTGCTAATAACACCAGCAGCCCTAGGAGCTGTTGATAATCCAACTGGACTCCCCAGTAAATTCCAAACTATTTGCTAACTGGAGCTATAATTATTCTTTTTTAAAAAAAGATCTGCATTTTCTGGTTATTCATTGTGTAGAATTCTGCTGAAGATGTTATTCATTTGTAGAAGCGGGAGAAGCATATTAATCTCAGGTTTACTGTCTTCACCTCCTGTATACTACCATAGAAGACTGCCTCAACATGTGTCTGCCAGATGTGATGACCCCTGACATCCACTAAGCAGTACCATCATATTGGCTGAGGGATGATGGAAGTTGTAATGCCACTTCTCTGAAAGAACCATAGTATCAACATCCAAAGTCATTGGCTCATGCGTTGAGGGAAGCCATGGTTCATTTGCCCTTGATTTGTTGAATGAGCTGCTATTGCTGGTTTGGTGCAGTACAGTCAATGAAAAACAAGCCCCATTTTGATTTGGCACAATGCATGTGCCAGCCTCACAAGGCCTCAATCCTTTGTCCAGCTCTTACAGATGAAGCAAGAAGCAAGTGGTACAGATGAAGCAAGTTCCAGCATGAAGTACTAGGATGTATTTATATGATATCCTCTTCCATCTGTAAGGGTCGGATTAGATGAGGCATTTATCCCCATTTTTCCTTCTATTCCACTCCAATTATTAATGCTAAATCAATCAAAAGTTTCGTCCAGCCAGCATTCAGTTTCCAACAAGAATCCTACAAGAAGAATATAGCTTCTCATGGGAGATGTCCTTTGTCATTCACCATTCCAATTTGTCCCAGGTGGATAGGTTTACAGCAACATTGGCAAATCTGGTTCCCTAATATTACCATCCACTCTACCATGGTTGGTAAAGACATGGGTGTAATTATGAGTAGCTGTCAGCCTTGCGAGACCAGACAGGAAACATCATCATATGAGCTAATTCTACTTTATTGTAAGGTTACATTAACAGAATCTTGCAAGTCTGAAAGTACATCTCCCCCCCCCCCCCAACACCTTTACAGCCCAAGAAACTAGGGAGGGTTCCTTCTGAGACGTTTGCCACTCCCCCATTCCTTCTGCGGGTTCAGCTGCCTCTTATCTGACTGGTGTCTAGTCTATCTCTTCCCCCATCACCTTTACAGTCCAAAAAACTAGGGACGGTCCCTTCTGAGATGTTTGCCATGCCCCCATTCCTACTGTGGGCTCAGCTGCAACTTATCTGACCATTGCCTAGTCTGCGTCTCTTCCTCCTGTCTCCCAAGGTCATTCCCACATACCATTGCAGTAGCCTGGGAGCGCCTTTGGAAGCAGCAGCAACCACATCCTTCAGGAAATACCAAAACCATAAACCCCACCTCATAAAGAAGAGTATTTGATAGGTTCCTTATTATCTATTCTTCTCCAGGCTTATCTTTCAACATGATTAAAGATAATCTCATTATCACTTTGGACATTTATATGGTGACATCATTCCAACAAATTGCTCCCCACCGCTTGATATGACATCAGGGACTTATTATTTATCATGCACTTATGACCAATCTAATGTTGCAAGTTGTGGCTTGTCAGAGCTTCTTCGTTAATGGCTACAGCTGTCCTTTTAGCCTTCAGGCGTCAGTTCTTTCCTTGAGTTGTGAGAAACTATATCTATGCTTCCAGCTCTGCTTTTCTTGCTTTTAAAAACAGTACAGTTTTATTTACAGCTAAAGTCATGATAAGTTCATGTGTTCCAAAGGAATCACTCTCTGAATAAGAGCGTGAGCTGGTTTATAAAGTCAGATCTTGGCCCCTTTACTCTAACATGTGGTGGGCTTTTTTAATCCTATACGCAGCCCTGGAAATGCTGTTATATTATCATACATTATTGACATGGGGAAACTGTGGCCCCCAATATCTGTGGGCTATAGTTCCTCTCACTTTTGATCACTGGCCATGTTGGAAAACACAGGTGGAAATTAGAGTCGAAGACATCTGGATGGCCACACCTTCTCTAGCTTGATGTAGCCTCTCCAACAGAGGACGTTTGAAAGGATCAAGCATTTGAAATTATTATTTTAAAAAAAGAATGAGAAGAAACAACTTAATAAAAAGGTCTCTCTCCAAAAGTACTATTGTTTGGGGGAAGAATAAAAGGTTCAGTGATTCTCTTTTCCTCCCATTTTCAAGTTCCTATGGAACTAGGAGAGGAAACCATTAGCTTGGACACTTAACATAATGAGACAATAAAGTTAGGCAAATCTATCACGTTTATAACTGGACAATCTTTGATGGATGTCACCCTCCTTTCTTTATTTCTTACCGTGCACAAGGACCCCAAGGAGACAGAGCTATGGCATCACAGTGTTATGCAATTTTTCTCCTTTTATTAGGTGAAGTGTCTTTTCCTGATGTTGTGGTTGCTGTGTGAGTGTGAGTGTAATTTCTGTTGTGCTGAGCCAATCCAATATTGAGCATGCCTGATTTCCAAGGGTCCCTGCAGGGCGTGGTGAAAAAAAATCAAGATGGCAACCACAAGAGGGCAATCAAAGCTCCCCCTATATTTTAAGGGTGTTGCCCATAAAAAGTGGGTGGAGCTTCCATTGCACCATTGTCACTGCCATCTTTCTTTATTTTTTGTACTGGAAATCAGCACAGAAGCATACCCTTGATATTTATTGAGTTGCTGCCAAAGTTTTGGATATGCCATCCCAAATAGCTCTGGGGTGTCCAAAATAAATGGGTTGGAGGGCGACCCCTAGCCCACTGACCAGGGACCCCCACCGATGCCAGAGAGGACCTAATCAGCACTTGTTCCAAAAATAAATCAAATATCACAACAGGTCAAAGATACTCAGAAATGCAAAGCAAGCAAAACGAAATAAAATAAAGCAGCAGTGGACATTAGAAAGCTAACACTTGCAAAAAATGCTTGCTGTAATCCTACCTGGTTTGGGGATTTATTGCTGAAACATCTTACCTTGGTAGTTGATCTATCATTCCCTGTTGGCAGAAGGTGCTTCATCATATCTGCCAGTATCCCCAATGGTGCAAAGAGCCCAGAAAAGTTAGATGTTAAATCATATGAAAAATGTTTCCCCAGTGGCCACACCATGTCATAGGAGGGATGAATGCTATGTGAATAAGAGATTGGTGGGGGATTTACAAGACTCTTGGGAAAAGGGAATGGAGGAAAATATTTCAAGGGATCTTTTGCACAACAGTTTGGATAGCTGCTTGGGAAAGGAGTAAAGGAAGGGGTGGCGGGGAAAAGCCAGGGTGGGTCATGTTTCTTAAATGCATTCGATTGCTTCCTAACCATCCATGGGGGGCGGGGGGATGCATTCAGCTCTCGTTTTGATGCAAACTTACACAATTCAATACAAGGCTGAATTCATACAACATACCACGCTAGGCTTAAAATGAAGTGGGGTAGCTGGTGGTTCAACATCTGGTGGAAACCCAGAGCTCACCTTAATGTTGGACCAATTTCATAACTTTAAGAACTGAGGCCAAAGTTTGAGTTTTATTCTCTTCCCCTCCCTCTTTTTTTCCCTTCTCCATTGTGTCTTTTTAAGAGCAGCTGGGGGTAGTGGTTAAGGGCCCCAGGCTAGAAACCAGGAGAGATTGTGAATTCAACTTCTAGTCCTGCATGAAGATAACTGGGTGACTTTGGGCCAGTCCTCTCTCAGCCCTAGAAAGCAGGCAATGGCAACCCACCTCCAACAATCTCACAAGAAAACTGCAAGGACTTGTCCGGACAGTTGCCAAGAGTTAAGACTAACTTGAAGGCAGCCCACCTACCCAAAACATGTATTTTAGATCAGGGTTCCTCAACCTTGGCAACTTGAAGATGTGTGGACTTCAACTCTCAGAATTCCCCAGCCAGCCATGCTGCTGGGAGTTGAAGCCCACACATCTTTAAGTCGCCAAGGTTGAGGAACCCTGTTTTAGATTATAAAATTATGGATACTATTGATATTCACTGCAACAGTTTTTTCCCACTATTTTTTTTTCAACAAATAACAATATTTCCTTGAATCAAACGCAACCCCTACATGTCCATGTAGTTTACTTGGCGACAATATGGAAATGGTTTGTCATCTCATCTTCTGGTATGCTTGTGTGTGTGTGTGTTTCCCAACCTTCCAATGTAGCCTTCAATTCTGGAATTTTTCTGGTGGACACCCATCTGACTTCTAATCAGGGCTGACAGCTTAAAGTGTGAAGATTAAGCAAGATTGGCGAGGTGCTCCGACCTGCTGTTACTTTGAACAAATAGAAATGTTTAGAATGCTCAACTGATCTAACCAAGTGGTAGGGTAGGTATACATTTTATGAAAGTAAAGTTTTAATCAAAGCAATTGACAAATCTTATTAAGAACCAACGAACCTACTTTTTTATTACTATTTTTTTTTTTTTTAACGGATTTGAGACTTTCTTTGTTCTATATATATGGGGGATTTTATATAAATGTTAGAAAATCTTTCCTATTCCTAGGACTTGTTGCAAAACTCTGGAGTCCCTGTTCAGTTCAACGCTACTTATCTTTTGCTGCTTTGCTTCATTTGTGTTGAGATCAGCAAATCAAACTGGCTGGTTCTTTCTTGTAAAATCATTTTATACATAATTTGGTTTTCTCCATTATTTTGTTCTGCTAAAAACTACACTGAAGGCTTAAATTCATACAGTACGTACATATACATACATACATACATACATACATACATAACCTTCCTTCATTTTCCTTCCAAATAGTATTTGTAGACTGAGAAGCTGAAAAGCCTGTGGCAGTGTTTAGAGAACTGTGAAAGTGAGAACTGTGAAGTACACAACTACATTACAATCCACACATTTGTCCAATAAAGGATCAGGGTATTCCGTAAAAGAATTCACAGAGATTAAATTCTTCTAGCACACCAGCATTTAATCTTGGTGCCATGCCATGTTGGGGGAGACCTCCTAATTTTAGTTCTGATATGACAACATCACAGACATTGTTAGGAAAAAAAATTCCACAAACTGATGCAGGCCAACTGCAGTGTAGGAAAATGTGGAGGACAAGGATAAAGTAGTAGAAACGTGGCCTTAAAAAGAGAGTCTTGGGCTAGAAAAGGGCACTAGAGAATATCAAAGCTATGGAATATTTTGGATAAAATATTATTGGGGGGGATAATCCATCCGGCTGCATCAAATCTGCTCCTTTTGAGATACATATTAAAATCAAGCAACGTTTGGTGCTGGTCCATTAGCCCAGAAAAAATGCAAATGGAGCCCTGGAATTTCTGAACTCTGAATGAGACATCCATTTCGAAAGAGGTAGCGTGTTCACTCATCGGAGATCCACAGAGACAGGCCTCCCATCTGGGAGCAGCTTAGCCAAGCCTACTACAAGTTTCTCTGGAAGACGTCAATGGCATCAATATCGAGTCTGCCTTGGCCGCAGCAGGGTTTTTTTCATGCACCCTGGCTTTTGCCATGTAGGATTATAAAAATGAGCTTCGGCAAATGGGTTAATCGCTGTTCACAGCCATCCCTGTTCTGCTCAAGAGAAAACGAATGAGATCAAACGGCAGAAGAGGAGGGAGCAACTGCTAAGTATGGGGAGTGCATACATGGCGGGTGAGCCAAATGGGCAATTTGATTAATACTCCAGAGGCCTGCCTTCTCGTTGTCCAGCGTTCAGCCTCTCCTCTGTACATGCCTTTGAAAAAACGCAACTGAATATTTCATGTGGGAAGGAGTCTTTTCAAAGAGAGGGTTCTTATTTGAACTTATTGTTTCTCTACAACCAAACCCCCTTGGCTTGGAAACATTCCCCATCTCTCATCCATATAGGGGACTGGGGAGGGGAAAATGATTCAAGGTCCCCCCCCAGTTGTGGGTAATCCCACCCTATAGAGTGTCCCATAGATTCCATGTACAGGGAGTCCCAGGGTTAAGAACGCCTGGTTGAAGGACAACCCATAATTAAGAACGGAGCCTATTGTAGCGAAATTCGAGTTAAATACACAATGATTCGAGTGAAATACACAATGGTTTGAGTTCATTACACAATGCTACTTATGCTGTATGATATAATCATACTGTTCTGGCTTACATACAAATTCGACTTAAGGACAGACCTTGGGAACCAAACTCAGCTGGGGATTACCTGTACTGGTGAAACTCATGAAGTCCACAGATTTGCCCAAATACAGGAACTGTTTCTGTACAATGCAGGACCCAGCACCTTCACAATCACTGTTTGTGGGATCCCCATTCTCAAGTTTAGATGAGTATTTGACGCTGGGAGCATGAGGTTGTAATGACAGTCCCATCTCTCTTTCCCATGTTTTATTGTTTCTACCTAAATCCTGGCCACTTCCATAGGTATCTAGTATGACTGACACCATTTGCATGATATTATGACCCACAGTGTGTCATTTGACCCCCTCACCCCAGCTGCAGAAACCCATCACCTCTCCTAGAATTTTTGTCCTTCCTATGCCATGAGAAAGACTAAACTTAGATCAGCATTGAAGTTAAAATAACTTTCTGTCACAGATGGGCCTTGATTCATAGGTCATCCTTTTCCATTTTTGTTTTCCATGCTCAAGCTTTTCCAGCTGTCAGGGAGTCTTATGTCAGCGCCCCTTTAAAATCAAAGCCTCTTTTTTCACACATAAAGATGAAACAGTCCGTCCTACAGCCCTTGGTATGCAAAAAGATATTGTACCCAAAAGGACCATGTGCAGAATATGGCAGCTATATAAATCATATAAATAAACAAAGCAGACCAGAAATGCAACACCTCAGTTTAACAGACCCATGGGGGAGAGGAGTGTCAGTTAAACCAAATGTCTGTTAAATCCAAAGGTACTTTTCTGCTTGTGTCACAAGCCAGCCCTCCATTTTGTGCATGAATCAAAGTAGACATTGGCCTTCTGTGGTTCTTTGAAGCCGGGACAACTTGCCCATCCCCCAGAAAATAAAGCCTAAACTGGCCTGCTGTATTGCCAATGGAGGCTAAGAAGAAAAAGGGAGACACAGGTTTGGCACAATCTGCTCTTTGTCTTCTTCCACAAGCCCCCCTCCCTGCATTTTTCTGCTGTCATAATGCAGCACAGCCCACTGATTACTAGAGATGGGGAATGGAAAATACCTTTACTTGTAATTTAAATTACAAGAGAGGGGGAAATGTAAGTTTCCTTGAGTATTCAAAGTAGCTATTTATTACCTTCAAATGGTTTTCTGAAGTTGCATATTACTTAATAAAAATATATGTCATTAGAGAGTGAGGGAATGCAACATTAAAAGCTGCCTGCTGTGTCAAAGAAACACACACTCATTCTGCTGAGGATATTAAGCACTGATTGTTTTAAGACAGGAGAGAGTCTAAAATGGCTTTTTAACAATGCAAAATAGTAGGCCTTAGAATTAAATACACTTACAAATGGTGTATGATTCAGTTTAGGGGGGGAAATAGAGGGAGATTTAGCAAGATTGACAATTTCCAAGGAAGAGCTAAGAGGGATTGAGTTGAGAAATCCAGCCATGATATGTTGAGTGCGTTCTTCACTCTAGAGCCTTTACACAGGTGTCATAGAAGTCATAAAATCATAGAATGCATAAGTTGGAAAAGATTATATCAATCATCTAATATATTCCTTCCACTCTAATATCAAGGCACTGCCATCATCCTGAGAGCCAAACAAAAACCTCCAACTCTTCCTTGTGGTTCAGTAGGCCAGATATATACATCATCGATGATAATATTAACAATGAAAATAACAGTAACCAAAGGACAGCCACAAGAATGACGCCGCCACTCACCACATCCCTGATCAAGAGAAGCAAAATCCAAATAGACTCTGCAATGAAGTGCGGCAAGAGACTCAAGAGTGTTGATAGAGTGTCATGTAGTTCATTAGTCAATACCATCAAACAGAGGAGTAACTAAATATTGGCTCAGAAATTGGCAGCCTAGAACTGCAATCTTTTAAGCCTGAGCTATGCTTCCATGTCTAAAGAATAGGGCTCTGCGAAGCTTTGATTCAAAATGATTTGATCAAGTTACCCCCTTGAAGTGAATCTTGGAATCAAGTCTTTGAATAGATTCTAGGCATCTCTGGGGGAGATGGGCAGCATAGAAATGTAATAAGTAAATGAATGATCACGTTTCTTCAGATCACCCTGGAGAAATTTGAAGACAAAGCTGCAGATTTGCCTTTTGGAGTTGCAGAAGCTTAATTAGGGCAGTTTTCTTCTCAAATATGGACATAAGTAGTTAGCCAGTGAGTTTTATCACCTCTACAACCCTGAGTTTAAGAATACTCAATGCTGTTGTGCTCCACTGTTTGTGACTTCCATTCTTCTGCTAGAATGAGCCAGATTTACTTGGAAAGAGAGTGAAAGAAAGAAGAAATTTTATGTATCCATTATGTGAGCGGACCTTGAAATAATGTGCTTGTTGTTTAAAACAAACAAAAAATGTTGTCCAAGCAGCACATGACACTTCATTGCCAAAAAAGGCTAATCTTGTCCATGAGTTGTGCCAACGAGCTGCCCAGTGCATTCAGGTCAGAGATTGGTGAAATCTTCCATTTTTAGTAAATGCTTATTAGAAAAACTTTTTTTTTTGTTATTTAGAATACTTTATTTTATTTTATTTTATACATTTATATAGCCACCCATCTTGTCCTAAACTCTGGGCAGCTCACAACCAACAGTTAAAACAACATCTGTGTACAATAAAAAAGATTGAAGCCACAAATAATAAAACTTGGCACCATAGTTAAACTTTCACATGCAGACCACCACCAAGTCCTCTTGTCACTCTCACCCTATCCCAGCGCTTGGGGGAAAAGCCAAGTCTTAAGTGCTTTTCAGAAGGTTAAAAAGGTGGGGGCCTACCAAATCTCAAGTGGAAGAATGTGCCATAGGGCAGAAGCTGCAACAGAAAAGGCATTCTTCCTAAGTCCCATAAGATCCCAACATTTAAGGGAAGGGACTAGAAGTGTGCCCACCCTATCTGATCTGGTAGGATGGCAGATGTCCTTAGGGAGAGGTGGTCCTGCAGATAACCTGGTCCCGTGCCATATAGGGCTTTAAAGGTAATGACCAGCACATTGAATTGCACCCAGAAGTAAATTTGCATCCCTGTCTTACAGAATTACAAGAATTACAGGTTAAAAAAAAAACTTTTTTTTTTAGAAAATTCTTTGAAGCTATCTGGCTGAAATTTTGCAATGTTAATATTCTCCCAAGGTCCACCATCCCTGTTATTTCCTTCTCATTGAACTAAAAAAAGTGTTTTTCAGACTTGACAACTTTAAGATGTGTGAACTTCAACTCCCAGAATTGAGGTTGTCTGGGGAATTCTGGGAGTTGAAGTCCACACATCTTGAAGTTGCCAAGTTTGAAAAACACTGCACTGAAACATGTTTTGATGCTTTCCTCAATATAGCCTACATTCAGACCTTGTATTGAATCAAATCTCGAATCAATGAATCAACTCTTATTGCCTTTCAATCATGTATCACACATTCAAATTGAATCACAACTCTTTGAATCTCAAATCCAAATCAGAATTTGGCAGAGTTCCACACCCCTTTAAAAACTTGTATATCCTGCTCCCTGGAACTCAACTGTAGCTTATGTGACGAGTTCTAAATCAAAGAGACTTCTTTGCAAGTTGATGGAAGTTCAGTTGTCCCATAAGGGAGTTGGGTTTTTATTCCACCTAAGGATCTACATCCATATTTTCCTGCTCATAGCCTCTAGATGCTAGCTCAAAATAAAATCCTCCAGAGTGGGAAAAAGCATTGGAACTATTAATACAATTGCTATGTGTTACATGTCGGTCTGCCAAAGGCACCAGCTGAGCTCCTCTGAGCTTCTTGACAGGGGATGGGCATATCCTGAATAGAGCAGTTTAGTTATTTCCTTAAAATACTTCTATGGCTGTCCATCTTAAGAAACGCAACTCTGGAGATCTCACAACAGATTAAACAAACAATATCTATTCCTATCTAAACCCCGTTGCACTCCCAATGTTGTCACTGAGATTACAAGAGTACAGGAAATCTTGCATTTTTCAGGAATTAAGGGGGCCAATTAAATGGTATTCCTCAGGATCTCTTGCACCTAAGAGATTCTGCAGCGATCAGCATCAGAGAGGGAAGGAGAAAAGAGAAAGAGGAGAAGAAAGAAGGTAGGAAAGGCAGATCTTACAACTATATGAATTACTCTGAAGCCCATTTTTGGAGGACTCCTGTAGCCTAAACATTCTTTACAAGTGCAAGGTTAACCTTGGGTTATTCCAACCAGTTAATGATAACTGGATGACAAATTCATTCATCATAAAGATATCTTGCAAGGTGATTCCATTCAAGTTCTGGAATATCTATGCAAATTGGCCAAAAGGATCATCCGTTATCAGAGCTGACTGTTGATATTTCTGCCTCAAACCTTCTATCTTCTCTGACCTTGTGGATTGCTGTATGCAAGACTCTCCAGCTGATGCAAGATTGGGGCTAACGTAATAACTAAAACTCTGAACAGCCAAAATAAGTGGTACAGCAACATTCAGAGCTTGCTCTACATTGTTGACTTGTTATTAAAAAGTATGGTGAACTGATACTTAATTCGCTCCTTGTATCCTCTGAGATAATCTACTGAAAAGGTTAGCAGACAATATCCAGAGAAAACCCCTAATGTTGTTTCCTCTCTCATATAACGCTCAATAGCAGAGATGACCAGTGAAATCAATGCTCCAAAACTTCTAGAGATAAAAAGATTGTTCTATCAAACCATTATGAACATAGTTCCGTGATGCTTTCAGGACTAGACTGGAAGATGAACCACCCTACAATGTTTCTTCCTGAGATTCTAGTTTTATTCTCCTTGGGATTTGGCTGAAGGATGGTGCACAAGTCCCTAAATGAAGTAAATAACCAATAAAACATGATAAGGGCAGGCTAACCAGCCATTTCTGAAACCTGTCTGCTGTGTCCTCATTTTATACTTGTGCATTTTTTTAATCTTATTAGTTTTGGGGGGCCCTGGTGCTGCTTTCTGAGTTAGTTTTATCAGGAAGTGGATAAAACTGCAGTCAAAGCACTATAAAGGAAGAGGTTATAAATACTGGGCATAGTCATTGCTCATCTTTACCATGGAAGGCAGAACAAGGAGGGACTGGGAGAAGGAGAAGGAGAAGGAGAAGGAGAAGGAGAAGGAGAAGGAGAAGGAGAAGGAGAAGGAGAAGGAGAAGGAGAAGGAGAAGGAGAAGGAGAAGGAGAAGGAGAAGGAGAAGGAGATGTAGGTGAAGCAGGTGAACAGTTCACCAGTCTCAGTTGTGGTAAGGTTTAGGTGAGGTCATGGCCATGAATGAAACATGTTTCCAAGGAAAAATCATGTCTCCTCATCTCCCCCCGCTCCCCTATTCTGTTTAGTCTGTTGTAAAAATGGGGGTTCACAGCTTGAGGATGCTCACTCCGTCTTTTTAGCTTTAACTTCTTTTAGTTTTAACTGTTTTCATTTTAATTTTACCCTTCTGTAGTTTTTAACTTGTGTATTTTTGCTAAGATTTTATACTTTTTGACTTGTAATGCCGCCTAGAATCACTTATCCAATGAGATGGGAGGCATATATAAATTTGATTCCTATATCAAATAAAAATAAATAAAAGGGCAGATTTAAGACAACTGATGTCTGGGAAGAGGGTGAGCCAGAGCTTTATGCTACAGGTAGAGATGAAATGGCATTTCAATCCCAAGGAAGGTAAGCAGGGGTGAGCAACTTTTTCTTCCCACAATAGCCCCAAGGGTGATCTGTGGGGAAGACCACATGGCATGACAGACTCCAGAACAGACTCCAGATTTGGTTGGATCAGAACCAAAATCGGGTGGATCACCCATTCCCCCTCTGATACCTGCATCCTTTTTCTTTCTCCCATTCTCTTCTTGACTCTTTCACACCCTCATGGGCCTTCTCTCCCTGCCAAATAGCCAGAGTATCCACAAGAAGTCTGAAATAGCTCTTCTTAGTGATTGGGACTGTTCTCTTCTTGAAGTTACATCAAAGCGGCATGAAAGTAAGCAGAAGGTTAACCAGTTCAGGATATAGCTTCTACAGGAAGATTGGAGGCATGCTTTATTGAGATAGGGTCGAAAACCTCTTGATGGCAATCAATCAATCAATCAATCAATCAATCAAATAATAACAGAATCCTACAAATATGATTGTGCTTCACTTCCCCTCCCTCTTATATCTGGGTCAATCAGGATGAAGCCTGATAGATTTCTTTATTTTATGTATTTATTAATCCAATGTATATGGCTACCCATCTCACAAAAAGTGATGCTTTACATATAAGCCAAGAGGGCTGAAACATTCCTCAAGTCCTCAAGAGATACAGGTAGTATCTTCCAAATACTATCTTGTTTCTCTTGAGGACTTGAGGAATGTTTCAGCCCTCTTGGTTTATATGTAAAGTGTCACTTTTTGTGAGATGGGTAGCCATATACACTGGATTAATAAATACATAAAATAAAGAAATCTATCAGTTCTTGCTTATTACCCTCAAAATCATCTTCCTGATTCTCTAGAGCTGTCTTCCTCTTGAATGGAGCCTCCACAACCGTTCAGATCCATTGATCACTTGAAGCGAAAACAGCTCCCACTCAGTAGCAGGAAAAATACAACACTAAATTAAGAAGCAATTGCCTTATTTTTCATGGCCTTGAGATCAGTTGCTTACAGAGGTCGACTCACTCTGTTTGAGGTTTTTTTTTTAATTTTGTTTTTAATATTGTTTTATTGTATAAAACACAAGTTGTACATTATATTGTTTGGGTGTAGTATTATACAGTATGGACTGGAGAACATTAACACTCGAATGTTTAGATAACTTAAACCTTTAAAGATAAAGAAAAAGACATTTGTATCAATATTAACTGGGATTTCTAAAATGTTAATGTTGATAAGCATAAAGTTCTTTAAATTTTGCATCTAAAGCTAAACGTGGCACTAATAAACAACTGCAGAATACATTAAATTACTTGTGATATAATAAAGGCTTCTGTCTTAAGCTTAATACTTAATACTAAGGTCTCCACTGTATTGTTATTGTTTAGGTATATTAGAAAAAAGAAAAAAGAAGCAAAAATATTGTGGGAAAGTTCAATATTTGCCTTTCTTTTTCTCCCCTGAGTTCAAGCCTAGAGGTTCTTCTTAACAATAAGTCAAGTATTTTGATTCTCCTGGTTGCTGGGGTGAGAGTAGAGAAATGTGACCGAGTTAAACCATTCACCAGACAAGTTAAGCAAATGAAAATGATCCTACATCAAGGCTTAGTGCTCTCTGTGAACTGATCTATAAATTTTGACCTTTTTTGGGGGTGAGGGGCCCATCTTAACTAGCATTTGGCTTTATCGTTTGCACGTCATCATCCCCCATTATTGTATATAAATACAATAAATGAATGAATGAATGAATGAATGAATGAATGAATGACCCTTTTTTATTGAGGGATAATCTCCTATATAGTTGGTTGCTGTGTTTGACATCTGTGCCAAGTGCTAAACTAGGTTAGGGTTAGACTCAGATTGTCATATGAATTTTCAATAAACTATAGTTAAGGGATAGGGGCTTAACCCTCAACTTTGCCTAAGCTTTGTTATGACATCCTTGCTGTTTTTTGAACCCAGTCAGAGCACGGCAGATTTATTCTATTTTATATTGTTAGTAATTTTTTTTTAAACGGAAGTATCAGTCTGACCACAAAGGTTCTTGCAGTGCTGGCCAAAATATCTACTTTCACCAAACTGAATTTGTCCTGAGTTAACTGAATTATCTTGCTTATGAAGTACTTGGTAAGTAGTTTGATGCCGAAGATTGCTAATCAGGCTGTATGGACACACTCAGTTTGTTGTGGGGTGTTATTGTTGTTGTTAAGAGTATTATTGTTTCTAATTTATGCAGCTTCAAACTTGTATCCCAAGTTCTAGGGGAAGATATTTGAAAGCTCTGACTGTTGCCTGCTGTAGAACTCGTGTGTGTGTGTGTGTGTCTGTATGTGTGTGTCTGTGCATGTGTGCATATTCCTATACAGACAATTAAAAGGAGGATTTCAATATAAGTTCCATGTTAAAAGATCACACACCTCTGATTGTCAGCTAGCTGGGAAGAATGAGAGGGGATCAAATTGTCATGCTGACATTTCCATGGATTTGCCAGAGACATTTATGTAGATCAGATGCATGATCCAACATGAGTTCACAGCTTCACAACCAATTTCACCCATTGTATTTCCCCTTTCTTTGGATAATTTCTTTTTTTCTCCATTTCTTATTTTTACCGGCCTTTTTTTTTTTTATTAGAATTTTTCAGTACAATAAAAGTATACAAAATTAAGAGAAGATTAAGGGGGGAAATATATAGAAAAAAGAAAAAGAAAGAAAGAGAGGGAGGGAGGGAGGGAGGGAGGGAGGGAGGGAGGAAGGAGAGGGAGGGAAGGAGAGGGAGGGAAGGAGGGAAGGAGGGAAGGAGGGAGGGAGGAGAGAGAGAAGGAAGGAAGGAAGGAAGGAAGGAAGGAAGGAAGGAAGGAAGGAAGGAAGGAAGGAAGGAAGGAAGGAAGGAAGGAAGGGAAAACGTAGAATATTGACTTCTGCCCTTCTTTCCATCAAGTAATTGCCATCTTATTCTTTCCCCTTCTTCTTTGACTCTTTTTAATCCAGAAATACATAAATCATCAATTCAGTCATCTTCTTTCCACAAAAAGTCCATATAAGGCTTCCAGACTTTTAAAAAAATGTCTTGATCATTTTTCCCTGACCCTCATTTTTCCAGTCTTGTAGGTTTGCTCCTTTTTTCAAATTATTATTATTTTATCAACATTGAATTATAAATACACTACAGCAGAGTGAAACAGCTTGATAGCTGTATCTACTCTTTAATTGTAGGTTTGCTGCTTTGTGAAAACGGCTTATGGGGAGAGGTTTCCCAACAAAGTTTGCCCAAAAGTTCTGGTTGATTCTTTCTTTCTTTCTTTCTTTCTTTCTTTCTTTCTTTCTTTCTTTCTTTCTTTCTTTCTTTCTTTCTTTCTTTCTTTCTTTTAGCACTGTTCATAGCATATGTTATATTTGTACCTAACCATGGCTGGGATATACACTTTTGAATGCAATCACCCAATGTAAGGCAACTTTGTTGACTGCACAAAAATGCATTGGTTCTCCTTGTTGGTTTTCCAAGGATGCACATTGGGAGGGGGTGAAACCTTCAGAGAAGAGCAGATTTCAGACTGGCACTGTCCTATGGCCTCTCAAGGGTAGCACTTTCAAGACGCCATCATTTGGGGGTCTAAAGAGTGCCAAAACGAAGAGCCACTCTGAACTGCTAAAGCAGATGGTAGCAAAACCAAAGGCATCTTTGAATTTGAAAACATCCAAGGCTAACCGTCTGGCCTCTACAAGAGCATTCCCTGGACCTACAGACAGCACCCTGTCTCCTGAGATTCCCCAAAGACCTTAAAACCTGGTTTTTGACCCAGGCCTGGAGTTAATTCGTTGTGGGGGGGAGATGGGAGCTGTTGTGCTTGGCTGTTTAGTCCGGGCTGTCTTTTCATTTTATTTAGGTTTTTAATTGTTTTAATTTAGTATTATATTTTCTAAGCTGCCCAAAGTCGACTGGAGTGGGCGGCTATATTAAATCTAATAAAGAATAATACTAACCCTCATCAGAGGTTCTTCAAACAGTAGGTCGGCCAAGTGATAGATTCCTTCCACCCGTACAGCTTTCAAATTTGCATTTGCCCAAATGTAATACTTCATGACTCCCCCGGATCTTGTCCAAATAGCGCCCCTCCATCTTCATCATGGCTTTATTGATGCAGCACTAGGCATTGTGAGTAAAGATTCAGAGGTGCTAGCTTTTCCAGGCATTCAATATCGCTGACTATCCAATATGCATTTTGGAATCTCTTTTCTGAGCTAGTAAATATTGACTGAATTACTTACTAAGATTGGCTCGATGGATTAACAACGAAAACAGAAAACAGGAAGGGCAAGCTCAGGGAAAACATCCATCCAGAACAATTCCATCAGCCATCCAAAGGGCCCCTAGATATCAGCCACTGGCACTGTTTGCTAAGTGGTTTTGTGAACAGCTTCTTCATTTCATGAACTAAAATGATGGCAGAACTTCCACTGGTTCCCATTAACTTCCCATTGGGAAGTTAAGCCAGAACCCACTTCTATCGGAACATCTTTCACAGTTATTTTACCTACAAAGATAAAGAGTGTTGTATCACTGATGGCCTAGGGTTAATTTTTCTGTAGAAGTTTTGAGAAGAGACCTGCTCGTTCCAGACAAAAGCCCATATTCTGCATATTGATCTAATTCGGTGCCATCAAGAAGTTTGGATTACAACTCCAACTTTTCACCATGCAGCCTGGGAGAGACTGAAGGGCACTCTTAGGGAGGGCAGCTGTATTGCAAATTAATATTTCTGGTTTAGCCATCAAGGGACTACTGGGAAGGTACAAAACAACACATGCTAAAGATAGTTGTGTCTGTTGTTTATTTCCTGCACTCGGTCATCAGAGGAATGCCATCTCTGAATGTATTTCCTTTTCCAGATATCATAGCTAAAAGGCATGTGTGTAGGAGAGAGAGGTGCAAGGCTACAAACATAGAGAAGCAGGTATGACTTGAAATGTTGGATGTCAGAGAAAACTCACGTCTATCCTATACAGTTATACAGACATAGGGAGGACCTAAGTTTTCCTTGCCATTCAAAACTTCAGCCACACCTGCTTCTCAGTCACTTGGAGAGACTATAAATACCTGAGCTCAGACAACCTAAAAGAATAGGCCTATCTGGGGCCTTCAGGCACCGACGGATGTCCTGCTCCAAGTAATCTTCCCAGATGAAGTTAGATGAGTAACTACAAGGGAGATGGTAGTTTCAGTGATAGAGCCCAATTTATAGAATTCTCTACCTAAATAGGCTTGCTTAGTGCCTACATTGCTGTCTTTTTAATGAAAGCAAAGACAATTCTTTTCACTTTCCCTAGGCTTTTTAGATTTTGATCCTTTCATTTTGAAATTTTCAGTATATTCATTCTATTGGAAACATAACTATTCTCTCTCTCTCTCTCTCTCTCTCCCTCTGTGTGTGTGTGTGTGTGTTTGTGCATTTGTATCTATTTAATTATTTTGCAGTATTGGTAAACTATTCCAATCCAAAAGACTCTGGGTAATGTACAACAAAGAACACAGATAATAAAACAAGAAAACAACAGCAATAAGTAACGACTTAACCATATGTATTTCATTAATACTAGGAGCAGATGGCTGTCCAAAATCATGAGCCAAAGAGCCAAAGACTTCATGAACTAAAAGGGCTTTCTGGAAAGCAGAGAGGGCCAATTGTCCTTCAGGGGACATCTTCTTGCATATTTCTTATTCATTTATTTATTTAAACACTTAAATAAGTCCACCCAGAGAACTATGTTGTGTGCTTGCTCAGTAATTCTATGGATGTCCTTTTGCAGAGATTTCAGCACTGACATTATCATGGGTTGGCATGGTAGAAATGGTCAGGGAGAAGCCAGTAGCCATAACACTGTTCCATTAGTAATGACTAGGTAAGTATGTGCCAAGGATGGGAAAATTTGTTTACAAACAGGCTGGTCCACCATCATCTTGGTGAATGCCTACAGCAGACCAAATGTATCAAATAGGACATTGTTTGAATGACGCAGTTATCTTTGGCTCATACATTAGTAATATATTAATGACTCTGGGAAGGTGCTGTGTTGGGACAGCACTGTGAAAGAATATATAAGGATTGTTTGCTGGATCAGAACTTGTCAGCCCTTCAAGGTAGAATAGACTAGGAAAGCAATGCCATGTTGGTCAGTATTACTTTTATTGTAAAGCTATACTAACAGAATCTTGCAAGTCTGAATGTGCTTCCCCTTCTCTTCCTTTATCTTCATGGGAACTAGGGAGGGGCTTGTCTGAGGTGTTTTCTTGACCTGGGCTCAAACTCCTCTTATCTGACTGTTGCCTTGGTAGAGGCTCTTCCTCTTGTCCCTCAAGGCCATTCCCTCTTTCCTCTACAGAATTATAGTCCAAGTCATTAGAAGAGTGCCAACAATTTTCACTAGACATTTTTCCTAAGCAACTACATATGATTTGAGGAATAGCTCATCTTGGTGGATGTCTACAGAAGATTACTGCTAGCAGACTTCACGTTGGGACAGATTGCATCAAGCAGGGTATGAAAGGCAGTAGTCTTTTTCTGGGTGGTTACTCACCCAGAAAATGTTATATTATGGCCTCCTGTCTCAGATTGGGGAGATTTATTGTAAGAGAGCACAGCTTTTGTCCTTCATTGATGACTGTTGCATCTCATCAGGAGAGTTCCCCCATGTGGGAACTTTAAAAAGAAAATTAAAAGCAAAAGGTAACAAAGCAGAGGTGCCTGTGTGTTGGATAGTATTGAGGACACCCAAGGGTAAATTTCCCACTAAGCTATAAAACTTATTGATTGACCTTAGGTCACTTGATCTAACCTGACTTTCAGGGTAGAAGATGATGGAATAAATCCATGTGCACCTTTCCAGAAAGCTTGATAAAAAGCATATAACAATAATATAAGCAATCAATCAATGATATAATACTCTTCATTTACAGAGAACTCTTCAGAGCATTCAGCAGGCCTTATCTGTGTTCCCTTAGTAACCTATACATCAGCCTCATAAAGTAGGTGGTCTAGTTAAAAGTGACTTGCTCAAAAAGAGCTAATAAATACATGACTGAATGAAGATTTAAAATTAAAACCTTGTGATTGGAATTATTACCCAATACTTCTTGACTGAGTTCTTGTTCTTGTTATGGGGCTAGTTCTCCCTCAGACCTGGCCTGATATGTCATGCCAGACTGTTGGGAAAAAGTCAGGTGAACATGACCGAGTAGTTTCACAGTCCTCTTCACAGGTGTAAAACCTGAGACAGGGGCTTAGTATTGGTGGTCATAATCTTCCTTCAATTATCCTGTTGCAGAGAAGAATTCAGAAGACTGAGAATAGAAATGAATGGGTTCCTTAAGCAAGACTAGAGGCATTCTCCAAATTCATGACTCCACTGGAGTCTTCCCTGGACAGGACATCAGCACAGAGCAGGGCTTTCATTCTTAATTCAGGAACAAATCGCACTTCTCCCCTCTTCAGATGACTCTGTACCTACATTCCTTGGTAAAGGAACTTAGGTTCCAGTGAGACCACTCTCGCCGTATGGCACTGTAGCACCATAAAATACATTGCAATTTTCTCAGAGCGTCCACTGTCATAACCAACTGCATCCTTTTTAATATCCAATAGAACAACTTCTGAGAAGGTAAATGCACACTCCTTGCAGAACCAAATCAACAATGGCCATCGCTTGATCTGTGCTGGATCGACATTCATCACTACGGACCATTCATTCAGTAACCATTCAAAGTTACGACAGTGCTGAACTTTACGGCCAATTTACGACCATTTACAACCTTCCCCGTATCCCTCAGTCATGTGATCGCCATTACAGTCATTACACATTATCCTGTACCTGACCTGTGTTTCTTTTCTCCCCCCCCCACACTCCCACCACCTTGCAGAGCAGAGATTGGAAAAGAAGAGATTGCAAGACAGTAAGCTGTTTGCTTTTCTACACATTGAAAGCAATGCGATCTCCCAGGGCTGGGAGCCGCAGGCACGCTATGCAAACAGGATACAGTACTCTCTTGCAATCTCTTCCCCTCCAATCCGTCTGCTCTGTGAGGTGGGGGGACAAAAAAAAAAACAGCAAGTAATTTCCATAGGCAATCCTTGTCTGACCCTCCCCCCATCCTCCACTACAGAGCAGAGAGTTTGGAGAGGAAGAGATTGCAAGAGAGTAAGTTGTTTGCTGTTTTACACATCAGAAGTAATGCAATCCTGCCGGCAGCAGCAAAGGGTAAGGCAAAGGACAGATTGCCTACAGAAATCACTTGCTTTTTTTCTCCCTCCCCCCACCCCCCACCTCCCCCAGAGAGCAGAGAGATTGGAGAGGAATTGATGTCAAGAGAGTACTGTAAGCTGTTTGCATAGCATGCCCAAGGCTCCCAGCCCCAGGCTGCCAGTGCAATCACATTGTTTTCAATGTGTTCAAGGCAGTAAGCAGGCACTTGAGTGTCCCAAAGGGCAGGGGAGTGGTTAGGAGGCAAACAAAGGCTGAAGGTGAGAAATTGACTAGTCTTGTCTCTTTCCAGCCGGAAAGCAGAGTTGCAGTCATGTGATTTCCCACTTAGCGACTGCTTTGCTTAGCAATGGAGTTGCCAGTCCCAATTAGGGTCATTAAGCAAGGACTACCTGTACTTAAAATCTCTTTGGAACCAGATTTTAAGTGGAGAACAATATCAGTGGGATGATATTGATGGTACCTTCTGAATAAACGTTACTCTTTTAGAACTTTCTGGATAAATATAAGGTCAACCTAACATTGCATAACAGACTAAAATTTGTTTTATCTGAAATTCCTCAATCATCATGGAACATCACATTGCATTATTTTATATGAGCTGTGAGGTCAAATATAGCTACCATCTATTGGGAACCAGGAGGGGCACTTTGTATCAGTTGAGTTTCATTCCACTTTAATTTTTACCTTCCATTCCTAGAAATTTGTTCAGAGTTCTCTCTCTTTCACTCATGCATGTCCATATATTCCTACAGGATTTTTTAAAGAAAATAACTTTGTCTCCACCTTATGAATAAATGAACAACTTTCAGCACTAAAACTAATGGACAGCTCCTGATGATAAAAAGACTAGGCACTGATTCTAGGATAATCATTCATGATCATTTCTGTAATCTTCTCCTCCTCCTCCTCCTCCTCCTCCTCCTCCTCCTCCTCCTCCTCCTCCTCCTCCTCCTCCTCCTCCTCCTCTTCCTCCTTCTTTGAAGTTGTCCAATCTTAATTGAAATGCAGACACAAGAAGTTTTCATGACATTTTGTAGTATTAGTTAACAACAGTGTTTCTCTGGACTTTGTCACAGCTCTCGTGATCTTTATAAATCCTCCTTTGGATGTATTTCCTTTACTTTCTTAACTAGTAACTTCTTTACTTTCCTTTATTCACATTAACTAAGTGTCTAGTTCTTAATTTAAAATTAGGCTTAAACCTAAAAATATACTATGCAATTATTTTGTATTCTAAGCCAGAGAATAACTTTTTGATGTATGAAAAACTGCAGCATTATGAGCTGAGAGCATTCGTATTTTGTATTCTATTCCCTCAATAACATTCAAATATAAAAATTATCATTAATTTCTCCTCTTTACAAATCAAAACAGCCCAAATTTTTCACCTTTCCTTCGCAAATATTGTAGATGTTATTTTACACAGTGAGGTATATGATGATCCACCATACTTTAGGATTAAGGGACTGATCCTCAATTGAAATCAAGTCCTAGATAGGATAAAATTAAGGGGAAAACAGTAACACTCTTTTAAAAAATCATTGAAAGGCTGTTACTGAATAAAGCTGAGCAAAACTCATCCATTATTGCTTAGAATGAGTACTAGAAACAATGTGTAGAAACTGTTGGTAAGAACATTTTGGCTACATACCTTTGAGCAAGTCCTTTCAAAAACAAAAGTCCACAAAATGTTGACCTTGTCCCCTCTAAATACACCACTGTTGTGTCCCTGTATTCCTATTTATCTATCTACAGTATCTATCTATCTATCTATCTATCTATCTATCTATCTATCTATCTATCTATCTATCTACCTCTATCATCTAAAATATGGTTCCAACTGGGTCAAAGTTGCCTAGCCTTGATTTGCAGCTTAATTAACTGTGACATACTCAGTAAGCCATCATTAATCAAACCATGGCTTAGATTGATATGCAAGTTGACACTTTTTGTAACTCTATTCAGTTATTTTTTAAATATAATTTTATTTCTCCAATTCTCCTTGTGAGTATTTTTCTCCCAGCTACTTGATTAAGTTGCCCCCTCTCCAAAGTTATTCCATCTGGAAAAGAGCCAATCAGGCTAGAAGTGTTTTTTTTTTTAAGTCATGAAAATTGAAAAAAACTGCAACCATGCAAGCAGGAGTATTTCTAAGGGAATTTAAAACTGAAGTCAAATCACAGCAAAATAGTCTCAGGAGCAGAAGAGAAAAATAAGCACATAAACCAAAAAAAAGACACCGATCCATGATTATTTCTTTCCCTTTTCAAAGATTGTGTTATAGAAAATTATATGATCCCATTATGTTTTCAAAATGAACAAGCCAGATCTAATAGAACCCCAAAGCTGAAATATAGTACTTCATTCTTTTGAGACTTTTTCAAGGGAGGGAGTGCAAAAATAAAAACAGGGTATTTTGGATGTGTGTTTCAGTTCACTTTATAGGCCATGCTCAACACTGCAGTGCTTAAAAGCAAGCAGGGTCCCTGTAGATTCTTCTAAGCTCTTCCATTACAAAAAGGGATTGACAAGCGCCTCCACATTTTTCTTCATATTTAAAGACAGATTCCCACAAGCATGTGTGACCATTTCCCCAAGTGTTCTCACTGTCTGATAGTCCATTACGGTAGTAAGGAGCAGCTGGCTGTTTCAATAACAAGCCAGCTTTATGTGCCCAGCGGTAAGTCCCCTAACCCTGAGAAGCAATAGTATGAAAGGGGGGTTCTGTTGTGTTTGGGGCGGGAGGAGGGTAAATCTAGAATCGTGTTGGGGTTTTGTATTTTATTTTATCTCTTTTTTTTTTAACTGTGCATTGGGTGTGTGGAACCTCATCTTCCATTGTCACCTTTAATAAAGTTGACTTCTTTTGAGTGAATTGGCTGAGCTGTTGAGTCCCCAAAGTTTGGTTTGGTTTCCCTTCCTGTAGTTTTCGCCAGACCCAGGGCAGGGTAAGGATTTCCCCTTCATTCTTCCCGGGGGGGCCCAGATGACTGGTGTGGAAGTGAGAAACAGGTTTGTAATGAAAGGATGGTGACAGCAAGGGGACCCACTTTTCCAGTCTCTGTTCATCCAGCAAACCAAAGTACCTGAAGTGAAGGCCAGGTATGACCCTGATGTGTCTTATTACAACTATATGGGCTGGTAGATTAGAAGGGACAAAGCTTAGATCCTACCTAAACATTTTCTTGCCTTTTACAGAGAGCAGAAGCACCTTCTAGAAGCCAACATTTACTTCAATTTTGTCATTAGCTCAATTTTCTTCTCCAATGCGAGGCAATCTGTTCTCAAGATCTTGCAACGTTCCCCATCATTTGCTGTCCTTTGTGGACCATATCACTGCAATAATAAAATTGGCCCTGAACAGATTTCCATACTGATTGCATTCATACGTCATGCTAAATCATGTAGCAAGCCACAGGGGCCTGGTTGATGCTGGGTTGCAAAGCCACCAACGAATTGCAAAGTTGATGGCTGGGTTCATATGCCACTTGCAGCCAGAACAAATCGCCATGTATCCATGATTGCAGTGTGTGAACCCAGAACTAAATCAGATTAGCCATAGGCGTTAATTAATGAATCCAGTTGATTAGTATTAAAGTATTATTAGCATTTAACTGACTAATTTGGAAGCTCTGTATAGTGAATGCCAAGAAAGCCTTATACATTTGTTCAGATTATTCATTCATTTGGCCTATGCACATTTACAATCCAGCAGTTCTCTTCCCTTTGTTTTAAGAGCTCTGTGCCTCTTTAGACATCATGTTCCTTCTCGCTAATAAGCAGAGTCATGCTTGCTAGTATAATTAGAAAAAATGGGACATGCAGTTCAGAGTTATTATCAAACCAGCACTTTATTATAAAGTTAGATATGTTTAATTTCTTGTTGTCAGCTTTCATTACGCCAGAAAAATCAATTTGCCACTGTCTCTTTTCCATTATTCAATCTTCTAATGAGCTAGCTTGCAGTCTTCTTAGAATCAGATTTTATGATGAATCACGCCATGGTTCTAGTGCTCACAAATCTACAAGCAGGATATGAAAATCTATTCTACACAGCACAGTTTCCCTCCTATTAAATATACTGGACATCGCAAATAATAAGTGGAAGAGGAATCTGGGTCTAAAAAACAAATGAAAGAAAATAATCTTCTGCCAAGAGTTTTGGATGAACTAACATGCTTCATCATTTCATTACAAATCAACCACATTTGCTTTTAAATAGCAATAATAATTGTAAGTAAAAGATGTGCTTCGCTTTGTTTGCTCTTTGTATTGTTTTATTACTGGATGAATAAACACACAATAACTAGCATCACATTTCCAGATTTCCCCCCCCCCACCCTTTGGTTTTGTTCATTTTAGATCTTGCTTTTGAAGATGTCCCCCAGAAGTGAATCTTCTAAAATGACCTTCCCTGAATCCACAAACATACATTATTTGTTTATAAACAGATTTATTATTACATTTTTTTTCTGGGTATCTCAAGGCACTTTATGTGACCCTGTCTCCTCATTTATCATCACAGCAACCTTATGAAAAGGTCACCTGATGAGTTCCATGCCTGAGTGGGAATTTGAACTTGGGTCTCCCTAGTTTTAGTCTCCCCATGGCTGAGGGGGGAGAGGCTTTATGTCTCACTAAGGAAGAGTCCAGATAGGGTTGAGAATTGTCCTGCTGTTCATCCCAAAAGGTCTCTGGCCTTTTGGAATATTTGAGTGGAACAATAAAAAAAGGCTTTTCTACAATCATTTCCACCCACCACCCACCCCATTCCAAGGGACAAGAGTCCTTATTGACTTTGGAGAAAAGAAGCGGGAACCAGCAGGATTGGTTCTTCAAGACCTATGGAAGGCAATTTTTTTCCACTATGCCACTGACTTAGCTTGCAAGTTTCAATGTCCTGGATGAAATTAAGGCTCCCAGGTAAGAAAGGATGCATCATCTCTCACTTGTCACTCAGTAGAAGACCTGTATATGTCCAACCCCAGTCCCTTGTAGGGCCCGCCACAGTCTCTCCCTTATTCTTTGCCAAGTTAAAAAGAAGAGTAAGGATTAGCAAACATTAGCTTAAGCAGATGTTTAATTTTCAAAGTATATTGTGAGCACTGTCACAAAATGGTTATTATGATAGGCATCACATTACATCCATTGAGATCCTCAGGTTAAGTTGAGTTTAGGGCTATGTCTTTGATGCTTTCTTGGCAATAGGACAGAAGTGGGTTGCCACTGGCTTCTTCTGCATGGTTGATTGACTTCATGTAGGGAGATATGGAGATGACCTTGGGGAAGCCATTCATCACCCATTAAGACAAAAGGGTAGAAACCTTTCTTAAGCCTAGGGTGGCAGGAAAGTATTTGAAAGACACTCAGACTGGCTCCCCCCGACTCAGAGGATATAAGACTGAGGGAAGGGAAAACACAGCCAGACTTCTGTTGAGGTTCTGTTTCTATCATCTATTTCAATAGAGTTCTGGTCTTCCTGTAGAGTCCATTTCTTGATCTGCTCTACCTCATAGGGCTGACACTTCCCAAGCTAGCTTACCATCTTGGCATTTCCTAGTTGGTCTCAAAGTAGTAACTAGTTCTAACTCTGCTTAATTTCATGGTCAGCAAGGTACTGTAGACAGCCTCACTGCAACTAGAAGGTAAATTGGTGATGTTGCTTCTCACCACTATATCTACACCAATGTTTCTCAACCTTCGCATCTTTAAGACATGTGGACTTCAACTCCCAGAATTCCCCAGCCAGCATGCTGTGTGAATTCCTCAGGGAGGTGCCAGTCTCATCCTCTTGTTCCTCCCATGCTCTTCTGGGGAATTCTGGGAGTTGAAGTCCACATATCTTAAAGTTGCCAAGGTTGAGAAACACTGAGCTATACCCCTTTCCCACAGAACTCCCTAGTTTGTTTATTTTCTCTCTTGTAAGTCTGCAGTAGGATTCCTGTATATGAAGGGACTGGGGTTTGACATATACAGGTCCAAGGAAACACTGGTCTACAGCCATTTGCTATATTTTATTTTCTAGGAATATTTATGTTGCTTATGTGGGATTAGGGTTGGAAATAAAGGTGATGGTGAAGTCAGATGCCTTGCAAAATTCCACTTTCAATTTAAAAAGTATACAGTATTGATGTGATGGAATGGAATTATGAAGGCCAGGCTCAGGGAGATAAACATTTTCTTAGCTCCCCAGAAGAGCGTGGGAGGAACACGAGGATGAGACTGGCACCTCCCTGCGGAATTCACACTGTTGTGGCTGGCTGACTTTGGGAGCTGGGGTTTTAGTCTGGGAAGATTCTTGCTAGAGGTTGTAGCTAATAAACATAGCTGGACTGAATTTGCATTGTCTCTTGGAGTTCCTTGGGCTAGGCCTGAGAATTTAAAACATTTTAGCATCTCTCTTTAGATTTCTTTTCAGAGGAATTTCCTCAGTAGCAAGTTTAGTCCTTGGCACCTTGAAGTTAACAAATATCTGGGAACAATTGATCATGAAGTATCTTAGCCTCAAACCCAGGACATTTTGTTGAAGTAGACAACACTGGAAAGGATGGGCAGTCTGTTCTGATTTATAAAGCAGCTTCCAGGTTTCCATGTAGAGCCTTTTGATTCAATATGGGACATGTTAATATCTGAACAACGAACAAAATACGGGTAGTTGTCTCTCTGCATTTTGTCAGCTATAGATAACACAAGATCTCTGAACAATTTCTGGCAAATACACAGGGGAGCTGTCTTATTGAACAAAATGCTGCGTACATCAAGCCAGCTGCATAGAATAGGACTGGATATGAAATATTCTGATCTTTTGAAAAACAGCGGGCCCATATGCATGGTTAATGGAAAAGACCTTAGCTTGCCACAGGCACACAGACCCAGGTTCACTCATGACATCTCCAGGTAGGACCAGAAAGTGTCATCTCCCGTCATGACACTCTAGAGAACTCTCCCCAATGCATATGGACAGGAACAGGCAAACTTGGATATTTTTTGTTTGTTATATATAGATATAGATATCAAGAATCTAGGTAACGACAACATGCCTCTGCCTTAAGTCACTTCCTATTCAATCTTCCCACAAGGATTTTTAAGCATGACGCCTGTTTAAGGTGACCGTGTTTCTTGTCTCAGAATGATAGAGCACTATACTACTGATGATCAGCAATCACGCCCGTCAATGGGGCTGTCTGCTGGGGAGGAGGGCATCAAAAGAATCAAAAGCAGAGAGGGCATGTTATGGGTTTCGTCACCTAGGGAGCTATGTTTGGTGGCCCGTAGGCAGGGGGCCTTCTCTGCTGTGGTGCCCACATTGTGGAACTTTCGTCCCCCAGAGTTGAGGTTGACCTCATCACTTCTGAGCTTTCAAAGGTCCCTCAAGACTTGGTTATGCCAGCAGGCCTGGGGACCCCAGGGGACAGGTGAACTAGTGTTGTGGCTCCAGTATTATTAACATCCCTCCATCTATTATTTTATTTTTCTGTTTTAATTCTCCTTTTATAGGTTTTCTTTTTTTCTTTTTCTGCTCTGTTTCTGTTTAGGTAAGGAAATATCTCTGAAACGATGACCCAACGGGTCACGGGTTGTCTGGTGCTCTTTAATAATTATTGTATAATGTTTTTAGGCAATGTTTGTTTTATGTATTTATTGTTTTATTGGCTTGTTGTACACTGCCCAGAGTCACTTCTGGTGAGATGGGCGGCCATATAAATTTGATAAATAAATACATTTGAACTTGCTAGCAACTGTTGCTAATAGCTGTAAAGCAAAAAGATGGGCAACAGAAGTCCTCCTCGAGTCTCATCAAGGCCAGCAGGGTCTGCGAGGGGTGGGGGGCATCAAGATAGTCAAGATGGTAACCGCAACCACATAACCAAAGACCCACTGCTTTTCTCCATGTGTAATGCATGTAAAAAAGGGACGGGCTTCCATTGCATAGTTGTGGCTGCCATCTTGATTCTTTGGATGCCCCCCTCCCCAGCAGATGACCCCATTGGCCGGTGCGATCGCTGATCATCAGTAGCATAGTCATTCTGAGACAGGAAACACCATCACCTTAAATAGGTGTTTTTCTTTTTAAGCTTCATGCTTTAATTGTGATGGGGAGGGTTCTTTATTTTTTAAGCTTCATGCTTAAAAAATAAAGGACCCTCCCCATCACAATTAAAAGCAAAACATGCAACAACAACAACAGCAAAAACCCCAGCCTTCACCATGCATCCATTCTAGCTCCGTGTAATTTACATTGGGTGACCACAATATTGCAATCATGTGCATTCCCCCTGAAAAGTCTATGTTACTTCTGGCCACCAAGATGTACCCACCACTTATGCAATGCCAAAATAGAAGTTGTTGTTCTATTTGTTATATTTGCCATGCATCCGCTTCTCCCAACTTGGCACCCTCCAGAGATGATGGGACTGTACCTCCTAGCATCATGTAAGGAAGTGACATGATAGGACTGAGATGATAGGGCTGCTTTGATCCTCCGTTTTTGCCTTCCAGCTTCCCTTCCAGAAAACTAGTGAGCCTTTCCAAAGCCGCATCACAACTTGTCAGTTTTGCTTTGCATCAACTTTGGGCCAACGAGAAGGAAACTGGCAGAAAAGCCCGCAGTAGAAACACTGGCAGGGTACATGCCAGAAATACTACCCAGAGAGAGAAGTTGATTTATAGCATCCGTGTATCCATGCCAAAAGCTCTTTCTGTTGAAATGTGTCTGCACAGTTATTTTTCAACTCTGACAAATGATGATAAACAACAAAATAATATTTGCAAGCCTACGAAACAGAAGTAGGGTTTGTACCAACTCAGATACAGCAATTGTGAGATAAGGTTCTACTCTGGGTGCCATTTAACATATGCAATATCTTGTGGGCTTAAGAACTGCTTGCATTCTTCTGTTCCCCCCCCCCAACACCCCTCCCAGAAACGTTTTGCTTTCTTTTGCTATGTTTTGTTTGCAAGCAACAGTAAGAAAAGCACTGGGCACACATGCGAACCGCAAGGTTTGCTCAGAAATATGACCTCCACATCTGCAGCTTGATACATTACATTCCTCAAATCAGTTCCCAGCAAGGAAATGGATTTGACTGTCATGCCTCCCCAGAGGAATTTCATTAGCGGAGAAGATCTTCCACAGAGTAGCTAACTCTGCGAAGTCCTACATGTGCGTCTGGCAAACCTGAAACTTCTGGAAGGGAATTCCAAACCTGGATCTGCCCAAATCAGATGAAGACCAAAGCAAATCCCAGACAGTTAAGGGCCCAGGCACAAGGGCACTGTAGTCAATAAGGCTCTGCAGGGCTTTGAGGAGATGCCTTCAAGAGAGCTTCTTGAGAAGTTGAAGCACCTTCTCAGCTTGGTCAAGACAGAGCGCCACTCCATTGCAAAGCACCAACCGCATTGCTCTGATGAGCAAAAGAGACTTCTGAGCATGCGCAGCACACCGGGCAAGTCCAGCAAATGGATTTTGTTCAGTAACCACCTTATAAGAATGCAGCCATCATCTCTGTTTGGAGACTTGAGTTTGTTCTCAAGCCTGACCTTTGGCATTGCTTACCATTGGAAGTGAGTGTTGGGCTGTACCCTAGTTTTTGGATCTAGCTTGATACAGAATAGATTTTTCTTTGAGAATGGGCATGCTTACATGCTTGTTACCCTATCAAACTCACCCAGAGGTGATGCATAATCAACACTGGCCTTTCCAGACCATGATTTAACAGCCAAGCTCACTTATTGGCCAACAACAAATGGCTCCTTCGGCCCCTGAGTTGCACATCCAGCACCCACACACGTCTTCCTCCTGTAAACGTGAAAGACAATAATTGCTGGTGTTGGTATCCATGCCTCTTCCTGATGCACAGTGACAGTTCTGTCTTTAGGCCTTCTTACTCAGCAGGCCATCAGCCCGCCAGGGCAGGCTCCTACGGGGCTGGAAGATGCGTCCACCGAGGCATATTGTTTGGTCAGCACAAGCTGCCCATAAAAATGTGAGACACTACTGCTTCTGCAGCAGTATTCACCACTCAAAAATGGATTTCTTCATGGGAAAGACTGCTCAAGACTATAATGGAGGAAGCAGGGGCTTAATGTGAAGGCAAGTACCTCGTCATGATGTCGAGCAAGGAGCTTGATTTGATTCAGTTGGGGAAATACGCCGTCTACTGGAAAAGCTTGAAAAAAAAGAGAGGGGTGGTCTCTGTCATATCCCCGTGCTAGCTTGCAATTCTGAGGCCCTTGGCACGAAGAGAGAATACAGCAAAATCCTTTTCCTTTCCTTCAACAGGGGTATTCCTTAAGATCTGGAGACAGAAGGCTCAGTTTGGTGTCGTGGTTAAAGGCTAGAAACTGGGAGACTTGAGCTCTAGTCCTGCCTTGGGCATGGAAGCTGGCTGGGTGACCTTGGGCCAGTCACTCTGTCTCAGCCCTAGGAAGCAAACAACAGCCAACCCCTTCTGGATAACCTTGCGAAGAAAACTTCAGGAACTTGTCCAGGCAGTTGCCAGGAGTCAATACTGACTCAAAGGCCCCCACCCCCGCTCAAAAAAAACCCACATATTTTTCTCAATATGTCCTGTCTCAGTGTCCTTATTAATGCTTAATCTGTTGAACTCAGTGGCTTAATAAAGGGGCCTATTGGGGGAAAAGCCAGCAATAAATATATTTATTACAAATAAATAAATGTTATATATATCAAAAATCTGAATATAACATATAATGTAATATATGTCACACTTTTATTTTTATATATGCATTGTTCATTTAATATTTATTTAATTTAATATTTAATTAAATCATTACATTTAATTGAATGATTTCATGTAAAATTAACATAATCGTTTCATTTAATTCTCTTTCGAGAGAGAGAAGAAAAAAGGAAAGAGAAAAAAAGAAAAGAGAAAAAAACAGCTCATCTGATCATTTGAAATACTGAATCATACGTGGGTTGGGCTCCCCATATAGGGGACTTAGGGCAATTTTCCCCTAAAAAGATTCTCCCTTTAACTCAAGTGTTATTCTAATTTCTACGCCTCCAACATCTTCCTTCCGTCCCATTTGGCTACCCCATTCTGTCTCTTTCCCTTCTCGTTAGCTTCACACACTGTTGACTCGGTCTCTAATCAGTTACTCCTACCACATCTGCTTGTCTGCACTCTGTACATGGGAAGAAGCCATCCCAGTGATTGTGCTAGCCCAACCAAAGCCCACAGCAATGGAGTGGCAGGAGGGGGACAGTAACCAGGACACCAAAAAGTTTGAGAAATGCTGGGTCACGGAATACCAATGCCATTTTACGAGCCCAACTGGCATTTCATTTTGGCCAACACCTGGTTCAGCTGTATATCTGTAAAGATGCTGAGTGATCTCTGTGTTGTGTTTTTAGAAATAAATAAAAATCACATAGGATACATCCTGTGTATAACACAGAAAGTCTTAAACCTGCAAGAAATGACAGCAATAAATCCATCCTGCATGAGGGAAAGCTATACCCCTTCCCCTTAAACTAGCGCTCTTAATCTTTTGTGCCATTGCAAAAAAATGTAATTAAATGCAGAAAAGACAATACATAGATATAGATTACAAGGGAAACCAGTTATGCTCAAATACTGTTATCAAAATATTTAAAAATATCCAGTATGGGCTTCTTCATTAATCCATTCCATCAATAACAAGACAAGCTAAATTTCAGTTAGAGATTAGTAAAAATACAGCTGTAATCTTTTCTCCCCCATCCATGTTCCCAGACCCTTTAAAGTCTGCCTGTGGACCCCAGATCAAGAAACTCTGCCTTAAACATCTACTAGGATATGGCCCATAATCTACTTTCTAGCAGCCATATTGCTTAAGAATGTGTAGAGCAAATTCAGGATCTGCCTACAGTCTCCTTTGGGCCTTTCAGCACTTCTGGAGATTTTTTTAAAAATTAGGCCAGCAACACTTAAACAATTATCTTGACTGAAAATCAGGAGGAGTATGGTAGCATCTTTCCTGACTCACAAATGTTATTAAAATTTGAACACCAGTTTCCTTCTGATTTTTTGCAACTGTAGATTAGCACATCTCTCCATCTACGATGCCACATTGATGGATTTACTCAGATTGCTAGGAAGGGCCAACTAAAGTTTCTGATGGGCCATTAGAAGCAGCTCCAGACTGTGAGCAATTCAGTACATGGGTAATAGAGGAGACAGGAAAAGAGGCCCTCTGTTTTTAATTGTTTTTAAATTAATTGTTTTTAATTAATTGTTCTTAAATGATCTCACGCCTGTCTTGAGACTTCCAGAAAAGGTTAGGATTGAAACAAATACACCAGTAATAGGTTCAGTTGATGTTCAAAACCCACCTGAATAAGAGTAACTCTATTTTATTTTCATTAGGACCGGGCAAAAATTATTTCATTCCTGCAGATGTTTCAACTCGAGCTGGATATAAATATTCTTTCAACATTCTCTGCCAAATTGTGAGCAGAGAATTAGGTGGGGAATTTCTCTAAGGGAACGAAAAATGCTTCGACAAGAATTCCCTCTTAATAACTTCACTTGGGGTTAATGGAACATACGTACATATACATACATAATCTTTATTGCAGTCCAAGACCAGTACAAAAATAAATTAGAACAACTTTTGTCTCTGTGTGTCGTTGAGTCAGTGTCGACTCCTGGCAACTGCCTGGACTAGTCCCTGCAGTTTTCCTGGCAAGATTTTCAGAAGTGGGTTGCCATTGCCTCCTTCCCAGGGCTGAGAGAGAGTGACTGGCCCAAGGTCATCCAGCTGGCTTTGTGCCTCAGGCAGAACTAGAACTCACAGTCTCCCAGTTTCTAGCCCAGTGCCTTAACCACTAGACCAAACTGGATCTCAAACAAACCACACAACCCAAAAATATAATAGCATTTTAATCAGTTTAATACACAGTGTGCTGACAAATCTGAATATGATATAGCCTTTTAGCTAAAGCACAAACTTGGCAATTAAAAAGGTGATTTTTGGACACCTCTCACTTAAGAAAACTTCTAAGTAACAATGAGCAGATTTTCCATTGGGGGTAAATTGAGAACATAGTTCCTCATAGGATGGATCTGTTAGAAAAACATGTTTAGGGTTTCAGATTCACCAGAGGCACAAAAGCATGGCCTGGGTGCTAAGGGTACTACTGGTAATGGTAGTAATGATCTTGAGAGACAGGAGGAAGACCCACAGACTAGGCAACGATCAGATACATGGTCAAAACACTAGGTTAAAGAAAGGATGAGCTAAGTAAATCTTTTTTTTTGTTTGTTTTTTTGTTCTGCTAGCCCCCAAATTTAGTAGTGTGTGTAAGCCCAATTTAACCAAGATCAGATGGGAGGTGGATATGGAGGTAAAATCAGGTCTTTGGTGCTTCAAAGATACAGAGCAACTCTTGTTAAGTCTGTTTCTGTAATGGTATGTTGGGAATGACCTTCAGAGACAGGAGGAAGGGCCACAGACTAGACAGCGGTCAGTTAAGAAGCAGCTGAATCTGTAGAAGGAATTGGCAAAGTTTCAGAAGGGACCCTCCCTAGTTTATTGGGCTCTAAAGGTGACGGGGCAGAGTTGTACTTTCAGCCTTGCAAGATTCTGCTCATGTAGCTTTACAATAAAGTAGAATTAGTTCATCTGACTGTGTTTCTTGTCTGGACTACCTTGCAAGCCTGACCTTGCCAACAAATGTTTCACCAAAGACACTTCAGAATCAAATTCTCCTTCATCAAACTGAATGAGTTAGATCTGATCTCGAGAAACGGATGGGTTCCTTGTGTCTGAATAGCATCCATGCCCAGTCCCCACCCATATTTCCCATGAATGTCTGGTGATTAAACAATCGGGACCCTGCCATCTGCAGCAGCTGACTGGCAAAGAACAAGCAGCCTGTCTCTGGCTTTCAGCAATGGCAGGAAATTGGCCATCTGTAGCGGGTCCCTGAGAAGAAGGAAGGGAGAGATGTAAGGGATAGCAGAAGTTAGGGTGCAGAGAGGTATAGCCCCCAACTGAGAAACCTGTGCAACCCTTAAAGCCCAAAAAGATGGCCTTTATGTGGTTTAGACATGACTGTTGACCTTGTTTGCGATTGAGGACTATACTGGACTCTTGGTGGCCTATTGGGGAATGGATATCCCTGGCTTATAAGGTTGGTACCTACCTTTATCATAATACATTCTTCTCAAAGTAGGCATGGCTGTGTAGCCAGGAGTAGATGGTGGGGCTCTCTCTTGCCTCTGTTCCCCAGAATTACTGCCCTATCCTTTCACACCATGTTCTCCATCCCACCAGCCTGGTAAAGACTGGGAACAAACAACCACAGAACAACAAACCCAGCTTGTTGAGCTGCAATCGTTCAATACCTGGGCCTCCAAAGCTATGGACTGCAAATCAACCATTAGACTCTGATCTTCCCACTTTCTGGTCTAAGAAGAACCTCTACAAACATTCCGAACAGCAATTTCTCACCAGCCTTCAGGGATCAGAGAAGGGAAGGGGGTGGACAAAGTCTTGTCCTGTTTGTGTTATGTTCTATTCCCCTCTCCCCCCCCCCCCCGCTTTCTTTTTTTTTAAGCAAAGTGTTCATCGGGGTGGTAAATTAAAAAGATCCAGAATTTATTGCCTGCAAGTTCATTGGCTGAACATGCCGGCTTCAACCCAGTTACTGCCAAGAGAAATAACTTGTTCGGCATATAAGCTAGTGCCATTCTTTTATAACAATTGCTGGGTCATCTTCTATTACCATAATTTTTAGAAAGTATTTGAAAGTAGGAAGACAGCCATTCAAAGCTAGTGTATTTTTATTGCCCTTTTATATTTTCCTAATTCGTAAAGGTTGGAGAAATAACTGATTAGTTAAAACTTGTTTACTCAGGTTTAACAAATAGGACTTTTATGCCTATCTATTTTACTTCAGCAAATCCCATGTTTAATAATTAGTTGCTGTTTACTTACCATGCAGTCCAATAACTGCCTAATTAAATATGGATTTGCAAATCTTAATTTAAAGCAATTCCAATACTGGCAGCTGTGCCAAGCACTTTCTGTCCCAGTATCATTTTTCCCCTTTTGTATTACTGTCTTTGTTTGTTTCCAAATATACAAACTGGGTTTTAATTGCAGCTGGAACACCCTTGTTTTCTCCCTTCCCCCACCCTACAACAAAAGGGGACGAGGCCTTGATCTCAGGGCTCATGAACCACATCTCCAAATAGTTAGTAATGGTAACTATGGTAGTAACATTACCACCAATGAAAATTTGCTACTGACATTTGATAATTGACCCATCGTTAGCCTTCAGCCCGTAGTACATTGATTGCAACCAAAACGCCGCTACAATATAACACAAAAATATAAAATATATTCTATAGTCAATAATGAGAGTTCATCTCCATAAAGTCAGGAAAGAAAAGGGGAGGCAGAAAGGAAACGGAAGATATTTTGACCCATTTAACTAGTCATTGAGGGGGTTCGTACATTGTGGGAGAGCAAAAAGGGGATAATTGATTCAGACAACTGAATCCCAGGAGCCTAAATTCAAACCCCACATAGACCCACCCAGGCACAGAATTAAGCTTACTCCACCAGTCAACCCATCTGGGCTAGCTGATCTTCCCAAAAAAGGGGTGGAGGAAAAAAGGGGCTGAAAACAACAGGCCTCTCCATTAAAGAACTCTCCCCCTCACTAGCAACATACAACACACCTCCCCAGCACTTTTCAACTGCAGTATGCATGTATACAATTCAATCCAGTTTAGGAACTACCTGACTCCAACTGACTCTGAATGGATCGCAATAGATTACCATTGAAAAAAACAATATAAACCAAAACAAGATGGAATCTACAAAGACACACCCAACAAAGGTCCCCATCCCTTTCAGCCCAAGGCCTGGGAGAACCACCAGGTCTCAAGGCTTTATGGGACATCAACACAGAGGGGGCCACATGGATTTCAGGCTGATCTCATTCCAAAGGGGAGGTGTCACAACAGAGAAGACATGCTTCCTGGGTCCTGATGGATGACACTGTTTAATTGAAGGGACCCGGCATTCACCGGCCAGGCAGAAACCATGGGAGTTAGATAGTCTCTCAGTTAATTTAGCCCCATGTCATGTAGAGTTTTATAAGTAATAACCAGCACCTTGAACCACACCTGGAAGCATACTGGCAACCAATCCAACTCATGGAGCAGAGGTGTCATATGGGCATATTGAAGCGTGCCTCTGCATTCTGGACTAGTTGAAGCTTCCAAGTGGTTTTCAAGGGCAGTTCTATGTAAAGCACATTGTAGTAGTTGAGCCATGAAGTGACTAAGGCATGAGTGACTCTCTGAAGGACCTCCTGATCCAGGAAGGGGTGCAACTGGTACATCAGGCAGACCTGTACAAAGGCCCCCTTGGCCACAGCTGCCGCCTGCCCTTTGAGTAGGAGCTGTAAGTCTAAGAGGACCCCCAGATTGCATACCTCTCTTGAGTGGGGAAGGACCACCCCATCCAAGAGTATAGATGGGATGTCCTTGGATCTTGAAAGATTGCCAAAGTAATTCTCTAGGTCAACTTATACCTAGCATAACTGAGGTGGAGTCTCCTTTTCATGCCTCCCTGCTTCCCTGTACTCTTGAGATTCTTAACTCCTTCCCTTGACTACCTTTCAGCTTCCTCTTGTTCCAAGGTCTGTTAAGCATTCTTTCACAGGTGGGATGGCACAAAGTTCCTTGAGAAATTAGGCAAGGATTCTGCATTCCCCCAAATAGTGGCTCTTGTATGCTACCAGAACCATCAGTAAGAAGATTTGACTATGTAACTGGGTTAAGCATGTAGTTAGAGCAGATCTACAATCTGTTACATTCTTGTTCTCCAAATCCTGTCTTATGGTTAAATTAGATGTGACACCATTCATATAAACTGCATTCATCCAGAATAGAAACTTGGCAATGTTTGAAACATTTTAATCCAGGTCAGTAAGGGGAAAACATTTGCCTTCTATTTGCATTAAGAGGAAAATTCCCACTGGCAGTTTCTGAAGCAAAAATGGCCAAAGAAGAACCCATTAATTCCTTTCTAGGAGCTCTGTAATGAAGTGAGCCACTTGATCCTGAGCAAACTTGACAATTTATTATATTTCTATATAGTTGAATCTACCAAAGACTCATAGTAGTTTGCAGCTGATAATTACTCATGATACAAATATAATTAAAACATCCAAATTAAAAGTAGAATAATTCACTACATTATTTGCCAGAGTGGAAACAAATCACAAATGTTGGTCCTCCCCTTCTTCACACAACTTCCCAGAAGACACCGAGGTTACATCGGACCAGTTTGCTATGACTCCAACCTAACAGATTGTACTTAAGTGATCTTTCACATGTACTTTGCAAACCACAATGCTATTTCCTGGGAAAATCCTAAGTGCTCATAATCATCCTTTTCTCATATTTTCTCCTCTTATTATTTTAATTCTTCCACTCCATCGTAAGTTGTCATCCTTCACCATGGAATAAGATCAGCTACTTAAGGCAGAGTCGATGATGATGATAACAATGATACTGTCAAGAGACATATTACCTGCAATATACTAATTTAATGCTGAGCATAGGGCATGCTTGTGGAGTAGTGGAGAAAAGCAGTTTGCACATGGTGTTTAGATGCACAATTAGTAGCTTCTGCATTATTGCCCTAAGATCTGATAACACCAGTGAAAAGGGTAGCTAGATGCTTGCAGTAAGATGTAAGCAAGATCTGAGGCAACAACTCTATTATTATACTTTCTTTGAACCAAATTTCTTGAAAAAGATCCCCTCGCACAATAACAGTTGCTCTCCAACTCTGTTCACAAAGTGTTGGGTATATTATATTCTCCCATGTGTAAATGTGCTTGACTATATCCAGCTGTACTGTACACACCAGTGAGAAGCTGAAATCACATTATATCTTGTAGAAGAATGTGAAGATAAGAAGATAACCTTGATGAAGGAATGCAGGATCTGTTAAGGGAGGAAAAATGACAACTTATTCCTGGGAAAGGGGAAAGTTTGAGAGGGAAGCTCTAAATAACCCACCATGATTTTGCTTGGTATAAGATGGAGTAGAAAGAAACCCCAGCAGGCTTTCAAGATTCTGTTATTGTTCCCTACAGCAATAAAATAGCATTCCTGGAATCCTTGCAGTGTCTGCTTCCTGACCTACCTGAAGGGCTGACACTGCTTTGCTTTATCCCAACCATAAAGGCAGGTCTGATTAGCCCAGGGTTCAAATGGCAGAATGTAAATTGAGTTACCTTATGTCTCCTCTGAAGGAACATAGGATGCTCCATCAGGGTGAATTAAGCCTTTGAAGTACCTGATGCTGATAACTTAGCAGACATACTTGCCACAACAGAATTTTGGAGACTGGCATCAATTCACATGAAAAGTGAATTGCTAAGACTGGGGCAAAGAATCTGTACACACACACACACACACACACACACACATTGTTCTTGGAAGCATAGCATCTCCAGATTAAAGAAGCTTATGAAAGCTCAGTGTCTTCTAATGCTGGTTGGCTCTTATCCACCAACAGAATACAACAAATATGAGTACCTGCACTCACATTTTTAATGGGGCAAGAATTTTGGCCTTCAGGCTTTGCAAAGGAAATGTCTGGCAACCAGAGAGCCTCAGAAGATGCTATTCCAGATATGACTGCACTGGCAAGCAAAATCAGATGCGTCAGTAGACAGCCAAATTTGAGGGCTGTGAGGACAAATGAAATTATTATTATTATTTCTAATATGTTATAGCCTCCCAGTGTTTCTCAACCTTAGCAACTTTAAGTTGTGTGGATTTCAATGTCCAGAATTCTCCAGCCAGCATGCTGGCTGGGGAATTCTGGGAGTTGAAGTCCACACATCTTCAAGTTGCCAAGGTCGAGAAACACTGTAGCTGCCCAACTCCAGTAGACTCTGAGTGACGTACAACCTCCCCCACCAAAAAATCCATAAAAACACATTAGACATAAAAATACACAGACCAGACTAAGTGATTCACAGCACAAATCAAGCAAAACAGGGGCCCAAAAATGCAATAATACATCAAGAGAGAAAGCAAACAGCAAAAAAGAGCAGAAATCAACCCTGATGGCAGAGTGAAGAGAAATGGATGATGGTATTGAACAACCTGAATATTTGACAAGAAGGAAGGGACATCCATGGAAGGAATGGTCAAGAAAGTCAAGATGCTGGCAGTGATCCTGTGATCAAGACCACCATCTCCTACTCCCCCCACCCCACCCCTTCCAGTTGCCCTTACAAGGAAGACTTCTTTCCATAATAGGATTTCTCTAGTGTTGGAATAAAATATAGAAACAATTTTGAAAAGAGTCTTTCCCAAAAGCTCCTTTAAATAATTCTATAAGATTTTCCAATCTGAGGTTTTGAGTAATTTCTTTTAATGTTATAGAGCTAGCAAATCACGTCTGAGCATACTCTAGGCTTCTTCTAGAATGTTTTATGCAAACATGAATAAATATTCATCAAAACAGATCAGTATCAGGAATCTCTCAACTATTTTCCCCCTTCTTTTATTCATGTCTTGTTTGAGCCCCTACATTATTAAAGCCCAATATATCTTAGCATTCCCTTTTGAATTCAGCCCCAGAGAACTTCAGATTTCATTATACTTAAGACAATTCCTGGAAGTTCAATAACTTGCTCTGAGCATCTATTCTGATTTATTTTTTATTTATTTATTTATTTATTTATTTTGCACAATCGCTTGTAACGTGTGCATCTGGCTTAATGAATAGCCAGAAGAGCTGACCCTTTTTTTAAAAAAAAATCCCCAAAAAGCCATTATTTATCACTTGGATCAATGAAATATCTCACTCTAGGCAGCAGATTCTCCTACACCAAAACTTCATTTTTCCAAAGATTCCCCCACTTGTTTAAGAGCTTTCTAATCTTCTACCTCCTTCTGAGGCTGCTACAACATTTCTTCAGATGGAGTTTTAGCTGACTTTGTGACTGGAGATGACAGAGAGTGTGTTGTTGGTATTTTTATTTTATTTTATTTTATTTTCTTCTTTTTGTAGCTTACTTCATTCCTGACTGCCTTGGCTTCTTGATCAAAAGGGGAAAAAAATCCTTAGAATTGAATTGAAATGTGGGCAGCGACTGGAGATAGATGCTCAGTGAAGGACAGAAGAATTACACAGTCAGTTGCACCCTTACTAATGCAAGAGCTCTGAACTTGTCTTGAGGATGGGGGTAATTTCTTTCCCGTCAAACTGAATAAAACCAGCAAAAAAAAAAAAAGGTAGAGTGAATTTTTGGCATCAAAATGGCCTTTTTGATGGGGAGGGAGGGGGGCTTCCTCTCCATTACAGGACAGCATCTGTTACACGTGCTGGGCCCAAGTGCTCTGAAGTTGAGAGTTATTTTAATTGTGTTTCTTTTATGGCCCAATATCTAACATTTTGGTCTATTGCAGAGATCATAATGCAAAGCTTTCTGTTAACAACAAAATTGCCCTGTCTCCCATCATGAAATGCACTATGACAGCCAATGGTAATGAAGAATAATGCTACATATATCATGAGATCTGGATTGATATTATTGTGACTTATGATTTGAAATGCTCGGAAATGGTGTAACTGAAGGTTGAGGACCTGTGATGACTGAGCAAAATCTGGTCTTACAGGAAAAGGAAAAGAAACAGTAGGAGTAACATTTATGTAGATAATACTTTCTCCATCTCTCTTGTATGTTTAACAGCTTAAGATGAGCCTAATGCTATTCCCCCGGCCAAGCAAACAAATGAAAAGAAGGTTCAGCAATACTGAAAATCATTCTTTCTTTTTTTTCAGAAATTGTTGGCTGTCCATAAAGAAGAATTTATTTATTCACTTATTCCGCCTTCACTTCCATTTGCCCTTGCTTGCCTTAAGTAGCAGAAGAACCAAACTGGGTCACCGGCATAGTGCTAAAGTATCCTGTTTGTAAGCAATCTCTTATTGGCTAGGGACGTGAACTGGAGTTCAGTCACAGAGGGCAAATTCTGAATAAATGTTAAAGAAAAACAAACCCTAACAGTAAGAGCATGTAGACAGTGGAATCAGTGACCCAAAGAAGTGGTGGGTTCCCATTTATTTATTTATGACTCCTGGCAACTGCCTGGACCAGTCCTTGAAGATTTCTTGGCAAGATTTCAGAAGTGGTTTGCCCTGGCCTCCTCCTTCCTACGGCTGAGAGGGAGGGACTGGTCCAAAGTCACCCAGTTGGCTTCATGCCCAAGGCAGGACTAGAACTCATGGTCTCCCAGTTTCTAGCCCAGTGCCTTAACCAGTACACCAAACTGGCTCTGGGTTCCATGACATGGATGTTTTCAAACAATGACCAAACAATGACCAAACAATGACCAAACAGCCATCTGGCAGTGATGCTTTGATTCTGACCAGAGCGATAGACTTCATTGCCTCAGTAGTTCCTTCCAACTCTATAGACCTGTTTCTAGGACCCCAACAACCCAACCATCACTTCTTCTAGTCAGTAGAATTGCATTTTTGTGCAGGGATGGCTGCACCTGTCTTGTGGTGGCCATTTTTAAGCGTGCGTGCACACACACACACACACACACACACACACTACAGCTGCTACAAAAGAAGCAGGGAAGTTGATGTTTCTACCCAAATCCCCTTTCCTTTTTCGTCCCCAAACCAGGATAAAAAAGAAAAATATCCAGAGTGGTCCCCATGCGGTCCCATGGGGACTGAAAATAGCCAGAGACCTATTTTAACACAGGTGTCACCAGGATTTTCTCTCAATCTTGGTAGAAGGAAGGGGTAACTAAGTCTACAGACCACAGTTCATGCAACATAGCTGAGTGGGTAGTTAGCTTAGCCCTAGGTACAACTGGGTCTATTCAGGGCTAAACCTAACCCTTTAGTGTCTAAATGATTGGCCCCTTTTTGAAGTTCTCACAACAGGAGAACTGCACCCATTTTGCCCCACTCAAATGTGTCTTGGGTGGGCTGAATGTTAGACACAATTTCGGTCATGAAGAAGAACACAGTAACAATAAATGACTATCATTCTTTAATAACACCTCCATAAGCTGTCTGAGTTCTGGTTTATTGTGCTGGCTCATTCTGCCCAACGATAGGACTTTGCCCTTCTCCAAGATTGGTGCTTGTATTGCTCTTCATGCTGCTTAAGCCTGGCAGATAATGGAGCTTTTCCGTAGTGGTGTTGTCTCATTTAATTGCAGGTACTTATGAAGAGGCCAAGATTTGAGACAATCTTCTTTTATGTCTTTGGCCTTCATACTTTAGAACTGGGTTACTCAGCAAGATTTGTGACATAAATGGCTGGTTTATTCTGAAATGATTTCTTTACTGAAAGATTTCTGCACTGTGTATAATATCTTGTGACTTCTGACTCATGTGATCTTTGATTCATTTTCACTTTGGGTTGTTTTTCCTCTATTGGACTCAGCATCGTAAGGCTGGGGTGGTTAACAAATATAGGAACTAAATAATGTTGAGATGGAGACTGGGTACAGGTGGAGAGGAAGAGATACAGTATACACCTTTCTTTAGATTTGAAGTTTGTTTGCTGAAGGCTACCTGAAGTCTGTTTAGAAACACCAAACTCTGAGTTGATGGCTTAGCAATGATAACTTACAGGATAGGGATTAAAACAGCCTTCCCCAACCTAATGCCCTCCAGATGTATTGGACTTCCACTACCTTAATCCCCCCAGTCTCCAGTTGGTAGGAAGGAGCGAGGGGTACCATGACTGGCTATATGAAACAGGGACTGGGGACTGGGGGACTGATTTCTCTCCTCCTGTAGGATTAGAAGTACACGTAGAGTGCTCTGTACGTGATACAAATGATGAAGTAATCACTACTTGAGTGTCACAGAGAGGCCAGTAAGAAGAAATGAAGCACTGACCCCATGAAAAATGCCCCGTGGTCACCAAAACAATTGTTAACACAACACCCTGCATCTGGAGATCGGCTTCCTCAGATTTTGTTGACTTGATTTCTTTGCGAAGAACTCACCAAAAATTTGCAAAATTTCTTCACCGGCAGGGTAAGAAGAACATGAATTTCATTTGCTTTTAACATTGAAACATGTCTCCTTTCAGGCAGTTCCATGTGATTCCATCCCATCTATCTTAAGCAACTTGTCCTCCCAAACACGCTGACAATCTGTTGGCTTCAAATTAACATTGCAGGTCCAGGGTAATGGATGACATTGTCTCTTTCAATAGAAATGCAAGCATAAGATGACAGTTCCAGATGCAATAGCAGCATCCCTCGTTCTTCATTCAAGAAGAGAAGGGGCTCCCAGTCACCGGCAAAATAATAGCCATGAATCATTGTATTAAGCTACTGTTTTGCTAGCAAAGTGCTAGCAATAAGAGGTTTAATTTTTAGTTGCTCTTAAGAGGAAAATAGAAGCAAGGAAGAATGACGTGCTGGGAAATGTTATGCTGACCAGTACAATTTATGGCATTTCATGTCTGAAAGTCATTCTTACTTGGGCATCCATCAGCTGCAAGCACAAAAAGAATAAAAGCTTCTCTCTTTTTTTTATTCTCTATATGGCAGCGCTGAAGAGGCACCCAGTTTCTCTCTTCCCACTCCTCCCAACTGTTCTGTTCCCTTATCCATCAGGTTCTTCCTCTAGTTTTCCCTGTCTCCCATGCCAGGCACCAGCTTCAGCATCCTTCTTTCTCTTTCTTTAATTTGCCAGTAAAACAAAGTTGCCAGTCGGCCCACCATCTTCGTTTCTCTAGACAACAGCTTGGTGGCTCTGTGGTTGGTTTGTGTCATTCCTATCCCATGTTTTCTCTGTTACGAGGTCTCCCGTTATTTTATTACCATAATAACAACCCTGGAAGGTGGGCTGGGAGAGAGACTTGTCCAAAGTCACCCAGCGAATTTCCATGGCTGAAGGTCATTCTGGTTCTAGCCCAATTGTTTACTTGCTCTATCCCAGTAGGTGTCTGGGAAATCAAGATGTAGCCCCGTGAAGGTCATTTAATCTACGCAAGGAAATGTGTTAGGGTCACTGTCTGGTGGTGAGTAAGACAAAGAAATGGTGCCAGAAGAGAGGAGAGGAGATGTCAAGTCCACGATGTCCAAAACCCAATTCAGAAGCATTCTCACACAACCAGGCTTGGTTCAGAAAAATACTTCTTTATTAAGGGGTACATGTAGCTTGCAAACAGCACATTGCTAAAACTAAATCCTTGGGTAAACTTCCCTCTATTTATCCCCCCTCCCCTTATTGCCTGGCGTCTCAATTCTTCTCCACCTGGTGGTGACCTCTTTCCTTCCTCCCCCTCCTACACGAGCTCCTTCCTGGCTCTTTGGGCCCCAGCTGCCTTGCCGGCAATCAGGCCAGTCTAAATTGCCCATATATGGTTAAGCTCCTTCCCACCTCCCGTTACTACTCCTATTACAACCTTTAACAGCCAACCCCCCCTTCTCATTTTCAAGTGGCAGAAACAAATCAATCCAACTCCCATCGAATGCAATACAATGGAAAACAACAATAGTTGGGTGATGCAGGTTCTGACAGTAGAGTAGAGTAGAGTAGAGTAGAGTAGAGTAGAGTAGAGTAGAGTAGAGTAGAGTAGAGAATACAGAGGAATGGGATGGGACAGGACGGGACGGGACGGGACGGCACGGGACGGGACGGCACGGGTTGGGATGGGATGGGATGGGATGGGATGGGATGGGATGGGATGGACTTCTAGGGTGGTATGATACATGTCACTGAATCTGAGTACTAACTGGGAAGTAGTCTCCTCAACCTACACCTGACTGTCCAATCTTTCCAGCATCACCAGAGATATCCACAGAATAGACATTGTGCAATACACATACCCAGATCAATTAAAGGCGAGCATGTGCATTTGCACAACTGGCTAAGCCTCATAAATGTGAACCTTCCTTCTATATGTGTGGCTTAGCCAAATGTGCAAATCAACCCCACTAGCTTAATTTCCTGGTCCTCCTGGATCTCTCAGTGCCTTCTGATAACGTTGACCATGGTATCCTTCTCAGCCAGTTTCAGGGACTGGGAGTGGGAAACATTGTTTTCTGGTGGTTCTGCTCCTTTCTCCGTGGCTGTTTCAGTCAGTGTCAGTGGGGGTCACTCATGTTTTGGTCACTTCCCATTTGGATTGTTGCAATGCACTCTACATGGGGCTGCCCTTGAAGACCACCCAGAAGCTGCAAGTGGTCCAGAATGCAGCGGTGCATGCAGGGGTGAACGCCTCTAGGCTTACCCACATTACAACCCTGTTGCACAAGATGCACTGGCTTCCAGTTTACTTCTGGGTGCCATTCAAGGTGCTGGTCATTACCTTTAAAGCTCTGCATGGCACAGGACCATGCTATTTGTTGGACCGCCTCTCCCCGAGAATATCTGTCTGTCCCACTAGATTGGATAGGATGGGCACGCTTCAGGTGGAGTTGAAAGCTGAAAAGTGCCATCTAGTGGGACCTCAGAAGCATGACTTTTCCATGGGTGCCCCTACCTTACGGAACACCTTCCCCCCAGCAATCTGGTAGCTCTCTACCCAGCACTGGGGTGGAGTGGTGGACCCTGCAGAGAGTTATGGGGGCACCCTGGGAGGCTGATTGAAGTTTTTCATTTTTTATATGTTTTTATGGTTTTTATAGTTTTATTGTCGTGAATTGCCAGAGTTATTTTAAGATGGGCGGCCATACACATCTTTTAAAATAAAATAAATAAGTAAATACATTCATGGTTCAATGCACCATGAATACCCAGGAAATGGATTAATTTAGAGATCTAGATAAGCATGTTTATTTGCATTTATTTTTTTATTTGACGTAGAAGGCCATCCAACTTCATAGTGACTCTGCCTGGTACACAATAAAAAAATCACTACTACATAAAAATACAAAGGTGTTTTTTTTTAAATACCTGGATGAAGAAAAAACATCTCTTCCTAAAACAGTATACTACAGAAGACCCACAACTCAGTTTAATCCAAGGCTTGGGGAAAGAGCTAAGTTTTCAGGGCTCTTTTGAACATAGGTTGGGGGTGGGATGAATCTCCGAGGCAAGCACAGCCTTTAAACTACTTTTTTCCCCAAAATAAACATATGTGGACTTCTTTCTGTCCCTAAAATAATTAATGTGACCCTGAAGGGCATTATAACTGTAAGGTTATGGGTACTGATCAGCTGTCTAAAGTGCGAATAAAAAGGTAGAATTGAACCCCAATTGTGAATTTCAATAGTTCAGTGGACAATCGAATGCCTCAGATTTCTTAGATTGCACAAAACTGTATGAATCCAATTGCCAAAGACCTTCTTCCTAATAGATGACAAATGGGATAAAATCAAAGATAAGAAAACTCCAGGTAATTGTTGGATCAGCATCACTACACCTAAAGAATTGAAGGTGGGAAATTCTATAGGGTCTCTACCTATCCTTTTATAAACATTCACCCAGTGAAGTATTTAAAGTTTCTTCATTCAAATTGCAAAGATAGGACTTCAGTTTCAAACTCTGATCGTAGAGGGGGATATTTTTAAACATCAGACTCTTAAGCCTGTGTGCTTTAAGTCTGGCTGGAATGACTTGATTAGCAGTTTTAAGTCTACAACATCAAAGCTATCTGTCAAATAAGGTTAAATTTAAAATGCCATTCTTGCTAGCTATCTCATGCTATCACAGGAACACTGTGGGGTGTAGAAAAACAGTGCTGTTTGGTAAGAAGAGGTGAACAGATGTCAAGTAATAGCCCCTTGTAGACCCAGAGCCTTCTACCCATCACAGCCAGTGATGGACATACCAGTCATTTTTATTTCTTATATTTAGAAACCCATCCATTTTGTTTAGCCCCATTTCTATATTAGCTTGAGCATTTTAAAGGAGCATACTAAAAAAAGAAGTTTCTTTCCATTCCAAACATAAAACAATAAAATAGGGACTGTAGATCTAAGTTTATAGGGCTTAAGACAATTGATTAGAATCCAAAGAATTTATAGCAGGAGATAAACATGACTGTGTTGGTAGAAGTAGATGAATTCATACACACACACTTTGCTTCCCCTTCTTTTTTGATGTGGAAAATGGAAGAAGTAAAATACAGAAGAAAACACACTCTGTGTGCTATTCACTACTTTCATGCAAACAATTACAGATTCCTCTCTCTTCCTTTCTCCTTCATGTATATTAATTACAGCACATAAAAAGTAGAGACATCAAACACCACCAAGAATCCGAAAGCATTTATTCTGAGCTCTGTTATCCTGTGATTTTGCCCTCCTTGTCTCTCTGAAAACTATGCCATCCATTTCCATATCTCATGTTCAACTAATATTCATTCTCTGGAGATACATCTCAGTGACACCATTCTCGGTCACTCCCCTTCTGATTTCTACCACTCTTTAAATTCTCACTTAGAGAAAGAAGAAATCCATTATTTCAATATCAATGTATCTCACTTCCACTTTTCTGCCAAGATCCGTAGCAAGACAGAAGCATCTTTTGAAATCTGAGCTTTCCTAAATTGTCTGATAAAATGATAAACATGCACATTTTAGGGAAAATACGCTCCAGAATGTATGCAGTTGCCACCCCACAATGATTTGTACTGTTTTGAAACCCAGATTACAACTTTTCTAGAAATCAGTTTATTTATTTATTTATTTTATACCTTTCTATCCTGATGCAATGAAAAGATTCTTGACAGCCTCCATAGAATATAAAAAGCCATTTAAGCATCCGTGTACAACCTTCCATTAACAACAATAAAAACACCACCAACCAAACATAAAATAAAGCAATAAAAACAGAGGTTAAAGCTGACACGGTACAATCTGGAGAAGGCTGTCTGAAACAACTCCATCTTTAGAAGCTATCAAATTACGTAACTCAATAACTAGCTACGAATTTGTAAATCGGATTCATTACAGCCACATAACACCTAACGTACTACTCTACACAAACCATAATGGGCATATTCACATTAAATGCTTAACCAGGTTATTACGTTGATCCATTTTCTGGGTTCACCAAATATATTGAATCAAGAACTGATTTCACACAACACACAAGACCACAAAGAACCCTAACAATATAACCAATGAAGCTTACCGTCTTGTTCAGATTCAAGGTTCCTAGTTAATTACATTATGTAAAAATAGCCTATTTCCTCTCTTTCATTAGCTCAAATCCTAATAAATGCTCTAGAAAATATATTGAATGCTGTATATACTGCAGATCAACCACAACGTGTGGCTGTGCAATGTGATGCCCCATAATGTTTATAGGAATGCTACTTTCATACAGTTTTGACTGTTGCATATCTTTTCCCAAAACTTGTGAACAAGGAGGGAGGCTATACATAGTCACAAAACTGATCATGGAGAATTCTGCCAGACCAAAATACGGAACTGAAAAAGATACAATTTTTTCATGGTTTGTCCACTGCTAGTGGTGACATGTAACCCAGTTTGCCAGTCAGAGCCAAATGGACAGACAAGCCAAATATAAATTCTAAAAGGAAAATGAACAATGAAGTCGGGTAGTCCGTAAAGGGGGTTCCTCAGAAAAAGACAAGGATCCTCTTTGTATCTCTGCCAGTGATATAACCAGTCCCTGCGGTTTTTGTGGTTGTCTAAGAAAAAAAAAATACATCTACAAGATCGCTTAGGGAGTCCAGTGTGGAAGAACTACAAAATATGGGTGAGACTAAGAGTTCATTCTTTGTATTGCAGCGCTCTAGTTTCCCCGTTATTTATTTTCATTTAATTAAATATTTTTAAGAAGTTAAGTGGGATACAGCTCGCCTAGTGAATGCTAGCAAAACCATCGGCAGGCGTATTGCCACCCACCAGCCTATTTTTCCAGGATACAACTTCTCCCATGTCTTCACATAGTTACACTACTGTACAGATTCCCCCCCCCCCCCACCAGAAGGTGTCCATAACTCATATTCTTAGCTTAAAACTTAATAAGGGTTCCTAGTTTTTTAAAGTGATCTATTTTATGAATCATAAGTCATTAATAATACATTGGAAAACTCTACTCTCTATGACATTCTAGATCTTTTGTTCATTTATGTGTATTACTCTTTCATTTTACATGTCTTTTAACTTTCTTTCACTAATTTTAAAAAAGTTGCCCATAAAGTTTGAGTTATACCCCATTTTTCCTCCAAGACCTCAAAGCAGCTTACCTGGGGACCTTCTTTTTAGCCCCACAACAGTTCAGTGAGGTAGGGTGAACTAAGGGAGAATGAAATCCAAAGTAAACAGAGAGTTGAGTGAATCTACAGGAGAACGAATCTGGAAGAATTACTGGGACAGATAGAACTCGTTCTCTTCAGCCCATCTCACTTTTTCAGAAGCGAGTTCCACCCTGTTTTCACATTTTTGGCACTAAAAAAACTTCTTGAATAGGTATATGCATTTAATACATTTTATGGTAAGATAGATTTTTAAAATATGAATCTGGGGGCCTTTTTCAGCCCAAACTCCACTGCAAGACCAGAAAAGCACAGCTCCAGAGGGATGCGTCCTCATCGAACATGGAACTGGAGGTGCAAAGCAAGTCAGATGGCTTCCAGAATGCTTAGTGTTCCATTCCATTCTTGTATAGATACAAGGAAACAATTGACCATTTAACAAAAGTGTGGTGTCATAATGCAAGCAAGGGCATCAGAGCCAAGAATGTAATAAATGTCTTGTTTTCCCTTCATTGGGCTATAAATAACAGTTAATGCAAGCATGATGTAATCTGACTTTACAGTAATGAAGGCTCCTTGGGGAAACGTTGGCCCAGCTCCACTGCTTGCTGCAAGCTGTAGTACCTCTGCAGCTAGTACTGGGTTCAGCTGCACAACTGGAATTGCACAGAGGGCAGTTTTCCATGCTGGCCCAAACTGTGAGAACTTCTAGTAGTTGGTAGTAACTAGATATGGAGAAAGGTTCATGGGGACTGGATATGGAGGAGAGCTCCAGGAAGCCTTCTTCTCTGCATGCTTATAGAATAGTTGTGTCAGGCTCAGCCCAAGAACAACAGGGAAACAATCTAACCAAATTCAGCATGTACCATATAGACAGAATCTTGCCAGACTAAATCTGTATTATGCTAACCTAATGGATATACCCTGGGAGATTCTAGGGAATGACTATCCTAAGTCTCTTCCTCTTCCCACGCTCCTGCTCTGGACTGTGTTGCCTCTTGTTTCCCCCACTTTCCTCCTGGAATGCACTCCCTCCTTCCTGAGAACCTGGTTCTCTACTCCATTCCATCACATCACCTCCCCCTTCGTAGATACATTCCATCGCAAGTTGGGATTTAATCTGGAAAAGAGATACTCATCTCAGGCAAGGCAGAGGATTTCCCTATCACCACATTAGAAATTTATGGTATAACTGAAGTCAGAAAATTGATGTTCTCCAAATATTTGTAGGGAATTCGCACAATCCCTTGTTACTGGCCATGGTGCCCAATGAAGTTGAAGTCCAAAACATCTGGAGAGTCTCCAGACAATTTTGTTCAGCATTAGACTATTGCCAAAGGATCAGCCATCAAACTACTAGCTCCCAAATTAATAGAGCTAGATGCATCATGAGTAATTGAGGTGGGGTATGCTCACTGGAAACTTCCCCCTTTAGTTGATTTCTGATCCCATATCCTCCTTCAGCTTGTCCAAAGGGGGAGAAGTCTACCTTGATGTTGCAGAAGGGATGATTAGTTCCACTGTGGCAAACCCACTGTGCTAAATCTTTGAGACAATAGAAACTCATCTTTGGTTCCTTGTCCCATAATTTTTGCAATTATGGAGATGCTTCTGGTGCATTGATAATACATCAGCATTTTCCAGCTTGGTGTGGAACTATAGCTCCTATTAATCAATAAAGGAATACCAGTGGAGAGCTGTAATGGCATATGGGAATGACCTTGGGAGACAGGGGGAAGAGCCACAGCCAGGAGAATGATTGGAGAAAAGGCAGGTGAGCCCGCAGAAGGAACGTAGATGTGGCAAAGTCTCAGAAGGACCCTCCCTAAGCTTCTTGGGCTGTAAAGGTGATGGGAGAAATATACTTTCAGACTTGCAAGATTCTGTTAATGTAACTGACAATGAAGTAGAATTAACTCATCTGGGCATACTTCCTGTCTGGACTACCTTGCAAGGCTGACAAGAGCAGAACAAAATTGGTAAATGAGTAGGGGAACAGAGAAGGGAGGAGCTTCTCAAATAGCTGTCTAGAAGTTGTGAGATTCTTCTCTTGGCTGCAGAAAAGCCACCGTTCACTGTCACTCATGCTAAAATGGAAATTCCCACTATCTAACATCAGGCAATGTGCTGTCCATGAATTTCTATCAATACTTCAAAAAGCTCTTGTGCAAAATATAGACTTCCCTTTTACAATGATCATTTTTCATTTGCAGTTAGTTTAACTAAATAATCAGCCCTGAACTGAATTGCAAACCAAGTCCAATCATCATTTAAAATTTACACTTTTTACATTTTACAATGCAGTTTGTCAATAGAGATGCATATTCAAAATCAGGAAGTATATATATATTTTTTAAAAATGGGCAGATTCTGAAAAGTGGGTATAGGTGTGCGTGGATGCATGTTTCTATGAAAAAGGGCATACAAAGTAAGCATATTAGGGGCCATATTACCTGAAAATATATATACCATTTTGATGCAGCTTAAAAAGAAGTGCAGAATCAGGATGCCATAAATGTACAAGGCTAGAAAAAAGAAAATCAGCAGAAATGAAGTTGAAAGATTTGTCCACTTCTGCTCATAAGATGACCTTTTGTAAGCCATCCTGTCTCTTAGCCCAGCTGTTCTAAGGTCTTTTGGGTCAATTATCCATGAAATATATCTGTTCTTGTGTTTGCTGTTTTTATTATTTTTACTAAGTGATCCTGCTTTTAAAATTCCCCTCTTGTCCTTTGATTTTTCTTTTTTATTTAATGTTGCACTTTCATACAGAAAGAGAAGAGAAAAAGGAAACGCAAAGAGGAGTAGAACGTCTTGATGGAAAAAAACAGGACATTCATCGCAGGTGAGTGTGCCTTGACCTCCAAAGGTGACTCTTACATATCTTTTCAAATAAATTGAATAGAAATCAGTCGGATTTGTCCCTCAGAAACTTGGGTGTAGGACAATTCATACGATTGGTTCATAAACTTCAATGGGCAAAGTATTCCTCCAGTATCTTCCTCTCTTCTCTTTTTAACAGGGGAAAAGCAGCATTTAACCATCAGCCTTATTCCCCAAAGTTCTGATATTCACTTCTAAGACTCTTTCTAATAGTTAACAGGAGATTCAGTAGGACGAGGGAAGGAAGAAAACCAACGTACAAAGTTGTCTCAGGGGTCACTTTACCTGCAGAACACTGTACATTTTTGTCTTCCCAAGTAATTAAGGAGCACAAATCCAGGCCTTTGCCTTTATTATCTGTTCGCCTGACTGTTTACTTTGCTTTAGTCCAATCAATTCCAGAGAGGTATCCTAGTTTTGAAGAGCTGGAGTTCAAATGAAAATCGAACGGTCCTGACAATACAAAATCCTTTGCTGGGTGGGCAAAATAAAGACCACCTTTTTTGGGTGGGTGGGTGGGGAAGGAAGAGCCCCTGCAGACAGCAAGTCCAAGTTTGGCTCCAAGGGCCAACGTTTGAGAATTCACCCTGGATAGCAGAATATGAAGCTCCAGGAGTTGATGGTAGCTCTTGTGGTGAAAAAATGTTCAATATGACAAGGCCTATAAAAGTCTTCTCCAAGCTGAGTGGACCAAGCAAGATGCACACTTGGGAATTCCATCACTCCCCTATTCTCCCTTCCTGGTCTTTTGGGGGCAAGGCTCCACCTCAGTATGAAAGCGTAACAGTGTGTATCTGCTCAACTGTTCCAGTTCAGCTGGGAAAAATCACAGAATTTGGTGCTTCATCCCACCCAAAAAACGTGTCCCAGGAAAATCCCAGGATGTGGCCTTAATCCTGGCTATCAACCATGGTGGCCACAACTAGGAGGAAAGCACACAACAAGCAGACAGCACTTCTTTATGGCCATTGCTCTTCCTGCAAGTAAACAAGTAGCGTTACACTAAAGCCATTAGCAGCTAACAGCTAATAGTATGAAGGCGGAAACAGACAGTTTCTAACCGTTATAGCTATTGTTCAGAATTTTGCAACCTTCTTGCTCTTAAGTGTTAGCTGCTAATTGCTTTAGGATTTTCTCACAATTTTAAATATTCCTTTTATAGTTATTGTATTATATGCTGGTCTTTCATGGTGTTTGGTCTTGGACCATAAATAAATGTTGACTGGTTGGTTGATGGATTGATCGATACTAGCATCAGCACTGAAGGGTAGAAACCAGTGTAAACCAGCAAGATGTAGGAAGGGTTAGCAGGTGTGCTCAAGCCACCACCACCGCAAAAAATAGATGCCTGTTGGGAAATGTGCCATAAGCTTTTCACTACCTTGTGATGGAGATTCATGATGGGGAAAGGCAAGTAGGGTCCAGCCAAAAGAGCTTAGCATCTTATGACGCTCTGAAATCTTCATCCACAAGGCACACAGAGCTGTGGATGCAGAACAATCTTTCCCACATAACTGGCAGCTTGTAATCAACAACAGTTTCAGAAAAATGACAGGAATTGCCTTTCATTATTTGAATATATTTCTTAGTTTGGGCTGAGATGAACCGCCAAGAACAACATTTAATGGAAGGCAGATTAATGAAGTAACTCTCCATCACCCTCTCTAATCCCCATGACAATTCCATATCTACCCCATCATACCATTCTCTCTTATCCTGAGCAAGGAGACATCTGGAAATGCCTGTGAGGCCGATATGAGCCTTGGTGTCATTTTTGTAATATACTCATAGAGCTGTTTGTTATTGGTATATTATCCTCCCTTTCCCATTTATTCCTTTATGAAACAGATTATTTATAATTTAAAGTTAAATGGGTCAAGATTCCAAGGGATGGATCCAGATACCCTGATGTTGTAGAGAGTAAAGAGGATGGCCTTGAGGGAGAGAGGGGAGAACCATTATCAAAGAGACAAGAAGGAAAATATAGATTAAGTCCAGGGCATGTAGAAAGTGTGCACAAACCATTCACATGGATATATAGAGGAGGGTGAACACAATCAGACGTGCAAGATTGTGTTATTATAGCCAATCTAAATAAAACTACTTTTTAATCTTCCATGGAGTCTATTTCTCGGTCTGGTCTGCCTCATAGGGTTAACATATGTCCATGCTACGTGGCTTTGCATTAGGGAGTGAGAGTGAGAATAAGCATATATGGGACAAGGACCCATCTGCAGTTTTTTTACATGAAAAATCTCATATAAAACAGAGAAACATTGTTGAAACCAATAGAGTCTGAAAACATAAGAAAAGCCCTGCTGAGAAGCCCCAAAATTTCTAGTCCAGTGTTCCCTTGCTGCAGTGGTCAAATAGATGCCTCCTAGAAACTTCATGCTGCTGGTCATGAATGCAATGCCTCTCTCCCACTTGTGCTCATCAACGATGGGTATTCAGAGGCAACCTGGAAGTAATGGATTTGTCTTACCCTTTAAAATGGGCTGCATTATTGCTAAAACTTAAGCCAGTAAATTTCTCTCTTTAAGGGCTGCATTAAAAGAATCCTCCTTTTTATCTCCCCTGAACCTGGGGAAAAAAATGGATTCCCCGACATTATTAGTGGCTACAGTTCTGTGAAAAAGTATTTGCCCCCCTTTGGATTTTTGATATTTTAGTATATCTTTGCTGTGGAATGTTATCAGAGCTTCATGCAGATCCTACGGATATAGAAGGCATCTCAATGAACAAAGGACATGTTTTCTGGAAGAAGCACAGAGTTCAACGCTGAGAAGAAGGCCAATGATTTGTTTTGCAAATCATCAGTTGCAAAACCATTGGTTGCAAACCATTGGTTCCAAATTGTGGAGAAAGTGGAGTGTTGTTCCAGTAAAAAGAGTTGACACTCAGAAAACAGCCAAGCAGAAAACAATACTCTAATCAAGGAACTACCAAGGAGGGAAACAATCAGGCAGACAAACAATCAAGCAGAAAACAATACCCTAATCAAGGAGCTAACAAGGAGAAAACCACAACCCCACCAACACTGGCAGGACAGGCAACTATATATAAACAGGGGGCAAACCCCACATCCACTAGAACTGATGATGTTACCTAGTCAGGTAATGAAACGTCTGCAATCAAACAACCAAGCTCAGAGAGCACCAAAGACTCCACCTGAAGAAAAAAAAGTCTATCAATAACATTCCTAGCAGTTAAATTCCATCTGGAAGAGAATCAGTCACCAACAAGAGGGATGGTGCAAGACAGTGAATCAATCTGGGTAATTGTGTTCAGAGAAATCCACAGCTTTTCAAAGAGTTATCTAGTTTAAGGAGCAGGGCTCTGATTTCACTCCTAGAAGTTCTGTGGTTTGTTCCTTTCTGGGGCTCCCAGTCAAGATGACCCATGGCAAGCACAGGAGGTGCAGTCTGCCAACAGAATCCCATTATGATGATGAAGGAAACTTGATCCTCGAGATGTGCTCGACATGAACATTTTCACCCTGGGTGGAAGAGAGGAGATTCCTGTTCAGGAAAGAATTAAAGTTACTGCATATTCCAGGTTGAAATTCCTGCTTCCAACACAGTATGAAATGGGATGCTTAGACAAATTTATTGGGGAGGGAGACAAAATTGTAGTAGGGAGGTGACCACTATCAGGGGACTGTTCCCATTTTCCTCGGTAGCTGCCCATTCTTCCTGGGAGAACTGTCACTTTCATTATTTAAGCCTAATGGCTTGGAAGGATTCCCCCCTCCTCCCCCGTTACTTCTTATCACCACCCTCAGTTTATCATGCAGAAATGCCACTCTGAGATTTACTGTTCATTTCTCAGGTTCAATATCGCAGGGAGAAGCATCAGCTGACACCCAGTGGTGTTCTTAAACAAATGCTCCTGTGTGAAATATGTGTTGCTGGGGTTTCCCCCCACTCAGGGAGTGACATGACAATTGTGTTCTACTCGACTAGCATTTGAACAGAAGAGCATCAATGCATGCCACGAGTTTTCACCTAAAGTTTGAATTGCATAGTCTGAGAGCCCAGAATTAAGGCTGTTGTCTCCTCCACTATGCAGTGCCAGAACCATTCCCCAGTTTCTGCCAGATTGTAATGACTAACATGACAGAAGGGGAAAATAATGAAGGACACGACCTATAATCGGGTTAACTGTACCTTATTTTATTGAGTTTTTGTTCTGAACCTCTCCCTTTTCCCAGTACCCAACTTAAAAAACACCTCTGGCCTTTAGCTTGAAAGAATTGGCCTGGGGAGACATTTTTGGCATTCAGAACAACCAATAGCATCAATGGTTTATAAAGGAAGCAGCAACTCAGTTTGCAGGAAATGAGAACAACGTCTAAGCTTTATTAAGTTGTACTTAGAAAGGACAGAGCTATCAGTTACAGTCAACAGGGTCATAGGGATCTGTAAGCCACTAACAATCCTGTAAAAGCCATTGTGGTCATCTTGGCCCAATACAAAGAGATCCCAAATCCATGAAGGCCATGCCTTTATTATACCAAATGAAATCGTACCAAAAAAAATGGATTTCAATGGATTTGCCAACTTGCAAGAACTGTTTATCAGGCAAAGTTTAGGGAAGAGGACTTACCAGAAGAGCCACATTTTTCACCTCCTGTTCTCGAACAACAGGTTTGAGGAAGAGTTGTTGAAACCATCTTACATGTCTAAATGGTGTTGTGGATTGCTGTCCCACTTTACACTCCATAATAATAGTTATTCCAGTCTGTTTTTTCTCCTATGCATTAAGAAATCATATAAACCATTTTATAACCATTTATGATTACAACATCTTGTGACCTATGGAGGATTTCTATGCCTCTTCCTCTACATCTAAGAATTTCCTTGCAGTGAGAACAAGAAATCCTACACATTTTCTTGCATATCACTGCACCCCACAAGCCCTTCATTACAATAACTATTTTAATCACTGGTTTCTATTTATTTATTTTATTAGCTTTGATCCGTAGCAGAAGCTCTCCTCTTATTCCATGCTGGCTAAGTTAGTTCAGGAGTTGTTGATGAAAGTGTTGCAGGGGTTTTTTTAGCAAAGAAATGGGGGGGAAATTCTGATAAACTGTGAGCAATAACAAAGAAGCAAAGCTTACAGGATCACCCCACTCACATTCTTGTTCACATTCTTAAAAAATTTAGAACAATAAGTGATTTAGTGAAGCAGCATTTTTCTCTTACAGAAGCCATCTTGATCCTTCTTCCACCAGACTTCTCCTATGTATCATATTTTTTACTTTAAACATGCTTTCTGACAATTGATCCAAACTAGATACTAATCTAAGGAGTCTGTAATTCCCAGGATGGCTACTAGACCTCTTTCATGTAAATGGACATGCTGGTTACTTTCCAGTTCTCTAGTTCAGAGGTCATCTTAGCATCTGACTAACTTAATATATTTGTTTAAAAAAAAAAAAAAGTTTGATGCTAATAAATTTGCCAAATGCCACATAGGCAAAAAAAGGAAAGAAAATCACTCTATATTTAGTGCTTAAGCATTGGCAGATGGTTCGCAAGGGCTACATTTTAATGACAATAAATCTTTAATGGTATGTAACTACATAGTCATTTGATGTTCCGCCTTGGCACTTTAAACCCACTTAAGCAATCCAAACGTAATTATCACTCATTTAGTCTGCCCTGTGGTTTAAGAAGCAAACTCGATTGTGTATTTGACCTATAATATCTTATTACCCTCTGTCTAATTCTCATTGTCATGTAGTTAGCTGGGACCAACTTCACTTTGTAGGAAAGCCACATTATCCCAGTTAGGAAATTCTTCACTTGCACAACAAATCCATTCATTGGCCCTGGAGCATGCATACAATTAAGCCGGTTCGGAGGTTTGCACGCTGCAACCTCCCTTTGCCCTTTCATGCGTGCCATTGGCCTGCATGAGCTGACTCTTCTAGACCTTAGATGGCCTGACAGCAACCCAGGTTCCATATTATTAACTGCTGGCATTTATAGATATTCAACGTTTCAAATTAATGATTGTTTTTCATACTTGCGTGACGGGCGGTTCTGCAAAGGGGTTGTGTAGCTGTTTTCTAAACAAATACGAGGCCAGACTCAAAGAGACCCCACACTTTGGGTGGGAATTGTGACTGCTAGAGAAACATACCTGATTTCTGAAAGCCACGTGCTGTGTGCTAGGCCTTGGGCAACCTCGGAGGCACAGGAGAACAAGCAGTTCAGTTCAGCACAGGCAGACCCAAAACGAAAGGGACAGAAGCAAAGAATGTGCTCAAAATTAGGCAGGTGGTCAGACCGCAGACAGAGGAAGAAGAAGACAGAAGAAAAATCAAAGAACTCGTTTTGATTTGCCTGGTAGGTTCTAACTAGCTCTATTTTTTAAGCCCAATTTTCATTAAAATGATCCCCAAAAATGAGTTCTGTAGGACCAAGTAGGTCAATATTAAATATAAAGGAAGACTGTCTCAGAACTTAAATATAAAGGAAGACTATCTCAGAACAGCATATAGGCCGTGTTCGACAGGGCATATTGACCAAGGCTGTGCTAATCACCCAAATCTGGTTGGAATCATCAATTCAATGCCTTGAACGAAGTTAGTCCAAATCTTTGATTAATGAATGAGCCAATCCAACATCAGTTTGATTAACGCTGCATGCAGGCATGCATAGAAATCCACTGAGAGACCGATCCGCTCAATGGCACCCTATTCAATGCGATTATCTGAGCTAACACTTCAGTTTAAGGGGGTGAATCGGTCAAATTACATTTGAATCAAAGCTCTGCACATCCCCGACCCTAATCTGAATGCTGGTTCACTCAGTGAACCCACTTTTCTGAGTTCATCTGTCACACTAAACAGAAACTATCCTAAATGAACAAAGAACTCAGCTAAAATGTGGTTCAATATCTCATATAAACACAGACCTAAACAGCCAAGCACGCAGGAAGCAGAGTCAAACTAGAATTCAGGGTTCCCAAATTTGCCACCCATGGACCCTCCAAGACATCTAGTAACCCATAACAATACTTAGAAAGAGTAAGTCCTGTGGAGTATGTGTTTGGCTGGTGCTCCAAAGAAGGTGGCATTGCTCCCTTCTCATTTCAGTGGGCCTAAGAAGGGAGACGAGAGTGTGGACAGACTGATGGAGAGATTCGTGAGGAAGGAGGGTACTGGGACAGCCCAAAACAAATCGAAACCCCATCACTCCCTGCAAACACAACAGGAGAGCAACTGCAGGAGGTTGAGGACCAGCTTGCTGATCTTTGTGCAAATCTTTCTTACAGCCACACCTGAGCAAAGGTGACCGAGAAATACCAAGCTGGGGCATTCCCTGGGTTCACTGCAGATGCTGAGTCCAACAGCTCCAGAATGAGAAGAAACTTCTGCCAGGGCAGGCTGAGGGGCAGCTATGCTTCTGATCCCACCTCAAGGGGGATCACAGCCAGGGCAGAGCTGCAACTTGCTCCTACCCACTTGCCAGCTGCTCCTTGCTATCAGCAGTGACTATCCATGGTGAATTCCAATGAGCCTACCATGCTGTCCTTGCTCCCTTGCTCTTCTGGGGCAACTGAAGTGGAGGGAGGCTCTGCATAGAGGATGGTGGCCAGATCTGTGGGTTGGTGACCTGGGTCTGGCTCTGATGGAAGCAGTGGGGAAGGACTTTCACAGCTCCAGTATTATACTGGGATTCCTTCCCACAACCAGTGGCTTCCCTGCTCCCAGCAGCTCTTCACTCAAGAGCCACCTCCGTGGTTGCAATGTCAGCAGCAACCCCAACGATGACGGTAGCCTAAGTGAAATGGGGGGGGGGGGAAGGACCTCTGTTTTGCAGTAGGATTTTATTTAATAAAGTTATGCTTAAGGACATATGATACTTTTCATTTTCTACTCACTAGGACTTTGGTATCAGTATAGGAAAAGGCTTTAGTGTTGCAGCCTTTGAGCTAATGAGCTAGTCCTCATGCAGCACTGGTGACAATCTGAGTCTGAGGGCCTGCCATAAACTATTGTTTCCAATTCATGGGAAGATACAGAGGGAAGGTGCTGATTGCTGCACCCAGGAAGACTAATTGAAAGGAACTCAAGCCACATCCAGGTGTTGCTGAACTCCCAAAACTCAACCAGCTCAGCCAATAGTGAGAGATGCTGAGAGCATGGAACATCTCTTCTTAGAAATTCAATTTCAGTCTGAATCACTGTGATTTTAGAAGCCCGTGCAAGTTCTTTGGCTTGGCAATATTCCTGTTCGAAGCAAACACATCTAACCCATCTCTTCCATTTATATTTAGTATCTGTTCATTAAACACCACTGACCATATTAACCCACAAACTGAAAAAAATCACAATTGGCTGGCTTAACATATAACACACTAAACTAGTCATATTATAAAGTCATGGTTTACAAGTCACAATATCTGAGCACACCTAAAATATGATCAGCCTGAAATATGGCTTATTTGTGACTGTGTTATGTAACGTAAGCTGGCATGACATCTTTGGCAGCCCGAAAAAAGTCAGGTTGCTTTAAAAAAATACCAGAGAACTGGTCTACTCCCATGAGAACTGAAGTTCTTCCAAATAATTTTCTAAGTGTCCAGAAGCCCAACAAATGATCAAGTCTTTAACTTGGGGGAAAGTTTTCAAATCCTAGATTCATTCCCTCCTATTCAATCCAAACCAGTGTTTCTCAACCTTGGGAACTTTAAGATGTGTGGACTTCAACTCCCAGAATTCCCCAGCCATTCACACACACACACACACACAGATTTTCCCCCATTGATCATGATGGAGTAATGTCTTCCCAATGTCTCCCATTCTTTGGGAGAAGGAATACGAAGCAAAGCAAGTCCTCAGTTTTCTTTCCAGCCACATCCACCTATCTCTTTGACCCTGACTCCCACTGCTGGAGGAAGATCTCCAACAGATCTTACCCAAGGAAACATGAACCATGAAAGAAGAAAAGACGTCTTACCTACATCCTCTATATTTTGACCTGAATAAAAATTCAGAGGCTATATTCATATGACACACTAAGCTAAAAGCTTCATTAACAAGCACAGATATACCATGGTTGCCTCATCATTCATCATTTAATGAATGTTGGTGGCATTCACGAAATCCAAATCAGAAATTGCAACCGTCTGGGGCTTCAAGGTTTCCAAAACCTAGTTGTGACATGCATCAAACGCTGAATACAAGTTTCAGTTACTAGAAATCCAAAACGGTGATTATGGTAAGTCACTAAGCCACAAAGTTCAGTGATATATGCAGTAGGAGCTAAAATGGAACAGCAATATATTTATTATGCGCAACAGCAGAGACTTGTAGATCTTGTCCCTCCCTTCAACTCACAAGTTTTCTTCTGAACTTTGTTCTGGAAATTGCCACCATCCTCATGATATATACCAGTTGAAAACAGCCTCTACAAACCAATGAGATTGATGAAGAAATAAAAGAGAAGCTATTTCATGCAATATCTTGAATATGCACTGATGGTAACTTTCAGGCAAAGTTATATTTTAATGTCCCCCAAGCCATTCTTAGGACTGGACAAACAGGGGCAAAGAAATTTGCTTTTTATGGTTCATAGCCATCTTTCCCACTACCTTAATGCCCTTCATCAGAGAAAGGTGATGCTTCACAAATCTTAATTAAACAAACCTATTTACACCCCCCCCCAAACAAATGCACTTTTGGGGGGGTGCCTTTGAGACACTGTTGAGTCCTGAACAAGTCCCTGCAGTTTTCTCGGCAAGATTTCAGAAGTCGTCACTGTAACAGTATGTGGAATGACTTTGGGAGACAGGAGGAAGAGCCACAGACTAGACAATGGTCAGATAAGAGGCAGCTGAAAGTGCAGAAGGAATGGGGGCATGGTAAGTGTCTCAGAAGGGACTCTCCTTAGTTTCTTGGACTGGAAAGGTGAAAGAGGGAGAGATATACTTTCAGACTTGCAAGATTGTGTTCATGTAACTGTTAATTTAACCTTACGATAAAGATAGTGCTAATACTCCTGGGTGTGCTTCTTATCTGGACTACCTCACAAGGCTGAGAGTTACTGAATTAGCCCTTTTTTGCCATCACACAATACACTGCACTTAATCAAGCAGGCTGAGGTTGTACCATGTGCTAAGGCGCACACACATAAAGAAGCTAAAACTTAAATTTTACACTTTGGCAAATCTAGCTGGCTAATCATATTGTGGGTACGTGTTGTGCCAAGCCACACTCAGGAAAAGAGGTTCAAACTTGCCAGTTTCATATATTGTGCAAATATAGTTGTCAAATCTTTCCACTGAAGGGACAAGGTTGGTGTTCCTGATAGATGACAGACAAACAGATAGATGTGTGGCTTTAAATCACAATCTGCAGAGCAGACTTTGCTTCACCAACTGTTCTAAATCAATGAAAACACATATGGTCCATTTCATTACTGTCCAACTCACCAATACTGAATTTAATTGCTCTGTGGTGATAGTTATGAATCATACATATCAAAATCAAATTACACTCACTGTGATTAAGATGTTCAATTTTGCAAAGACCAAAAGGATAGTCAGTGGAAATAGCATAACCCAATTAGCATTGAATGTACAGTACATTCCAACTAGTAAAACAAGATAATAAAAAACCCAAGCAGTGATTGTAGAAAGTAATTTGTATCCATTATAGCAGTTCAAGCCAAGGATGTGCATGATCAAATTGCACAGCTCAAGCAAAGCAGAGGAACAGCTCTGGAATAGCAAAGGTAAAATCCTCAGTTCCAAATCAAATCAGGGCCAGAAACACAATTTAGGTGTTGACAGCTATGATTTTGAAGCAGGCAAGTTCCAGGTCTTGGGAGGCTATGCAAAGGTCCCTCAAAGTTGCAGATGTCTGTACTTTCTGCCATTCAGTTACCCTGCCAGTAGTTACACTGGATCTGAAGTAGATAGATAGATAGATAGATAGATAGATAGATAGATAGATAGATAGATAGATAGATAGATAGATAGATAGATTATAAGTAGGTAGGGGTAGGTAGGTAGGTAGGTAGGTAGGTAGGTAGGTAGGTAGGTAGGTAGATAGATAGATAGATAGATAGATAGATAGATAGATAGATAGATAGATAGATAGATAATAGATAGATAGATAGATAGATAGATAGATAGATAGATAGATAGATAATAGGTAGGTAGGTAGGTAGGTAGAAGATAGATAGATAGATAGATAGATAGATAGATAGATAGATAGATAGATAGATAATAGGTAGGTAGGTAGGTAGAAGATAGATAGATAGATAGATAGATAGATAGATAGATAGATAGATAGATAGATAGATAGATAGATAGATAGATAATGGAAAGTGGCTACCTTGGGGGCTACAGATACAGGAAGCCCCACATTCCCCATTGCCCCATGTCTTAAACAAACTTGATCACATGAATGGAGCTTCAAGAGGAGCAGCATGGAAGAAAGAAAGGAGCAAGGAAAGAAGAAAGGTGATGTTAGACTTCCTCCAATACCATTTCCAAGCCAGATATCACCTAATCATCATCACCATCATCACCAACATCATCATCGTCACCACCTCACCTCCTCTAATCGGTTCACTTGAAAGCGAAACAAGGAGAGACCAGATCACATGGTGGAAAAGGAGCCATCAGAACCCCCGGTGCTTGCTGCTGACCAGTTCCTTCCTATTTCTCATGTGGGCCTGCAGCAAGGAAGAAGCAGCAGCTAGATGCCCCCCCCTTCCTCCCTTTCTCCCACCTTCCTTCAACTGCTGCAGCTGGAGGGGGAAAATTCAGCCCCTGAGCAACTTTACCACTGGGGAATCCCTCCTGAGTGATGGGCCTTAGGGCCCAAGAACTCTGCTTATGCTCTGACTGATGAAGCTTCAAAGTGAGGGTGCTAAGCTGACTGGAAGATTTGTTTCAAAAGAAGTGTTTTTGGTCCATATCTTCTGCATGTGTAGAGGTCACTTTCTACAAGCAAAACAACATGTCATATCACTGTTCAGAAGTAAGAGTCTGCTTCGTTTTACAAACTGGCTTTGAGAGGATGCATCATACAAAGTTTCATTAAAGTAGAAGAACTCTTTGAAGCTTTGCACGGTCCTTGGAGCTGCACCTTCCTTTGCCTGAGGCCCCATCCATTCTCAACAGAAAAACTCTTCCCCCTTTCCATGCAATACATGCATCAATCATCTGCATGAGAAGAAAATTCCATTTTTCTCCCTTTCTCACTTCATTTTCGCCTTCCTCTTTCTTGAATGAGAACCTTCCTTCCTTTTCTTCTTGTTTCTTTTCTTCTTCCTTCAAGAAGAATCGCTTTGGGAATATCTGATCCCTGCCTGTGGCATCCAGAGCAAAGTTCAGTCCCTCCTGCACTTTCTCACGAACATCAGAAACTTCAGATGACCTCTCTTAATTAAGTCCCACAGTGACTGCTTGAAATTAGGCAGTCAAGTGTCACACTGCAATCAATAATCAATGATATTCTGCTAAGTTCTTTAAAGGCTCCAGTGTTCAATCCCAAAAGGGCTAGCCTACACCAATTGAAAATCTGAACATGAAATGGCTGCAGGAAAATTTAGTTACAAAAGAAATGTCAATTCAGGGCAGGGATAGTGTATAAGAATCCTATTTTCTATAAGTAAAAATACAGAGAAATGGGTTTTGTGGGACGTTTTATTGGTGGGGTGGGTGGGGTGGTTTTCAGTTTTGGAGGGGAGTCGTACAGCATAAAAATGCATTCTTTCCCCTCTCCAGCTGTGTTTGGCCTGAAAATCATCCCTAACTCTGATAACCAAGCCCGGTTAGGAAACTCAGTTTGAGAGTTCCCATTAGTACAAATGGAAAACTCATTGCTAACATTTAGTGTAGGAGGACCTTCCTGCAATATTATTCAAATTGCATCATTGTCTGTTAGTCAACGGACATGGTCAACAGACATGTGTGCCAACCACACACAATCCCAGATGATCTGTTACACAGCACCCAAGTTTTCAGTCCTCCTCACTACAAAGGCGGTTAGGTGTCCATCACTTCTCTCCCCACTTCCTGCCATTTCCAACCACCACCGAAACCCTGAGTTAGGGAATTTGTACATGCTTACTGCACTCATGACCCAGTTGAATCTGTTGTGTGAATAGGGCCTTTGTAATTTCATAAAATTAGTGAGAGAAACGAGAGAAAACTAAGGCATTGCCTCTAAAAGAAAGGAAATACGTAATTTAGTAGCATATACACAGAAGAACGTTAGGATTTCTGGATATTTGCTGATTATACAGGAGAATGAACCTATATTCAACAGCTAATATAACCTGAATGTTTCAGATAGTACAGCCCCTCCACCTGAGTTTGCAGTCAGCTTTTGCCCAGGCCCCACTTTGAGCAACTGAATTCAAGAACTGTAGACTGAAGAACGTGTGTCTTGTCTTACATTGGATATAGCCATTCCAATCCTGGCCTAAGGCATCACCCCCATCCCACAGAGCTGAATGATGTCTTATTCATCTTCCCCACTGACCTGCTGGTTAGTGTGGTCAGCTGCTTGGCAAGGAACCAGTATTTCTTTTCCAGGTGCTACTGGCAACATGAATGCAACATCTTACAGTGGGAGGGTGTAAAGAAATGTTAAGATAATCCTGACAAAGGTATGCAGGAGTCATTAAGAGATAATAAAAAACATCTCAACCCTGGGAAAGGGGCAGATGTGGGAAAAAAACTCAAAATAAAGCCATGTTGATTCTGTTTGGTATGAGAAGGGACAGAGGGAAACAGGCAAGTTTCAAGATTTTGTGATTATACCCCATAACAATAAAGTAGCCTTTCCGTAATCCTTGCAATGTTTGTTTCCTGACCTAGCCTACCCTAAAGGACAGAAGGATGAGGACTAAGCAACAGTAAAACTGCAAGCAGAGTCACTGGAAGAAAGAACCATAATGTCTTCTCCGTCCCAATACAAAAGAGGAGGGAGAGAGAGAGAGAGAGTTGAGGAAGAAGGAAGTGAATGAGGGAATTCTCAGCATTATAGGAACCGTGAATGTGTGTGCTGTGGTCATAATGTATTACTCCTCTAGGTGTAACTGGGGGTATATTGCCCCTCATCCACCAATGAGGTAACCCTCTGAGCCAAAATGTTACCCAGCCCTGCAAAATATAGTAAATAGCTTATTAAGAAGTTTGAAAATGTTTCCTGTACAACTAATTTCTGTTGGTTGGTAGATAACTACCATGGTCCACCAGCAGGGCCATTGTAACTCATAAAGTTGGTAGACTATATAAAACACAACAGCCTAAGAGTTCAATTCCCAGCACAGGGGTTTGGGCTACATAAGATCGAATAGCGATGTGAGTCCCAAAATGAGTCCCAAAAAGGAGAAAATGGGTTATACGCTGCCTCCTGGTGGTTAAGGAATGTGTAGAACCCCAGGAACGTATCCTGAAATTGTCTCATCATGGAATTGCTAGTATGAGAGCATGACATAAGATTACAACCCAATCTCTCTAATCCGAAAGCTGAAATAAGGAATGTCACTCATAGATTATTCTTCTGTTTTCAGATAATGAGAAAAGAAAATAGAGCAAAGTAGGAAATATTTACTTCATTTAGTGACTTTTTTGGCCTCTGTTACCGTTGAACTGTGTATATGGAGAACAAGTGTAGTCTCTTTGCAAATTATTTGCACAACGATCCAAATTCCTGGCTCCGACATTTCTTTGGTTACGATTCCTCTAGACGCCTTAAGATAAATTACTACCACCTAGTCTCAATCACACATTTGCAGTACGGTCAGGTAGTAAAGGCTTGTCTCAAAAATTTGATTAAACAAATATTGTGGAGCTCTTTAAACAGTATCGTGTGTCAATGTAGTTACATCATTCCTATGTTCGTTTTCATATTGACTCTTGAAATTGCACTCATTGTCATGTCCTTCCTCTTCCTCCAGATCCTTTCAGTTTGTCCCAAGGACATGACAGCAGATATCAGAGCAGAGACATGAGAACTTTCCTCGGCCCCATCTTCTTCCTTCTTTATGGAGAATTCTTGGTCTCATTTTCTCATGCCTGCTCTTAATCCCATTGACTGTTATAACCCAACGGATGTTTTCCAAAGCATCACGGTTGCCCAAATGTCCTACTGATATCATCCTTATCATTATTCATTTAAATTTATTGGCCAGCCATCTCCAGCGGACTATGGGCAGTGCACAAAACTAAAAGAGACATAAAAACAACTAAAAATGTTAAATCAACAGATAACCCAGACTAACATGCTCTAATAAGAAAATCCACAAAACAAAGTAAGGGCCATTGAACAACTCACAAACATCAACCCCAGACCTGGGAACAAAGTCAGGTTTTCAAAGCTTTTCAGGATCCTAGGAGAAATGGTGCCATCCTTATCTCTGGGGGGAAGCTGTTCCAGAGGGTGGGGGGCACAATCATAGACAATTGGAATCAATCTGATGCTTGTATGAATAAAGAAGAAAGTTGACCTAATGAAGCACCACTAGGGAATGAATGGGCCTCCAGACAGGGCCACTGGTGAGGAAGCTGGCATTCGGTAAAACCTGAAGACCAACAGCTTCCTCAAGCTTGTGGTGAAGCTTGAGCAGCCAGCCAGATAAGATACTTTGAAATAGCAGCAAAATAACACACAGTGTTTTGCAGGATGCTATACTTGTTTTCCTGGCAAGCTGTTTTGCTGCATTCAACAGTGGGTTACTTTCAGTGCAAATTGTCTCAGTCAGAAAAGAAATGGCAGGATTTAATGGAGAAGAGATAAAATGAGCCAGCCCCTTACCTAAAGCCACAGAAATCCTTATTCAGGAACATCAGTAAATTATGGATTGGGATCCTTTCCTGTTTAATTGACAATGTAAGTCAGGTTTTATGCTAAGGGACATCAGCATGAGATCTATTGCACTCAGCAAACTTCCCTTTGTTTTGTTTTTTTCCACTCCGAGTACAAAGAAATCAGAGCTCTTATATCTGATGTAGTCATGTTCCAGCGGAAACATTTACAAATTCTCAGAAGCTTATTTTTAATTCATCGCAAATTAAAATCTCTCATGTGTACCTGCAGCATCATGATCCAACTCATTAAATAATCAGACTATAATCTTATTTACTTAAACGCAGCATTCGTTCTACCCAAAAAGCTTGAGACAGAGAGCCCTAGATTAAAGGATGCTCCTGTGAATTACCTTATCTAAAATAAAACCAAATAGTTTAAACATTGCAGACTGCCAACATTTGATCACTCGAGTGTCAGCTTTCAGGCTTTCCAACAAAAGCAGTCTCCCCCACCTCACCCCACCCAGATATTTAATAGTTTTCAGCACAATAATACTAGGCCATTTTGGCTATGTTAGCTTCCCAGTGAATCAAAGATTCTATCTGAACTGCAGAGATGACATGGTCCATGGTCCTAAAGAAGCTTAATTTGCTTCCCCCCACCCCCCACCTCAGCTAAAGTGCACAAGTCAAGAGTCCTTCAATACCTTTAGAGATGAACAGCCTCAAGAGTTAAGTCATGTTTTGCTGCCTAAGGTCATGGATCCCTAAAAGACTTGTATTAGAAGCTTCTGAACCCTAGTGGAGCCCTCTAAGTTCAGAACCCTGCAGTAGCCAACTCCAGCAAAGAGAAGCTCCCCACCCAGCACCCCTAAGTGAAGAGTATATAGAGCTAGTAATCTAGAAAATAAATGAATGTTTGGTTAGATGGAATAATTTGTTAAGTGCCAGTAGGTTTACTGCGGAGTAAGTCCTTACTCACAGGTTCTTTTCCAACGGGTTGAGATCCAGAAGCATCAAAGCTCTTCGTTTGTAACAACTCAGGGTTTGGAGTAAAGAGTAACCGTGGGCTCTGTATCCTAAAGACCTTCTACATGATCAGGACAAATTGACCATCAGAGGTCTGTTAAATGCCAAGACTCTCTTCCTGGTGTGCTCATTAGGGTCTTGGATGAGCAAGGTGGCTCAGATGTGGTAGGGGCTGCTAACCAAAGCAGAAAGGACAATTGTTCCTGGGAGGAAGCTTTGTTTCTCAAAAACTTTCCTGCATATCGATGAATATCCTATGTAATCTGTTTTGCCCTCTTGACAGTGTTGAGACTGGCTAGGTTTGGGTTGGGTGCTTGGTGTGTGTGTGTTTAATGTTGCATAAACTATACTGCAGCGATAAGCAGAGAAATATGTGTGTGTTGCAATTTATGAGCTAAAGGAGAAGAGGGTTGCTGCTGCTAATGTCCTAAGAGGCTCCTTCTGATTAATTTATTTTAATGCTCATATCCACCATTTTAATGTGATGGAAGAAGCTGGACAAAGTTGATTTAATCACTGTTCAATTGTGGAAGCCAAAGGTGCCCTCTTCCACACTTGAAATGTTTTGTACCTTTCATAGCAGCTTTTGCTGCTGCCATCACATAAGCAGAAAAGTGCAACTTTCTTCCAACACTAACAAGACTTGAATTTTGAATCGCATGTCAGGAGCCGTCCTCCAGGAAGCAGGTAAGCTGGCTAGATTTGATTTCATGAAATCACATAGTCAGTAGGATTCCTTGCCACTAGTTTCTTTAATCACTTCTGCTTTCTTATACAACTAAGTATGTTCACAACTTTGGGTGTCTGCATTTGCATCCAATGCTTTTCAGGGCTGCACGTGCTCTTGGGGGAGATGTGGTGTGCACAGCTGAAGCACTGTGATGGTTCAGACTTGAAAATAGCACTGACCGCAAGTCTTTCCTCCACATTGTCAGAAGAAGAAAAACCAATTCTGGACTATTTCTTGTTTATTAGGGATGGTGGTGCTGCAGAGGATGATGAAGGTGGTGGTAGAAAAGGAGTGAAAGTCCTCTAGAAGGCAAATAACTCCTATTCCACTCCTTAGAAACCCTCACAGAGCTCCCCAAATGGCCAATCCCCCCAAAATAATTCTTAAGAGTGGGAGGGTTTTGCTTCCAAGAGGTCTCCCGTTCCTCTGCTGTTCTTAATTTGGAGAGGGAAACGGGCAGCTGATCATCGGCAGCATCACTGCTGTATTTGGATGCAGAATCTTGGGTGTTTGGGGCATGAGTGAGGTTCTTGTGATCTGCACCTTGCATTAAAGGCCAGCCAATAACTGGATGGCTGAAGAGAATGTGAACCTGGACCTCAAGCTGATCTCAGATGGCCTAATCGAATCTGTTACTTTCTATTTTCCACTGTGGTGGAAGAGCATTCAGCGTGTGTAACAAAGATTTGAATTGTTTGTTCTTCTTCTTTTTTTTAACTGCTGCAGAGAGTTTATGCATTTTTATGAACAATGATAGAACCCAATCAAAGTGACCGGTTAATGTCTTGCTCAGCGTTTCTTAACAATACCGAAATTGCAACCTTTCAGTGAGGGCTTCTGAGTCATCTACCAACATGAAAGGAACACCCCTAGAATTGTCTGAAGACATTCATGCCTCACAAAAGACTTCCATTCCATCTCCTCTGGTCCATTTGCAAAAAGAAAAACCCTGCAGTGAGGCAGAAAATGATCTGCAGCCCTCTGCATAATATTCACGGCTTTTGTCTAACTCAATGGCTTGCCTTTTAGAAAATGGTTATTTAAGATTGCAATTTTCATAAATGTTTGGGAAATTGATATAAAGAGGGAGATCCATAAAATATCTGGAGCGCGCCTCTCTAAATCGTTGGCTGCTAAATGGCACAGAAGAACATGTGGTAGCGCCTTGATCAATCTCTATCAAGAAAAGGTGGAACTTCTGCATGGATGGGATGGGAGGATTTTATCCAGCCTTTCTGGCACATGGCTAATCATTTTCTGGGTGCTCACTTGGCCGTCCCATTTTTTAAGGATGGGAAGTGATGAAATACACAGTTCAAACAAACAAAAAAATTCCAGCCAAAAAGGACACCTGGAATTAATTATAATCTTATCTGAACATCAGCCTGAACCACAAGGGTGATGCAAGCCAGTATTCCCTGTCAAGTCAAATCAAGTCTAGTCCAGTCCAGTCCAGTCCAGTCAAGTAGGCATGATAGTTTGAAAGCAAGGAAATTGGGCCACCTAGCATTTTTATGTTTAAAACGAACAAAACTTCTAAAACTGGAGGAAACATATTGTAGAAAAAGTAGAAGTTTCTTTAGGAGAATAGATTTTTGCTCACTGCTTAGCATGACACATTAAGGCTCGGAAGAACCGGGAAAACACAAAAGATAATTAACTTTATAAAAGCCGTATTAAAAGTTTTCCAAGCAGAATACAGCTTTTCACTTTTAGGCTGAATGTTGTAACCAAAGATACACTTGGTGCAAGGACTACAATAACTACAACTCAGAAGATGGACCGCAGAATGGATACATTCCAAGAAGATGTTCCATATCACCATGAATACCAGTAGATATTATGATTGTTGTAGGGCTATATGCTGAAATGACATTCTGGAAGACCACCTGACTTGATACCTGCAATATGAACCTCAGCACAACTTGTTTAACTGGGTCAAAAGGAAGTTGGCATGTTCTGGAAACAGCTACATTCAGCCTAACACTGACCTAGGCACAAGTTGTAGAACAGCCCCGCAAAAAATAAGGCAGCTCTAGTTTTGGTTGCTGTAGGGCCATGTAGGAGTTGAAACAGGAGAAGGAAGAAAGGCCCTTTTGATAACCTGTAAAGCCCTCCCTGATAGGCCATTAAACTGAGTGTCATAACTGCCTAACATCAGCAGCACAGTTTCTTCACATTTCAAAGAAGGAAGTACTGTAAGCCCCAAAACAGGCTTAACACACTATTTAGAAGAAACACCCTTCCCCAGAAACATGATCCTGTCCATGTACTGCCTGACAAAATCTGGCACATTTTCCATCACTCTCCCCGTCTTTACAGTCCTCAGCCTCCCAAATCCATCAGGTGTAGCCTTTGACTCCTTCCCTTGTGATATTTTATTTGCACTTATATTTGGATTGTTCTGTTCTTTCCAATAAACTGTCTTGGAATTGCAATCAGAGAGTAGTTTAAAAATACCTGTACATACATACCCACATAAAAGAACACTCTGACCCAGCACAGTTATTTGGCTATCAAATGCAAGCCACATCTAAGGCACATCACAAAAAGAAAGACATTCTAGATACATTTCATACTAGCTGAAATGCAACTGGAGAAGATTCGGTTCTCTTCCATCAGAGAGCAGACTGACAAAAACAGATCTGAAAACTGTTTTTCAGTTGAGAAACCAAACATTCAAGGGTGCCTCATCAGCAAAAGAAACCCCAATGCTTCAGAACTGAGCTCCCAAATAAATGTCAGCTAATGTAGACTGTGGTTTGATTGATTGATTGATTGATTGATTGATTGATTGATTGATTGATTGATTTTTGGTCTGTTGCAATGCCAGGATAGCAGGGAACCCACAAACACTGTAGTGGAGCCAACCTGGACTAAATGAGCTTGAAAGCACAATTATATTGGTTTTGTTCTTGTTTTGTATTGTTTTATTCCTTTGTAATGTTCTTACTTGTGAACCACCTAGAGTCATTGGGAGTTGGGCAGTTTACAAACGAATAAAATAAGTAAAATAATAAATATTTTCCCTTTGCAATTTACACCTGCCGCTGACATGTTTCAATCCGCATGACTGTTTTGGTAGGAGCAACCTGATTTATGGGGTCATGCAGCCATCTTAGTTGACCGGGTTCACACTTCACACTAAACTATAAGATATCTTGTTTGGTTTTGGTTTAATAGGCTTCTGTGGTCTGTAAATTGCAGTGATGGTTTAACATGATGTATGAATACAACCAACTGTGTCTTGTTTCACAAACTGAGTTTAAACAAAGCAAAACTTAGAATGGTGTGAGAACTCAGTCATTGTTTATTATTCTTTGCCATGGAAGAAGCTTGAGAAATTAGAGATAAAGATTGTCTACTCATGGAAGAACCACGAATAACATGGAGTTATATGGAATTTCCTAGATACTTCTCCTGATTCTGAAAACCGGTTCCATCAGAGTTGGCAGAAAGAGCTCAACAGGAGGAATTATAGCTGCAAATGAGCCAAAATACAGTTTCAGACTTGTGCAGAACAAGCAAAAGTTGTACCGACAGGTAGAGTCCCTGGGTGCGGCAATATTCCTCCACGGGAACACCAGCATCCTCGTTTGTGGAGAAGAAAAGGGAAAAGTTTTTAAAAGAGGTGAAATTGGACACATTAAAATGAGCAATTGGAAGAATATTCTAAAGACCAGATTTGCCAGAGATGAACTATCTTCAGTCACCAGCAGCAAATGATGCAGGGAGAGTATAAAAAACAGTGGCACTGCCAGGCTTAAGGTAGTCCTAAGCACAATGTCTTCTAAAGGCACCCTTACACACATTTCTTGGCATTCTGCATTGCTTCCATTTTCTCTCTTTCTCATTGTTGTTCCCTCTTTCTTATCCTCATCTTGCCACTTGTCCAAACCAACCTTTTCTTACTCTTTCCCTACTTCTAAAATGGTGAACCTAGAGCTGTATCCATCGTCTTCATTTCTCTACATATCTCCAGAGTTATGGACCCTCTGAGAAACCAAGATGCTAAGCACTACTTCAGCATTACTCTATAGTGTGTGGCCTGAACTCTTCACGAGGAAGGAAGGAAGGAAGGAAGGAAGGAAGGAAGGAAGGAAGGAAGGAAGGAAGGAAGGAAGGAAGGAAGGAAGGAAGGAAGGAAGGAAGGAAGGAAGGGTGTCAGTTCTGCTGCCTCATGCGAAGAGGGGAAGAATACATAAGTTTGAGAGAGGAAGAACAGCAGTGAAAGGCAACATGTCAGAGAACAGGACCTCTTTTGAATCCATCATATGTAACACTGAATTTAGAGCTCCTAGAAGCTCTGCAGCCTAACGTTCTAGCCTTAGCAATATCAGTTGTGAAAAATAACTTCGCATAAATATATTACATTAAGTACGGTGTGTGTAGAGTTACCAGTATGGAATGTTGTGGGTAGACTAAACACATGGTTGTCATTTTCAGTACTGCTGTGTATTTAGCACAAAGTCCAGTTTCTCTACCACCCAAAAAGCTACCAACGGGCCTGAATGGTATTATGAACCTGTGCTCTGTCCGTAAGGAAATCAACCCTGATTGCTCATTGGAAGGATCGATAATGAAGCTCAAGCTCAGATACTTTGGTCACCTAATGCGAAGAGAGATCTCTTTGGAGAAGACCCTGATGCTGGGAAAGATTGAAGGCAAAAGGAGAAGAGGATGGCAGAGGATGAGATGGTTAGATAGCATCACTGAAGCAATGAGCATGAAACTGAGCAAACTCAGGGAGGCAGTGAAGGTCAGGAAGGCCTGGCGCAATATGGTTCATGGGGTCACGAAGAGTCGGACACGACTTAACGACTAAACAACAACAGCTCTGTCCGTGGTGCTGAATGAGCTTTGGGGATTCAATGTTGAACAAATGAAGTTGCCCAAGTTTTCAATTTGAAGGGCAATAAGGTTGAAGTAACTATTTTTTTTAAAGTAAGTTAAATAGCCTCTCCATTTATTTTAGACCCCTTGTTTGGCAGTTGCAAGAAATGTAAAATAGGACAGCAAGAATGATTAAGCAGTGGAGCAAGTTCCCAAGGGAAGTAGAGAAAGCCCCATTTCTTGATATTTTTAACACTAGAGCAAAAGAGGAGAAAATGTGCTTGTTACAAACAAGCCAGAATTGGCAGGAAATCAATTGGCCCTTCTTGCAGGGTCTTTTTCAGCATAACTTTCTCAAGCATAACCATCAAAAAGTGCATAAGTGTTGTGCAACTTCTTAAACTGGAAATGAGTTTCTCATCCCAAAAAATAAATGAGTCAATACTAGAAAGTTTTTCATTTCTTTTTAAGTTTAACATGAGACCCATCTCTTTCCAAGTGGCATAAACCAAAGCAGACATGGAAGGCTTTTCTAGCACTGGTGGGAATCACTTCCCACTTGATGGTGGTGGTTTTCTGGAGATCTCTTAGCATTACTAAAGTTTAGAAGCAACCTATTGAGACCCTGTTACATAGTTTTCCACTATTGACAGAGTTTTTTTAATGCTTTAAGTCTTAAAATATGCTTAGAGGATTAAAACAATCTTCACATACTATTCCTCCAAAAATTCAGGACTATTTATTAAAATCATGGGCCCAGTCACCAATAATACAGTTTCCACTGCAGTCTTTTGCCCAGGCATGCACGATAAAAGCAGCAGAAGAAAAATGCGTACCCTAGGAAGTGAAAGTTCATCATGACTCGATCTACGAATCTGCCATCTTCCTTATCTGCATGCCAGCTTTTATAGTTGCAATCTCATTTCAACCCTTCATTCAAGAGCCAGAACTAGGATTATTCCTCAGAACTAACCATACTAAATCTGTCAAGGAATGTAGAGTTGACTTGGTCATAAAGAAGAAATGAACAAACTGTTAAGGGGGGAATTGCAGAAAAGATTACACAATCTTAAGAAAGAGGGAAGCACCAGAAAGAAAATCAGAATAACCCCACCTCAGTTGAGACACCCCACCTAAGATGAGACAGACAGAAACAAGTACAGGCTCAAGATAGATGTCAGTCCTTCAAGCAGGCCAGGTCAAGAAATAGGCGCAATGGAGATTTCAGGAATGTTCTTTTGTTGTAGTGAGGTAGAAGAACAGGATCTTGAAGCCTACCTGTAAATGTTTCATTCAGTCCCCATCCCAATCCTCCTAGAGTTTGTTGATCGACTCACAACATGCTCCGTTGCCTTTGACCCATACTTACAAAAAAACCCAAAGAAACTTCATTGGCTAGCTTAAGCACCATTAAACACCATGACATTGGCTGACGGTCAGGCAAACTTTCTCAGTTGTGGTTCATAAACAGAGCACTCTCCCAAGGTAGATATGGGTGACCTATCTATTTTGGTCTTCAAATGAGCTGTGAAGATGTATGTGTTTTGAACTGCTTTTAATTGAGATGTATCTGTTAGAGCTGCGGTTGGTTTTTCCTGACAGCTTTCACACTGGTGATTTGTGGGTTTTAAATGGTGTACTTTGTTGAAGGGGTGATTTCACATCTTGTTTATTCTCACCCCCACAAGAAGGTTGCCTAAAAACTGCCTAAAATACTTAAAATGAAATAAAAAGATTGCTTAAAATGGGCAAATATAAATCTGGTTTTGGAGAGTCGAGCAGCTCACCTTATAGTAGACCTTTCCTAGCTAAGAAAATATATTTTGTTTAAAGATGCAAATGAATCAATGGGAACATTATTCTTTGAAATAAAAAAAAATGAGGGGAGCCTTGGCTTAAAATATGCCATGTCAAATAAATACTCAAACTAATTGTGCTCAGTCCAATCGTGCTTGTATACAACCTCTAGTAATATTCTGATGCTGGGATCTGGAAGCCTACATGCATCTTCCATATCCCCCTCCAAATTCTCCATCTCACCCACGTTCATTGAGTGAATATAGCTTCTCCTTATCTTGCATTTGTAGTGTGATCATTGTAAGGCCTGTAAACCCTTTAATACAGCCTTCCCCAACCTGGTGGAGAATTCTGAAAGGCCACTGATACCCCACTCTTGTCTTTATTATCAAATGTTTTCTTGTGTCATTCAGCCAAAGTCTACCTGCCTATAACATGGGCCATCTGACAAAGTTCTGCCTTTGGGGAGCAACAAAATGTTGCCTTCTTTTGTGCAACAAGTCTTCAAGTATTTGAAGAGCACCCTGTGGTACAATGGAAGACTTTTAGACTTTGGACTTAATGATATTATGCTTTTCCTTTCTTGAGCTGTTAACAGATATTGTTTCCTAATGTGATAAGCCAGCCCTTTTGCTTTGGAGACTCTCCCGCGAACTCATCTGAGTGAAGTCTCAGCCTTGTGCTCTAAAATTGTATCCTGATGACATCTCTAGGAGTGCAACTGGTCTCATCACCACCATCAGCATCTTCACCACATACCCAGTTCCTTCCATCTTTGCCAGCCGAACTGGTTTCATTACTGTGCTAAACACAAATTGTGGAAGAATGGTTGAATTCTGTACTACTAGCAATAGATCCATTTGCAACTGTAATCCAGTTTAAAATATAGCATTGAAAGGAGGCTGCAGAAGAAATTTAACATTTTTAAAAACCATCCTTCAGATCCTAAGAAGAGCTACTGAATCAGAAAGCATAACAAAATAGATATTTTTTAAAAGTATTCATACAGGGTAGGATTTCCTTTACTACCATCTAATAAAAGTGATCATTTTAATGAACCTTTAAAAAAAAAAAAACAGAAATCACGATAGACTATTAGGGCTTCTTTCTACAGTGCAACCACTGACTGCCTCGACTTTATGCTTATTAGAAAAATGAGAAAGAACGAACGCAGTGAACTGATGCTATTGCAATGTTTCCCATATTTCTTTCCCCCAAACAAAAAAGGAGAAATCCTCAAGTCTCTGAAATTTCTGGCCCTGGAAAAGGTGCAAAAGATGAAGCTGAATTTAGCTCAGATAAGGTTAGAGCCCCTGCCCTTTATGCAGGTTCAAGACCCAAAACTCAACACAACATAACAGGCAAGAGAATAATCCCCACCCATTATCCCAGAAAACTGTCACTTGTCTGAGTGATGAAGTTTGAACGAGACTAGGAAACAGGAAATTGTCTAGGAAATAGGAAATTGTCTTCAACAAGGTTAGCCTAAGTTCTAACTTTCTTCCCAGCACTCTTCTTCATCCTTGGTATATTCCCAAGAGGATAGATTTACAACTTCTATAATGCAGAGCTGGTCAGTTTGTTCACTGGGGGTTATAAACATTATGGCCCAGAGCTTCTGGAAGATACCCTCTTCTTTGTATCCTCATGACCGTCTTGGAATTGTATCAGTGTTACCCCAAACGAGACCAATTCAGAATCCAACATCAACAGCATAATATAATCCCAACAACTCCTTCACCTCCTTCCACCTTTGCAGCCTCACCTTTCCATCGCAGAATCACCACAGTCCAATGGGTCCAGATACATTTCCAGAGTTTGGGCTTTAGCAAGAAGCTGTCTCTTCGGAGATGCTGGTTTTGATTTCCTTGCATCCCCACCTCCAAGAATATTAAAAAGAGAATGCTGCATTTGCTAGACAGAGACTCAAACTGCTTTTGTGAGGAAGTGTGGGCTGTTCAACGGAGTTCCCTTGTTATATACATATCATTTGGTTTTGAAAAGAGGCTTGAAATCAAGAAAAGGAAATGAACAAAAAAAGAAGATATCTTCTCTACAGAGATCATTCTGAGTGACAGTCTATCTGATGTTGGCACACTAGAGTCAGGAATTTTTTTTAAGTATTTCTATCTCATTGCTCCCACTGAATCAAAGTAGCTTACATTTCATAAACCACAATAAAAGGGCAAAATATTAAAATGCGGTCCCAGTGAAACTTAGGTTCAACCCATCACTGAATGCAATATCGAATACCAGATTATTGCTTTTAAAAAAAAACTTCCAGCAATTCAATTCATGGCTTTTTTTTTAGAGGTTTTACTTTAGCTTTGTCTAGCGTGGAATGACAGCCTTCCTCCATATGGGCTGGACAACAGATCCCATAATCCCAGTCATCGCAGTGGCTAGGGATTCAGGGGGTTGCAGTCCTGCAAGGAGGAAGGGAAAGCTGTAATTGCCATGCTGTGGTTCAAAAGATGCCCATTCTGTGCCCTTGGCAAAATGCAGAATGAACTCGTGTTTGCCCCACAGCTTTTCGAAGTTTTCCCACTGAGGAACCTCTCTCCATGGCCTGCCAAAAGATCTTCTTTTAAGAAGCAATTCAGTATGGATACAGAAAAGAGCTATTATTATGAACAGCTGATAATAATAATGTAAGGATAGGGATAAGCAAGAGGAAGACATGGTGCATATTTTTGCAAAAATATGACCCAACATAATGTGTCCAGCTCTTTACACTGGCTAAGTTCATAATGTGATTCATTCAGTTTTGGCTTAAGGTGTTACATGAACTAAGACATTAGTGCAGTGTTTCTCAACCTTGGCAACTTTAAGATATGTGAACTTCAACTCCCAGAATTCCCCAGCCAGCATGCTGGCTGGGGAATTCTGGGAGTTGAAGTCCACATATCTTAAAGTTGCCAAGGTTGAGAAACACTTCATTAGTATAGAAACCGGGGTTTATGGCTTAACATTGTATATGAATCAGGATATGAAAACCGGCTTTGCTTCTTGTACTAAACATAGTTTGATTAATCATTGTTTACCAGTAAAACCAGATTGGCAGCATTCATACAATACCCTAAATCAAAACCAAACAAATCACATCATGATTTGGCAAAATGCATGGGCTTGTGGTTTGCAAAGAGTGGTTTGTGGTTTAACATGTTGCGTGAACTTAGCCAATTATGGGTTATTCAATAAATAATAGTTAATAAGCAAACCTGTGTGATGTGAGACTCCAACTGGATGAAATAACCAGCTCCAACCTGGTGCCCTGCAGGTATTCATTGAGCAATTCCTAAATTGCTCAGCTAGTATAGATATGTTGCATAGACATTGTAATACCAGCAGTTCCAATATTCCCAAGGAGAGCTGATCAATGACCACAGGTACAGCAACCAGCCTTAGAATTGGCAATGAAGATATTGAAGTGGTGGAGAGCTTCTGCCTTTTAGATCAACCATCAATAGTAAAGGAACAAGCAGTTAAGAAATACACTGCAGACTAGCTCTTGGAAGAGCAGCCACAAAGGCCTTGGAAAAGATATTCAACTGCTGTGAGATGTCTATGCCTACAAAGATCAGAATCGTGCAAGCCATGGGATTCCCTGTGACCCTCTATGAAAGTGAAAGTTGGAAAGCAGGATAGGAAGAACATTGACGCCTTTGAACTTTGGTGTTAGAGAAGACTCCTGAGAAGACCATGGACAGCCAAGAAAACAAACTGATGGATCGTTGGACAAATCAACCCAGAGTTCTCACTCGAGGCACAAATGACTAGACTCAAATTATCCTACTTCAGACACCTTATGCAAAGATCCAGTTCTCTGGAAAAGGCTGATGCTGGGAAAGGTGGAAGGAACCAGAAGAGGATGACCAGGAGCAAGGGGGATGGATGCAGTTACAGTGGCAATGGGTGCACCCCTGGGAGACTTGAAAGACCAGGTTAGGGATAGATCCTCATGGAGAAAACCTATCTATTTATGTGGTCACTAGGAGTAAAAAACGACTTGATGCTACATAATCAATCAGGTTAGATTGCAGGCTCAAATTATCCTACTTCAGACACATTATGTGAAGACCCAGCTCTCTGGAGAAGGCTCTGATGCTGGGAAAGGTATAAGGAAAGAGAAGAGGATGACCAGCAGCAAGGGGGATGGACTCAGTGGTGATGAGTGCACCATTGGAGACATGAAAAAACAGGTTAGGGACAGATCATCCTGGAGAAAATCTATCTTTGTGGTCACTAGGAATCAAAAATGACTTGATGGAACATAATCAATCAATCAATCGATCGATCGATGCATTGTCCAAAAAAGGCAAAACACGTTTCCCCTCCTCAAAAAAAGCAGAATTTTCCATGATGTTTTGCCATCTTAATTTTTGTATATAATTGAAAGGGTACAATTAATTAATTTAGAAAGAATGACTGTAACTTCACAGGGAGAAGGCACTGGCCAGTGGATCAGTGCACTCTGCCATCAGCAGCCCAAGTGAATGGCCAACTGTAAGGTCTGAGCACTCCCTTCTTTAACGCGGATTTGTACTGGACATTCTTCCAATGGAGGACCATCTTCTGTAAAGGAGGTAGGTGACCACCATAATTCTTGGGTGTCAATCTTTTTCTTTGGGAGGGCAAGGAAGAAGACAAAGTCACAACTGAGTTTTCAAATAGCCATCCAAACAATTCCCATCAGATGTTTTAGCACAAAGGTTGCTGAGATCTTATAAGATCAACATGGCTTGTTTACCCAGCTTGCAAATGAACAAATATTAGAAAAACACCAGAACTCTCCTCCTTAAATGGAAACCCAATCTTGCAAGATAGGACCAGCTTATTGGTAGTCAACAGCCTCATCCTGGGTGGCCTTAATCTATTTCCAAAACTCTCCTGAAACTAGGCAGTTCAGACTTTTGTTCAGAGCAGCCCTTTTCCTTCCATCTTTTTCTGGGCAAGGACAGAGATGGAGAAAAAAGTGACAAAAATTAAAGACACACACAAAGAGTTTCTACCTTGCTAATATAAAAGGTTGCCCATCTAAATATACTGACAGCCAGTATAGTACTATACAACTTTTCTCAGCCTGGACAAACTCTCAGAATTCTCATGAATGGGCATACAAGCTATAGCATTCTGGGAGATAAAATCCATACATCTAGACAATAATCAAGTTGGGAAAGAAAAGCGTAGTGGTTAAAAATCTCACACCAGGATCAGGAAATCTCAGATTCAAGTGCCCACTCAGCTATGGAGTTCACTAGGTCATTTTGAACTAGTCCTCAGACTGCCTCGGACAAAAGTAGAAGAAACTCCATGGAAGCCACTTGGAGGTCCTAGAGGAAAGGTGAGATAGAAATGTAACAAAAAAACAAAAACTCCCACTTTCTCTGGAAAAAGATAACGTGAAGCATCCTAGAGAAACCCAGAGAAACCTTCTCCAGCCATTCCTTCAAAACCTTTTGAAGGTTTTGTCTGGCTGTACCTATTACATTACACATTCAACTGACTGGTTAGTCATCTTACTTTCAATCTTCAACAGCGCTACGCACAAGATCTGCTCAGTGACCATCGGTGCAGCATTCAATACGCAGTTTATTCAGGGAGTTTGGACCACACGCAAACACTAAGTGCAAGGTTGGAAGAAGGATAAGGGGAGGCAGTGTTACAACTGCTGCTTGGTGTTGTACACTGAAGGTGATGATGTGTTAAATACTAATTGCATTCTGTCAAGCAGACACACTTGACAGAATACGGAGAAATAATCCACTGGCAGAATGAATCAAGCTAAACCATTCTCTCTGGCTTCCAAATTAACAAGTCTGTAACTCTCTCCAGAACATGCATCAGCCATTGATTCTGTAACTGGCAAGGCAGATCTCATTTCAGAGGCACATCAATAGGGATAAGGAGTGGAGGTATACGGTCTTTCCAAAGAAGACAAGACCACAAACTTTGTATCTGCAGCTGAGTTAACTAAGACAACTCTGATTCCCTGCTTTGAGTAATCCCTGTGTTCACACCTAGGTCGGTGGAAAACAACAGAGGCAGAAACATGAAAAAAAACCAGGCTGCATTGCAAAATAGGAGAAGATGAAGGGATTTTAAATTCTGACTCATAGGTTTCTCTTTCTTTCTTTCTTTCTTTCTTTCTTTCTTTCTTTCTTTCTTTCTTTCTTTTTCTTTCTTTCTTTCTTTCTTTCTTTCTTTCTTTCTTTCTTTCTTTCTTTCTTTCTTTCTTTCGTTCTTTCTTTCTTTCTTTCTTTCTTTCTTTCTTTCTTTTTCTTAGCAGTTTTCTACCATGTCCTGACATGCACCTAAGCCATTTCAAGAACCAATACACTAAAGAGCTTAGGTGATTCTATCATAGAAATATTGATTCCCCCAACCCAACCACAATGTCTTTTTCCTTGTTCAAAGTCATTTTCCAAAAAAAGTTCCCCCAGAGAAATACTGCTACCCAGTACATCATTCTGCTGTATTCAAGATTCTCTTGTTAGAAATGAATCATAGGGCCTGGATGATGAACCGTTATGGATAACCCTACCTGACAGGGGGTTTTCTTCCTCATTCTAAAAGAGCGAAAGGAAGTGGATGGAGAAAACTCTTTTTTACAAACGACACACCTTAAGAAGTCCATGGTACCACCTGCAAACTCTTCAAGATAAATGGGGAAGGAAGCTCCCTTTGTTTTACAGCTACAGTCTCTTGGTCTCAACAGAGTCCATGTGTGCAAGACTTTATCAACTTCCTAAAAAGAAGTCATTTTCACCAAAAAAAAAAAAAAACCCCACAGGGGGAAAAGTCATCTTGAAGGCTCTCTCCCCAAAACACAACCATCTCTACTTACAGTTTGGCCTTCCCCATCCGTCTGAGTTCCAGATTCTTCTCTCCCCAGGTGTGGTGACTTCTCGTCTTCTTCTGCTCCTTCCTTCCTAACGTTTCCCCCTTCACTGCCCAGCTTCAGCCTTTTCCCCTCAGGTTGTAGATCATCTACTTCCTCTCGTCTCATTTTGCCATCTCTGGCTCTTTGCTTTGCTGCATCCTCCAGGTTGCCAGAAGAAACGGACATTTCAAAACAACTGTTTGCCCACTTTGTTGCTTTCCTCCTTTCTCTTTCGTCTAGAGAAGCTGCCTCTTTGGGGAAAGATTTTGGGGCGTCTGAGAGCAATTCCTCTCTCTCTTTCTCTCTCCCCCGATCTGCTCCGTCTTCTTTTTAAAAGATTTAGCTGATGTTCCAGTGCCTTTGCAAAGCCTCTGGTGCTGTTACTTCCATTTCTTTAGCTCCCTCTGCTGCTAGCTGGAGCTATTCCATCAATCGCCGTTTGGAACACAAGGCTGCGTGCAAACTTTAATATCTCCCCAACAATAACCTTTTGTATATTGATCATTCCTCACAAGGATGACTTGGACTAAATCCTTAGCTCTTATGTTTATATGCTCCTGATACAGTGGGGACTGGATTGTGTTTTTTAGTGTGTATTTTTTAATTATGGAATTAAATCCTTAAATATGATCTGGCAGTTAAGGACTATTGATTTGATTCTCTCTCTGTGTGCCAGAACTCAGCCCAGCAATTATTGTACGCCTAAGGGCTATGGGATTTGACATATCGTTTGCCGCGAGGAGTTCAAGCAGTGAGGACAATATTCACGTTACACATTTCTGTCTCTCACTGAGTCCAGCCTCTGCATTAGACAGTTGGGGTTCCACAACACGTTGAGCCATGAATGGTGGTTTACAAACCAAATGGCGGAAATCGTACACACTAAGTCAGAAATAGCGTGTTGTGAGAACCAGTCCTAAGAAGGTTGTTTTAAAAAAAAAAAAAAACCACTCAGGTGGAAGCCTAAATATATGCTCTGTGTATAGTAGATAAAAAGTCAGACTCCTAAAGGCACCCATTAATAAATAATTGGTCCAAAGTCGAGCTGCAGAATCTGGAATGGAGTAACCATTAAAGGAGAAAGAACAGGCATTTCCATAGCAAAAGACCATTTGCTAAAATTAGGCAGTGCAAACCTTGGTCTAAGGCAGTGCTTCTCAACCTCAGCAACGTTAAGATGGGTGGACGTCAACTCCCAGAATCCCCCAGCCAGCCATGCTGGCTGGGGAATTCTGGGAGTTGACGTCCACCCATCTTAGCGTTGCTGAGGTTGAGAAACACTGATCTCGGGCATTATAAAGCCAAATGGAGGGACATTGATTTCCTAAGTCAATACCTTCTCTCTCTCTCTCTCTCCCTCCAATACAATAAATAGCTTTGATTTATTTACACAGAGGAACTATCTTGGCTCAACCGGCCTGGCCTCCAAGCTCATTTAAGGGCTGCCTTCTTGGCCAACATAGACAACAGCCAACACAAGATTTTCCCTGAGGAATCTGTCCTCTGGTAGCAGGGGATTGGTTCGCTGGGATCACATGATTCCCAGGATTGGTCCAGGAGGACTCTGGGGGGCTGGCACTTTGGCAACACAACATTGCAGTCCCAGAGAAAAATAGAGCCAACTCCTGCACACCTGTATCAACTGCGACATATCTCTCATCTGATGGCCTCCTACAACATGAGGGAAATAGAACTGTCTCAGGTCGACTGTCAAACTATTAATCTTTTCTTTTTAAAGATAACCGATGGGTGCTTAATGGATTTACTCATTATTTTGCACCATTTCAAAGGGGGGGGGTGATTCTCTCCCGGATGATCCTCACAACAACGCCACGAAGTAGGCACAGCTGAACGCAACCATGTTCAAACAGCCTGACTGGCCCAGGCAAACTGGCCCCCAGGAAGAGGTTCATACCTCTCCCCCAGAAGCATACATACCAGGTTAGCTAGATCAATCATCTTTTGGTTCATCTTTTCAGATTTCTCAATTAATGGCTGTTGCTTCCTTTCTCATTTTCTCCCTGCTAGAGTCTGAGTCAAGAAGGTGCAGTTGGTTCCTACTCATCCACCCCTCACCATTTCTGCCTTTTTTTTTTTTTTCCCATCCCAAGCAAATTGTGGTTTAATGACTTGTAGACCAAATCACTCAGGGGAATCTGTTGAACACAGTAAGACTAGCACGCACAGGACTGTGTTTCTAAAGCAAAATGTCTCAGGGCTCTGTAAGATGTGGAAAGAAAGAGAGAAGAGGGGGGACATTGTGGGGAGAGAAGGAAGGGCACACATATTGGGGTTCAGGATTACAGAATAAGGTTAAAAGACCCAAATACTCTGGATCTGCAAAAGTTGAAGGCTAGCATTTAAATACATGACATTGAAATTGGTTAATGTTTCGCATATATTATTCCCACTAATTTTACAACATCCCCATATAGTGGGCCAGTGTTAAATGTTTGCTGAAACATTTAACAGCTTAATAACAGTTTGCTGAAAGCTATTTGGAGAGTCTCTAATTTTATTTTATTTTTTAAAGACTGGAACCCTTTTACGGACTTTTTGCTAAAAGAAGAAAAAAGCGAAATGGTGATTTATGGATTGAATGATTGGAACACATGAGAATTAAATAAGGGGTTGAAGGGGTTTGGGGAAGAGTTAAGAGGGTGGGAGACAATAGGTTTGTTCATCTCTGTTAAAGAGGATGGAAGTCATATTTCATAACTGTAGTTTTTCTTTCTTGTTTTCTTGTACCTTTCTTTCTTCTTCTTTTTTTTCCCCCTATCTTTTTCTTTAGATTTGTCTTTTACCCTATGTAAAATCTGCAATAAATATACTTTAAAAAGAGAGAGAGCCTCTAATGCGGCTTTGCAGCAAACTAATTATGCCCGCTCATTCCTGAGTTAGAGTTCATACCACACATTAAGCCAATAGGTGGCTCTTTTGACTTTGGATACGGGGTTGTGTGAACCTAAGGTTAATCTACCTGGGCCGCAACATCTGAACGATGGCAAGATGGCAGCAAAGAGATACAGAGGACTATGGTTCCTCACTGCCATTAGCAGTTGGCAACTCAGATGGCACAGCTCTAGTGAATCTATTCATTGTGGGATGTAAGCTGTGATTTATAACTTATGACGTAGTCATCTTCAGAACTGACCTGGAATTGACTTAGTATGTTTCGTAAACCCAATCTGTTGGGGTTGATTCAGAAACCACAGTTCAACAACCCATGGCCGTGTGTGAACCTTGCCAAAAAGGTACCGTAGCACATAAGCAACCAGCTCTTCCTTTATTGGCCTTTTCCTAAACAAGGGCTACCAACTAATAGTTCTGTAGTGCTCCACTGCCTTTAATAGCAAGTGAAGCTAAAGCAGTCAGCCCAAGAAAGTTTTCCTGATCAATAAAAGCCACCCTCGCCTACTTATGCCTTCTGTGCTGAATTAGAACCAGGTAAGGGGATCTTACACACCTCCGTACCTTGATCACACATAACTGATTCAATGCTCAGTCCTTCTTCTCTTATGAAGCCTAAGCCAGAGGTCAGCAATCTTGTTTGTCCTCACAGAGTAGTTGGCAGAGAGTTAGAGCGCTAAACACGCTCCTGTGCTTTCCAGAACTGAGTCAGTTTTCTCCACTGGAGGAATAAGGAACACTCCTTTCATCCCTTAAAGGCCCCTGTCTGTCCCACAACCCCCCCCCAAAATGGCCCCCAAATTATTGACTCATCCAGGCCAAAAATATTATGATTTCACTGGTTGCTACTCTTCAGGTCTTCAAAATCCAACTTTTTAAAAGATGTTCCCTCTCTCGGTGAGCTCATCCCTGCTCTGAGAAATAATGACTTCCCGCAGGGAGATCTGAGATCTTCAGAAAAGGAATAAAACAGCTTTCTCTCCCCACAGGCTATGAACTCCTCTACATTTCCATCTGGAGATGCTGCAAAGCACAGACCCAACAACTTGGGATGATGGCTTGAAGCTTCGGTCATGCTCAGTGCCCACAGAAGGAGAGGAAATTAAAGATGTCCTTAGCTATATCATTCCGGAGGGCCAAATCCTGAATTCATAGAGTCATAGAAATGGAACAGACCAAAACAGTCTAGTCCCACCCTTTCCGGTGGGCAATTCAATCATCCGTGAAAGGTCTGCCTGTCCTGCCTCTTCTTCAAAACCTCCAGAAGTTCTACACTTCACAAAATTTAACCAAATAATGTCCCCCGGTAGCCTTTAAACTTTAAAGGTACCCTTAGAAGCAGAAGGCCTATCTTCCTTGGTGTCCTATTCCAGAAGTCTCAGTGCTGGTTAAACCTTGCTGTGATTTCATAGAAGTCCAGCCATCTGTCACTACAGATGGTCTTCTGCCTGTCCTTCCTTCCTTCTTATTCAGTTTGCTGAAAAAGGAATGGTTTTTAGGGATGGAAAATGATGGTGTTGCCTTTATTGAAATACAAGCTAAGAGGGCCAGATGTGAATGTCCTTTCTTTCCTTGTGCCGTCATCGACTTAACAATCTGCAACCTCCCTGGCTTTCCATGCTTCTGTGAATTTAGAGTAATAGAAAAATCTGTTCCAAAAAGTAATGACAGCAATAACACAGCAAGGAAGTCAGGTCAAAAAACACCACCAAGAGAAGTGCAAAATAAATTTTTAACCATCCTGAGACTGAGTTTGAATAAAAGCTTCTTTGTCAGGAGAAAGAAAACTTAGAAAGTACAGATCTCCAGCCTAATATTAACCACACCTCATTAGATTACCAAACTAAAGACCACAGGTAGAACAACCAGCCTTAGAATTGGCAATGAAGATATTGAAGTGGTGGAGAGCTTCTGCCTTTCAGGATCAACCATCAGTAGCAAAGGAACAAGCAGTCAAGAAATGTGCCACAGACTAGCATTTGGTAGAGCAGCCATGAAGGCCTTGGAAAAGATATTGTAATGTTGGGATGTGTCTATATCTACAAAGATCAGAATTGTGCAAGCCATGGGATTCCCTGTGACCCTCTATGAAAGTGAAAGTTGGAAAGCAGGATAGGAAGAACATTGACGCCTTTGAACTTTGGTGTTAGAGAAGACTCCTGAGAAGACCATGGACAGCCAAGAAAACAAACTGATGGATCGTTGAACAAATCAACCCAGAGTTCTCACTCGAGGCACAAATGACTAGACTCAAATTATCCTACTTCAGACACATTATGCAAAGACCCAGTTCTCTGGAAAAGGCTGATGCTGGGAAAGGTGGAAGGAACCAGAAGAGGATGACCAGGAGCAAGGGGGATGGACGCAGTTACAGTGGCGATGGGTGCACCCCTGGGAGACTTGAAAGACCAGGTTAGGGATAGATCCTCATGGAGAAAACCTATCTATTTATGTGGTCACTAGGAGTAAAAAACGACTTGATGCTACATAATCAATCAGGTTAGATTGCAGGCTAACACAGGTTGATATTTGTCAACAATTTCTCATGAAAGACAGGCTCCAAATTCAACCAAACCATTTGGGGTTCGACTGTTTCTTTCTCCCCTTCATTTCTTTTTCGTGGTCTGTTCTCCTACCATATGTCTGCTGCATTCTCGTATTTTGCCATCTGCGTCGACCACTTCCAAATAAAGTACTGACTGTTCCAGCTCTTTGCTTGCATTCATCATTAGATTTCATGCTAGGAACAAACTTCAAAGCTTGTGTCAGCAGCAGCTGCTGTGCATTGAAATCAACTGATCTGTATTGCAAAGGAACTTGTCTGAAGGCAAACTTTTAAAGTTCTGCTTTGCTTTGCCTGCTGCTGTTCTTGCATCAAAAGCAAGGAAATTCCAGCCAAACAGGCCTCATGTCAGATGGCTGAATCTTCCATTGGATATGCGGAGCCGTTAAGAACCCAACCTTGATGTGACATTGCTCTACAAGCTGCAGAGATCACTCTACAGACCATTTATTCCGGTTTTGCAGCTATTTAATCACGGCTGCATCCCATCAAAAGGCTGTCTTGAAAGCAAGGGAATTTGCATGTGTTTTTGTACACAACTTTCTCTACCGTGTGCATTTTGTCTGCAGGGTTTCTTAATGAACGCGTTTGTATTCATCTTTCTCTAACGGGCCAATTTCAGTACACAATTCCTTTTTGTATAAAATTTCCCTTAAAATATGTCTTTTATATGCCTTCTTCCTGAGAGCTATGTCTAACCATCCAGACCATGGTAGGATCAAAAGAATAACTGCTCCAATATTTACAGGAATCCAGGAAGCTTGAATTAAATGAGATTAAAAATTCAGAAGAGAGACAGCTTGGTGTCGTGGTGAAGGCACCAGGCTAGAAACTGGGAGACCCTGAGTTCTAGTCCTGCCTTAGGCACAAAGCCAGCTGGGTGACCTTGGGCCAGTCCCTGTCTCTCAGCCCTAGGAAGCAGGCAATGGCAAACCACTTCTGAAAAACCTTGTCAAGAAAACTGTAGGAACTAGTCCAAGCAGTTGCCAGGAGTCAACACTGACTCAAAGGGATAAAAAAGAAAAGAAACATTCAGGACAACTTAAATCCTTTGGTATCCATATCTTCCCAGCCCCTTAATTACTTTGGATAAGTTCTTAAGGAGAAGTAGGATCAGGGAAGAATTTCAACAATGAGGCTGTAAAAAAACACCTTCTGATTCATCTGAGAAGATGCTTATCCATCTATTCAGCAGCTCACTTATCTTCTCCAGCACCATCATCCATAATAGTGATAAGCCAGCTGCTTTGTAAGGTTTGAAGTTTGATCCTTAGCATCTCCAAGTAGGAGTTGGAAAGCTCTTAGCGGTTGTAGTCAGTGTTCATAAGTGTAGATAATACATGGTTAAATAAACTACTGGTCTGGTAAGCCATATAGGTAGTCCTCATTTAGTGACCACAACTAGGACCAGCGGCTCTGCCATTAAGCAAAGCAGTCACTAAGTAGGAAATCCCATGACCACAAGTCCCCAGTCCCCTCCCCCTTTGGAATGCTCACCCTGGCACTGGGATAATGAGCAAGAAGGGAATTAATGTTTGTATTTACATTCATTGGAGAGGAAGGGATTACAAGAGAGTAAGCAGGCACACAATGGGGAATACATATCGAAAGCAATGCACTGGCACCGGCAGCCCCAAGAGTGCTATGCAAACAGCCTGGTGTATTCCCCACTGTGTGCCTGCTTACTCTCTTGTAATCCCTTCCTCTCCAATCTCTCCATTCTACAAGCAGGGGGAGGAAAAACCATAGGTCAGGTACAGGACAATGCATACTGACTATAATGGTGATCATAGGACCTAGGGACACTGCAAAGGTCATAAATGCAGACATTAATTGTAAAGTTATTTTTTCAGTACCATCATAACTTGAGCGGTTGCTGAACAAGGCAGTCAATAAGCAAGGTCTACCTGTATTCCTGAATGTTTATGGAAAAATGACCAGAGTACAACGTCCATGGGTACTTCAAATCATCTCTTTGAAGGCAGTGTCTTCTAGAATAATTCTCAGGTTGAAAGTTCAAGGATGCTAAGAAGAGAGATCTCAAGGACCACGAAACTGCTCCTCAACATTTAGAACATCTGACCTAACTGCAGGTACCTTTGTCATCTAGTCACAGTTTTTCCTTCTTTGAGGAGAACCATAACATTTCTACCAGGTACATTAAAGTAATCCAAGCGCAAGCTTTATGATCATATTCCATTTCCAGAAATATCTCAAGAGTGGCATACAGCCTTCCTGATAATGGATACATACGCAATTCAAATTTTGACAAAGGGTTCGTCCCAAGTTATCAATGACTCACCAACAACGTCTGCAGAATGGAAAGAAGAGTTAGATGTTGGGATGGCTCATAGATCTCCTTTCCATCCTAGGACTCATTTACATGTTTGTGCAAATACAAAATATTATATTATGCCTGTGCAAAAAGATTACGGTGACTGCTCATTGGGGTCTAGATGAGATTAAAAAGAGCTTTATGTCCTATATAACTTGACTGCAGGCTACAAGAAAATTCCTCTCTCCAGCATCTCTTGTCCACTCACTGGCATCATCTAAAAAGTTTCTCCTACAGTGGCTTTGGGCTCACGTCACAGCAGTTTCCAAGATTCTCCAAACATGCTCTCTAGTTCTTTGGAATATACTTCCTCCTGAACTGGGGTAACTGCCATTTAAAAGGGCCTTTAAAACACACCTTTTGAATAGACATCTAATAGCTAATTACTTCTCTTAATTTCTATTTTTATATTTCAAGCTTTAATCCTAGTTCCATGCTTCCTAAACCAGAAACATGGGAAGGATGGAGGTTTGGTGACACAATAATAATGAGGATGACACTTAGAAATAGGAAAACGCTCACCTAACTGTATGCTCACTTTAAAACTTATATTGTTAATGAAACCTCAGGCATCAGTAAAGATCACAGGTGGGGTTTGCGTAACGCACTTAACTCAGTGACTGAATTTGTTTTCTGATTTTGCAGAAGATGTTGGACCCTAAATTAACCAAGTTAGTTTGTTTGAAGTTTAAAATAATCCAAGCCTAACACGTTGCACAGTTGCAGCCAATAAGTCTTTGTATCAAGCTTGGCCAGTATTGCAATTAGTTTATTCACTGGGTTAGTTCACGACTGAATGTCCTGCACAAATTCAGAAAATGTTTTGTTTTAATAACCCAATTAAGTGTGCTGGGTGAAGGACCCACAGAGAGTTGGGAAAGCAAGTTCAGGAGTTGGCTTTGATTTGGGCCTTTGGAAACCTCTGAGTCGGAATTTGAGCCAGGATTTAACAACTTCCTATAGCAGCCCTAATTAGAAGGCATTCATATGAGAGAAGACAGTTCTTTAAATACTCTGATCACATGTCTATATAAATGCAACCTTTGTTGCTAGAGGACACCACCGAACTCGACAAGTCTTGAGAGAGTCAATTTGTGTAGCGAGTTACACCTCTGCTTTTGGATGACTCTCTTGAGAATACAAAGCTTGATAATTAGGAAGGTAAAAGTAATTTGTTACAGGTTCCTGGGAGAATTGATTCACCATCGCAAAGATGTCAGCATTTCATGAAGTCCACTAGTGACCCCCTTTCTCCAACCAAACTTCACATCTAAAAAAAAAGTTTGCAAAAGATGCAGTTTTAAAAGAATAAATATTCTGGAAGCGGTGTATGGAAATATATATATACACACACACACACACACACACACACATATATATATATATATATATATATATATATATATATAATGGGGGATAGGCACTTTGCAGGAGTGCATATTACAGGCAGCTTGGGTTTTATTTTACAAAAATGCTTACCTCTCAAGAAAGTTTTAAAAATCTATGTGGAGCAAATTTATATGAACAAAGGACATTGGGGAAAGTTATGTAAGAAAAAGTTATGTCTGGGAAATATACATTAAAGCACACGCATAATTAGGGAGAGTTGCCTGGAAAAGCAAATTGATCTTGATTTTTATAGATCTGAAAAAAGGATCAGTTTAAACAATGGAGCAGAATATTGCCTACTAATGAAGACCATTAAAAAGACTAAATTTATACCAGCCCACCCTTCCCTGCTATTCAGTCCTGCTCTAGAACAAGGTAAAATAATCCTTTCCCATTTCAGAGATCAGAAAAAGTGGGGAAGGGGAGCTGACATGTCAAATGTCACCCCTTTTTTCCCCTCCATCTTTGCTTTTGGGCCTAAAAACTGTGTAATCAGTAGTCATTCATCACTACATGCCCTGATCTGTCAGTCACCTTTCTGCAAGGAAGTAGAATTATAATCCTTTACGCATGTCTTATTTTTCATGGTTGCTAACATGCTTGGACTTGAATATATCATCCCCCCATTCCTTGTGAAATGGAACCAGCCAAAAAAACTTATTTGTCCTACTTGGAGAGGAGGTGGGCATGGCAGGACTGACAGATGAAAAGGATGCAGAAGTTTTAAATCATCTAGGGTTGCTTTTCAGGAAAAACAAGGAACTAGATCCACATCTTTCATTGACGTTAATTTTCCCAGATCCCTCATGCATTCGATGGGATTTTAATCTTTGGCTGTTTTTAAGAAGCAATGCTGTTCATGCCAAAATGATTTGGGACAGATGGCTTTACATGAAGCAATCTTGAAGCCGCTGCTATGAGTAGCCATGCATTTTATGCGCAAAAGATATAGACCAACAACACAGCCAGTTTTGTAGGTGTTCTACATACAAAACATATACAGGGAGTCCCCAGGTTAAGAATGCCCAGTTTACGAACAACCCCTAGTTAAGAATGGAGCCTATTGCCGCAAAATTTGAGTTAAACACACGATTTGAGTCAAATACACAATCATTTGAATTCGTTACACAATTCTGGGTATACAGTATTATACAATAAGTTTTAGTCCAGTCTCTCCTAAATTAAGCAGCTGCCAGATGTGTGAACTGGTGAACTGAATAACTGGTCTTTGCTGAGAATTCTGGGTATTGAAATCAACACTCCCAAAAGGCACCTAGACAGGGGAAAGGTTGCATGAGATGCTGTATATGTTTCAACAACTCTTCCAATTACAAGCAAACATTTGCTAGCTTATAAAATGTTGGCCTCTTCCCTCATCCCTCCTAACATTATTTCTCTCTCAAGGAGTGTCTCCCCCCATAAGGTACCTGCCCAGATGTTCCAGTCATCCTTGGAGACCCTTTTCTGAATGCTGTTCCCAAAGACTTACAGAAGTGGCTAACAGCTAGGACATCCTTTTGATGGGACCCAGGTTAGGGAATCCATTGCCCAAGGAGCCCACACTAGTGCGTCTTTATGCCTGTTCTTTCAGATACTTTTAGAGCATTTTATTTTAAGTGGCCCCACTCTTCTAAGATAGTGGTTTTTATATTCTAGCCTTTCTCTGCAGCTTAAGATATTTCATTGTTTGCATTGATTTATTGTTAAGGAACTGCATAATCTACCCAGAGAACTTGGTTGAGGTCAACAATAAAGAACAGTAGGAACAGCAGATATCCGTCCTAGCCATCCTCACCAGAAAGTGTTCCGACTTTTCTTTCACTGCTAAATGTGTTCGATCAGAGGGCTCCCAGATAGAAACTAACTGCCCCAAGCCAATCAGGAATGAGGGAGAGCTGTTTGCCCCAGCCCAACTGCAATGCAGGATCTGCAACCAAAGCTGGAGTAAAGCATCAAGTTACATGGGGTGGGCTAGTCAGCCCTGCATGCCTGGCATGTGAGGCTAATCAAACCAGAAATAGAACTGGGCTTGTCGGATTGGAGAGTGAAGGGGGAAGAGATTTCAAAATTCTGGTTTCTTAAAGCATCACACAAGATGGAGATTGAAGCAAAGCTGCTCAGAGAAGCAAGCGGCTTGAAGTGACATGGGGACCTTTGGTTGAGTGCTATTTTGAAAAAAACAGCTCCCATGTAGTGCTTCCCAAATGTCAAACTTTCTCACAATGTCAGAGAAGAAGGAGGAGGAGGAGGAGGAGGAGGAGGAGGAGGAGGAGAAGGAGAAGGAGAAGGAGAAGGAGAAGGAGAAGGAGAAGGGGAAGGAGACGGAGAGGGAGAGGGAGAAGGAGAAGGAGGTGTAGGAGGAGGAGGAGAAGGAGGAGGAGAAGGAGAAGGAGAAGGAGAAGGAGAAGGAGAAGGAGAAGGAGAAGGAGAAGGAGAAGAAGAAGAAGAAGAAGAAGAAGAAGAAGAAGAAGAAGAAGAAGAAGAAGAAGAAGAAGAAGAAGAAGAAGAAGAAGAAGAAGAAGAAGAAACAGCCCTACCACTATCCTACAAGACTCAAGCCAGCAATGGATACATAGGATGTCAGGTGTGGAATAAACTCATGTGCCTTCTACCATACAATGGTACTTATTTATTTTATTAAACAAATTTATATGGCACCCCCAACTCATACACAGTGACTCTGGGTGGCTTACTTGGGTGGCAGGGAAGGAAAGGGAGAGAATGACTGAGGGCATAAAAAGGTCTGATCTGGCTCTGTCTTCTTCCTGAAGACAGGGTAGCTCTAGGTCAGAAAGGATTCCATAGTCCTGCTTAATACACTTCCCCAAGAGCAGACTCTGGAACTGAACCAGGCTTAGTGCTGAGTCGAAAGCACAAATACTTCTCTCTGGCTTCAGAGAGCCTTTGAAACATTTGTAATTATTCCAGATTGGGGGGCGGGGGGGACCCAACCCCAATTGAGACATCTAAATAACAGTAAAGGAATTACAGTTCAGTGATGATTTATACCAGGACAGGGTTGCCAGGAATAAGCAATCTGCAAATCCAGGATGGCAGGTGGCTCCCAAACTCGTGGCCTCAGTGACTACAATTGCCAAAACTCAGTGCCAGAAACACACGAGACCTGCAGTGCAATCTCCAAAATAACAACATTTAAAAAACAAAGACATTTCCACAGATTACCTACCCCCCACCAAAAAAAAAATAAAATAGAAAGTCTACTGTGATGGAATGGAATTATGAAGGCCATGCTCAGGGAGATAAGCATGTTCTTAGTTCACCGGAGGAGCGTGGGAGGAACAAGAGGATGAGGCTGGCACCTCCCTGAGTAATTCACGGTGTTGTGGCTGGCTGGCTGGCTTGGGAACTTGGGTTCAGTCTGGGGAGATTTTCTGTCTAGAGGTTGTAGCTAATAAACACAGTAGAACTGAATTTGCATTGTCTCTTGGAGTTCTTTGGGCTAAACCTGACATCTATAGTCACCATGTGGTCTCACCATTATATATTATCCTCCCCCAAGTTGACTGGTTTAACTCATCACAGGTTTTGTTTAACTGTGGTTTATTTGTAAACCACCGTGGGATGATTGACACCATGGTTTATCAAGCATAAGGGCTGGATTCAGAAAAAGCATGATACCAAATCCAAAGGAAGCTGGTCCTGGTTTAATGAGGGCTACAAGATCTTGGCTGCAAAAATCAGACAACAGCTAGGTGGCCCAAAGAGTTAGGGGTTTCTGTGTCTCTTTGCTGCCATCTAGTGGGTGGTCCAGAGTCTTGCAGCTTAGACCTCACAGCCCTAACTTATTAGAACTGAAGATCACCCAAAGACTGTATTTCTTGTGTCCACAGACCCTGCTTTATTCTATTCCCTGCAAATGAAAGAGACACATCTAAGTTAAATTCCCTGATGACCTGTCTGCATTAATTCTACTGAGCGAAACAGCCTTCATGCTCAAAACCCTTTAGAGTTTCTCTTGTTTTCCCCAGATGTTTGCTTCTTCCTAGATGTGAAGTGGGACTTCATTCCCATGATTACCACCATGCCATCCTTTTAATTGCTTCTCAGAGAGAAATCCCTTCAGTCCAATTACAGTCTGGGTATTTTAGTTTATTAACCAAAATGCAACTATAAATGAATGCGGTTATCACTAGTTAAACACGTTATAAATCAGCTGGACTCTCCTTTCTCTACTGAATTTATGCCACAATCTGGTTTTTGCTCAGCCTCTCTGCTTCATCCCTGGACTCCATTCAAATTGGCAAATGTGTCATAAATGCTGCCCTGGTTTTCCTTTGATTGGAAATTGGGAAGTGAGCTTAGAGAAGAACCAACCTCGGGAATCCATTAGGATGTGACAGCTAGTTTGGCTTGATAGAACTTAAGGACCAGGTAGGTCTTCATGGAGCCATGGCTATAACTTTTGCAAAAACTGGATCAATCTTCAGGCATTGGGTAAAGCTATGGCTTTTTTAACAGTACATGCTGAATAAGTCACAGTTGGCTAGGTTTACATGTAACATGAAGATATAAACCATTGTTTATAAAAATGGAATGGTTGGATTTTGTCAGCCCCACTCGGTAGACCAGACCAGGAATCAATTCTACAGGAAAGTAAGATTATTTTTACTGAGATTGGCTATAATAAAAGAGTCTTCCAATTCTGATTGTTCTATATCTCCTCCTCTTCTTATACTCACGGGAATTAGAGAGGTATCTATCTGATCCATTCCCACATTCTTTCTGCTTCTTTTGGACTTAAGATATGTTTCTCCCCTCATTGCTTTGGTAACAGATCTACCTATCTCTGTCAAGGTCATCTTCCTTATTCTTTACAGATTCATATATCACACTAAACCATAATGTGATTTTTCTTGGCTTTGATGTAGCACGTTTTGTGACCCACCATTTCCTAGGAAAGATTTGGTTTTTTTTCTGTGCTCCCCTTCGATATAGAAAATGGAATTTTCCTTCTATTTCTGCATGGTTTTATTCTAACTGTATAATATCCTTTTACCTTTGATTGTTTTTACAGTACCGTCTTTCGGAATTTTTAATAAAAATGAAAGATGGTACATACATCTTAGAATAAACAAAAATATTAAAAATCCACCATCAGCTTGTTTCTCTTTTATCCTTCTTTACAGTTTGTCTCACTGCATTACACAGGTTTCACCCTCAGAATAATTGCTTCTAAACTGAATTAAATACAAGAGGACTGATCAAAGCAAAACAGTGAATCATAAGCGTGCTGGTCATGAATACAATATCGAGTAATAAGTGGAGTTAAAGAGTCAGCGTAGAACCAGAGAGAGCCAGGTTCAAATCCACATTCGGCCATGGAACATTATGGATAACATTCTTTCTCAGTCTATGTAAGTAATGTTTAGCTGTTTAAATAAGAATGGGATCTAAGTCTACCATGTATGGGCTGCCAACTTCTTGTAGACCACCATGTGAAAGTGAAGAGGGGCCTCTGTTTTTTGCTGCCATCTATTAGTCATCTGGATTTTTGCAGGCCAGATCAGATAGCCCTAGGTAACTAACACAGTTAGTTGATTTTTTTGGCCCCAGTTAACAAGCAGCAGCAGAGAAACAATCCCAACGTATATAAAAAAAGAGGATGATGTTTTTCGTTTATTGAACTGTTTTCTTTTTTTAAAAAAAAAAATCATTTACTGCCTTTTAAAAAAGACACACTTTTCCGAGGCTGTGAGCAACCTCATATTTAAATTAAATTCATTAATCAAGGACTCTGTCAAAAGAGAGATAGTTGATTAATGAATGGGTCCACAGCCTTAATTTTTAACAATTTTCTGACAAATCCAATCACCTATAACTTTGTCTACCATCCTCTGCTCATTCATCGCGAGAAAAATCCACTGAAAAGAACTGAGAATGATTTCGAAGCAAACAGGCCTATGATTTTACTATCAATCCCACAATACAGTGAGGACTTGATTATTCCTTGTATGACCCTGATCTTCCCACACACCAGGGCAGAAGACTCCCAAATTTCTAAAAAAAATTCAACCTGTAAAACTGAGTGGGGAGACGATACTATCTTTCAAATATCCAATGAGGGTGACATTTCAAAGACAGGGTGGTATCTAATAATATTAGTATTCCATTTCAGATGGATAGATTTCAGCTGAAAATGAAAGAACTCTCGTAAGAATGAGAATTGCTTCACAAAAGGACCATTTTTTCCCTTACTGGCAAGTATCAGTAATGGTCATCAGGTCTGGATAGAACTGGGGAGAATTTTTCTATTGCATTTTTTTTTCCTACCAATTCACTCCCTTCTGATGAAACAGACTTTTCTTTGGAATGACTTTAAAAAAAAAAAAGAGCATTTCAGTGAAATTTCATGTGGTAGAATGTATGTTCTCATCTACATCAAATGAGATGGAAGTCATAAGGTTAGGTGATTTCTCCCCATCTCCCTAGATCAGTGTCTCTCAACCTTGGCAACTAAGAGAGGTGTAGACTTCAATCCCCAGAATTCCCCAACCAGGCTGGGGAATTCTGGGAGTTGAAGTCCACACCTCTTAACATTGCTAAGGTTGAGAAACACTGCCCTAGATCCTTGGATGTATTTAAGAAGGATTTGAAAACCAGCTTATTCAGTAAAACAGGCTGATGGGTGGAAGTGGTTGTGAATAGTTGCTGAGAATGGCAGTAGGGCTGTTTTCCTGGAAATCTTATTAATAAAATTAGATCGTAGGTAGGTTTTGCTTTTTAAAAGTTCACAGCATTATTTTCATTACAACTGTACTGTAAATATATTATGGGCATATTGATTTTCTTCTTTTTGGGTCATCTTAACTGCTATTTAGTTCTTACTTGTGGTTAGACTGTGCTCCCATGGGGGATACATTATAAATATTTTTTTTGATTGCATGTTTCAGGGGAATGTGTGGAAATAGTGATGTGAGGTTCTCTGACTTCCCACCTGCCTTCGAATACCATGGGAAGGCATTCAGAAAGGATCTCCAATAGAACTTTTTGGAAAAATGGGGCCGGAAGGGAATCTGTAAAAGGGTGGTTTTGGTTATGATGTAATGGGCTGTGAGAATAACCTTGAGGAACAGGGGGGAGAGCTGCAGCCAAGGCAATGGTCAGATAAGAGAAATCTGAGTCCAAAGCAGGAACGGAATTTGAGGAAACATTTCAGGCTTGACCCTCCCTGGTTTTCTTTAAGATAAAGGCTGGGAGAGGGGAGGCTCATTCAGAGTTGCAAGATTCTGTTACTACAGTGGTACCTCGGGTTACGAACTTAATCCGTTCCATGACTCTGGTCGCAACCCGAATTGGTCGCAACCCGAAGCAAATTATTTTCTTTGGAGCCATGCTGACAAGCACACCAAAAACCTTCCAAAATGCCACAAAACACCACAAGCCTCACCGAACGTCTCCTTGCTATCGCAATTTCGCCCACAGGAAGCCGCGACCGCGTGGCAGCAGTGAAAATGGCTGCGGATCCGGTTCGTAACCCGAGGCGGAGTTTGCAAACCGAGGTAAATTTTTGCAGCCAGAGCTGGTCGTAACCCGAAAAGTTCGTTAACAGAGGCGTTTGTAACCCGAGGTACCACTGTATAACCTTTTAATGAAAGTAGTTTTAATATTCATGACTTTGGTGTTCATGTCTGACCTACTTCAAAGGGCTGACATACACTGACCCCATCAGGAGGCAGGCCCTATGTGACCTGTTCCATCCTATTTGGGTCTCATCAGACATAGGTAGCCAGCTGTTATTTTATGGGGTACAAACCTATCTCTGATGAACCCCAAACAGGATGAAACTGATCACATAGTGCCTGCCTTCTGGGGGTCAACGTAACTGAAAACACCACATAGTATTCACTGTGTAAAAATAAAGAAATCCAAGACACTGAGGTATAACATCCTGTAACTTCCGTATGTTTGAGGACTTACAGGAAGGTGGACTGTAATGACTATTCTGATAGGTAAAAGGGTGGGCAAATGTAACACAGAAAGCCCCACCAGCACCCTCCATCTACTACCAAGAGAAACATAACATGAAGGGAAGGTCAAAATCCATCAAGAGAAATTGCAGAGAAAAGACACTCTCAAGAACCAAGAAGATAAAGGAGAAAAGGAGAAAACCTTGGAGAAATTGCAAGGATGGGACTACTTTTACTTTAACTTTCCTACTGTAACCTGGGGTAGATAACCAGAAGACACCCTCCATTAGCTTTCTTCCTTGATGTCTTCTTAAAAGGTCCATATATAGTTTTGTAGCCTGTGACCATTGTATAAAATATTTTTGATGTATTTTTCCGAACAGCAGAATTATCTGACATAGCCCGAAGCATGCATCATACACAACAAGCATAACATTACATTTTCTTTCCAGAGAAATATTTTGATATCAAGCAGCTGCCCGAAAGCAGAACCCATAAAATCTCACTCATATCATCTGTGTCAACTTAAGCAAATGTGAAGTTTGTGCTTTGCCTCCTATTTCAAAGAATCAATTGTTTGAACCATTTTTTATCAGACATGCTTGCAAGAGCTGAGGGAACTACACTCCAAAAACTGACATTAAATCTGATGAATGTTCTCTTTTCTACAGGAGAAATAACATTTTTTTTTTTTCCTTTTAAAGAAGATATCTTTCCAACTCTGTGTGGAGGTAAGTTAAGTTCAGCAGAATTTCAGCTTGAATGAAGCTTTATGGGGACCCAACTTTGCTGCCATCAACTAAAGTAATTATTCTGTTGTCATTAAACACATGAAGCTTATAGTGAGTCAAGTCCATTCATCCATTTAGCTTGGCCTATAACTGCAACTAAGTCTTCAAAGCAGCCTTCTTCAATCTGGCACTGTCCAGGTGCCTTGGACTGAACTCCCAGGATCCCTAACCCCCTTGGTCTTTAACAATAATGGCTGAGATATCATGGGACCTGACATTCAATGGATCTTTCTAAGCTCTAGGTCATGGAATCATAGAATTGTAAAGTTGGAGGGGAGCACAAAAATCATCTAATCCGAACTTCTGCAACGTTGAGGAAAACCATTTAAATAATCAACGAGAGGTAGCTGTCCAGCCTCTTCTTAAAACCTCCAAAGATGGAGAACTCACAGCCTCTATTGAGAAATGGTTCCACTGTTATACAAATCTATCAGGAAGTTTTTCCTTATATAAGTGAAATCTAGGTAGCTCCAACTTATACCCTATATGTGCCCCTACAGATATAGCTGAACTAGACTTCCCAGCATCCCCCAGTATCATCCAAGTTTGCTACTGTAAGCAGTGATTCTGCAATATTTTACAGTTACTTTTATGTGAGAAGGGCGGCTATATGAATACCATAAATAAATAAATAAAATGTATATAGATGCACTGTGCACACATTGTTTAAGAAGTACTACTAGATTGGAGCAGCAAATATCTGGACTGTTAGATGGTCAAATGGTCATCCCAATTTTTGCAGCTGAGATCAGGTAACCCTACTTGAAACCCAATTGCTCAAGACGCTTTATAACTAGAGTGGCCATAATTGAATGGGAGACTTTCCACATGCAGGGCAATTAGCTTAGCATTCAACAAGAGAATGCCACTGTAGGAACTAAAGGGAGACATCACATTCCACACCCAAGTTTTCATTTTTCAGAGGTGGCCCCGTATCCTCTTTGGTAGAGAATGCTCCGTAAAGTCCTTGGTGCTCTCTGAGCTTGGATGTTGGCTTGCAGATGGTTCATTCACAGTGCACTGATGATGTTGCCTAGTTGGGTAATGAAACGTCCCCAAGCCAACCACCAAGCTCAGAGAGCACCAGGACTCCACAGTTCAACCCTGACCTACAGATATTCCCTTCTATTGGAGAGGACACGTCACTATTTGCATGCCTCTTCTCCTTCTTGTTAGAGACAAAGAATCACATGAAAGGACAGCAGTGGACTTAAGGTCCTTTCCTGCTTATCAACTCTCGGTCAATAGATGAAGCAGCAGGGAGGGAGGCTATGTGCTTTCAGCCTTTCCCATAACAGAGAAATGCACAATATTTTTACTTCAGCGTGTTTTCTTATTCCAGTCTCCACTGTGGCTCCAATCTTTGGTTGTATTCCCACAGCTACTTACCTTCATTAAAAAATCAACCCATTTCCTAAGTTTGGACAACCTATTATGCCACACAGACACACAAAATAACCAAGGTTAACACACAACAGGCTCATTTTCTTGTCTCCATGCAGCCCCTGAGTTTTTAAACCTACCAGTTGTGTTTTGCAAAAGCGTTACTTTGGGCACTCCGTCAACGAACTCTACCAGTTGTGAAGCACAGTCTTAATGATGGAACAACCTCTTCAGAATTTATATGGTCCCCTTTTTTATGCATCTGATGATAATCAGCTTAATTTCCTTCTGTGCTAACGCAACCCTGTTGTGTTTAAGGGGCTCCTTTTGTCGTATCATGATAGAACCAAAGGATGAGGCCATGACACACACACACACAGTGTGTACATTACAAACCTATGAAGAGATATTCCCTGGACAGAGATCTTTACATCTCCCCTCTCACAGTGATGCTGGTCATTTAATTCACCTCGTTTTAATAAGAGGGGAGGGGGAAAGAAAGAGGATTTAGTAAAGAGGAGAGGATGTGATAACACAGGAGCAGAAGACATCTGATCTACAGCGTCTTCACCCTCTGGCAGATCTATTATGCAAACCAATGGGATCATTCCTATTTCCTTGACTTTACTGGTTCTTCAATGGCCATTTGTTAAGTGGGAAGAGTGTCCTGTTTAGGCTGGATTTGCAAACCCCAATAAGCCAAAATATATTCGGCTTGTCTGTGAGTTAGCATGACGTGCATAGCAAATGCATTTGATTTGCAAACCATATTTTCTGGCTTAAAGTACTGGGTGAAACTAACTAGTGGTAGTTTATTTGGTAAAGCACACAGCCCTGGTCATCGGGGATGTCCATAACCACTGAATACCTCAAATGCATTTCCCTGATGTGACATGGGGAAACATATTTATAGATGTCATCATATTACTACCTTTAACCTGAATGTCCACCAGCGTGACACCCAATGGTCAAGTGGGATCCTTAGTCTGGAGAACGTAGCACAAAACCTTGAGCTGGGATTCAAAACCCTTGGAATTTAGCCCTGGATCCCACCAATACATGCCTCGTCATTGGTCCTTGATCAAAATGAGGAAGACAAGAACCCACAGATGCCTGGATCCTGTGCAAATCAGAAGGAAGGGTCTTTGGCTCTTATTCCCTATGAATTATGCTGGCCTCCTCTTGAGTTCTCCCTGAAAAAGGGGAAGGAGCACAGGGAGAGGAAACTCAGAATGGGAGGAATATTTCCCACTGCAGTTTCCAAATCAGCAAGCCACAGAGAACGGAAACAAAGAGGCGATGGCAGAAATAAGAAAGTAAGCACTTTAGAAAAAAGCTTGGGCAGCAGAACGCTGCATAGCGGCGGTATCGCTTCAGTGAAGCCTTTTCTTTTTTCTTTTTTCTTTCCTTGCTTTTCTTTCTCCTCCTTCCCCACCCCCGTGCAAGCTTTTATTGTACTTCTGTTTGTTTACTGCTTATGAAAAGCAATTTATAATTGTCATGCACTCATTGATTTAAGAACACCTGTGGTTTGAGGGCACATCTCACAAGCAGAACTCAACGGAACTAATTTCACAGCAAACACGCACCATCTTGTAGCTGCTGGGCTGGGACCTTCCAACACAGCCTCCTTTAGAGATGCCCATTCTTCACCCAAACTCTGGCATCTGGTTTCTGTGCAGCCAGATGCAAAGGAAAGGGGGCTTCTTCCCCATGCAGGTAGCCAAGGCCGATGCAATATTTTTCTGGTCCATGTCACTCATAAAATGGACGGTCTGGGAGGGCTTGCACATTCACCAAATAGCACAGAACTCTGTTTCCCAGAAGACAACTTGATGAGTTTAGCTCCATTCTCCTCTCTAGTTCCCCAGAATGGTGTCACATCTCCTTTGTCCTTGGAGGAGCTCCTACACAAAGGTCTGTACTGGAGTTGCCTGCTCTTTTTCCTTTCTAAAAATGCCTGCCTAGTGCCAAGAAGCCCTCCTGAAGAGGTGCTGGAGGTCAATGTTTTGTTTTGCAACAGGGTTGCCATAGGGCACCACGTTGCTTCTTCTTGCCTTAGCCTCAGCATGAATGCAATCATGATAAAGCCTTTCCACAATGATACCAGTTGGGAGAAGGTGCCTCAGAGAAGAACGCCCAAGGAACTTTCCAGAGCACCCAGCAACCTCAGCTATTGGTAGCACTGAAGCTAAGCTTGACTCTAAGCAGGTTCACACTTACTTAGTATTCAAGTGGCATCACAAATCATAGAATATAAGAGTTGGACTAGGATCTTCTAGGCCAACCCACAGTCCAATGCAAGAATCCATTAGCACAGCATCCCCACGGATGGCCATCTCTGTTTAACCACCTCCAGTGAAGGAGACTCCATTACCACCTGCCAAGGCTGTCTGTTCCCTTGTTGAACAACTCTTCCTGTTAGGTCATTTTTCCCAATAGCCAACCAAACTCTACTCTCCTTGTAATTTAAACCCAACTCTGAATAATTTTACCCCATCTTCTACAGCATGACCCTTCAGATTCTTGAAGGAAACTATTGCATCTCCCTGCAATCTTCTCTTCTCCAACCTAAAGATACCCCAAACCTCTAACTATTCTTCATAAGGCTTTCCATTCAGGCTCCTTGTTATCTTGCTCAATATCCTCTGCACATCCTGTCTAATTTGTCAATGCCATTCCTAAAATGTGGTGCCTAGGACTGGACACATTATTCTAGGTATGGTCTAACCAAAGCAGAATAGAGAGAAGCAATGTCTCCTCTTGATCTTGACTCTATACTTCCGTTGATGCATACTGTTGGCTCATGTTCAGCTTGTGATCCACCAAGACACCCAGATTCTTTTTATATGGTCTTCCACTACTACCCCATCCTATACATATGCCTTTGATTTTTCCTTCCCTTGCTCCTCTGATGAAACACAAACCAAAAACCCCAGAAGTAGGCATTTGCAAATTGTCTCCATACAGGGATGTATCTTTCAAATTACCAGGAGTTGAGCTTGATTCCAAGGATCTTTAACTGGAGTCACAATGTAATACTCAGTCTGAATCCAACCTTGCACTGGGTTGGAGAGCCAATGTGGTTTTAGACCAGCAACAGGGACACTGAGATTCTAGCCCACCCTCAGCCACAGAAGCAACACAACCTATGGTCACGGTTCAGGTGGATCTCAGGACTGTTTTATTCTTTATAAGTAATCCAGGGAATGCCAGATGAATTAATCCCCATCCTCAGGATGTGTATCTGCGGCTCACAACAAATATATTGCATTTATCATTAATGATTTGTCAAATGAATATGAAGCATGCATAATGAACATGGTCGTCAAAAGGACTTTCACTAAATGACTGGTTTCCATGGTGAAGTTGTTCTATACCACCACCATCCCAGTCTTTCCTAACTGTCTGTTAGGATTGTTGTAAAAAGGAAATGGAACTGTTCTATCAACCCTAGTATTTTACCTACTAGAAAACAAGACAACTCAGGGACCAGATCTTAAACATAATAACAGCACTTAAAATATCCAGCTGAAATGGAAAAATTCAGAGAAGAGAGTTCAGTGGAATAAGCCTCTCAGACCACTGATGGAAGAGCAGAGGTAATATGAAAATGCTAGCATTTTCACAGAGCGATGAGCTTCGAAAGAACATTCTGTGCAATTTTTTCATATCTTGAGTTATGTTCAGCTTCCCTCTGAAGGAGAATGGAACCATACCCAGAAGATGAGCAGAAGGTTCATTTAAGGAAGCCATACAGAGAGAAAGAGAGAGACGGATCAAGCAGAGGTGCAATCCTACCTTATGGAGTCCTACAGGCCCAGTGGCACCACTGACATGCAGAGCACCTACCATCCCAAAAATGTCCTCAATCATAATTTGCACAAGAGTTGGAGGTAACATGACCAGATGTTACCTTCAGTACCCTTCATGGAGTAAGAGGATGTAGAGCATCTTTGACATCCTTGATCACCTGTCACTTATACTTTTTCCTTATCTCTTTCTCTCTGTTTCTTTTCTACCTCTTTCTTACGTGATGGACCTAGAGCCAGTCTACAGAACCAGACTATTTTAATTTCAACTGATCATATGGTATCATATGCCTTCAAACTATACCCTGAGATCCTGGAGGTTTTCAGTATAATTGGAAAGTTGGGCGCACAAATATGGAATTCAGTATTTTGACCACAGCTAAACATGGTCAGATGGAGACCACAAGGAAAGATGAGAGTTGTTGACTTGAAAAACATTGCACAAGACTACCCCTTTCATCTTAATGGTGCCAAGGAAACTACAGTGATATGTCCATATAATCACCAGGAATCAGATTACCCTCTTATTCCTTAGGATTCTTTTTTTTTTTTTTAAGTTTCCAGAACCTTCTACCTGAAGACATACAAAACTAGGGCACCTAGTGAAAGTGGTTGGGTAATTTGATATGGACATTCGAGTCATCTAGATGAACAATTTTTCTCCTGTGTCTCATAGTACTAGAAAGTAGTAGGCTAACTATAGATTCAAGTGGGACTACTACAGTATATCTAAGCTGCAAATATCTGGGCCACCACTGGATGGCAGCAACCAAGAAGCATTTTCTGTATGTATCCATATTTTTGCAGCTTAGATATAATAACTATCATTCAAAAACAGTCATTACTTACCAGATCTCAAGGTCATCAAAAGCTGTTCTCCTAGGATTAACACTGAAACCTAGCAGACAACTATGAGATAACCTTTACTATGCTATAAATTCCAGAAGGTGTAATGCCTCTCACAGAGAATTTCCTTAGCACTTTATTTTTTATTTTTTCCAGAACTAGGCAAAATATATATATATATATATATATTATTGGATAACTCTCCTACAATTTTAGGGGGTCTCTTCGGGATTTGTTTTCTAGTGGATGTCATTTTCATTCTTAACATTTTAATACCTGCCTCTGCTTAATTTTATTGCTTGATCTTTGCTGTGATATTTTTTATGCTGCAACTGCATTTTTATGATTCATATTATATTTTAACTTTTTTATGAATAATAAAAAATAGAATAGTCATCCAGAAAACTTGGCTGTAGGGCAGCATAAATATACTGTATTGTAACTGATATTATTGTTTTAATATCAGTAATTTGGAATTGGAATTGGTTTTTATTTTTCTCAGTTAAATAGGTTTTGTTTTAATTGGCTTTCTTTGAAAGCATATAGTAAGAGTTGCTCCGATCTTAATTTTGTACTACTGATTATATTTTTAATAGTGATACTAGTAATTATATAATTAATATAATTATTACAGTATCTCTTCACACAGCTTTCAATTCACTGCTAAAATTCATTGTGATTCTGACTGCAGTAAGGCTGGCAGAGGCCATGAGAGAACCGTTGAGGGCCTTGGGTGGGCGTTGGGGAGTGTGAGTGGGCTGGTGAGGGGCACTGACAGGCCAATCTTATACTCTATAGCAGCTCCTCAAGAGAAAAAGCAGCAGGAACAACTTACTGGAGTGACTTGCAACCTTCCCTGATGGCTTCCCCATTGACTTTGCTTGTTGGAAGCCAGCAGGAAAGGTCAGAAATGGCAGTCATGTGACACCATTTGTCATAATCGTGAGCTGAGCACCCAAGCACCCAGATTGCAAACATGTGACTGCAGAGATGCTGCAATGGCCAGAACTTCGAGGACGGTCATAAGTCCAATTTTTCAGTGTCGGTATAACTTTGAACAGTTGCTGAACGAATGGACATAAGCCGAGGACTACCTGTGTAACATCATGTAATATCCGTAAGCTTTGAGAACTTATGGAAAGTGGACTGTAATGACTATTCTGATAGATACAAAAGAGTGGGTAGATGTAGCACAGAAAGCCCCACCAGCAGCCTCCATCTACCACCAAGAGAAACATAACATTAAAGGAAGTTCAAAATGCCATGAAGAGAAATTGCAGAGAAAAGAAGTTCTCGAGAACCAAGAAGATAAAGAAAACCTTGGAGAAATTGCAAGGATGGGAATACTTTTACTTTAGATTTCCTACTACAAGCTGGGGTAGATAGCCAAAGGACACACTCCAAAGACACCCAGTATTCACTAGCTGTTTTCTTTGATTCCGAGAACTCATTGTGATTCTGACCACAGATCTGCTGATAGAAGTTGAGTCTAGGGATAGACTTTGAGTTTCAGTGATGCAGCTAAGTAATTTTAGATCCTGGACTTCTTAAAACTGCCTTTTTATGTGTTTTGGTTCTTAAAAATATTTGTATACCACTTCTCACTCGAAAGAACCCAAGATGGTTTACTGGAATTATAAAAGGACTGCATTAAAGATATCAGAATGAATTTATCAAAAAGATAGCTATCAGGAGGAGTTAAGTGACAACAACAAAACTTCTTAAAAAATGAAGAAGTGTTTTTGAATGATGTCTCAAAAATGCCATATTCGGTGTCCGTTCATCTATGCCATCTTAAAGAATTAACCCATATAGAGAGCACAATATTTACCAGTCACTTCTTCTATCCAACCAAAACTCTGATATATCTTTTCAGGTTGTCCAATTTGGTGTCTCTATTTGCTCTATTCATCCCACCTAAGATTGAAGTTTGGCCCTAATCTAGGGGATCACCACTGATATTTGTATTATTATTATATTAATTGTATTGTTATATAATTGTATTGCATTTTATGCCTACTTTTTAGTCTTATCAGTCGTTTTTGGTGTATGTGATTCTACATAATCTTTTCTGGCCTAAAGGCAATAACAACAACAACAATGACAATGACAACCCAGAGTTGTATATGTGAGATGGGTGGCCATATAAATAAACAGAAGGTTTGGTGGTATCCATTTTATACAAGTGAATCCGTGTTTCTTTCCAGTTGATGACCATTCTTGATAGAGTTGCATGCATACACACACAGACACACACACACAGAGGAAATTGCACATACAGAGGCCCAGATTTATCTTTCCTGGGATGGTGAACAAAGTCCCTCATTTTGGAATGGCTGTATCTGTGCTGCTGGTGGAAAGGAACAATCTAACCTGATGTTAAATGCATGTACTGAGAAAGATGGGTCTTCTTGCACAAGAAAAGGTACAAATCTTTAAATAAAATGAGCTACTATGACAATTGTCCCCTGCTTCTTGACTATAACCTCTCCCCTCCTCCATAAGGGCTACATGGGGCTACCCTTGAAGAGTATCCGGAAGCTACAGCTGGTCCAGAATGCAGCCGCGCGGGCTATTTTTGGAGCCCCAAAAAGGGCCCATGTAACACCGTTGCTCTGTGAGCTGCACTGGGTGCCAGTTTGCTTCCAGGTCCAATTCAAGGTGTTGGTTATCACCTTTAAAGCCCTACATGGCATGGGGCCAGGTTATCTAAGGGACTGCCTCTCCCCTATGACTTCAACCCGTCCCACCCGATCACACAGAGAGGGCCTGCTTCGGACCCCCTCGGTGAAAGAACTTCGACTGGCAGGGTCCAGAAGGCGGGCCTTCTCTGCGGTGGCCCCTGCTCTCTGGAACATTCTGCCCCCAGAGGTGCAATTGGCCCCCTCACTCCTGGCCTTCTGTAAGGCTTTGAAGACCTGGTTCTGCCACCTGGCCTGGGGTGGGGTGGGAATACCTCAAGCATGGGGACGGCTAGCCCCATAGAGGCCTTCTGCCTTCAGCCTCAGATTTTTCATCCTCTTGGTCTCTCCTCCTTCTTTTTAGTAATGTTTTTAATTAAGGTTTTATCTATTGATCTATTTTATGTTTTTAATGTTTGTTGTGAATCACCCAGAGTTCCCCCATTGGGGGGAGATGGGCGGTTGAAAAATTAAATAAATAAATAAATAAATAAATAAATAAATAAATAAATAAATAAATAAATAATGAGGATACAGAACTATTTCCTTCTCCTCGGCCAGCATCAACTTTTAATGTTTACTAGGAGGAAAGAATCATATGGAGTTGGAGACCGATTTTTAATAACATTGTAATTCCCTTTAATTACTGGGTTAATTTAGATCATAATTAATAATGGCACTCTAGGAATTATCATTCCAGCACTTGTAGTGGGCTTCAAGCTGAGGAAGGCTGGACTGGACCACAATAAATTACCTGGATTTTTTGACACCGAATTCAACATTTCATGATCTTCCATTTTAAAAACACAGTGAGAAGAAGTCCTACGTTCTTCGAGGAGGGAAAGAAAGCATCCACAGGGTGACAAATGGGTTGACCAACGTGACAGAGGTGATATGCAGGAACCATTGTTTAGGTAAAAGGGGCTGGAATGTTTTTTTTAAGTCTAGAGAAATGAGATAACATTCAGAAGTGGCTCAGGAAGACACCTCCCTAATTCACTGGAGTATAAAAACGGAGAGGAGGTCCACCACAATCAGACTTGTGTGATTCTCTTCTTCTAGCCAATTTCAATAAAAGTAATTTTAGCCTTCTTGTGGAGTTGATTTCCTGGTCCACCTAGTGAAGGTGACAGTTAGTTTGTATGTAACAAATTGTCCCACTGATCTCAATATTACTTCTCATGGGTGATGGAAGTAGGTGCCACCCCATGAGAAAGAAGGAAAACTATTATGAAAGACGGCATTAACTGGACCGCAATAACCTCAAGAATTTAATGTGAAGGCACTTACACGTTGCTTTTTGCATTTATTGAATATGAATCCTAAATAAGGAACTGTTCCTTAATGCATGGAGAACTTTAGCATCTCTTCTGGGCTTCAGGAAGAATCAAACAGGTGTTTTCCAGTGGACATGCTAGTTTCAGCTCCTGGAACCAGAATGGGCTTATATTCTGCAACAGACAGTCATCAACTTTTCAACCCACCTGCTTCTCTTAAACTCAAACAGCCCTGCCAAGTTGTCCAGTTTGATCATCGTTGACTGCCCCAGGCCTGAACCCAGGGTGCTTTCATCTTCTCAGCTCAGACAAGCAAAGAAATATAATCTCGGAGATAAATCTGCCAGATGTTCTCTTCCACTTGTTTTTATTTCAAACACACAGGGAGCCATTAAAGTGGCCATAAATAAAAGTTACTAGCAATTGTAAAAGAAATGGAGAGAGGTTTATCAAATTCATTAGCATTGTTAATGGTTCCCCTCTAACATTTACTTTCCAGAATTCCCAAAGATTGGACGATGACCCAATTTCTGTAATTCCTGTGTATACAATACACCATCTAATTTCAGATGGCCGTGGTTCATAAAAACCTAATAAGAACTCTCCTGTTTCAGACCAGAAAGTCCTGTGGCTCATTACACTAAATCTCAGTTTGCCTCACTGTGGTTTACTGAATAAACCACAATTAGATTTTGGATACAATCAACACATACAGCCATAAGCCATGTTTTATCAATGACAGTGATTGGTTTCATACATGTCATTGATTCATAGTTTGCCTAACCATGATTTATGGCTGGACTCACCCAACATAATAAGGAATTCTGAGTGGCCACCCTGAAAAGTGAATAATTATTTGCCTTGCTTATACATTGTGTTAAGCCATGGTTTGTTTTAACTATAACTGTCAAATATGCCAAAATGTGCTGTGTTCAATCATTATATTTAGTTATAAATGCAAGTTTACAAACCATAATCATTCGTTCATATTTCATTCTAAACTAAATCAACAAAATCACATTATACCTTACCATACTGTTTGATCCAGGTCCCTTTTTTTTACCTTGGGTTTCCTAAAAAGAAAAAAAACCAGTTAGTTGCTTCTAAGGTTTGAACTGCCAGGATACAAAGCCAATAGCTTCACCACACTATTATGGCCTGAAAGATATACTGCCTCGGCTTATGGGGGCTCCATCAAGCAACCCTAGCAGTTCATGGCTTTTGCTCATAGGACCTGTGTAAGAGAACATTTCTTCATAGGACATGCAAACATTAGAGTTCAAAACATTACAACTTTGAAACAAAGCATTCTAAAAAAAATACATCTGGAATGATTGGAACAACCTGTTTCAAACTCTAAACCATGGCTTTGAACCTGAAACAATGCCTTTTGTCCTCAATACATTTAGAATTCAAAAGTTTTCGCACACCCCTACTTCTTCGTGTAAGAACCATGGCAATTTTGCTGTCAGCAGACACAATGCTAGCCTTTATTTAAGTGGTTTTAAAAGGGGACTGGACAAATTCAGGGAGAATTAACCTATTGACAACAACATGCCCTACATTTTCGCGCAAGGCAAGGGAAATAATCTTTAGGCGTTCTCAGAACTTGGTCACAAAGGCAGAGCATTTGCATATGATTTGTGTTTTAAGATAGAATACAGGAGGATTTTTTTCCCCCCATTCAGAGGCTGAGCCCACCCACAGCAGTAGAAAAAAACAGGACAGCCCCCTCTGACGGGCCCTTTTAATACCTAAAGCAGCCCAAAATCTAACTCCAAACTCTCAGAACTGAATTTCATACTTGTTCCTAAATAGAGAGCCTTCCATAACACAGCAATATTGTCAGGATAGAGAGTAAAGAATCACATTCCCTAGTATTTTGTTTCAACAGCCACCAGTCAGATGGGCTGGTGCAATTCTGGCATTCTTCAGTTCCCAACTTCAGCAGGCGGGGAACCTTTCTGTATGGCACAGCCTGTTCTCTCATCTTCTGATTTATGATCCTACCTGAGGGCTACAGTTATATATTTCCAAATCATGCTGTTGGGAATTAGAGGGAATGATAAGTCCTCATAAACTCCATCAGCATCTCAGAAAGATTGCTACTTCACATTGATTTAGCTATAAATTTGGGGAAGGGGGGGAGGAGAACTCAATTTTTCCACTCCACCTGCCCTGTTCTCAGCACCCAGGTTGACATCATTTCAAATAGGACAAGGTTAACTCCAGTGCCAGATAATGATACGCCTGTTTGGCTAGGTGAATGGAGAGCTGTAAAGCACCACAGTCGATATCTCTGTAGCAAAGACATGGAAATAGATGCTTGGCAGAATAGCAAAGGAGAGGGAAACGTCTCGATGGTGGTGTGGTTGAGCAAGGAGAGATCAATTAAAAGAAAAAAAAGATTCTCCAAATCAGGAATTTGCCCATCCTGCAAAACCCATATTTTATTTCTCTCAATGCCCCAGGATGGTGCTTCCTGAGACATCTTGACTGGATTCATACAATGATGGGGTAGTTGGTGTCTTAGTATATCATGCAGGGTGGGTAATTGATATTTCAGCATGCTGTGCAGTTGGGCTTATTCACTAAACCAGGGTTAGGTAAAGGAGAGATTCATGTCTTGGGTCACAGTAAGTGGGGGTTCCTAGGGAGTGTTTCTATGACTTCCTGTGCCCTGGCCTTGAGTAATCTAGCCACAAGTTGGATACTCGCAGATAAATAGTATAGAGGCATTATCTGGATCCTGAAGAGTTTACTGCAAGGAGTCACGAGCAAGACCTAATGTTCAGCAAAAGAACTGCTGGATTAGTCTCACATCCCTTCTGGCCTTAGGGAGCTTTGAATGGCCAGGTGATCCCTCACTCTGCTGGTGCTGCTTTCAACTTCAAGAGTCCCTGTCCATTTCTGAAACCTCAGTCTCCTGCAAGGCTGAGAAACTGCAGAGAGGGGAGGAATAATTAATGGGTGTCTGCAGTGAGAGCTAGGGAGGACAAAAGAGGAAATATCCCCCACCATATCACAACACCTTTTGGTATCTGTTTCATGACCTTGGATACATATTGTAATGGCACGTGGGAATGACCTTGGGAGACAGGAGGAAGAGCCACAGCCTAGACAATAAACCAAATTTGAGTCCGAAGGAGGAGGGAGGGGTGAAAGAGTCTCAGAAGAGACCCTCCCTAGTTTTCAGAAGAGTAAAAGGGAAGGAAGGAAGGAAGGAAGGAAGGAAGGAAGGAAGGAAGGAAGGAAGGAAGGAAGGAAGGAAGGAAGGAAGGGGTACTTTCTGACTTGCAAGATTGATGTTAGTTCAAGGTAGTCCAGACAAGAAGCATGACAATGAATCCTAGCTCTATCTTTATTGTAAGGTTACATTAACAGAATCTTGCAAGACTGAAAGTACCCCTCCCTTCCTTCACTTTTACTCTCCCAAAAAACTAGGGAGGGTCCCTTCTGAGACGTTTTCACCATCCCTCCTCCTTCAGACTCAAATCTCATTTATCAGATCATTGTCTAGGCTGCGACTCTTCCTCTTGTCTCCCAAGATCATCCCCACCTACCATTACATGTACTGTATGCATTATGACAAAAGTCTCCAGATTCATGAAATGCCTCTGCCATCATTCTTTGGGTCTGAATATCCAAGACAATGGGAGAGATACATCCTCACCAAAAGGCAAAAAAAAGGAGATATTGAGAGCTTCTCCTCCATTCTGGAGATCTGGAGTCATTCTGGGCTTTCTTGAAAACTTGGCTGAGCAAACTTGACCAAAGCCCTTTGCTAAGGGCTTTCTTGGGATCTCATCTCATCAAACTGCAAACAGTCTTCTGTTACACTGATTTTCTTTAGGGCTACACAGAATAATGACATGGCTGGGGTATCAGCTTACTTACTAGATTCTGGAACTGACCCTCCATGAAGCCAGATCAACTTTAAGGAGCCAGATTGATGGACATGACTTCTGTTAGAAGTCAAGCTAGCTTTCTCATGTCAAGAATGGCATCCAAGTTCTCCAATTGATCTTGCAAGTTCTTAAAGCCTTGCAGGGGAAAAGGAGAAGAAGGCCAACTGAGATGTCATTCTGTTAAAGGCACTCAGCACAAAGCATGGGAAACTGCAGAATTTAAAGAAAACACATTGTTGATTACTTTGTGCTGAAGTGGATGTCCTAAACTCCTCTTTTCTTAGCAGAATGGTTTTATTTATGATACGAAGAGATTAAATTATGCTGAAGGCTGCTTTGCTTCATTACAGTTTCACTCAGCTGGAAGTGGATGGTGTATTCTACCAATGGTATATCATTGTGCCATTTCTAGCTATAATCTTGATGCAAAAAAAAGAAGAAGAAGACCCAGCAAACAATGAGCAGACAAGCAAAAAACGTACGTTTGAAGACAATTTCTAGCAAATTCAATTTAAACAATATCATTAAAGCAAGAACATTGAATAAAACATTGTGTTATAATGATATCCATGTATATCAACTCTATGGAGGAGGTAGTAACTGCTGGGAGGGAAGACAGATGAGGCATCTTCTTGCCAACAAATTTTCCTTCTCTAAGGCTAATTAGGAAAAGAGCTAATATAACAAGAAGTTTTCTAGCAGGCACTTTGATTTTTAGTTAAGGACCTTCCTTGTACAGGAACTTCACAGTCTGGTAGCTGCTTCCCAAAACAGCCTAGTCTATGGTTTGTTTTAACATGGCTTGACGAAGCTGCAGCAATAGGGTTCCTGTCTCACATCAAACCACAAAACACAGTTTGCAACCTAGTCTGGTTGGGTCATGCTAAGTGAAAACCAAACAAAGCACCTTATGGTGTTTGAAGACAGTGTGGTTTGTAAATGCTTGTGGTTTATGGATTGTTGTGATGTATAAACCCAGTTACAGCTTAGTTTACAAACCATGGTTAAGGCAGATCCAGTTGCTACACTGAAATCCAGTTGCTAAACTCTGAAATTCTTGTACAGGAAGCCCTTTAACAGGGCTAATGTGTTAAAGCACCCCATTTGTTGGGTTCTTGGTGCATTGCTGCTGCATTTGACCCATACCAAATTCCCTTGTTCCATTTCTTCAATGGGCACAACCAGGATCAGAAATGGAACCTTATGATCTTCAGACCATTGTCCTTTGGGTTCAGCTATCAAGACTGCACAAAGAGAACTGAATTGTATTGGCTTCTCTATTTCCAGGAAAACTCCATTCTTGAAGGCCATCTGGCTGGACTAGAAACTCCTCCAAATCATGGATCCTGAAAGCAATTGGTAGTTATCACGATCTTTATAATTTACATCTCTTAGCATCCCTCCCTATTTGTCATACTGGCTGGGGCTGGTAGAAGCTTGGTTCAAGAATATCTGGAGAATGACAGATTTCTCACCCCTACTGCACCCTACCGCTTGTCTTGATATCATTATCATCTGGCAAACTAGACAAATGATCACCGAGATGGGCTTGGGTGGCAAGGATTAGGAATAGGTAACCTTCTGATTGTCGGTTGTATTCTTTGGAAAAAAAAAAAATAATAATGCCAAAAGCTTGAATTCTGCTTTGCAGATTGCCAGCTTTCCTTCTCATTATTTTCTTTTAAAAAGTCAGGTAGAGTTGGAATTCTAGCAGGTACCAAGTAAACTGGCTATGGATGCACTAATCATAAGGGTACAGTTGTGCCTACTTAGTCTTTCGAGGACTGTAAGGTTCTTGTCCTTCTTCCCACAGACCAATGCAAGGACTTCCTGCTGGGAGATCAACGTAAAATATTCTCACCACCTTTCCTGGAAATACAATCACAGGAGCTTGTAAACATGCTCAATACTTAACTCTCAGACAGTTATTATCTGGGTTCATGTTAGTTTTTCCATGCCTTTTGAAATATATCCTCATCAAAAGCAAATAAGCTGCAAGGAGTATTCAGCTTCTGAATGAGTCCCCTGTGTTGATGTCACCCTGTGGAGAATAAACAATATTCTCTTATGTACATGATGCTAAAGTGCATCTTAGGCAAAAGCAGACCAGCTGAAGCTGCCTGATGACCCTGGAAGGGAAGGAGACAGATAACAAAAATCAGGTTGTTGTCTTTTCCATGGTGTTGAAGGGAGTCAATATATGCGATATTGTTTATGTTAGAAGGTGGTAATATCAGTAGAAAGGGCAGGCTTGGCATGTCCTTAGAAGAGTAGAATGTAGAGGTGCCATAGAAAGGTCTCCCCATCTTGTTATCAGATCCCACATTCCTACAGTAAAGCTTGTGTTATAATTTACACTGCTTTTGTAAGTCCAATGTATCATGTCAGAGGGTATATAACCTGTAATCTTGTGGGCTGAAGGGCTCTTCTGCATTTCTTTGGCAAGGAGCCCAGAGATCACTGTAGTTGTTCAGGCCAATAAAAAATATTTTGTTGCATCTTCTATCTCCAATCACTTTGGTTCCCAATTTAAATGGGCATTTTTCCCACAACACACTCCAAAGGCCAGAAGATATAGCAGGGTTCCTCAACCTCAGCAACTTTAAGCTGGGTGGACTTCAATTCCCATGCTGGCTGGGGAATTCTGGGAGTTGAAGTCCACCCATCTTAAAGTTGCTGAGGTTGAGGAACCCTGATTTATAGAATGGTCTTCCCTTCATTTGAATCATTTCCTCCCATCCTCCAGTTATTAAAAGCACATGTTTGCATCTCATAGCCTCCGGAGGAAGACCTTCTTATGAGCAATTGACACAGAATGTGAAATAATGCCATCCAGGTGTTCAGTCCATTGTCCTGGTGCTGTAACCTTGCAAAAGAAAAAGATTTCTCCCATTTCCAGCCTCCCATAAATGGTAATTTAAAGCCAATATTTATCGCCAACTTCACCTAAAATCTCCAAAGCCATGATTTATTGAACATTAGTGCACAGTCGGATTCAATAAATTTTCACTTTTTACATCATTAGCATTAAAAGAAAAGGACCCTTTGTGCAAACCAGCCAAAAGTCTTTACTGGAGAGAGAATTTAGAGCCGAAAATCAGCTAAAGGATCCTCAGAATTATATTATTTGCATCTTAATTATTCAACATTTCATCTCAGTAATAAATGTATTTGCTTAAAAAAGGGGGGGTAGGGAATGAACCTCTGTTTTTGGTGTACGAAAGTGATTGTGAAGGGAAAGGGTCAAGAGTCAGGGAAACTAATAAAGTTGGAGAACGTATGTTCTTCCAGATGCTGAAGAACTCCAGCATCTATTGTCAGTGGCCAGGCTACTGGATAAACTCGCACAGCAAGATCAAGAAGGGCATTGTCTTCCCTCCTATACTTGATCAACATGAACTGATTGCAACAGCTGACCACTTTCCAAAATTTCAAGCAGAGGCATTTCCCACCCTACCTAGAAAGGTCAAAGATTAAATCTAAGATTTCAGGTATATAAAGTACATGTTTTGCCACTGAGCTATGGACTTTCCCCAACATGATAGAATGGATTGGAGCCCAACTCTCAGTCTAGTTGTTCATTTAAATTTTAAACACCAGTTATCCCCAGCTGCTCCAGATGACTCCATGGGTCCGATGTGATCTGCAGGCCATACTTTTTGCACTTCTGATCAAAAGGAGTTCCAGGCTGCCTTCGGGCTAGTTTCAAAACTGTCTGAAAGAGTCAGTTCATACTTCTGAGAAGAGAGATCTCACCTCAGCAGCATGCCACTTGGAGAGAGAGAATCAACTTAGGGTCCTCAAGAGATTATCCTGGAGGGATGCTACTACTGACAAAGAATACAGGGTCCACTTTGCCAAAACCATGCAACTGTTTAAAAATGATTGCAACCATTGCATGATGGTCAAAATGATTGCATGATCATTTACATCTCTGGCAACTGGTAGCAAACAGGAAAAAAAGACAAGCTGGTTTATTTCTGGTTGACAGGCAGTCACATCTCAAGTGCATAGGTGATGAACCCAGTTTTCTAAAACGCCAGCCCCCAGCTGACAGAACATGCCACATTTCTACATTATTCTCATACCACCCTTTGGTCCCCTGAGCTAGAGAATGCTCAAAGCGTCATGGTGACAGTCATGGTTAAGCAGACCACCTGGGGACATTATAATTATAAAGTTATTATTATATATAATATTATATTTATTAATATTATATTTATTTATTATTATAAAGTTATAATTATTATATAGTTATAATGTCATGGAAGGGGTGTGGTCAGCTTTGCCCCTTTGGGATGTTTTAACGGTGGGGATGGAAGCCGTCCCATTTGCATCACCATCTCAAACATGAAAAACACCCTGAAATTGCCCCACTGATATTCATTCATTTTGCTAGCAAATCTTGGCAATAAGATCCCAAAATATTGCAGAAAGGGGTGCTGATGGACAGCAGTTGCCATTTGTTTTTCAGCTGGTATGTGACTCAAAAAAAGAAGTTGATGGCACTTCCCCTTGTTGCCAAGAAAACCACATGGATATGCCCATGAAATAACTAGGAGTTGAGCTCAACGTGAAGATTTTAAATTAAATTAGATTAAATACATTGAAATGATTACTTTCCATATATTTATTAATTGCCCTGTCCTGTCCCATTAAACATCAACATTGGATGGCAACTATTGGAAGACCTTGGATCGTTTACCTGGGAATCCCAGGAATCTTGGTTTTTGCTTTTCGGAGGAGGAGGAGGAGAAGGAGAAGGAGAAGGAGAAGGAGAAGGAGAAGGAGAAGGAGAAGGAGAAGGAGAAGGAGAAGGAGAAGGAGAAGGAGAAGGAGAAGGAGAAGGAGAAAGATGGTATTAGATCTGATCCATTGTGGATTAATTCTGGAAGTCTAACAGAATCCACTAGTCTTCCCGAACCATGCCCTCTGGGATTCTTGGAATTGTACTTCCAACCGGTCTAAAGGCAATAAAAGCGCCAGCAAGTTGGTATAAAAACACAAGCCAAGGAAGCAACAAACTCTCTAAATGAACTCTGGAACTGAAATCTGACCTCTGCAATGTAAATTATCTCGTCTTATCGCAGCACAGTCAACAGATCAGTATCAGTTTCTTGCCTGGCCTTATTTCTAAAACAGCTCTCTTTTAACAAGCAAAGAATTTTCTTGCTAGTGACAAATGTAATTTGAACAACAGGCATTCTTGAACTGGATCTGAAGGCTAAGCAGATACCCTTTATCTCAGTGATACTGAGAAGATCAAAGTCTGATTCTTTATCAAACCCAGGGTTAGAGATCAACCACTTGATTTTACCCCAAAGGAGCTGAGTCAAGCTCATCTCTGCACAAATCAGAAGGGAAGGGTTTAAAATGGTTCTCTTCGCCAGAAAACAAAGGGTTTGCCATAGGTAGAAATGAAGAGTAAATAAAATGTTGTGCACCATACTGAGGTTATTGGGCAGAGTAGATTAATTTATTATTATTATTATTATTATTATTATTATTATTATTATTTATTGGATTTGTCCCCCGCCCATCTCCCCTACAATAGGGGACTCTGGGCGGCTTACAAAGACATTTTGTAATGCCTACATGCACCCATGTTGGATCAGAGCAGTGGTCTATCTGGATCAACAGTTCCCACTCCTGTGGTGGTATCTAGAAACTTTTATGATGGCCTACAGCAGGACTTGTGAATCACACCACTCTCTCATTTGCATTCTCCAGGGACTGAAGTCAAAAGACTTCCAGTCTTCCTTTTTTGGGGGGTGGGGGGAGAGACAGACAGTCAGACAGACAATAATCTATAAAGGAATTTAGAGATGGCCTTGGGACTGGGGAAGGAATGAACCAGCTGCTTAGGGGGGACTTGCAGCTTATACAGACCTGAGGAAGAGGGAAGCAGGAAGGAGAAACTCCAAGTAACCCCACATTGATTTGGTTTAGTATAAGATGGCCCAGAGTTACATTTGGGTAGTCTTCTGAGATTCTATTATACTACCCGATTACAAAAAGAGCACCCCTAGAACCCTGCTGTGCCAGTTTCCTCACCTGAAATCAATCTTGAGAGCCCATCCAAGTTTCTTTCTTTCTCAGGACTGTGTAATCTTTTCCGCAAGTCCCCCCTTAACAGCTCATTCACTCTTTCTCTATTCCCAAAGTAGCTCTGAATTCCTTTACATCATGCTAATCGGTACTGATCCATAGCTTTGTTCTCCATGCATCTGGGGGTCCCCTTTTAATGCTGCCCAAGCAGCCAGCTTCATCTTGGTTGCAACAAATCCTAAACTTAAACTACGCTGCAGAAAGAACAGCAGCCTCTTATTTCTTCTGACTCTTCCATGATTTCACTGGAAAGCATCATCACGGGCATCGTTTGGTATACGTCCACCATATCCTCATCCACCCTGCATTCATATTTCTTTTCCCCAAGGCTAAATATCACACTGTTCTCCAACACAATGCGATGTCCATCTGTTGGCCGGTTAGCATGATAACTCTCCGTTAGGACTAAACAGAACAGGACCAAATCTGGTGTGGGGTGAGCAGACAGCAAAAGATGGATCAACTTTATAAATGGCTGGATCAGCTGGGGAGCTGGGGGAAAGAATGAACATTTCTCCCAAGGGGCCTTTACAGGAGATGCAGAAGACAAGAGGTCAGAAAGTTGGTGACTGTTCCATCCAAAGCCCCCTCCTTTTCCCCTCCTGGTCACATGACCCACAGCAGAACATAGCTGGTCTATCCTGTCCCTACATACATACAAGCACAACACAAGGGTGAGCAGAAACACACATAGAGAGACACAGCACACTGTTTTGTTATGCACAACCAAATACATCCCCTATGATTACTGCTGGTACAGGGGTCAAAAAGAATTCTGGAGGCCACACTTTCCCTAACTTTCCTAAAGAGACTGCTCTGGTTCTTTCCTTCCAAAATGATTGCCATTATTACTTTATTTATTGAACAGTCCTCTGGGGAGAATGCTTTCCACCAACCCCATCTAGAGCTTCAGTCTACCCACCTGGATATTTCTTTTGTCTTTCTGTCCAGGTAGACACCAGCCACTTGGAGTCACCAGCCATTTATTTTCAAGTATCATCTCCAGGATCTATAAAAGAACCAGAGATATTATTTGATCATGATAATGCTGGAGCTTTGCATTTTGCTTTACCACAAGCCACCTTCCTATTTTCCTTTGCTTTTAGTTGTAAAAATCTCTCTCTAAAAAAAAAAGGGAAGATGATACTAGGCAAGTTCCAAGGTAGTACTCATAGACATACAGGTATTCACAGGCACCAGATTACCTATCTAAGTTCAGCCATGTGCTAAAAGGCTTACAGTGTCAGGATTGTCCTTTTTATTGTTTTATAGTGCTGTTCTTTTTCCACATAAACCTTGCTTTAATGTTTCTACTTATTGTTGGTTGATTGTTGATGCTTTTATTCAAACCACCTTTTCTCCTTTGGTAACAAGAAGGTTCCTCGGGGAAAAGGAACAATAGAGAAATAAAATAACTAATAAAAACAGTAAGGGAGCCCATTAGGTTTCCAAGAAAAGGGCCAAAAAAGTAAGAATAGCTCTTTTTAAATAAAAAATTTAAAAAGCAGGAGCAATCTATGGAAGGTATTCCCTTGCAGAAAGGAAGAAGTAAGCGAGACTGATTCTAACATTTCCTCTTTTTTTAAAACAGGGGCCATATCTGCAAAATTTGTTTGTTCCCAACTGGTGCCAAAGGAAGCGATAGAAAAGAGAGCATGAATAATGCATGTAAAGACTCTAGAACCATCAAAGGACATTGCTTGGCACATATTGCACGGATGAAGTCCTTGGATAATGGATTAGACTCAAAGACATTAAAGGGGAAAGTTTTGAAGAAGAAGAAGAAGAAGAAGAAGAAGAAGAAGAAGAAGAAGAAGAAGAAGAAGAAGAAGAAGAAGAAGAAGAAGAAGAAGAAGAAGAAGAAGAAGAAGAAGAAGAAGAAGGGGGGTTCAGAATAGGTATGCACATATGTGTTTTAATAGATCTGTTCCCCCATCTCAGGCACTGCATTCAGTAATTCTCTTTCTTCCTGCAAACAAACAGAAGCAGCAACTTTTTTCCTTTCTTTTTTTTGTTTAAAGGCTTCAAAAGCCACCCTCTCTTCTTGAAAACAAAGCCCAAGGGGGAGGAAATTGAGGGCAATGTGCTGCTTAATACCCAGATTTATTTCCATGAAGCAGTTTGAAAACATTTGGCAAGCAGAACAGCTACTAAGATTTTATCGAAAGCCACTGGAAGGGAGGGAGGGAGAGAATGGGTTTGGGGCAGCAATAGCAGGAAACGTGGATCTGGTCAGGGTTCAAACTCAGCAGAAATGTTATCTTTGCTATTCTTCCCCCAGTCTTCTATGAGCAAGGACAATTATTTCTGTACTTCAGACCAATCTGGATTTGCTGATGGAGCTCTCTGTAACACTCAGTAACCTATTCTTTCCAAGAGTTTAGAACAGCAACCAGGTGACTTTCCTTCATCCTAAATCAGAGGTGCCCAAACCATAGCTTATGGGTTATAATCAACCTCCCCACATCCCAACTGCTAGTGAAACCAGCATTGACGCTGAAAATTGGCAGCACAATTAAACAGCATATTTCACGTGTGTTGGGAACACTCTATAATGGTTTGTAATATCTTCAAACTGTAGGAAGCACTGGAAAAAACTCTTGGGGAATTAAACTTGCAAGGCTTTTTCAGATATGGAGCCTTAGCTCTCTGCTCTTTCTCATCTCCCTTGTGACTTTCAGCGTGCCTGTTAAGCCAACACTTCTCATGTGTGAACTTGGCTTGAAAGATTTGACTCATCCCCTGCCTTAATATGAAAAGAAAAGGTTTCTAGTAAATGAGAGTAGTTTTTTTAAAAAATGTGAAAATACTGTGATATCCACTTAACTGTTAGAATCTATAAGTTCCAGATATGCTTGTAGCCATGAGTCCATTACTCGAGATTTATACAGAGCAAAACTTTAAATATGAAGGTAATCTTCACCAAGCTAATATACAGTACTCTTCAGGTTAATTGAGGGTGTTCTCTTTACACTCAATTGTCAGGGCCTAAAGACAGCTAGCTGATAATGTTAAGGCTGTTATTACAAAAGAACCCGCGTATTCAGAGTTCCAAGCGATATGATTGGCTAAAAACAAAATAAAACAGCTTATCCTCCTAAGCATCAAATTGATAGGAACACAGTCTGTTCTTATGAATTTTCTCTCTCTCGCGCTCTCCTTCACAGATGAGGACAAGGAGAGCAAGATGGAAAATGAGTAACAGGGCTGTGCAAAATTTCAATTCCGAGACTCCATCTAAAGGCAATTCAATCCAATCTCTGAATTAAATCCTTTTCTCTGTACTGAGTCAACAGTTTGGGTCAAATTATTAAACCAAATTGACTGCCTTAAAACCAGTTAGGAAATCAACTGAGGGAAACCAACAGTCTCAACTGGTTCAAGCCAGACTGACTTGATTTTCCAAATCACACTGATCATTTGAATCCAGGTGATTCAATGGACCTATCGCTCCTAAGAGACAAATCCTAACCCTAACCTTTGCAGCAATGAGATCTGAAGGAAGTTTCCCATCAGTCACTGCTGTGGGCATGATTTAATGTGAAAGGGAGATGGAAACATGTTGTAATTTATACTGCATTGAGCTAAACAAGTACTACCTCTCCAGCAATCCATTTCCTATCTAACATAGCATGGAGTGAGTCTAGAGTCTATACCGGCTCTCTCAATCCTAGCAATGGTGTCCAGGGGAGGGGGATGGGACTTCAAGAAGATGGCAATTGTGTAGTCCAAGCCCATCCCATTTATACATTGTGTGATGTTGGTGCATGTACAAAAGGGACGGTACTTCAATCACACGGTCATGACCACCACCTTGTCTTTTCTGACCCACCCAGGCACCACTGAATTCTAGCCAAGTCAAAGAGTCCTATCTCTGAGTTTTCCATGCTGATTTGATTGACTTTGCCATCAGACTTCAACGGGTGGATCTCAAGGTTTTAGTGAAAAGCTAAACAGATCCTACAGACCTGGTGTCTGCCCTTGGCTGAGATAAACTCAAAAGAAGATTTTTTTTAAATACTTGGAAGGAATAGTGCTTAAATAGTCTAGACTAGGAGTGGCGAGGCCTGAATGAAAGTCCCCCCTCGGCCACTGAAATTCCCTGGGTGATTTTGGGCCAGTCATTCTTTCTCAGCCCAGCCAATCTCACAAGGAAGTTGTGAGGGAAAACAGGAAGAGAATGTGCGAGGTGCGCAATCTTGAGCTCCTGAATGAAAAGCAGGACATTGAGGAATTTTTTAAAATTTACACTATGTACGCTGCTGAGAATCATTTTGATTGCAGTGACATAGAAACCTGTTTCATAAATAAGTATAAAGCTAAACCACAAATGTCAGTGCCAAGGGAAGAATGGTGGGAGAGGAAAAGACCTCCTGGCTATGAGCATTGACAAAAATGCTAGGCTAAGATGGTTCTTGACTTGATCCACAAAGGCTATTTTCATGTTTTCTATGCTGGTCTATGACCATAATAAAGATTGGATTGATTCATGTTTTCGGTTAGCTTGATTCTGTAAGAAGCAAGTCCAAAAGGTTTTTTTGATTGCAACTTTGATGGGGGGAAACAGCTGCATCTGTTATATTGCCAATGTATACCCTTCAGTTCCAAAACTCTGAGTTTCTCTATTTTTAATGGGTTGGAATGAATGTTTTACTCTACTGTTTGTAGCAACAATGATGGAGCCAATTGAAAAGGAAAGGAAAAGTGCGTCATTGAGGAAGATTGTAGCCAATCGCTTTGTAGGAGTCTTTATATTGTATTTATAGCTGGCAAATTACGGTTCAAGAGTTTGCAGCTATATTGGTTCCTTTGGTCAAACTTACTTGCTTTTAGGGTCAGAACAATCATGGATGTCATCTTGATGGATGCCTCTGTTTTCCAGATGTTGTAGATGGGGAGGGGGGCGATACACACTTTGTGATTTATAGTAAAGTACACTTTAAACATTTCAGGCAGATTTTTATTTCTAACAAACCATTGTTTTGATGCAATTTGTTTTGAGGGTCTTTTTTGATTGGCCTCGCCCATCGAAGGTGCATTCTTTGGGCCCTATACTACGTCAGCAGCTCAGTCTTGATCCTTCATCCTTGGAGGAAAACCTGTAAAACCACAAATTAAACCTGAAGTTGGGCTCTGATCCAATTGGAAAGTTCTCATGTAGTCTACTTCCCGGTGAGCTCATGCTTAAGACAGAAACAATTCTCTTTTACCCAGGGAAAGGGGTAGTGGTGTAAAAACAGAGTGACCTATGCAAAACAGAATCGGGATGGGCAGAGCATCTCTGTGGATGCTATGTTCCCTGTTGTAGGTAACTGCTGTGGAGGAAGATCTAACTCAGCCTACAGTAGACACCGGAAGGGACATATGTGTGACCCATTGATCAATGATTAACCAGGAGAAAAGCTATTTTGAGAAAGATCAATAATCCCTTGAAAAGTGACACTTCTTTCTCTCTGGAAAACTTAAGCAAACATCAAAGTGAAAACGAAGTTTGTGTTTTTTTCCTTTGCTAAGGAAATTGAGATGAATCACGTGGGAGACAGAAGGAAATAATTTTAATTTTTACTGAGGTCAATCCCAACTAATACCATGTCAGATTACTCTGGGCAATCATTGAAGGCAAGAAGCTGGTTTTATCCTTGCATTTTTTTTTCAACCTGCCTTCTGAAAATAAAAGTCCTCAGGTAGCAGAATGCAGTGCATAGGGGGGGGAAATCATGATATCTAAAATCAGTGTTTAAATGTATGCGTGTACTTTAAAATGAGCAATGCACATTAATCTTAGAGGCAGTGATTCATATAAGCAGACTGCTTTATTTCAGTCTCTCTTTTTAGCTAATACTGAGGGACATCTTAACTGACAGGGGGAATGAATTTTCACAAATTTGCAAAACGTCGACCTCTTTCAAAACATGTTAGCTTCATTTATACATTGTGCTAAGCTAGGCCATGACTTGTTTAACCACAGTTTGCTGAATAAGCCCCACGTTTCAGAGTTCATTCTTTGCACTAAGCAATGAACCATAGTTTTCAAACCATAATGGCAATACAACAGACAAAGCAAAAACGAGTGAATCAAATTCTGGCTTAATTGTGCAAACCTTAGAGAAGCTTCTGCTTCTTTTGATTTAGACCCCACATCCAATGTGTGTCCTATTTTAATGGAGATTTCCTTTTGTTATGCATCCAATTACCTTTTCAGGTTTGTTATTATGGGTTGATGATTCACAATAACACCATTTTCTCTGCTAGCTAGTATCTTCACTAAGGTGAGTGTCAGCTTACAAATCCAGAAAAATAGGGATCCAAGAAGGAAAAGGTACTCAAACAAAGGGGTTGGTGGAAAAGAAAGAAAAATTGTGTTTCTGTGCTGGTCTCAGACAGAACCACTATCAGAGCAGGCTCTCAAAGAACAGTCAAAGAGATCGGTTCTAAATTAGCAAATTCCAGGCTAATTCAAAAGATGTACGTTTAGCAACTTTGTATGAAGAATCAAGCAAAATAAGTGGTGAAGTACAGGTAGTGGGAAAAAGAAAAGTAGAAGGCTTTGGCTTATCTTTAGGTGAACCCACCTATTGTATTTTGTAAACCATGGTTTATGGTTACATCATGAACCCAGCCATCTGTGGCTTATTGAAACAACTATGGCTTAGTACACTTGGTGTACCTAGTCACTTTAAACCCTACTGGATGGACTAATGATCTGAACTGATATATATCAGATCATAGGTGACTTATATAAGCCATGGTGATGTAAGATGCATCAGGCTATCAGTATGCAACATCAACATGTTATCAACATGCAAAGACATATATTACATAATTGGCATTGTTTGTGTGTGATTTCATAATGCACACAACATCACTTTCCTTACCTTGTGGACACCCATGAAACAGATCCTTAGGCTGTGGAGTCCTTGGGGCTCTCTGAGCTTGGTTGGTTGCTTGCTTGCAGACGTTTCATTACCCGACTAGGTAACATCCTCAGTCCTAGTGAGTGTGGGGTTTGCTCCCTCTTTATATACAGTAGCTCCCTTGCCAGCATTGGTACCACAAACAACCAAGCTCAGAGATCACCAAGGACTCCACAGTTTAACCCTGAGCTACCGATATTCTCTTCTATTGGAAGATTTCTAGGCTCCTAGAGCCCTGATAAACAGAGTTAAAGGGAACCCAGGCTAATCAATACCACACCAGCACTGAAAAGTGAATCAGCAATATTTTTTATCTCCCAAGAACACCTATAGAAGCAAAAATGTGTTGCTCAGGGTTGAACTGTGGAGTCCTTGGGGTTCTCTGAGCTTGGTTGTTTCCTTGCAGACGTTTCGTTATCCAGCTAGGTAACATCTTCAGTGCTAGATGTTACCTAGCCAGGTAACAAAACATTTGCAAGAAAACAACCAAGCTCAGAAAACCCCAAGGACTCCACACCTATTGAAGTACACATTGCCTACTTGAAACTGACCCCATCACTTACTTAACTAAATGTGACCATTACTTGATTAACCTGTAGGTGAAATCTTACAGTCCCAAGGAAATGTAATCTGCTTGCCATCTCCAAAAATGAACTCCTCTCAGGCCAGTTGGGCGGGGAGGGAGAATCTTTCCCAGGTTTACATTCTCTCCACATGGTCACTCCTCATCAACTTTCTCTCTCTGTGTTAAAACTTTAGTCTCCAGAGGAAATAAGGAAGCCGTATGCATCTGTCAGCATCACTAATTCCATCAAAGATTTCTCATTATTCATTGTTGGCAGTTTAATTTTCTTCACTTGCCTTCTCTAGAACAAGCCACAGTTTTAATTACTGATCTTCCCATCTTCCAAATGTAGTGGATTCCACTATAATCCCAAGAAAGGGCTCACTTGGCATGCATCTAGGTTAGCCAGTCAGCTGCAGACCATGTTGGCTAATTAAGGCATTAGGAAATAGAGCTGGAAGCTCAATTGTCAGAGTTGCAATATCTTTGCATTGCAAAAGCGGCAAGTATTCTCAAATCCTCCGAGCATTTCCAGTCTTGAATGTAATTCCTTCCCGTTCTACTTTAGCTTAGAAATGCACAGCAATGCTCATCCATAATTTTACGTGGATTTTTCCTAGCATCAACATTTGGGGTGAATTTTTGCCTCAACGATGCATCGTTTGCAAATGCTTCGCCCTAAAGTAATGCATTTTGGGGGGGTCTTTTTTTCCCCCTTCAAATCAAGGCCCACACATTTAGAGAAGCACATCCCTGCATTTGGAGAAGTGCAAATAATATAGGACACTTGAGTTTCATTGTGTGTTTTGACTCAAGATGTGTTTGCCTTAAAGGCAAGACACAAACATTTCTTGCCTCTCCATATGGATAACTCAGGATATAGCAGGCCAGACAAAATACTGCCATGATAAAGACATTAGATTTTAAGGTGCTGAGGGTAACTTAATCGTTTTTGTCTAAGGTGGTCCATAAAATCTGCAACTTGGATATGAACTAGTAAGGTCTAAGCTGGCCAGAGTTGTGGTTAGTGTTGTTATTATTAATAGTAGTACTGTAATTTAAATTTAATTATAGCTGCCCACTCCTGTAGACTCCCAGAGTTAAATAAATATTTTTTTATGAAGAATCTTCCTTTTTTTTTTTTTTTTACAAAATGTACCATCCAATGAATCAGGGCTACCTTTTGGATTAATTCCACCGCCACCCCCCCCCCCATTAATTAATCACTGAACTGCTGCATCCGAGGCGTTCAGGGTCAAAAAATAATATATTTTTCCTTACCTTCCTGCTTTCATTCCCGATTGCTCCAATCTGTGAAATCTTAAAAGATATATTCAATTAACATTTGTCTCACTTTCCTTCCTTCAAAAAAACACCTCCTATAATATCAGTAAGTTGGTGACACAGCTATGGCTAATCTTATCTATGCTGAGTTTTGCTGTGATAAATTCTGGAATTTAAAACCACCAGAGAGTACAAAAGCAGAGGGACAATTGAACAGATGCTGCCTTGTGACGGCAAGGCAGAGCAACACCATGAAGGTACAAAACTCTCTAGCTCTGAATTTCATCCTTCTGACTGCTGTTATTTGCTATCCAGCTATCCAGAAGGAGAAGAAATCAGGCCCCCACAAACTCCTCCTGATCTCCTTCGACGGCTTCCGGTGGAATTACGATGAGGATGTGGACACTCCATACCTGGATTATCTGACCAAGGAAGGAGTGAAAGCAAAATACGTTACACCTCCCTTTGTGACTATGACTTCGCCTTCGCATTTTACAATTATCACAGGTAAGCCCATCCCATATGGGTTAGTCTTACCAATTTACCAGGGAACGTTCCCTAGAAGCTTATGATGATGATTTATATCCCATTTGACATCCCAGAGATCAACATGGCATTCTTGCTCCAGCAATTCTAGGAAGGACACCAAGCACAGAGTTTGTGACTTGTCGAAAAGTCACCTGATGAGTTTCCGTAGCTGAGGATAGAAGGTGGGTCTCTCTGGTCCAAGTCAAACATTCAGATCTCTAGTGTACAGGGGCTGTCAGGAATCCAATTTTGGCAACTGTGATTGCTAGTCCATTGTAGAGCGTAAGGAAGATGGCATTGATGGAGATACGTAAGCTCTATTAACAAAGCAATGAGGAGTGAAACATGTGTTAACTCCACAACCAACAGATAATATTGGGAAGATGCTCAGACAGATACCTCCCTAATTCACAGGACTATAAGGGGGGAGGAGATACAGCACAAGTGCACACACTTGCAAGTTTCAGTTATTCTAGCCAATCTCAACAAAAGTGGTCTTATCTTCCTGTGGAATTGATTTCTCGGTCAGGTCTACCTAGTGGGGCTGGCACCCGTTGAACCTGGCAGTAACTAGGCATATGGTGTCTGTTGCCAAGTTCAGCTTCAGATCTGTTCTGAAGAAGCCAGCAATATGGCTAGCAAAACATCAGCACAGATTCATTGTCTCGCATTTTCACTGAAAAATATCAGCCAGAATAGCCTACACTCCATGTACTACTTTTTTTTAACTGTAGATTATGCCAAATTAAAATTTTAGCACAGAGATCAGGATTTTTTGTCCTGTCAAAGATAGCATCCCTCAATCAAAATATGCTGAGGTCCACCCATTTTGATAGTGGGTGTGGCCAGATCCCCATTGACCTGGATGTAATTCTTTGTTCTATAGGGAACAAAAAGATTAAATGGCATATTGTATTCTCCTTCCCACCATGGGCACCATTCCTCAAGTCTATCCTGCTAGGTTCCTAATCACAGTTCCAAGAATGGCCAACAAGGGGTCCTCACTACAGAAATTAGAGTATTCTCTGTTCCCTCATACATGGAAGATAGCTCTTTGAAGAACTCCTCCTGAAAGACAGGAGAATACTTTGCAGAGAGGTTTTGAAATCTGGCCAAGGACAACGTAAAAATAATGAAATTGAGATTGGTGTGAATCTTAAGGACTGGAGGTTGCAGGTCCTCTCTTCTTATCTATGATAAAATGCTATGTACTGAATTTAGAATTACAGAATATTCTTTGAGGATGTACCTGAAGGAGGACAAAGAGGAAGAAGAGAGAAAATGATGGGCAGTAAAAGAGTAAGGCAGAGAAGAAATCTGAAGGGTTGTTCAGAAAAAACATCACATTTGGCCAGGATCAAGGACTCAGCTAAAAGTCCTTTTTTATATACAATGAAGAACTTTGCTTCTGCCATGGTGTTCACTTTGCTGTATTGTTACAATGAACCAGTAATTAAATATAAGTTGATTTCAGCAATATGACCATTAAAGGAATTCTTATCGCAACGATCTCCTTATCATATACTAAGAGATAAGGCCTTATTGTGTAGCCTGTGATAACATCTCATCTTTGAGTTCAAAGCCCAACTGCCTGATTGACTTGCAAGGATCTTGCAAAACAACAAGGCCATTTTTGCTTACAACGAGAAAAGCTTCCTCATTAAATCACAGGGGCAGAACCTCCGGGATGCCAGTTTATTTATTTATATATCAAATTTGTCACCGCCCATCTCACTGAAATGACTCTGGGCAGTTTACAAAGCAGTTAAAATCAATTAAAATTACAAGATACGAATCATCTTAAATAAATAAAGAATAAATAGATCCAAGGATAGATGTTAAAACTGGCAGTCGCCCGGGGAGCATCATCAAGGTGCCAGCCACCCCCAGGATTGGGTAAGATTGTTGTCACCCCATGGAGCTGGCAGAGCCAGATCTTCAGTCCTTTCTGGAAAGCGGTGAAGGTAGAGGCCCGCCACATCTCTGGGGGAAGAATATTCCAAAGGGTGGGGGCAACAGCAGAGAAGGCTCTCCTTCTGGGCCCCGCCAGCCAACATTCTCTCACTGACGGGACCCACAATATGCCCTCTCTGCCTGACTGGGTGGGACAGGTTGATGAGATAGGGGGTGAGATGGTCTCTCAGGTAACCTGGACCCATGCCCTGTAGGGCTTTAAAGGTAATAACCAACACTTTGAATTGTACCTGGAAGCAAACTGGGAGCCAGTGCAGCTCCCGCAGTAAAGGTGTCATATGCGGCACCCAAGATTGTCCACGCGGCCGCATTTTGAACCAGCTGTAGCTTCCAGATATTCTTCAAAGGTAGCCCCATGTAGAGTGCATTGCAGTAGTCTAACCGAGAGATGACCAGGGCGTGAGTGACTGACCGAAGAGTCTCCTGATCCAGGAAAGGGCATAACTGGCATACCCCATGAAGGTGGGTAAAGGCCCTCCTGGCCACAACTGCCACCTGCTCCTCAAGCAGGAGTTGTGAGTCCAGGAGGACCCCCAGATTACACACCGGGTCTGTCCAGGGCAGTGCAACCCCAACCAAAACCAAGGATTTACCAAGGGGCTTCCAATCCACAGCCACTCCACCTTACCAGGGTTCAACTGAAGCCTGTTGCACCCCATCCAGCCCCCCCCCCCCACAGCCTCCAGGCACCACGAAAGGGTGGTCACGGCATCACTCACCTCACTCGGGATGGAGTTGAGGATGAACTCTGACTCCCAGCATCCTCTGCCACTGCCCAAGCTGCCTAGTACTGCTGGGAGTTGTAGTCTGGTCCCTGCTTCAAAGGATTGCTAACTCAGTTTTGGTTTGTGCAAAACCAGACGTCTTCTGGAGAAAAAGCCAGGAAACGGCAACAGGGGAAATAACGTATTATTTTGGTAGTTCTTTGGTAACGATATTTCTAATTGTCTTATTTAATTTGCACTTATATCCGTTCATTTGTAGAGGTTTAATCAGAGTTGTCAGCCTTCCCACAGTTCCCTTTTAATCAATTCCATTATTATTCCCTACCATGAGCTGATATGATCAAAGAAACGGATAGGTTGGCAAGCTGTATTAGATAGGGAGTGCACCATGCAAATGAAGAGTTGTCCAGTCTGAGAGAGATTTAAAGCAAAACAAAAAGCTCTGAAAAGAGAAAGGAAGATCTTTTACCTCATTTCTGACAGACAGAATCTAGGCAAAAATGCAAGCAGATCCTCAGGTACCCAACAAGGTCTTCTCCCCAATGGGATCATGCATATCTCTTACATTTCCATGGATTCATAAACACTTCCTTTGTGAAACATAAAGGTGGAGTCTCCTTCAACTTGAGCTTGACTTGATTCTTGGTGACTTGATTCACTGGATTCCATGTCCACTTTGTCTTCTAAGTAGCAGTATGGAAGAGGTTTGCCACTGCCTCGTTTCAGGAAGTTTTTTCAACTTCCCAGTTTAGTCTAGTCTAATCTGCAGCCAAGGTAATTAAGCATTTGTAGGGTATGGTCAAAAGTCAAGGTGGCAGCCATAACCGTCTGTTTTTTATGCATGATCCAAAGAAGAAAAGATAAAGACAGAACAATTGCACACTTTCTTTTGACTGATGGTGCTAGGAAAAATCCATATATCGTGAGAGCCCTGGTTGGTTTGACCATGGTTTATTGCTTATAACACAGCTGGGTTCTCATAACATATTAAGCCAAAAAATGTGGTTTACAAACTGCAATGGATGGTTCACATAATATAATGTAGAGAGTAAGGAAGATGACGTTGTCGGAGATGCAAGCTTTGTTAACAAAGCAACAAGGAGGAAAATATATCTTAAGTTCACAATAGGCAAATAGTGTTTGGAAGCAGCTTAGACAGACACCACTCTAATTCTCATGGGTATAAGAAGGGAAGGAGGTCCAGCACAATCAGACTTGCAAAATTCTGTTATTATAGCTGATCTCAATAAAAGTAGTTTTAGCCTTCCTACGGAGTTGGGTTTTCTGATCTGGTCTACCGCGTGGGGCTGACAGGAAGGCAGGACCATCATTGAATCAATCCACTGGTGAACCTCTTGAAAAAACAAGAAGTCCAGCTTTTCACCAGTCCATGTAGAGAGTAAGGAAGATGGCTTTGATGGAAACATGTAGAAACGGCTTCCCAGGCCAAAGGGGATGAAGCGTTTTTAAGTCTAGAGAAATGAGATAACATTTGGAAGGAGTTCAGACAGTTGCCTCCCTAATTCATTGGGTTATAAGAAGGAGGAGGAAGCACAGCATGATCAGACTTGCAAGATTCTGTTCTTATAGCCAATCTCAATTAAAGTAGTTTTAGTCTTCCTGTGGAGTTGATTTCATGGACTGGTCTATCTAGTGGATCTGACATATGCTAAGCCAAAACCACACATATACACACACACTATAGGTTAGTATAATGTGTGAACTCAGCATAATCATTATAGCCAAGAAACAATACGAAATCTGTTCTTTCTATACATTATGTTTACAGTAAAAAAAAAAAATCATTTTCCATATTTTCCTTGGAGACAAGCTCAGAAAAACTGAGATTTTTTTTTTCCTTTAAGGCTGACTAAGTTCAAGACAGCTCTAAAAATCTGTAATGCAATTACATGTTTATATGTGCTCATTATTTACTGAAAATTAATTAAAGCAGACAGGCGATATGCTTATATGCTTACAAGCCATTCAACAGGTTTTAATTAATATTCCTCATTAGAAAGAATTTCCCATAAAGTAAATACATTACTAAGATAATGATTTAATTAGTATTTGAATGTGATTGGTTAGAAAGGGCAATGTTTGCACCTAATTAATTCTAGGATATAATTTAGTAAGGGCTAAAATAAAGCAGAGGTTAGCAACCAATTTTTCTTGGTAGGGATGAGGGGGAGAGATCACTGTGGAATTTCAGATATTAACTCACATGTTGGCCCAACACAAGAAATACTTTGTCTAACATAGTATCAGAACAGATTGATCCAAATCACTCTAGAAATTGACCAACAAGCTACAGAATGAATGAATGAATGAATGAATGAATGAATGAATGAATGAATGAAGATAGATAGATAGATAGATAGATAGATAGATAGATAGATAGATAGATAGATACATAGATAGATACATAGATAGATACATAGATATAGATATAGATATAGATATAGATATAGATATAGATATAGATATAGATATAGATATAGATATAGATATTCAGTAGACAAACTGCTGTAGGGTTGGATAATTTAAATAAGAACATTTATGTTCAGGCAAGAGAAGCATTAGCACAAAGCAAATGAATTGAAGGGGCATTCCAAGATAAGGTTGCCTTCTGGTTCTTTAGAAGAATGAATGAATGAATATTTTTATTACAGTCACCAGAATTGCAAACAAAAACACATTAAAAATAAAGTAAAAACAAAACAAGATAAATATTACAATTGCTGGGGGGTTCATCAATGGATAATTAAAGTCTGCCTCATTTTACAGGCAGTATCACAAAATTTAGCTACGTTCAAGGAGGCTGAATCATACTTATAGAATAACAACAACTGTACATAAAAAGGATCAGAATTTCCAGGGTGTTTTACCAGGTAAGAAATTATAAGGCAGGTCCTTGAGTCCTTATAGAGCAATGTTTCTCAACCTTAGCAACTTTAAGATAGGTGGACTTCAACTCCCAGAATTCCCCAGCCAGCATGCTGGCTGGGGAATTCTGGGAGTTGAAGTCCACTTATCTTAAAGTTGCCAAGGTTGAGAAACACTGTTATAGAGGGTACAGTATAGCAGGACATGAGCCATAATTTCAACAGCCCCTTGTCCACAGGAGTAGAGTCTTAGCTCTCTTTGTATCAGCCCTCCAAAACTGCTGTGCGGAGAGCGTTGAAGCATGCAAAAGTTAATGGTCTCCAGAATATGGAAACAGTTATGTGGTGCAAACATCTTGCTAGTTCATAAAAAGGGGCTTGAATGCTCAGAAAAACGTTCTTAGGGAGAGCAGACTGGTCCTGTGGGGTACACTGGTCTATGACTGTAATCAAGATTTTTGATTAGTCCTGTTGGGCTTCCAGGTCTTCGATACGTTATTTAAATGTGCTGAGTACACACTCATAACCCATCATTAGGAACACCTCCCTGGAAAAGCCAAGAAGTTGAAGTTTTTGTGAGATTGTCCTGAACCGTACTGATTTGTAATTATCCTCAATGCAGAAAGAACTCAAACCTGTGGGAAAGAACAGTAACTTCAACCAATGAGCTGGGATACAGGTCCAGACACCCATTTCAACCTTAGACAGCCCTGCCTCCCTCCTTAATACTACATTTGGAATGCAAGGGACTACCTGGAATATAGCCCTTAGGAATTTAGATTGGACCCTTTCAAGAGGAGTAAAGGAAGTATAAGGTCCTAGCTGGGCACGGAAAACTAGTTGTGCACAAGTCTTAGCTGAATGTAGCTTCAGTATTGCTGGGATCTGCTGTCCTCCTCTATTCTTTAGAAGATAGTTGATTTACACACACATACACACAGTAGGTTGGCTTGCAAGCCATCTGAAGACACTGCTCAACTGTTTTAAGTAGCCCCCCAAGAAGGCTTAATGCAGAAGACACTTATGTTGCCTTGCCTGTCCTGGCTCCATTCTCTGTTAACTGTTACAATCAACAGATGCTGGAGAATAGTCTCTGGAGAAGGAGTTCTCCTTTTGTTCTCAATTGCTTACAGGAGAGGGGAGCTTTTCCCATTCATTGCTGAGTAAACATCTGCTCACTAGGAGTATCTGCTCAGGTTTTCCTGTCCTTTTTTTTTTTTTCCCCCTGATGACAAAGTCAGATGGGCTCTGTGTGCAGCTGCTTCCAAGTTTCAGCTGAAGAAAGAATTTGTGAAGTCCAAAGATGAAGAGCAAGCTGGAGTTCTGAAGGACAGCATAGAAGTCCACATGGTTCCTCAAGTTTTGAAGATGCACCTGGACTGTGGGGGGCTTCTTTCTCACCAAAGGGCAAACTTTCTGCCCACTATTCCATTTCTCTAGACCCAAAAAAACTGAGCAGCTTATTTTCCTTTGCCTTCCACGTGAGCCACATTTCTTCAGCCACACTTCAAGCAGATGTGCAATTTCAGACACCTAGAAAACCTGTCATTTGCCATTTTTAATCTTTCCCCATCTTATTTTGCCAGGCCGCTGGATTGAAGATCATGGAGTCATCCATAATATGATGTTCAACACAGAAACTCTACGGAAGTACGGCTATAAAGAAACGCAGAACAAGACTGAATGGTGGGACAATGGAGTTCTTCCCCTCTGGATCACAGCTCAAAATCAGGTACTGGATCCAAAGATCATAATGCTTGATTTCTACATCACACTAAGTCAAGACAACCATAGATACCTGCCTGATTTTTTTTCCTCAAAATAGGGGCAAAGCTGTGGTATAGAATGAGACTATAATTTATGTAGACAGACTATACTGCTAAAACTTACCACCTATTTTTCTTACAGATATGCTATAGGTTATTTGGATCCACAGCACTTTTTTTATATATTTGACCAATTCATATGATTGGTCAGGAAAAGGACCTCATATCCCAGAATTGGGAAGCTGCTATTTGCTAAATGAGGTCCTTGCCCATCTGGGTCCAAACTTGTCTATACTGGCCCTATGGCATGCTTAACTGGGTCATGAGAAGTTAGTCCATTGTGCAGACAGGAACACTGGGTTAAGCGACCCAATCATTTTCTCAGACATGCCTCAAACAAGCCAGAATATGGCCTTCTGCAATGTGTAAATCAATCTTAACGATGTGTCCAATTCTGCCCTGGGGTTTCTCGGTAGTTTTTTTTTCCCCGCCTTCCAAAACAGGCTTTAGTTTCTTCTCATTTCTTCTCAGGATGCTTGAGAATTTATTTGGAATTTCTCTTGAGTAACTGTTGGAGGTGAAGAATGGTACTACTACTATTGGTATTATGATCTGTTCTACACCAAATCATTGAGCTGGAGAGGATCTTAGAGGTCAGGTAATCCAACTTCCTGCTCACTGCAGGATCCAGTAAAGCATCACTGACAGATGACCAACCAGCCTCTAACAAAGGAGAACTCATCATTACATACAACAGCCTGTTCTACCGGCTTACATCTCATACAGTGAGGAAGTTCCTCCTTCCTTGTAGTTTTAACCCATTGGTTCTGGTTCACTCTTCTTCTTTGTAACAACACTTCACATACTTGAAGACTACTATCATCTCTCCCCTTAGCCATCTTTTCTGTAGGTTAAACATACACAGATCCTTCAACCATTTCTCACAGAGCTTGGCTTCCAGACCTCTCATCATCTTGGTAACCCTCCTCTGAATTTGCTCCAACTCCTCCCTGTCCTTTTTGAACTGGGGTGCCCAGGACTGGACACAATATTCCACATGTGATCTGATAGGGCAGAGAAGAGGAACATGGGACAATTGCTTCTCATGATATAGACTCCATGTTCCTCTTAATGCATCCAGAGATAACATTTGCTTTTTTAGCAGTTATATTCATTGCTGGCTCATAATTGATGCATGTAAAAAAGGGCAGGCCTTTGGTTGTAACCACCATCTTGACTTTTTGGACCCTCTCTCTGTGGGCACCCCATCTCTGTGCACTTCCACTGTCATATCTGACACCTTTCTGCAGGGGTTTTTCATTGGGTAGCTTAATTGCTTACCCTTGAACTGTCTTTATGGCCTTTTTCACCCTCACACCAAAATGCTAAAATGCCTCCTACATGACAGAGATTAGCATTAAACCAAAGTTATGCATACTGTATGCCCTTTAGATATGAGCAGCCGCAGGAGAGAAAATGGTGTCACACTTGTCATATAATTGTACAAAGGTTGTAGTCTATGTCATACTAGTTTGTACTTGTACAGCAGCAAAATGCAGTCATTGTGGACGCCATGTCTCTAAAAGTTCCTACATAACTTTTGGGATCCCAAAAGTTAGACTGATCTTTTTCTTTCAAGCTAGGTTGAACCTCCATCTGTAGAACTGGCCTATCGATGAATACCAGATCTGATATTCACAAGGGCGATATTCATATCTGTTTGTAGCCATTTATTTATTTTATTTGTTTAAGCAATTTATATAGCCACCCAACTCACTCACTCACGGTGACTCCTGGTGGCTTACAGAAATAAAAACCCCAAATACAAAACCACAACACCCCACACCCCCCATTACAAGAAGCATAGGGCTGGTGATGGTTCAAAATCCAATGGTGGATTAGAAATGGACTGCAGGTCTGATCCAGCCAGGCTGAACCAATATTCTGCATTGAAAGCATTGGGCCACAAGATTTCTCCTGTGGTCATTGTGTGCATTAAATTAAACTGGAATCACAGGTCACCTTAAGCTATGGCCTGGTTACAGATGGTTTGCTAATCATGGCACCATGGTTGGTCAATCCACTAAAGCATCAATCCCATTCCACAAATCACTGTGGCTTGAAACAATACGCCTACCCAAAACTAAGCTACACAATGATTTAACGCAACGTATCCAGTCTTATGGTTTACATTGTGCTAGATGGAAAAGACCCGGATGCTGGGAAAGATGGAAGGCAAAAGGAGAAGAGGACGGCAGAGGATGAGATGGTTAGAGAGCATCACTGAAGCAATGAGCATGAAACTGAGCAAACTCAGGGAGGCAGTGAAGGACAGGAAGGCCTGGCCCAATATGGTTCATGGGGTCACGAAGAGTCGGACACGACTTAATGACTGAACAACAACATACAGTACCATGCTGTTGCCCTCCTTATTCTGATGTAGACATTTCTTGCATCTGCTTGGTTAACTAATTTCATTATTTATTACCTGAACCCTGAGAAATCACCTAAGCCTTCCACTGTTAGCTTGGCTGCTTGCGTATTTAAATCTGACAGATTGTGTATAATTTAGAGCTGAACAGTGGAGTCGGATGTCAGCAAATGTTACTTTAACAATTAAATGGAATAAAAATGATTTTATTGCATTTCATTTTCCAGTAATGCATTGATCTATCATTTTAGGACCAGGGTGTATTTCTCAGAAGGTTATATTACACTGTTTAGTACAAGGCTAAATAGGCCATCAGACAAAGTGGCAGGCTTGAAAAACTCCAGAAAAACAATACGGTTTATTTTTTCCTTCTTCTTCTTTTCTTTTCAATTACTTATAGTATTTCGCTTAGCAACGGTGAACGTAGCGATGATTTCTTTGCCCTCACACAGGGAAAAGGGTGATGCTAATTCAAATGACACATGGAACAAGAATTTTAAAAAGCTCACGCAGCTTAAATCTAGCTTATGTCAAATTGAAAACCATCTTCATAGTGAGCAGCAGAAGCCCAGAGATACAAAACACTTTAATTTGAATAAGCAAAGGATACAGTACAAAGAATGAGGATGGGAGATAGGGGAAAGAATCGGAGAAAATACACCAGCTGTCTCACTGCAAAACTTTTCAGGAATAATAAGAATTGTTGTAATAAAAGGAAGGAGCGAGAATTACCAAAAATAATGTTCCCAGTAAAACTGATAATATTGCAAGTTTATAGCTGCTAGTAAAGTTGATTATGTTAATAAAATAGGGAAGCAGGAACAGTAAATACTCTCTAGTTTCAACATAATTAGGTTGTAACAGAGTTTCATTAAATTGTTTTGTTGGAATTAAGGAAGGAAGGAAATCCTTGGTCAGATTTTGACTCAATGTAAATTCCACATTGCTGAATTTACTGCTGCTCAGTCTAAGGAGGAGGAGAATGGAATCCAAAAGATCTTAGATTCAATTTTGGAGACAAAGAGGATCAAGTGTAGGTTAACCACTGCTCCCTGTAGGACCCTATTTGGCCAAACATTAATGCTGTGTGGTGTTTTTTCCCCCCATTTTCCCCACCCACTCTCATTCCATCTCATGAAAAAGAATTGGTTTTGGAATTTCTTTCAACAAATTCTACATGCTCAGGTAATTACTCATAGGGTTTGAGCAGGGTTATATGTCACTCTTCCTCCCCCAAACTCATAATTGCATACCCTGCAGAAATGATTGACCTATTTTATCCTAACAACAAACCTGAAAAATAACTGAGTGACATGGCTGACCGCAGAGTTGAATAGAGCTTCTAGATCCAGTAGACTATTTCTTTGTTAGCTTTCCCCATGTTGATGCTATCCGGCTGTCCAACTACAACTCCTCTCACACTGGCTAGAAATGATGGGTCTTGAGATCTAGGACATTTGGAAAGCTCAAGTTGGAGAAGTTTGGCTTATCTCTGCCATGGGTGTAAGTAGAGAACAGGGTTCCCATAAAATGCTAGACCACAGATTAGGTTGATACATTGCACGAAGCTGTAATGTGGTTTGTTCAAGTTTTGGCTTACCGTGGTTGCTCAGGTATTGTGAAGGAATGGAATTATGAAGGCCAGGCTCAGGGAGAAAAACATTTTCTTACATCTCCTGAGGAGCATGGGAGATACAAGAGGATGAGACTGGCACCTCCCTGAGGAATTCACAATGTTGTGGCTGGCATTACTTGGGAGCTGGGGTTTCAGTCTGGGAAGATTCTTGCTAGAGGTTGTAGCTAATAAACATAGCTGGACTGAATTTACATGGTCTCTTGGAGTTCCTTGGGCTAGGCCTGACAGGTATGTAGCTTGTAAACCACAACTATAGTTTATGGCCTAGCTTGATAACTCAACCAATTCTTTCTTCAACAATCAAGTAAAGTAGTATGTGGTACAAATGCATATCTACCTTTCTCCCTATGCATCCAATCAAGCTCCAGTATGGGCACATTACTTCTGGAGTCACAAGTGGCAATGATTCTATACATATTCATCTGGGATTGGATTCATTGAACACAGTGGGACTTATTTCTAAGGAAAAAATGTAGGAATGTACCTTACCAAAAGCAATATTTTAAAATATGTGAGACATCACTCTTACTCTGACATTAAGAACTTAAATTCCTCTTCTGTTCCTTTGCAAGATTTGTCTGCTTTGTCAACTTAAGATTTTATACTGACTTTGACCTTTTCCCAGTATATTAAATGTCAGTAAGAATATTATTACTTTACAGCCTCAGCTTAGCACTTTAGAAATTAAATTCAGCAGAATAATAATACTAGTCGTAAGAAGAATAAGAATGCTTGACTGATGTTATTTTGAAATTCAATTTTATTATTATTATTATTATTATTATTATTATTACTACTACTACTACTACTACTACTACTAAAAACTATATAATTTGGGAGAAAAAGTTATTTCTGGTTAAAGCTTAATGCGTTTGCAGGTTCGACTTATGTATTCAGAAGTAAACAATGTCTATTTCAATGGCACTTATTCCCAGGTAATCATGAAGTAATTTGCAGTCACGCTCATAAATTTAATTGTGAGATGTTTTGAGTATTTTGTTTATTTGTTCTGGATGCCTTAAGTCTTATAGGGAAGTTTTGCAGCGGGAAGTTATTTATCCTGAGTATAGAAATGACAGAAAAATAGGAGATCAATAATCGTACTGCCAGGTTGGCCACAGCCTCTCTTTGTGAGATTTACAGTGAGCTCCTTTGACTCCAATGTTACACTTTCATACCTGCCATTAATTCTTTTTTTTTTTTTTTTTTTTGGTTAGGGGAAAAAAACTGCCTCTTTTCACTATCCAGGGGGCAATGCTAACTATAGTGGTCAGTCAGTCATGAGAACCTTGGCAGAATCCTACACTCATCCTGACAGCAATGAGACAGAATGGAGAGAGAACATTGATATTGTCATGGACTGGTTCGCTAAAGAAGATTTTGATTTTGTCACACTTTATTATGGGGAACCTGACAGTACTGGGCATTACATTGGCCCAGAGACTGACGCCAGGAGAAAAATAATCCAACAAATTGACCGAACCATCGGTTACCTGCTCACCGCAATAGAAGAACACAGTTTGAAAGACACCCTCAATGTCATCATTACATCTGATCATGGCATGACCACTGTCAAAAAGAAACCACAGATTGAAGAGATCTTGTTGGCCAATTACATTAAATTCAGAGACTTGGTGAAGTTCGACATTGTTGATTATGGAGGGTTTGGGATGATACTACCCAAACCAGGGAAAGAAGAGGAAATCTACCAGGCGTTGAAAAATGCGCACCCTCATTTGCAGGTCTACAAAAAGGAAGAGTTTCCTGAACATTTTCATTTTGCCAAGCACGAGCGTGTGTTGCCAATCCTATTTTATGGCGATTCTGGTTATGTGATCAATGGGGTAAGTTTTGTGTGAAATCAGAGGTGCATATGAAATCAGAGTTCTTCATGCAAGAACTTGGATTTTTTAAAGCAGAGGAGAATTATGCAAAGCTAACAGATGTAAATGAATTGATCCTCCCCCACCGTTGCATAAAACTAGAACCTCTGTAGTCATTGCTAAAACTGGATGGTGGGAGATTCAGGCCCAAGAAAGGTAAATGCATCTTCTGAGAACACATGGTTCAACCATCAAATTTACTGATGATAAGAAGTAAGAGATGCTGGTGGTATCATAGGTCCCGAATGAGAAACCTCATTGAAGGTTTCATTGGGAAACCTGAGCCAGAGAGTGCTACTCTTCTCACATTCTGCTTGAGGGTATCTTCTTGGTGTCAGGATGGCCACCTAGGAAACAAAATATTGGAGTAGATGGGCTCTGTGGGCTGACCCAAGGGGCTGTGTTCTTATGTGAAGTGTTAAATATCCATAAACTTTCCAACTCCCAAGTTTTGCAGACACAATCAGAAAGGCGTAGGGTGGATCATCATATCCCATCTCCTGTTGGATGCAGGAAATTCAGAATAGGATCATTCCCAACAGATGGCTATTCAGATTTTCTAAAAGCCATTACCCATATCAGCTCTGAGATACAATCTAATAATGCAGTATCTCCTCACTGATATCTTCCCTTGGTCCCCTCTTCCATTTGACAATTCTCCTTCTCCTTCTTCTTCTCCTTCTCCCTCTCCCTCTCCCCCTTCTCCTTCTCCTTCTCCCTCTCCTCCTTCTCCTTCTCCTTCTCCTCCTCCTCTTCCTCCTCTTCCTCCCCCCACTGTAAAGCAAAACAGCTTCCAGCCTGCAGCATTATCATTATTTTCAAGAATGTCTCCAGTAAGGTTCCCACAATCCCTATAGGCTTTCTTAGAAAAGACATATGGGGGGTTGTGAAGACCAGCATTGGGCTTGGAAGCAAGCCCACCAACCAGGAAAAAAGTCAGCCTAGTTGGTACAGAGCATCCTTGGAGACTTGAGGTAATGGCAGAGAGCAATCCCATCTATCTATCTATCTATCTATCTATCTATCTATCTATCTATCTATCTATCTATCTATCTATCTATCTATCTCTCTGTCTGTCTGTCTGTCTGTCTGTCTGTCTGTCATTTCTTTATTTTTGGGTGAATTGGTGTTTTGTGGCTGGTCTGAAATTCCAAAAGCACCTGCCAGTCTGAAAAAGGCCACTTCTTCCTGATCTAATATTGAAGTAATGTTAATACATTAACTCTCAATGCAAGAGAAATCAATGCAAACCCTTTACATTTAAAGCATTCTTTCCTTAGCCTATTAACTGCTATTAGCATTTCACATTCCCCCGAAGTCAGGCTGTCACCCTCAACTGATCAATAGACAATAAAGTGTGATTTCACGCAGAAAGGTGGCAATTGCATAATGGGGGTTTTAATTTCTCACTTTCCCATGGTGACCTTTCCTTCTGAATGTGCTTCTCTGTTCCTATCATCTATAGCTATGTCAGTTCTTGGAGATGTTAAAAAAAAAAACCCCAAAAAACAGAAATCTGCAATCTGCAGTAGATTATAACACTTGCCACTGGCATCTTATAGAAACAACTCCTTTGCACAATTATGGGAAATTGTGGAACACTTCACCTTACTATATGGGGAGGTTAACTTAGCTCTAATATCTAAAAGACAGTTTACATATTCAGTTCTGCTTGCACCCAGGTTATATTTGATTGGCATCTTTCCATCTTGTGGCTCAGAGACATCTGTTTCAACCAGCCTGACATTGCTTGTTACCTGCTGCCTTTTTTAAATGTGGGGTTTTAGGGAGAAAAAACGGTTTGAATTGCTTCAAATTCCTGGTTTGTTCTTGACTGGCTTTTATAAAAGACGGTAGCTTAACAAACAGGGGAAAAAATATAATTTGACCCCCTGCCATGATCATCATCCTTCGGAAAGTGGCTTTTTCCTTCCGGAACCAAAAGAGGAGAAGTGGGAAGTGTGATAACACTCCACGTAAAACCATTTCCCCACTTCTGAAGAGCTAGCATGGCAAGGAGAAGATCTGGGCAGGACTATTCATGATGTTGGAGAACAGATGGATTAGCCTCTTCCTTGGTGTTCTGATATGGTGCACTATGAGAAGGTCTCAAAATGCAATTGGTTGTCAAGTCCACTTCTCCAACCATCCATCACACAGCTCAAAAGCCCCTCTTCACACTTCACATTTTCAGGGCTACACCTAATACTACTTTAAGCATGAAGCTCTTTGATCTTCACCTTTGCAGCTTTTGAGTGGAGCAACAGTGACATATAGTGGCCACCAGAGTAGCAAGTCCAAAGGGTTGCTGAATTCGGTCAGCGGTGCTGTGAAAAAAAATAATTCCTGCAGACCGTCTTCTGCTAATCATTTGTTTGCCTGTAGGAAAAGCAGAAGCCGTGGTGTGTGATAGGCAATGTGATGCCCCCTCCCTTGGCATGATTTGTTTTGAATTATTTGCTTTAATTAAATTAAGGTAATTGACCTGACACAAGGTGAAAGGACAGCATTGCTTCTTTCTCTAAGAACATCCAGTCAAGAGACAACAGAAGAAACACTGCGGGCTGGTGCTTTGCTTCCAAATGAGCAAAGAGACAACCCTGGGATGGGTGGCAGGAAGGCTCCCAGGGACCTGAAAAAATTCCCCAACTTCCCCATGTTCCCTTCTGGCATACAGGGAATGCTTTGTGAAAGTCTCTCAAAACTCCAAATAAGTAAAACTGGGTGGGTGGGTGGGCGCAAGCAAGGGAAAGGGAGGGAGAAATGAACGGAGAAAGAAAAGGAGAAGGAGAAGGAGAAAGAGAAGGAGAAGGAGAAGGAGAAGGAGAAGGAGAAGGAGAAGGAGAAGGAGAAGGAGAAGGAGAAGGAGAAGGAGAAGGAGAAGGAGAAGGAGAAGGAGAAGGAGAAGGAGAAGGGAGGGAGGGAGGGAGAGGGGAGGGAGGGAGGGAGGGAGGGAGGGAGGGAAAGGGAAAGGGAAAGGGAAAGGTAAAGGGAAAGGGAAAGGGAAAGGGAAAGGGAAAGGGAAAGGGAAAGGGAAAGGGAAAGGGAAAGGGAAAGGGAAAGGGAAAGGGAAAGGGAAGGGGAAGGGGAAGGGGAAGGGGAAGGGGAAGGGGGAAGGATAGAACTTGGTGGTTTTTAATGCTTCCTCAGATTTAAAAACAGGATAGCATTACATGGCACCTGGTAACCTTGTACTTTTGAAAACCTGCTTCAGTCACTGCCCTTTCTTTGCAGAGAGAAGTGTCCTTAACACTTAAAGGAAATAAACTGCTCATTTACGCTATGTAAAAAAAGTGTTCCTTTTCCATAGTCCTTCAATGGTTGATCATTAAGAGTTTCTGCGGTGCTTAAATACCTACTGTATAGCTACAGCTATCTGAACAGCCTCCACTGTACAGCAGCCCTAGTTAAGGGGGCAGCCGTTTCCAACTGCTCCGGTTTCAAAAGAATCTCAGATCGGGGCCATTTGGGAAAACCCAATGGCAGCTGCCCCTTTACTTCTCCTCCCTCTCCCAAGTTTAATTGATTCTTGAATTATGACCATTAGAAAACTGCCAGGTTGAGAGTAGGTGTAAGGTTGCCCAAGGCAGGCCCTAACTTGCAAAAAAAATTTCCCCAAGCCTTGTACACAGCTACGAATTAAGCCTTGACCGTAACTTGGGAATGGTTGCCACTACAGGCAGTGAACGGTGGCTGAGCAAAGCTGATTTGGAGCTTATTTCTTCCTCTTAATTCAAATCCAGCACCTTCTTTTCCTACCTGTCTTCCTGTGCGATGGACTTCTCACCTTCCCTTTCATTCAGTCACTGGGCAGGTCCATGTTCACCTTCTCTGCATTCCTTCTCTTCTTGCCAACATAATTCTGATTAGTGGGGGAGAAATGGTGACCCGAAAGATGATCAATCACCAGCGGCCCTAGCCCTAATTAGGAGCCATCCCTACATCTTGTAATTATCAATTCCATAATTACGTTAGAGGCGGCTTAATGGTAAGCGCAGATGGGAGAAGGAGGACAATATATTCCTCTACAAATCTAAGGAGAGTTCTGCGAGATGTGTTCTTAAGATGGTTTCTTTCAATGTTCTTTTTCAGAGGTGGATTATCTATGTTAACAAAGGTGACCACGGATTCGACAACAAAGGCATGGATATGAAGACCATCTTTAGAGCTTTTGGTCCCGATTTCAAGAAGGGATATTTAGCAGAACCTTTTGACAGCATCCACATTTATCCTCTGATGTGCAAGCTCCTAGAAGTCCAGCCAGAACTGAACAATGGTTCTCTGGCATTTACTGAAGACATGCTCAGTTTGGCAGCATCAGGCAAGTGCCTTATGCCTGTCTTAGGTTTTGGAACGATAAGTCTCCTCTTTCTCCTGATGTCTATCTAGCTGTGATATAGCATATAATTCATCATCAAAGATAAGCCATGCTTTCTCCTTTGCTTCCTGGAGCATAAAATGGGTGTGTTATGGAAGATCGTGGGTGAGAAACATATGTATCTCCATATTTTTAGAATAAGGGATAGACTACATTAGCAGGCCGATGCTTTACTAGCAGCAAGTCCAAATTCAATTTCCTGGTGAAAGGTCCTTAGGAAAGTAGGAATTGCGCAGAGAAAGGCAATAGGGATGGTCAGGGACTAAAAACAGTCCTTCAAGGAAAGCTGGAAGGAACTGGGCAAGTTTAGCCTCATACAAAGATGCAGACTGGATGTCATAGCACTTTCCTGGTACCTGAAAAGATGCCACACAGAAGGAAGTCACAAGCTATTATCCTAGAACACAAAACATGTAATAGTGGCCTTAATGCAGGCCATCCTAGATTCCTCCCTTCAGACAATCACTCACACCCTGAACATCTTGTGGCTTGACTACTGTAACTTGCTGTTTGTGGGGCTGCCCTTGAAAACTACCCAGAACCTTCAACTGGTCCAGAATTCAGCAGCCAAGGCAGCGATGGGCATGTGTAATGGTATATGGGAAAGACCTTGGAAGACAGGGGGAAGAGATGCTGCCCAGGGAATGGTCAGATAAGAGACCCACAGCTGCATAGTGGGCAGAGCAGGCAGGCACCCCCTGCCCCATACCAGTAAACAGGGAGGAAGAGTATAAGGTGGAAGCGGTGTTAGACTCTGGATGCAGAGGGAAGCAGGTTGAGTATTTGATACACTGGAAAGGCTACCCACAGTCAGAAAGGTCATGGGAGGTAGCAATGGATGTGCACACACCACAACTGGCATACCACTTGCACGACCAGTACCTAACCAACTGTCAGGCCTAGCCCAAGGAACTCCAAGAGACAATGCAAAATCAGTTCAGCTATGTTTATTAGCTACAACCTCTAGCAAGAATCTTCCCAGACTGAAACCCCAGCTCCCAAGTCAGCCAGCCACAACACTGTGAATTCCTCAGGGAGATGCCAGTCTCATCCTTTTGTAGTTCCCACGCTTCTGCAGCGAGCTAAGAAAATGCTTATCTCCCTGAGCCTGGCCTTCATAATTCCATTCCATCACACCAACCCCGTCCTCGGCACCTACCAGCCTTGCAGGAGTTAGGCACTGACCAAGATGAGCAGGAGGAGTTCTTCTATAGGGTGGAGAGCGCCTCGGGGATAGCAAGAGACCAAGTAGGGGGCATGGGAAGTGATCCAGCCCCTTCCACATCAAGCATACAGGACATGGGGGAAGAAGACCAACAGATTCCCAATGGAGGAGCAACTACCACCTCTACAGGCACAGCTGATTTATGGATGCCTCATGTGATCTCGGGGAGTTACCAGCAGAAGAGGGGAGCAACACAGCTACATTTCATTCACACCGACCACAGTCTGTTTCCCCTGGGAACTCGGGAGCAGGGGATGAGTTTGAAGGGGAGGGTGATGTAAAGATATGTGGGAAAGACCTTGGGAGACAGGGCAAAGAGACACTGCCTAGGACAGAATCAGATAAGAGATAACATCTCTCTCCCCTTGGATTCAAGCAACCTGCAGTTGTGAGGGCCATTCATTTCTGTTCTTATTTCTTTTCTCCTGCTGCCCCAAGGCCTCCTTTCTGGTTTTTCTTTGGCCCTTTAAATGACTGAGCCCTTTGGTGCCGTTGTGAAGATGCTGGACGGGAAACTGGGAGGTTGTGAATCCCAGTCTTTTCTTAGACATAAAAACCAGCTGGGGGACTTTGGGCCTCAGCCAACCCACCTCAACAGGTTGTTGTTGTAGTTCAAGCAGGAAAATAGGAGGCGGGAGCATTATGCACACCACCTTGAGTGGTGCAAACTAAAGGCGGCACAGAAATCAAACGGATAAATATCAGCATGCCTTAAACTGTCCCACGTTGGACCATCACCCCATTTCTAGAGAACACAAGGAAGATTCAACTGTCCCTTGTTTTTCATGTGTCCTCCTTACTGTGTACAGAGCCCGTTTGTCCCCAACATATGTGAGAGAGTGCTGGGTTCACAGATCACATTAAACCCTAGTTTAGTGACAGTTTATTGAATCATCGCAAATGACCAGGTTACTCGTTGTGCTAATCCATACTGCAGTTCGTTTAACCTTGCTTACCGTGTAAACCCAATCACTTGTGATTTCGTTATACCACAATGTAGTTGTGTCTTCCCTGCCTCCTGTTTTGCTTAGGAAAAACATTTTCAATTCCTAATAAACAATAGGATAGCAGATGCTTTATTATGCATCCCATCTATCTCTGGATAAAAAGCATACAAAGACTGTTTCAGCAATCTGTTAGAAACCACCTATGAACTGAACCAACAGAGGCAAAATGCATCCATAAAAAACTCATTTTCAAAGTTTGCACATATGCTTCTGGCTGGTTTTGTGGACTGTGAAATGGGAAAGCGTTCTTTTTCCTCATAAACAGCTTTAACGGAGGGAATAATAGAACCCGTAAAAAGCAAAATTATGTCACCTGAGATACTTGGTGACTAGATGAAACTGTCCATTTGCTAATAAGAACTTTTGCAAACAAAGGGGTTCACCTGGGGGCAAGCCCAACTAGAGGCCTTGGATTAGGAAGAAAGTTACATCTTAAATTGGGAAGACAAGAGATCCTTCTGCCACTCTCATCCTATTGATATCCAATTCAGATCCTGATATTGATACTGAAGGTAGTCCTGGAAGACGCTACAGGTGATTAAAAAAAAATTTGTTTTCTGCTCAACTGGAGAGAAAAAAACCCCCAATCCCAGTATTTATTTTTCATATAGATCTACATTTTCTGGTCATACTGATCTTCACCAGCTGGGTGGGGAGAAAAGGCAGTAAAACGGAGGGGGTGAAGCACTGAGCTGGAAGTAAATGATTCTAGGGGTGGGCAGTAAGTTGATCAGACTCTCTTGGCTGCTCTTGGGACATTTTTAATAGATCGCACAACATTTTCTAAGAAATTGTTCAAAACAATCAACGTTTTGAAAGCTTTGCACCCATTCATCTCCTGAAATGTTATTGAAAATGAACATTAAAGGAAAACCAGCAGTGACTTTCTGTATGAAACAGATTGGAAACTTTGTTCTGGTTCTGACCACAAATCTATGGACTGAACAGTCAGAGGTGAGTTGCTTTCTCAATATCGAGAATGTCTGAAACGAAGCAGCAATTTTGCAAAAGGCATTCTGGTTGGTAGGAGTTTATGGTAGTGGTAAACAGGGTTAAATACTCAAATGCCACCAGCCTGAAGTTGGCTAACCCTGGGCAGTATTCCAACATTTTCATCCAAGTCCCAATTAATATGTTGCCTCCATTCATACAGCATGTTTAACTTTTTTTCCTTTTTTGGTGCCTTCAAGTCCTTGTCGACTCCTGGTGACTGCTTGGACTACTCCCTGCAGTTTTCTGCTTAACTTGGTTACTTAATTAACCCTTTTTTCTAGATTTACACCACACCCTCAGTTGTAAACTAACCAAATGGGGTGGATTGGCACATAAGGTTATGCCTCAAAACGCAAACCAAGATTACCACTAATCAGACTTAGATGAAGTGGCAGCATCCTTTTCCATCAGCATAACTCAGTGTTGTCCAAACTTGGCCACTTTAAGATGAGTGGACTTCAACTCCCAGAATTGGCCCAAAGTGACTCAGGGAACATCTGTGGGTGAGGATGGAATTGAACCTGGCTCTTCTCACTGCTAGTCCAGCACCTACAACATTATACCACTAATCAACTTAGATGAAGTGGCAGATTCAGGCACTTCAGTTAAAGTGTTGTGTGAATACCAGCTCTGAGTTAGCTACGCCTCTAGAAGCATTTTACTTGCTCTGCAAATTAACTGTAAGCAGTACTTAGGGTGTAACAGAAAAACTATATTTTAATACAAAACACATTCTACCTGTTCCAGATGAAAAGATGACTTTCCTGAAGAAATAAAAGCCACTGTTGCTATTAACCTGGTTATGATGAGCCAATTCCATGTCCAAAGACAACCAGCCAAAAAGTCGCTGAATGTTTCATTTACCTACAAATTGCAGAATAAAATGTGAATGAGACCTTTGGACCAAGTGTATCATTTCAAAGAGCAGGAAAGTTCAAATTATAGGAGGAAGGGAGGTCAAGGCTTCCTAAAATCCAGAAACACCACCCCAGCTCTCCCAATCTGAGCAAAATCATACCTTCTTAAAATCATCACCTAAGGTGGCACTCTTGTAATGGTATGTGGGAATGACTCTGGGAGAGGGGAGAAGAGATGCTGCCTAGGGAATTATCAGATAAGAGGGGGCATAGCCCACAGCTGCCTAACGGGAAAAGAAACTCAGAAAGGAACCTCCCTAACTTATCAGGGGGTTAATAGGGAGGGTGGGAGATTTGTACTTTCAGACTTGCAAGATTCCGTTAACGTAGCCTTACAGTAAAGTAGAATTAGCTCATCAGGTTGTGGTCCCTATCTGGTCTACCTGTGTGATGGAATGGTATGGTATGGTGAAGGCCGCACTCGGGGAGATAAGCATTTCCTTAGCCCCCAGAATGAGCGTGGGAAGGTGAAGAGGATGAGACTGGCACCACCCTAAGGAATTCACAATGTTTGCTTGCTGGCTTGGGAAGTTTAGATTCAGTCTGGCGAGATTCTGTCTTGTAGGTGGAAGCTAATCAATGCACTAGAACTATATCTGTACTGTCTCGTGGAGTTCTTTGGGCTGAACCTGACAACCTGGGAAGGCTGAACCTGGTGAAGGTATTGGACTGGTACCAGGGAGACCCAAATTTTAGTCCATCCTCAACCACAGAAGCTCCCTGGGTAACTTTGGGCCAGCCTACCTCACAGGCTTGTTCTTCTAACAACAATTTGCAGGATCGATGTACCTATTGAGATATCTGTAGGCAGGAAGATTTGAGAAGCCATTGTATATTGGTGAAGGTGCTGGACTAGCAGTGAGAAGAGCCAGGTTCAATTCCATCCTCACCCACAGATGTTCCTTGAGTCACTTTGGGCCAATTCTGGGAGTTGAAGTCCACTCATCTGACAACCCACTTGACAGAATTGCACAAAATTGATTATTGATTCATTATGTGCCATCAGGTCGTTTTCAACTCCTGGTGACCACATAGATAGATTTTCCCCATGACGATCTATCCCTAACCCAGTCTTTCAGGTCTTCCCTGTACAATAACATTGATATACTGTAAATCTAACAAATGCATAAATAAAGCTAATGGCCATATTGGCTGGAGTTGGTGAGAGATGTGACCCAGAACATCTGGATAGCATCAGCTAGGGAGAGGTGGCTGATAAAAGCAATTCTCTGTTCCAAATCCTTCTAACTTCAAATCACGAAGGGGACCATGAAGACTCAAGGTTTGTTCAGATTTATGCTAAATGAAACAGCAGGAGCTGTCCTTGATCTGATAGCATATTTTTAAAACAAAATTCAATGACATGCCCAATTGATTGTGTATCGAACACGGAACTACAACAAAATTAATGTGCGTGCTTTCCTGTACCCACTGAGTTCATCTCAGTGACCGTGTCTGCCGGGAATATATCCTTCTGAAGAGGTCAACTCTTCTCCATTACAGTTCAAAAAGGATGTGTAGGTTAACCACTACGTACCTAATGCTTTACCCCAACTCAGTGCCTTCTAAACCTGCTGAACTTCAATGCCCATATCTTATTGACCATGCTGGGTGAGGATTATGGTTGCAAAACTCCCACTAGACAGTATCGGGGCTGTCTGTAGCTTCTGTAGTTTCTGTTCTGGATTGCATGCCAATCCAGAACAGAAAAACAAGACTGATGCCCCGTTCAGACTTAAGGGACTAAGAACTGCTGCAAACAATTAACAGCACTTTTAACAAAGTATTTTTCAAAAGGCCAACAGGGATAAAAACAGAGAGGCAGCGTGTCTCCAAAAGAGGTGCTTCCCCATGGTCAAGTGAGAACATCTCCTACCTTCTCAGAAGGTACCACCACCTTCTCAGAGGTGTGGAAATGCTGCGCTGCCACGACATAGGAAACCACAGCCACACGTTCTTGTCAGCCCTACAAGGTAGATCAGATCAAGAGACAGACTCCGCGTAGATCTAAAACTACTTTGATTAGAACGGCTATAGTAACAGATCTTGCAAGCCTGAATGTGCCTCCCCGTCTTTCTCTTTTATCTTCATGTGAAGTAGGGGGGTGCCTACCCTTAAGCATTTTCCAAAATCTGTATCTTCATATGGGTTTAAGCCGTGGTTCTCTGCTTATTGGCTTGGTAACGGATCTTCCCTCTCTCGGTCAAGGCCATCCTCTCTAGAGTTCTTCATTTCTACCATCTCGCCTGCTGCTTTAACATCTTTCAAACTTCTCACAGCCTTTCTGACTTCCTTTCCATCCACTTTTTTCTCTTGGGTGCAAACATTGCTGGAATTCAGTTCAATTCCACTCTCCAACGTATCACTCTGATTCTGATACAAATCTCTAAAATACGCCTTCCAACAGTGCCTCACTTGTGCTTCACCCCAAATAATTTCATCGTTTTTAGTTTTAATTGCTGGGTGTTCTTTATTTAGTTCTTCTCACCCACTTCCAAAGCATTTGGTTTATTTCCATCAAAACTGCTTTGCATTTACTCTGCCTCTTTTAATCTTAACCATCCCATCCTCTGCTTGACTACATTCCTAGAAACCATCTTTTTCTCTCTGAACACATGATGCACTTCCGTTCTCATTATTTACAGCAACCATTTCTCTTGTATTAAATTGTTTTCTCATCCACAGCCTCTTTCACTTCATCACTCCACCAAGCATCCTTTTCCATCAGCATAACTCAGTGTTGTCCAAACTTGGCCACTTTAAGATGAGTGGACTTCAACTCCCACTCATCTTAAAGTGGCCAGGTTTGGACAACACTGGCATAACTCCACCCACTTCCATGGCACAAATTTCCTTCTTCTTAGGATGGGGGGGGGGGGACAGGCTAAATACAGCACCTCTCTTCAGCTGTTATGTAGATAGATAGATAGATAGATAGATAGATAGATAGATAGATAGATAGAAAGACAGACAGACGAGAGAGAGAGAGAGAGAGAGAGAGAGAGAGAGATAGGTAATAAATGGATCAAAGTGTGCATTTCTTGAATGTACTGGGGTGCTATTCTATATTCTCTCCACTTTCTAGCTCTTGTTCTTTTCATTTTGCAAACCATACTGCGGCCAAGCCTGATGTGTAAATTCAGCTGGGTCCTTTTTTAAATCTTAGTCTTTCTCAGCAGGGAGGCAGGAGAACAGCTCCTTAGATGTTATCCCTCCCAATAGACCAATAAACTGCCTTTGGCTCCTCTTGACCCCACTTCACCCCATCTCTGTCTTAAAACAACATCCCCCGTTTGGCATGATGCCAATCTGCTGGACTTCAACGTTCATCCCTCCCAGGCAGCCTGCTGGTTGGTGGTTATGGGGTCTCTGGGAGGGCCCCACCACAGAAATGCCTCCCCTCGAATTCCAGCAATACGCTCGTTCTGGAAGGAGGGTTAGCTCAGCTTGTTTCGCCTTCCTGAAAAAGATGCTCTGCGGCTGTTATTACAGGCGGCAGCAGAAGGCGGAACCCCCAAGAGGTCTGTCTGCCTGCATTCACACAACACACGTAACCTTGTTTCTGAATGAGCCCATTTCCTGAGCAGGCTGCGATCGCCCGGCACTTTGAAACTGCCCAAAAAGATCCCCAGCTAAGTGCTGGGGCGAACGCAACCGCTTCGTCGCCCGCGCAAAGGCGCTGTCTGAACGCAGCCGCCGGCTGAGGTTCTCTCTCTCTCTCACACACACACACACACTCACACACTCCGTCCCTCTCTCCCTCCCTCGTGGGCGCGCGCGCCTCTGAACCTTCCCCCACCACACCTCCGGAAGGCCGAGCGTCGCGGCCGAGCGCCCGGAGGAGGAGCCGATGGAGGAAGGAGGGCAGGCCCTGGAGGGGAAGGTGGCGCTCGGCTTCCAGCGAGGCTTCCTAGCCGGGAAGCGCCTGGCCGAGCTCCCCTGGGAGGTGAGCGCAGCGCCACGCACAGCGGCGCCCGGGAGCGCGCGGTTGCACCAGCACCGGGGCGCCTTAGCGCTTACGGAGAGGCGCGCGTGGGGGAGCCGCTGCTGGGGGCGGAGCTTCCGAGCGGGTCGGGGGTTGCCAGCGGGGAGAAGAGATTGCAGGCTAGGAAGGCGGAGGGGCTGGAGTCCCCCGTCTGGACGCGCCCTTCTTTTTCAGCCTGCCAGATGTGCTGCTACTGCAGTCTCCAGAACTGGAAATCTTTGACCCTTAAACATCTGGATTAAAACGCGGGTGTTTTGTTCCTGCTTTGGGGTTGATCTGGATGCAGCTTCGGGAAATCACGGGAAGGAGAATTCCTGATATTGAAAATGAAATTAGGCAGCTTTTGCTTCTCCTCCTAGCCTTCCCTTAAACCATCTTCCCCCAGTTAGTGCTAAATGGAGGGGTGCTGCGGCTGAAAGCCACGTGGCGCTCCCCGCTCCAGACCCCGGAGCTCTTTCCCCCTCTTCCGTGAAAGAAAAAGCTCTCTGCACATGCTCGCAGCTGCTGTGTTCCTCTCCCCCCCCCCCTTTTCCCCATTGCAGCTCTTCCTGATTTTTTGCAGCCCTGGGCTGAATTGAGAGGGAACCCCCTGCCTCTTTTCTCAGCCTCCATCCCCCGTTTTTCTTTCTTCTGCCATAGGCAGAAAATCAAACGAGAAACACATTTTAAAGAAAAATTAAAAGAAATCCCTTTTAAAAAAACTTTACAAGATTTCATGGAAGAACATAGGAACTGCGTGAAAATGTAGGTGTTTTTAATTTGGTTTTATTACAGAAAAACATTTGAGGGCCAAGGGGCCAGTGCCCCATTGCCACCCCCGGAGACTTCCGCAGAGGGGCCTTCGTAGGCTTCTGAATGATGCTTCTTGTGGACTTTCTGTCTTTGCTCAGAGCATCTGAGAACGGCAGGGGCCTCTTCCAGCAACACCTGCCTGCAACAGATTGGCCAGAACGTTCCTTTGCAGAATAGAATTCTCTTCTATGAGCACAAATGCCTTTTGCGGAATCAAGACGCAGGACCCGACTGCAAAGTGATCAAGGCTTCACTGCAGTGTTTATTAGACAGTGCGTCCTGGAGGGGGACCCCGCCAAGGGATAGCGAGAGACCCCCCTCCCTCTGCAGACACAAGAGATGCTCTGATATTTACACATTTCAGGAAAGGGAAGGGAAAAGGAGGCATACATACATACATATTCACATGATGATGCAGACATACATGAATAATAGATCTCCGGTTACTTTCTGCCCCTCTGTTTATCTACTGTCGACAAGGGAAGTGATAGCCTGACTGAGAAGAAGAAACGAATCAGTTCAAGGTGCCAGATGCCCGGAAGAACACATCCTCCTTCAAGGCAGATGCCTTGGGAGGTCACACCAGCTGCAAGGGTGCTGCACGGTCTTCTATGTTTCAGTTTTATTAAGGCACTCCCATTCCTCTGAAGCCTCTAGAAATGTGGAGTCCTTGGGTTCTCCGAGCTTCGTTGTTTTCTTGCAAACGTTTCAGTACCCAGCTAGGGAACATCTTCAGTGCGAGCCAGAAAACAACCGAGCTCAGAGAACTCAAGGACTCCACAGTTCAACCTCCTGAGCTACACCTATTTGCCTCTAGATATTTACTTTCTTCACCCGAAAAATGTATTTCCCCATACTTTCTTTGCCATTTTTGTCTCCTCTTGGCCAGTCTTCGCCCATTCTGGTTGGGTGGTGCTGGATTTTTGCTTTATCTGGCATTTGCTTGAGGAAGAGTCCCAAAAGCATATGATCTTGAGTTGGCCTCGAGGCTGAAAAAATCAATAGGGCGCCCAGGACAGCATGCTTGAAACACCACCCTCTTTACGGGGATTGCTTCCTGGCCAATGTAATTAATGCCTTGGCATATATTTTGACATTCTATTTGCTGTCACTCTCCTTTTAACAGGATTGTTCTTGTCTGTCATTTCATTTGTGTAAGATGCTTGGAGAAGTTCTGATGGCTATATATAAAAATAAAACTCATCAACAGTTTTCATTAGCTATAATTCATTAACCACCTTTCGTCCATGATTAAATCATACCTGTGTTTTGTTATCTAGAGCCTTGAAGAGGTACTAAAACATTCAAAGGATTCCTCTCCATTTTTGACTGTTCTGCAGAAGGTAAATATTTCTTTGGAACTGGACATCGTTTCCTTCTCAATCTTTCCAGACAAATTGGTGGAGAAACTGAGGCAGTGGGGTTCCGAGGGGTAACCCTAATAAACTGTTGCAAGACATTCTTCCATCTCTCTCTGTTTTGCACAGATTATGCGCAAGCAATATCATGGCTGTGTTCACACCTCCCTCAAAGCCAAGATGTGGTTTCTTTAGTTTTGTCTTCCTGTGCTCCATGGAGATAGCCATTGTGGTTTTGCAAATCATGAGTTATGGCTTAGCATGATTTGTGAACCTGATCCTTATGATCCGAAAAGCTTGGTTTATGGCTTAGCATAATATGCAAACGTGGCCATTGTGACGTGTGAAGCAAACCATGGTTTGGCACCTAGTCAGTGAAACTTTGCCCCGATCTGCCTTTTCCAAGAAGGCATGCCATTCAACACTCTGTCCCACCTTATTCAGATGAATAATTTGCAGACTCATTTCCTTCTATTCTCATGATACTAAACTCTTATGGTGTTTAGGACTATCTGATAGCTTGTTTCATTCTGCAGGTAGAACTGTCTTTTCAACATTTTTTACAGGTGGTCCTCGGTTAATGACCACTCGTTCAGCGACGATTCAAAGTTATGACAGTGCTGAACGAGGGGTACTCGCAACTGGTCCTCGAAGTTGCGGCCATCCCAGCACCCCAGCAGTCACGTGATTGTGATCCAGGCTCACGCTTAGGATGGTTGCAGCGTCCTGCAGTCACATGATCGCCATTTGCAACCTTCCCTGTCAGCTTTCCACAATGGGGATGCCAGCAGAGAAGGTCGCAAGTTGTTCCTGCCACTTTTTCTCCCAAGGAGCCCAACTATGGAGCATGAGACCCACAGCACACCCCTCCGTCCACACTCTGTAGGGATCGCCTAGCCACCCTCGTGCTGGGCTACAGCGCCCTCCCCCTGCCCAGCCACACTCACGCTGCCACAGCCCCCCCACACACACACACACACCCTCCAGCCACACTCCTGAGTGCTCACCCACCCACCAGCGTGCTTGTGAGCTGTTCAGGACTTGCAACTTCCTGACGGCTTCCCCATTTTTTTTAATATACAATTTTTATTAAAACTTTTTAAAAGAAAGATAAAAACTAATACAAAGTGATATAAAGTAAGGAGGAAAAAGGAAAAGAAAGAAGTCAAAGAGAAAACAAAAAATGCAAGAAAAGGAAAAGAGCTAAAGAAAAATAGAAAACAAAAAAGATCCAAAGCAATGGCTTCCGATATTCTTCACAGCAGTTATAAGTACAATTATATTTTAACCTCTCTCTCTCAAGTGACATCATGATGCTCTTCTTTCTATAATCTACCCTGTCTAATCATCAAAGCCATAAATCACAAGTTCATTTTTTTTCATTTTTATGCAAAAAGTCCATAAGAGGTTTCCCATCACCAATAAACATAGATATTGTCCTTTCTCTAATCAAAGAAGTGAGTTTATCCATCTCAGCAAGATTGGTCAATTTCACCAACCATTCCTTCATAGTGGATAGCGTCGAATCTTTCCATCTCTGTGCATATAATCATCTTGCTGCAATAATCATATATTGAAATGACTCTTTTCTAACTGGGTATCCATCAGTCCTAAAAGGAAAAGTTCTGGCTTCAACTGAATATTAATCCTTAAAATCCTCTGTATCAGTTTACGTATTTGAAGCCAATTTTTTTTAGCTTTTGACATGTCCACCAACCATGATAAAATGTCCCCTACAGCTTCCCCGTTGACTTTGTTTGTTGGAAGCCAGCAGGAAGTCACAAGTCATAGTCACGTGAAGTCCTCACTTAACGACAGCAGCGGGGAGTGCTGGGATTGCCGTCACTAAGCAATGTGGTCACGTGACATCACGTTTTACAACCACATCACTTAGTGACAGAAATTCCAGCCCCAACTGCCATCATTAAGCGAGGACTACATGTAACCCCACTCTATTTCAATAAGTGATACAATCTGATTTGGCAATATTCTTAATCCAGCCTTGTCTTCTACTAGATATGAGTTCATTTTGTCATGTTGGCATCTGCTCTTCTTTTCATTGTTTCAGACTGTTTTTCATCCACTCTGCTTGAAGTATCCTCCATCAGTTAAATACAGAAGACGTTTCTTATCAGAGCTGATCAAAAAGGTATTGTTGGGTTTAGGGTAACCAACATCCAGATGATCATACAGGTTAGATCATTGTAATAAATTCATCAAGGGACTGTCCTTGAAGACAGCCCAGAAACTGTCTGACTAGATTGGAATCCAGTCAAACTACCCTGATTGCAGTGAGATTTCAGAGAATGATCATTTATTTTGAAGCTGAATTAAATGTGTGACTTGGTGGGTTTCATGAAGCCAGCTGAAAGGTTTCTTCTTTGGTGGCTCTGCTTCAGATCCCTTTGCTACCTAAATATGTCCTGTGTCAGAGGTCCTGAATGGTCAGATATACAAGTAAAATAAAGAAATTAAATAATAGTCTGGAGTATACCCATAAAGGAGGTCTCCTTAGCTACTTTCACGTTCCTTGGTCACATTTAATCAGACAGACAAATACTTTTGTTCTGGTAACAGTGGCATCCTTGGGGGGAGGTCAGAAAAGTCAAGATGGCGAGCACAACCATGGGATTGAATCTACTTTTTTCTGTGCAACAAATATAACAAGCAAGCCAGGCTTCAATCACAGGATCATAGCTACCATCTTGACTTTTTTGACCCCATCCCCGTCTAGCCATTTCCACTAATACTTGTGATAACTTTTGATTTATTTATTTTTAGAGGGTTTTGAATGTTTTATTTTATTTTTTACATTATAACTAGATGTTTTGATCCCCATTGCAACTGATGTAAATATAAATTTTGAAGAAAGTTGGACTGTATCTTGAGATTCATGCCTCACCTAACAGTTGGGAGGGTTTCATTTTTTATGACTGATGTCTGTTTATATGACTCTCTCCTGCTATTGCAAAAAGCAGGCCAGCCTGGGAATTATTCTGCAGCCAGGTTACGGGAAACGTTATGCAAGGAGATGAAATAAGACGTCTTCTGCTAACTTCATTTTCTGTCTGGATCATCTTCCCAAATTGGCATCTTCTTCTCCTCTCATTTCCTTAATCGCAGCACGAATCTACAACTGCTGAACCTTTGGATCAACTCTATGAAGCCCTTGGGGATGTCCTAAATACTGAAGAAACTACACACTGTTACAAGAACTATTTATTGGTAAATAGGAAGTCTCTATGTTAAAAAAAATCAAATGTGAATAGTGCAATCATCTTTAAGTCTTCCAACCTTTTATGAATTCTACTAGAACCTGGAGCCTAAGTTAGAAATCACAGCACACTCTAGAGCAATGTTTCTCAACCTTGGCAGATTTAAGATGTGTGGACTCCAACTCCCAGAATTCCCTAGCCAGCCATGCTGCCTGGGGAATTCTGGGAGTTGAAATCCATACGTCTTAAAGTTCGCAAGGTTGAGAAACACTGGCCTAGTTTGTAATGGTTGGCTCCCAGAATGATACCCTCTACAAAGCCAATTTTAACCAATTCATTATAAGTCTAAAGCAATGTTTCTCAGCCTTGGGAACATTTAAGACATGTGGACTTCAACTCCCAGAATTCCCCAGCCACTGGCCTAGATTGTAATGGTTGGCTCCCAGAATGATAAAGACTTGGAGACCATTGGGTAAGCAACCAACTGCAAGTTGCGTTGTTATCAGTGAAAAGACCCTAATGTGCTTTGAGATATATTGACCCTAGATGGGAAAGTGTTCAGTTGCTGGAATGACCATATATACTTGTGGATAAGCCCATCCACAGATAAGCTGGCCCTTGAATTTTTAGCCAAATACCATGAAAACTATGCCACCTGCAGCAAAACCCACCCTTCGAATTTTTGTATGTTTTAATTTCCGTAATTGGCTTATCCAAACCAATCTTTATTAATGCCATGTTCTGTTTAAAAAAACAAAAAAACCCAAGATCTACATTGTTTGAAGATGCTAAACCCCTGCCCTCTTGTTCCTAAGGAAGCAGTTACATTCTCACAGCATTCACAATAGGCCTCACTAAATTTGCTCCCAACCAATAAAATAAGCTATATAGACGGTAGGAAAATAGCTGGGTTAGGCCTCATTAATACACAGATGGGACACCACCAGGGAACACCAGGGCAGAGTGCCAGACTGGGAAGTCAATGTTGTCCTGAAAGAAGACAGTGCAAACTCCCTGTTGTGCTGTTGCCGAGAAAACTGCGTAGATGTTTCCTACAACATCACCAGGAATCTAATTCAACTCAAGGGTGTCTTTCTTTCCCTTTATTGTCTCCAAACGTGACGCATCCTTCCTACCAATATGTTCTTCTTAGCCCTCAGGAGATGCCATTACGCTTCGTGAAAACGTTGCAATAGTTTCACAGGGCACCACAGGTCTTGTCACGTGGGAGGCTGGCCTCTACCTGGCGGAATGGGCGCTGGAGAATTCAGACATCTTCAGGTACAGGTACGGTTTCTCCTCTTCAGGCTTGAATGGAGCCAGAGTGTGTTAAGGCTTAGCTCTGAGCCCTCTTTGGAGACTTCTGTGGACTCACAAGGAGGTGGACCTGTTGGGAAAACTTAGCAAAGGATATACTTTTTGAGAAAATGGAAGGAAAATGAACATAAAGCCACCTGTATAATACACCATGATATATTCCTTGGATTACCTTATATCCTGTCTTTCTCTGAAAGGGAAGCAGCTTGCATGGAGAACTCTCCTCATTTTATTTACCAATCAGATAGGTTGGGCTGAGAGATACTGACTGGTCCAAAGTTACCTGGTCAGTTGCCATGGCTAAGGATGGATTTGGACCAAGTCCATCTTCTTACTAGCTCCACAGCCCTGAGAAGAACTGGTGAAATGAATGGTGGACCCAAATCTTCCCTTCATCTCTTTTGTTTCTTGCTCTTTCCTTAGAAGAATTTTGGAGTTGGGAAGTGGGATTGGATTGACAGGAATTGCCATTTGCAAGGCTTGCCATCCAGGAGAGTACATCTTCAGTGATCACCATGAGGGTGTCCTTCAACAGCTGTCAGAGAATATCCACTTGAATGGTTTGGGTTTGGAGCCTGAATCACGCAGCCACCATGTAGAAGAAGGCCAAAGCCATCAAGACCATCTTCTGAGAGTAGACCACATCCGAATATCAGTAAAAGAACTAGACTGGAATCTGGTCTCCAAAGACGAGCTTGCGGAATTGCAAGCTGATGTCGTTCTTGCTGCAGGTAATGGAAGACCTCAGATCAAATTAAGCTTGATGAGTTAGGAGTAAATGGAAGCATGTTCTGTGCTTTGGGGTTTGGGGATGTGGATATAGCTACTTCCATTCTCTGTACGTAGAGAAAATACTTCATATTTATGTCTTTGCAGTATATCTTGACTCTGGACAAAATCATTTTCTTTCCAATAGCTATGAAAAGGTAAGGAGAAACCCTAAAGCCAGCTTCCATCTGAAATACAACAAAAACAAAACCCCAACTTAAACAGACTTCTTGTGGGGGCTAAACAATACATGCCTCTTTCTTACTCTAACTGTACTAACAGGAGGGCGAAAATAGCTCCTTGGGGTCCGGCATGAGCCAGCAGGTAAAATACTGGATAATCTGCTAATGATCTGCCTTGTTTTGGATTTTTTTGTTTTGTTTTGAGATGTTTGAGTCAATGCCTTTCCTTCCTCCATAGCTGGATCCAGGGGCGTCCGCAGGGAATGGTAAAAGATGGCGGCTGCAATGGGACCATTCAAGCTCCACCTGGTTTTTTGATGTATGTTGTGTGACTCACATAAAGAAATAGGTGGGACTTCAGTTGCTCCATCACAGCCACCATCTTGAAATTTTTGACCATACCTTACAGACACCCCAGTCTGGATCTATTTTAAATCACTGCCTATCCAGTGATCCACTCTCTCCAATAGATATCGCCTTGTCGTTTGCATTTTTAAAAATGCGTTACCTCAGTTGTCCCTTTTTTTTTCTCCTTTGAATGCATTCCTGTCAGATGTAGTATATGATCCGGAGCTGAGCCAGCACTTGATTGGTGTCTTGCAAAAACTTCCCAAGGACCGCAGGAATAAAGAGACACCTGAAGTTTACATTGCCTTCAGTATTCGAAATCCGGATACTTATCATGGCTTCCAAATGCAACTTGGTAAGCGTCACTGACCGGGAGTTGTGATTCCTTCCATAATGGTGGAGGACACCATAGAGCAGAAGGAGCCTGTTTTCTGGTGGCTCAGGACCAACGTTAAAATATGAGAAATAAGCCTAGAATTTGTCAAGGGTGGAATGCTTTTTGCTGGTTTCTTAGGCCTGCTCTGGAAAACCACTCTGTATTTTCCATTTTTCAGATTAATAATCATCATAAGTTATTACATGTATGCCGCTCAACTCTGGGCGGCTCACAACAATCAAACAAATTACAATAAAAGCAATAAGACTTAAGAGATAAAGATAAAAAATGGCAAGCACGATGACATGAGGGCTCTCCCTCCCCCTCACCAAAGGCCTGGGTGAAGAGCCAGGTCTTCGCGGCTCTTCTGAACAACAGCAGAGTGGGGCCAGTTTGGATCTTGGGGGGAACCTCGTTCCAGAGGGCAGGCACTGCTACAGAGAAGGCGCACTTCTGGGATCCCAATAGAAGGCATTGTTTAGTTCAAGGAACCTAGAGCATGCCTACCCTGAAGGATTGAATCAGGCAGGTAGATGCTATGGAAGACAGGTGGTCCCTCAAGGAACCAGGCCCTATGCCATGGAGGACTTTATAGGTAACAGCCAGCACCTTGAATCACACTCAGAAGCAAACTGGCAACCAGTGCAGTTCACAAATTAGAGGTGTTATTTGGGCATACCGAGGTGTACCCAATACTGCTCGTTCCACTACATTCTGGACCAGTTGAAGCTTGAATGAGGAGGAAACCACACAAGGGAGTTTCAGCAAATACAAAATCAGAATTCAGCTGTCTGGTTGGAGAAGGGGAGTGCCAAAAGAAAGGTCTGGGGAGCTCCAGCAAGGCCAGTCTCTGCTGAATTGAGATTGTGCTTCCCATGGTAATGCCCTTGCATAAAACACACCTAACCTCATTGAGATAGACGGAATCATAGAATTATGGCATTATGGAGTTGGAAGGGGCCACAAGGACCATCTCGTCCAATGCCCTGCAATGTGCAGGGAAAGCAGGTAAACCATGAAAAGGGGTCGTCCAGCCCCTTCTTCAAAACCTTCAAAGATAGAAGACCATCAACTTCCTTAGGTAGACTGTTCCACTGATGGAAAGATCTTACCATCAGAAAATGTTGCCTTATATTGAAACAAAATCTAGGAAGTGGCCCCTTTTACCCATTATTCCTGGTCCTAGTTTCTGTGGCCATAGAAAATAATTCATGATCATCTTCTCTGCAGCAGCCTTGCATGTACTTGAACTTGGCTGTCATGTCGCCCCTCCATCATTCTCTCTCTCTCTCTCTCTCTCTCTCTCTGAGATGACATTTTAAAGGAGATATATAAACAAACAAAGGAAACCGAGAAAGGGGGTAAAAGGGTACAATGCAAATGAATAAACATGGGATTTACGAGTGTCATGGAGTTTTTAATCTGCAGAGTATCATTAATTAATGGTGAATAAATATATCACTTTAAAAGATTGGAAAGCACTATTAAGCTCCAATCAAAGCGTGAATATCAGGAATGGACCTGTTTTAATAGGCACAGATGGTGTATATTCTTTCATCCTCCATACACCATCACTGAAGAATTCCTCTGCTAATTAATTATAGGCAATTAACTAGTTAATGGGCTGCACCAATCAAAGACACTACGACTGCTCTATCTTTCTTTACTTAACAGATTTTTTTTCCATTCTAAGGAACAATGGAAAAGGAGCAGAGGGAAAGGCATTTTCTACTCTTTGAGGTGATTGTCCACAGGACTGTATCACAGCATGGTGATGCTACGCTAGTCTAACAGCCAGAGGTGATTAGCAGGGGTTGTATATAGGTGAGCGCATGGAATTCCCATGCTGGCAAGGGACTGGCCTGGCCAAGGAGAGTCGTGGAGCTCTCCCTGTCCTCTGCATCCAACAGTGAAACTGCAAACATCTAGAGAAGTTTTCCTCTGCAACTATGATAGAAAAGCATCTCTCGGTTCCTGCTTCTTAAGCCCCTCAGGAAGCATTTTTTTAAAAAGTTTGCACACAAATAACTCTACAGGCCCACTTACGATTTTTTGTTAGTGCATCCCATTCTGTTATTGATCAGAATGAGCCACTGTACAGGTCTATGATGTGAAATTAAAGTGAGAAGGTTTGTGGGCATGGATGTCAGCTCCATCTTCCTTCCAAATATTCCAGCAGAGATCTGACTGAGTTTCAGAAAGTTGTGTCTTCACCAGAGATCCCCCACTGGAGCAAATTTGAACCGCCCATGAATTGAATAACCCCGTGTTGGCGGTGACCCCCTGTGTTGGGTGTTGGGGTGGGCATTCTGGACATTTCTGTATCCCTTCCTGATCTTAAGTCTATAGGTATGCAAGCAAAGGAATGCACAGAGTTGAATCCCACAAACAACTAAATGCTTGCATGCATGATTTTTGGGTGGTGCTTCACTGATATGGACCCTCAGTAAAACACCCAACAAAAGGAATCATTTATGAAATTACTCCCAAGGAATGCCACTTGAGACAGTGAATACGTCTTGATATTTCAATAGCTGTATTGCCAACTTCTTCAGATTGGAATTGAAGCCGAACCCTGCAAAAAATGCCACGTCCTTATCTTCGTGTTCAGTGGAATGTCCATAATCAAGTTCTAATCTTCAAATTGGCAACAGATACTAGTTTATGAATTTGTATTGCCTCTCTACTAATTCTATAGTATTTATATAGTATGGTATTTGCTATACCATGCCAGGAAGTTGACGTTCTCCAGAAATCCATTGAATTATTTGCACCATGGCTTGTAAAACACTAGTGTATCTTCAGTGTTTCATGCAGCATACCTGGAAATAATTTATCAATGCAAGCCTACTTTTTATGAAATTGGTCTTGATAGACCATCTATACGAATACCTCTCAATTGTTTTTGCAGTATGTCATTAATGCACTGCAGCAATGTAGAAAGGGGAATAAAATGCACTGAAGGTTCATATGCTGTATCTACAAAGAACTTTCTTTCAAAATCTGGACATTTCAAAATGAACCACTGTGAGTTTCGTATTTTGTGTATGAAAATGTTTGCAGACCCAGCAGCTTTTTTTCTTACCAGACATAGGTAAAAGTATTGCTAGAACTTCATGAAGCAAAAAGGAACTGCCAATTCTCATTCGGGCCTGGTATCAAGGGACCAATTAACTTTCACAGGAGTTGTATTTCCCATAACCAAGATTCAGAAAAAGTTGCCCAGAGTTGATGGAACTTTTTGTTATTTTGCTTGCATTCTCAAATCTTTGCAATTAATTAATAGAGTGTGCTTGGCTAGACTCCAGAGAAGCCATGTACATCTTGGGTGAGTATGGTGTTTGGGAGATACAAAGGCCTGATTCTTGTTTCTAGCCAATTTATCAAAGTTGCTAGTGGCCTTCGGAACAATCATTCTGAACCGTATCTGGTCCATTTCACAAATTAAACCAAGTCATTTGAGTTAGAAAAAAATGGGCAAAGATCAATATAGAAGGGTTCCTACATTTAACCATGTTTCTTCCTGCCTTTTTTTTTCTTCAGATAAAGTGGAGATTGGATGGGAAATTGTACCTACCTCTTGGAGGAATCTTTTTCCATATGACCAGCATGCTAATATAGTAATTTTAAGGTTGTATGTTTAATGGTTCTTCCCCAAACTCTTGGTTGGAAAGCTTTTTCCAAATATGATGATTGGAAATAACGTCAGCCATCATGACCTGGCTTCACTCTCAATGTCCAGTCTTCCCTCAAAACATCAAAATGTCTCTCACTGCAGCACCTGAGGGCAATTTGCTTCTTGTGTTATAACCAACAGGACTACAGGATATATTACTAAGGATGTGTGTGTATTATATTCTTTAATTATATGTCTATTATTAAAGGTTGGCCCCTTGGAATCCCAGAGAATATTCGTAATCTATCCTGTTTCTCTATATACTTATGTAAACTATGGAACTAACCAGCAATTATTTTTGTATAATAAACACAGGGATTAACTCTGTTTTGATGTGTTTTGACTTCTATCTGGGATCTGTTGCCACACTGTCACCCCCATGAGGTAGACCAGACCAGGAAATCAATTCTGCAGGAAGGCTAAAACCACTTTTATTGAGATTGGCTATAAGAACAGAATCTTGCATGTCTGATACCAATAGAATATGTATAATTCAGGGTTGAACCGTAGAGTCCTTGGTGCTCTCTGAGCTTGGTTGTTTGCTTGCAGACGTTTCATTACCCAACTCGGTAACATCATCAGTGCTCCCAAATCAGGGAGGTGTCCACCTGAATCACTTCCAAATGCTATCTTGTTTCTTAGAACTTAAAAAGTAGTTCAGCCCCTTTTGCCTACTCAACAATTTCTGCATACTTCTTCAAGATCATCTTCCTTACTCTCTATACATGTTTTCTTGGTTGACCATTCTAGAAAGTACTTCTTGCATAATGAAATTTTAACTTTGCAAAGCAGAAGGAGCATGCATTGTTATTTTCTGTGGGAGCCAAGGAGGTAGCCAATACAGTGGTACCTCTAGTTACAAACTTAATCCGTTCCATGACTCTGGTTGCAACTCGAGTTGGTCTCAAGTCCAAGTAAAGTTTCCCATAAGGTTCAATGTAAATACGGTTAATCCGTTCCGCCCTCCGAATTTGGTCGCACCACGAGGCAAATTTCCCCATAAGGTTCAATGTAAATATGGCTAAACAGTTCTGAAACATATGCATTTTATTTTTAAACCTCAAAAACCTTCCAAACGCCACAAAAACCTTCCAAACACCACAAAACACACCACAAGTCTCACCGAACGTCTCCTTGCTACCACGATCTCGCCCACAGGAAGCCGCGACCGCGTGGCAGCAGGGAAAATGGCCGCGGATCCGGTTCGTAAGTAGAGGCGGAGTTCGCAAGTAGAGGTAAATTTTGGGGGCCGGAGCTGGTCGTATCTTGAAAAATTCGTAAGGAGGGGTGTTCGTAACTAGAGGTACCACTGTATTAGAACAGAAAAGGGGCTGATCTGATTTTTCACTTTAATATATCTCATCTTTCCCCCCAGCTTAGACTAACATCCATGATCCATCACCATCTTTTATCTCCACAACAACCTTTCGAGTTAGGTGAGTCTAAGAATGAGTAATTGACCCACTCACTTTTGCAGGGACTTAAAAATCTACCTCTCCCCAATCATTAGTACAACATCTGATTACTCTATCACAAATTGCATTAAACCATAGTTTGCTGAAATATGGTTTGAGAAAATACAATTGGCTGGGTTCACAGATTACACTGAGCCATAAATAGGGTTTACAAATTACAGTACCTAAGGTCATATAACAAGTTACAAACAAGCAAACAACATTATGGCATAGCACAGTATGTGAATCCAGGACAATTAAACTCAGTGTTGTCCATGTTGACCAGCACCAGCTCACCAAGATTTTGAACAAGACAAAAGAGTCTTTCCCAACTGTTCTTGGAGATGGCAAGGATGATTCCATTTGAAATCTTCAAATCCACTGAAATCTTCAAATCAAAAGGAAAGAACAGATAACTAGAGCTGAAGACTAGATTTATTCTTGGTAAAACGCTTTGGTTCTCTCCAATACTTTCAAGAGGGCCTCTTTCACATCTTTGTTTCGGAGGCTGTATATGATGGGGTTCAGCATTGGGTTGATCACGGAGTAGAAAAGTGAAATCAGTTTATCCTTCTCAGCAGAGTAGCCAGCCTTTGGCCTCATGTACATGAACATTCCACTTCCATAGTAGATGGTCACCACTGTGATGTGGGCTGAGCAAGTGGAGAACGCTTTCCGCTTCCCATCTGCAGAAGAGATTCTAAAGACGGTGATAATTATGCGGACATAGGACAACAAAATCAAGACAAGTGGCATCAACAGGGTGAGTGTACTCCCCGTGACCATCAAGATCTCACTAATTGATGTGTCAGCATTTGGACAGGCCAACTGAAGCATAACAGGTACTTCGCAAAACAAATGGTCAATGGTGGAACTGCACAAAGACGGTGTCATAATAAAAGCTGGAATCACTAATAGGAAGCTGATGATCCATGCTCCTAAAGCAAGAGAAAGGCAGACCTTCTTGTCCATTGTGGTCACATAATGCAGCGGGTTACAAATAGCGATGTACCGGTCAAACGCCATCACCAGAAGCAGAAGGCACTCAGCTGCCCCCAAGAAAAGTGTGGTATATACCTGCGCAATGCATAGAGTATATGATATAGTTTTTCGCACGGCCAGGAAATTGATAAGCATCTTGGGGACCACAGCAGATGTGTAGCAAATATTCAAGAATGCCAAGTTGCTGAGGAAAAAGTACATTGGAGTATGGAGACAAGAATCCAGACCAATCAAGATGATGATGAAGAAGTTTCCAAAGAGAGTTACTCCATAAATTATGGAAACCACCAGAAAGAGAGCAATCTCCAAGTGAGGATGGTTGGAAAAACCAAGGAGGATGAAGGTAAAAAAAGTAATATTTCCATTTTCCATCCCTGTCACAGATATCTAGAAGGGAGGGAGGAGGTGGAGATAATTATTTTGTCTCTTATAGCAGGGTTCCTCAACCTCAGCAACTTTAAGATGGGTGGACTTCAACTCCCAGAATTCTCCAGGCTGGCTGGGGAATTCTGGGAGTTGAAGTCTACCCATCTTAAAGTTGCTGAGGTTGTGGAACCCTGTCTTATAGGACCAAATTTAAGAAGGAAATGCAAAAGCAGTTTTGTCACCTTATCCCACCCCCAAAGAAAAGCTACCTTGTTAATCGGCACTTGAGTGAGGTCTTACTCCTTAATTCTTTGCCTTTTTTAAATAAAAATGTATTTTACAACCTTCATGTTGCTGCTTTCCAACTCACAACAATGAAGATCCAAAGATAATCTTGGTTTCGCTCTACAGAAAAACGTATAGCAGCTTGGATCCTTTATTCATATTTAAGCACTGTTCAAACACTATTTTAAATCAATAGAAATACAGTACCCATTTTGCATAAAAGCTTTTGTTATTTAGTTATACCGATTACAAAAAAATGTTTCTACGCTGTCTCTGCAAAACAATTATACAGAACCTGACTACATAATCTAAGTCAATTCATTCTGAGTAAAATCACAGCTATTAAAATGTCTGTTTTATCAAAGCTGCTCTTTCTTCTTGCAAACCATTCCCTTTAATTTGCTTCACAAACAATTAAAATATTGGCAATCTAAAGCTGAGCTTTTTGGCTTTAGTTTGCAATATTTACATCTTCATGATAGAAGAGAGAGTATTTCAAATGAAATTATATCTTCAGGCACTTCAATTTAAACATGTGTCTCTAATAATGAAAGATGTTGGGTAAAATCATAAAACATTCATGTATGTTTTAAACCTTTAAATAGATGGTTTCTTTTTAGAAAAGATTTATTGCCCTTAAAACAGATAACTAACAGATTTGTTCAAGATATTTAAGATATAGAGGTCATATTTGTCTCATTCAGTGCTGAAAATAACTCCTACCCTTCTTATCCTCTATATTTTTAATAGCAACAGAATGAAACAGTCTATTGACTGAAAATAGAAAGGGCTACATCATGTAAAATATTTGCATACCCACTCGAGGTTATTCTTTAAAGCAGAATCGTAGAGAAATTAGAAACTGAATTAACTGAATTAACGGCAGAGGAAGATCAAGACTTCTCCATTTGTTTATTATTAGATTCCAAGGCTCCCTGGTTCCAAAAAGACGCTCGGCAGCTTTAAATTCCAAAAGAATAGATCATATAAAAAGGAAAACATGAACACCCAGACTGAAACACACAAATAACAAGCGAAAAATTGCTGGGCGCTCCATGGATACCCTAACCCCAAGCTTGGGAACAGAGACAAGTCTTCAGAGATGTACAGAACATCTCAGAGGTGAAAGCCGCATGTATCTCTGGAGAGATGCTGTTCCAGAGGGCAAGTATCTCAACAGAGAAGGTGCATTTTCCCTGGTCCTGCAAGATGACAACATTTCATTGAACCTGGAGTGACCCCACTCTATCTGATCGGACCGGACCGGCAGAAATATTGCAGACAATACTTTAAAAAATGGGGAGGTATTTTTTTTTTTTTTTTTTACAGATGCTTGCTTTATACGCACACCCCCCCCCCCATGGCAATTCATATATTAATCATAGTAATTAATAATATTAACATACGAATTGTTCACAATTTCACAAACGGCTAATCCCATCTGAAACCGGGAGTACAGAAAGAGTTAGCTTTGGAGAGAAACATACCCAAAGATGAATGACAAATTGGGAAGGAAAACAAGGAACGTTCTTAAGTCTCTCTCGACAGCTTTGCAGAAAGCATTTTTCAAGCTTTTACACTGTCGGTATCTTAACCCAGTTCAGTTTTCATACATGAAAAACAAAACAAAAAAGAAGTTCGAATAAATGTTAGAGGGGTAGCCAGGAAAAAAATTACAATTTTCCTTACGTGGCGGTCATCTGCAAACGTTTGTAAAGTTGGGGATACATTAGTTCAGAAAATCCCATTAATTACTAATAAAAGAATAAAGAAAACATCATTAGGGCTTTTGTTGTTATTATCTGGAAAGAATACAAATTTGAAACGTAAGGCACTATTACCCTTGTTATTAATGGCTGCTAGATTAGTAAGCGCAAATACTGGAAATCTCTAGAAGGGACATCTTAGAAAAATTGGCATGATAAAGTATGGTCCCTTAACAGAAAAATTAACATATAAATTGAAACCAGTTAAAGAAAATAAGGGAGAAAATTACTTTTTTTCCTGTATGGTATGATTTTATACAATACTCTAATGATGAAAACAGTAATCAACCATCTACATCCCATTATGAGAGACTATAGAAGATACAAATGTAAATTGACTACATATACAGTGTATATTAAGATTAATAGTGCCATTGCTTTGTAAGATGTTAAAAACATATTGATTTGAATCTATGAAATATCATTCATTGTACTCTTGCTAAAAGGCAGATTCCAGTGTTAATGCCAAATAAACTTCCTAGCATCAAGAAGACCTTGACTGTGGAACCAATGACCCAGAGAAGTCCTCTTTGTTGGAACCACTTGATGTTCTGGATTCCTTCCCTGAGCAGAGGGTAAATTCAATGTTACAGATGTACAATGTTACAGACCTAAATAAGCTGCCTGAACCCAACCATATATATCTGTCATGCAGCAGCAGGCAACCGAGATTCTCAGAAGCATAATAGTGGCCACCATTAGACACAGGTTGCAAGAGGACACAACATTTCAGCATGATGAGGAAGGTTCTTCTGTTCTATCCTCAAGAAACCTTTTGAGTATGACTCTCTATTGCTGCCTCTACAATCAGAAGGACAGGGCGTTTTCTTCCAAGTGATGCTTGCAAAGTGTTTGGTCCTACAAAGGGTTGTTTCATGTATTATACTGTTACCTCTTTATGCAGCAGAGAGAACTAAGCCAAACTAAGGTTTCTCATTATATTTTGGTTGGGAAAAAAAGCAAAGATCTGTATCTTAAAAAGAAGGTTTGCTTCTTGATATATAATATTTATCTACTGCAGGCATTAAGGTGGTTTCCAAACTGGCCCATAAAAATGCAACTTGAAAATTCAGCCCCGTCAATAACAACCATTAAGTGCAGGGAATTAAACACTGTCTGTGGGAAGCATCTGTTCCCTGGCATCGTAAACATTGATTTGTCTTTCCCAAACTAGCACCCTCTACAACTTCCATCTCACTCAATCAGAACTGAGGCCAAAAGAGTTGGAAGACACCCATTTGGGAGAAAAACATTTGTTTTACTTCATTCTTGCTCTCTTATGGAGATGCTAATCCCAAAGACCTCCTATGTTTTTCCATTAAAAAAGAGACAAGGCCGGTCAAAAATCCACATTATTCACATAAGACTTGCAGTTAAGATCATTTTCCAGCTGACTCTAATCAGTCCCATTGGATAAACAGAAAGTTTTGTTCTCTCTGTTCTTACTTGAATTTGCAACAGATTTAAATAACCAACATTTCTGTTTCTTATGGTTTACTGCAATCAAAGGATTTCCTTTAGAAGGAAAGGAAAAAGCAGTATTCTCAGTAAGAATTCAAGAATAAGAATTTATAACTAAATGCCAACAGCCTTACATGAATTATGCATCTTGGGTGAATACGATATCTTCCAGGCCTATTGAGTAGCTCTTTTTTTCTGCTAAACACTTCAAAAGTGGAGATCAAATTTTCAGATATTGGCCGTTCCATTATTAGAGATGAAAAAGCAGGCGATAAACCCCAATAAAAAAAATATTTTTATGGAATATAATATTGGTGAGACAAACATGTTTGTGCACGTAGCATTTTGCTATTTAAAGTGAAAGAAAAGTACACAGACATGCATACATACATATAAGCATTGAAATATTTATAAGCTGTCTTTCCATCCAGGGTAGATAAGCATTTAAATGTAGACATTTTGACATCTTATTTTCAGAGATACTTTTTATTTGAAAAATTCATGCAGAAACTAAATATTTTGCGGATGATATTTGTGAAGGTCATGCGGAGTGAGTAGGTTGATCCATCATGAGTAGTATCTTGTTGTGGCACTTAGACTCTCAAGAAAAGTTATTTCCCCATTCCTATTCTTCTATTTAACCTCCCTTTGCACAGCCAATGGTGAGGAACGCTGAGTTGTAGCTCAACATCTGAAGAACTTCAGGCCTCCACCCATAAGAGAGATGGCTTTGAGGCAGCAAGCTGGTTCCCAGTAGCCAAAACTATAAAAATCATTCTTCCAATATTAATACAACCTTATTTCAAGAACAAAGAGCTGGCTAGCTGTTTCATTCAATGGCTACAAAACTGAATATTATCAGAAGAAAAAACTTGTTCCTTCATCTTTTTTTTTTTAAGGCGTTATTCATAGAAACGAATTATAATTATTTAATATCTATTCACGTCGCACCACTCACCTCTTGACCACAGTTAAGAGAGTGCCATAATTACAAATAACCTTTGGTAAAAGGCTTTTTTTCAGCTGCTAAGGCCAATGCATATTGAGAAGGTGGAAAAAGAAAAAAGCATGAAGAACCTGGTCTTGACAGTTGAGCATTCTCCCAACTTGCTTCTGCTCATTTGAAATGCACGCTGCTGCTGCTCTTCTTCTTCTTCCTCTTCCTCCCCTTCTTCTATTTCTTCATCTTCCTCTCCTTTTAAATTCTTGCTCGTCTACATTAGACTGCAGAACTGTGACCCAAAAAATTCAGCCAACTCAAGTCTTTGGGGAGAATTGTTTCACTTTTGGCACATTTGAGCTCAAAGTATTATAGAGATCAATGCCCAACCAGATCTGAATACATCTTTCCTTGACCCCCAGATTCACTTGAGCCAATACATGAAGCCATTCTGTTGCTAAGCAATACAGTCTATATAACCCTGAGTCCCAACCATGTCTCTCGAGGAAGTAATAATAAATGTGCCAACTTTCCTTAGTGTCCACCATATCCAGGTTCATCGAATGTTTTTATTTTTAAAAAATGAAAGAGGTGCTAACATGCTGTAAGGAAGAGCCTCTATTTCAGCCATCAACATTAAGGATCATCAGGATTTCCAACAGTGCCTCTGGTCGCATGTAGATGACAGAGGAAATAAAATGGTGACGGCTTGCCACCCAGTTCATTGTGTGCTTCTGGTGTTTTGTAACTGTCCATGCCATTATGACAACCATTTTGTGATTGTCCTTATGACATGTTCTCAAAATTCAAACTCTGCCAATTACCCCCAACTAGTTGTAAATTCTCATTTGTAAGTGTGTAACCCTTTTTGACTTAAAAATACCCCTTTAGAAGCAGATGGGGTCTTCCTGAAGTTTTCTGATATCTGTATCTCTTACAAACATACGGATTAGAAAGAGACATGGTTTAATAATCCCTACAGACTGTACTTGTTCATCATCCTGTATCAGATCTACAAAGGTAAGAACCTACAGAACTAGGCAGTGCCCCAAGAAGGCATTTCTAGGCTTTTAGATCCCAACACTACATTTTCCAGGTCTCATTTGACAACTGTCCCCTTAGTTCCCTTACTTTCATCCTCCTCCTTTCTTTTAAACTACTAAAACTTCTGGAAGTTGGAGATCAAGTATCATCCACTAGCTCTTATGGAAACCTATCACCTTAATATTCCAGACAAGATGTTCACTTACTCACCATCAAAAGACAAAAGGAATACAAGTGGTAAGGTGGATGGGTGTCATATAACATGGAGATGACTAAAGTACTATAGAGACAAATTTCACCATTCTGAAGATTCCTGTGAGCAGGTTACCGGTATGTACTCACTCATCTGCTCTCAAGCAATTTCCAGACCCACAGCCTCTTCCTTAAGGAGGTTTATGGTTAGCCAGATGCCCTTTTAAATATAGGATGGTCTTCTGAAAGCACTTCCAAATAGAGGATTTTTCTATATAAATACTCGTCTCTCATGTCCTAGACTCTGGCCAGACGCAACTCTCAGAGATAATCTAGCTCAACAAAATCTGATAAGCATTTCATACTATTTTAATTACCACTGTTTCTTTCTCTTTCTCTATGAAGAACCTTGGGAATTATAGTTTAGGGAGATGTGAAGATATTTTTGTCAGTAATCCCCTAACTTACCCCATCATAGAGGTACACCAAAACACAAAGGTAATTAGCAGTGGACAAACAAGGAGCAATGGATTTAATGAACACCAAACAGTTTCAGAGGTAGCAAATGCACTCACGCATTAATAGGTACAGATGGGCTTGAAAAAATGTGTCCTGTTGTCTTGCCAAAAAGGTGCCACTGAGAAAGACTGGAGAAAGTAATTAAAAACAGATATTCCTGAAGATAATATTCAAATGCATTTAAGTTAGCTTTTAAAAAACATATCAGATAAAGTATTCTCTTATCTATCACCAGAGTTACTCAGAGGATGTTAAATCTTGCCATAATAGAAAGACACATTGAATCTAGTATTGTCTACCTCCAAGGAATGCCTTGCATTTTCTTACATTTTTTGGAGAGGAAGAGAGGTGATCTACATTTATTTCTTGTTTGCTTGTGGGATACCCAGACTTTCTCTAGGAGACATAGCCAGGATTCCCTCCTCCATATTTATTTCCCCAGAAGCCACCCTCTAAAGTAGGTTAGGAATAGGCTGAAAAACAATGGCACTAAGTCAATCAACATGTTTCCATAATCAAGGGTGGTCTTGAACCTGAGTATCCTTCATCCTAGACCTCCTGTTTTATGTGAGCATCTAAGTCACATTACATAACAATCTCCATCAATGGCAGATTCCATATGGTCTAGGCAGCTGGTATGGCAACAACATCTCAGACTCATGTGCAGCACATAGAAGAAGACAAGGAGATTTCAATCATCTATACTATACATGATAATAAACCCACCATATGTTGCTCAGGCAATAAAGAGGCAAAAGGAGTCTTGATGACCATGTGAGGTCAAGAACATCCGAGCTAAAATAGCTCTCTCTTTAGAAGGTCTCATTTAGCAAACTCATTTTTCCACTCTTGGCCAACATTTGTTGCCAGTTTGATTCCTTGAACCCCGGAATCTTAAAATGAAGCTTGCTGTGTGCTCAAGATACATAAAAGTACCGGAGGAAGCTGAGAAATGTGCTATATATATTCCTCAAGGGAGAAAGGTATCTCAATTAAAAGAGGTGTGCAGGCTTAGGAAGCAGGTCAACTGTTGTGAAGTTCAATTCAGTTGTTTTGTATACGCTCAGAACAATACACCAGAGCTGCCTTGAATCCAGTTCCCTACCCTACCTTTCTGCCAGAAGGAACTTATACCAAACCAGGAAACTACAACATTAGATTCTTTGGAGTTACAGTCAAACTGGGATTCCTAGCTTATAGCTCCAAACAAACCCTGACTTCAGGTTATAATTTGGAAAATGGTAAACCAGAAATCACAATTCAAATATAATGCTAATTCCCGTCTATGAACTGGTGCTTGGGTTTGCCTAGAATGTGACTAATTGAAGGTCAAAAATAGGAAAGGTTACATATGTCTGTGACCAAGTTTTACGTAAGTTTTTTTTTTAATTTACCAAAATAAAATGCCATTTTTATTCAACATAAAATTGGTCATAAAATTCTTATTTAAAGCATTTTTTAAATTTTCAAACACGGTCAGGATATTACAAAATTTGAAAAGGACATAATTTATCAATTAACTAATTTATTATAAGCTAATCCGATTTGTCGCTAAACAGAGGAAATACTGTCTGCTCCCAACTTTCATCCCAGCGTTGCTGCTTGGCCAGGCGAAGATTTCTTCGGAACAAAGCAAGCTTGCTTTCCACAGCAGGAAATTCCCCAAAAAGCATCTGCGAGGCAAAAAAACAAACATGATAAAATGAGCAGTATGCACTGAGCAACATGGATGATGAACATTTGCAACCAATCCAATAGGAACAGTCTAGCCCAGTGTTCCTCCAACTCGGCAACTTTAAGATGTGTGGACTTCAACGCCCAGAATTCCCCAGCAAGTTGAAATCCACATATCTTAAAGTTGCCAAGTTTGAGAACCACTGAGCTAGCCCATCAGATGTGGAAAAATAACATTCAGAACTACTAAAACAAACTATGACATCATATCACTAAAATATTAAGATTATGAAAACTACAGTGTAATTTCACGCAGTACAAAACTGCATGATATAAATGTTAATAGATAAAAACTATGGAAAAATAGCGAAAGATCAGAATGACTAACAAAAAGTTATTAAACCACTATATCACCAAATCTACAGGTAAATTTATAACTAATGTTACCACTGAAACTATGTGTATTATAATTTAGTGCAGTCCAGAATAGCGGAGGATAAATGTTACTATATAAAAAGCAAAACAACTAGAGGTAAATCAACAGTAATGCAATTTAATAATAAATGGCCTTCCTATAGTTGAAGAGCAATTAGGGCTATAAATGAATGAATGACTTTACGGCCATCAGGAACACCGCAGAACAAAACAGACATCTAAAACTACAATCGCTGATCATTACTGACCATTACACACAGATTTAAATGCAATTTAAATTACATTTCTTGAAATGTGACATTTAAAGAAATAAAATTATATTTGTCATCTAGTAAGTAGTGCCAATAAAACTTATCAGAGCGCCCTGGAAATTTAAGTAAGAGATCTGGGAAGGTACAACCAGGAAGAGGGAAGCACGTAGCCGGGAGCTTCTGTGACTCCAGCACAAGGGCCACATTGTGCTGCAAAGAGAATTTTCCTGAATTTCCCCTCCAAGACAGCTTTGGCCTGAAAACCTTTTCTAAATCTGGGGGTTGAATTCTGATATCAGTTTTTGGATACAGATATCACCTTTCTGGTTTGACATCAAATGGCTGGTTGGAAATCTGAAAACTGATTAGAAATGATGGATGACTGATATACTTTGCAGAAATACTCTGCATTAGTTTATCTTATATTTTTCATTGATATAGATTTATTTTGTATCATTTTAAACATTAGAGCAAGAGGTGAATGTATTATACGCCTATGTCTGTACCAAAGAAAGTCGGAAGTTATCTCTTTTTCTCTCTTCTTACTTTTTCTTTTCTTCTTGTATTTCTTTTCTGATCTTTTCTCTTTTTCTCTTCTCTTCTTTTTCTTAATTTTACATTTTATTTTTTATTGAAATTTAATAAAGTTTATAAAAAAAAAAAGAAATGATTTGCCATTTGCCCTTGAGTGTATTTATATAATTATACAAATTCATTTATGTATTTATATCACATATAAGTGTCTAGGTATGATGTAAAATAAATGCATTTCTATAATTTGTAACTATGTTATATTACATATCTATAGCAATACACCCTGGGGGCAAACAGCAAATTCTAACTGACCTTCTATACCTAAAATCCTTTGTTTTAAGATTAATTTATCTCAACCTGGCCCCAGTGGCAAAGTAGCATCACAGGAAAAGCATAGTCATTCAATTTTCTTAGTGTAGCTTTTTTTCCAAGAATAATTAAATTTATCTACTAGATGGAAAATTCAAATGGATTACAGGAAGACCTCGTTGAGTGGCCACAATTGGGACTGGCAACACTGTTGTTAAGCAAAGCGGTCGTTAAGTGGGAAATCACATGACCGTAAGTGTGCTTTCCTTTTCCCCACTCCCCCCTTCTTTAGAACACTTAACCCCTGGCGGCACTGGGATAGCCAGCTCGAAATTGACAAGACTAATCAATTTCATACTTTCCTTTTTTATCTGCCTCCTAACCACTCCCCTGAATATCTCAAGCTTTTGATCAATGCCAGATCCACTGTTTTGGAGCTTTAGAAAACATTAAGATCTTGATCTCAGCAAAATTTATTGCTGATTCTTAATATTGCAATAAAAAATGAAGTGTAGCAAAACTCTTTGAAGGCCAACAGGATCAAGGACAAAATTGCTGGATCATTGGCATACAACAATAAATTGATATGCCTATGGGCTAGCTTAGGAGGATGGAAAGTGATATTGCTTGGATGAGGCACCAGGGAATTTATATGATAATTAAATACACATCCTTGTCTAACTCCTCTCCTTACAGGTATTTAGTAACACGTCCTTGTTTGCTACACCTGACTTTCAGTCTTAAGTTCTCATGAATTTTAAAACTCAGAAGCAGCAATCTATTGAGGAGTTTCTAAGTTTGGACCACAGATTAGGTCTAGAGATCATATAAAATCCAAAGTTAAAATATAAATTTAATATAAATGGATAAATGCATATAAATTTAATAAACTGATAAATAAAATAAAAGCAACAAAAGCTGCAAAAAGGGATGAGCCAGGTGTAGGAGTATCTGGCGTCTTAGTCTGCAAAGATCAGACTTCCTGAACCAGCGATTAAGATAATGAAAACAAAATTATTTTTTTCCAAATGGGACTTTGGAAGATACAAGATCAGTGCCATCTCCAAAACTAGCATACACATCAGCACCGTAAAATGACAAGATGTAGGATTATCAAGGAACTGCTAACAGAAGAAAACTTCTGAGCACTAGATATTCATTCTCAAATTCAAAGGAGGTACAGAAGAACTGCAGATGGTGATAATTCAGCCCTAAAGTCTCCAAATCGATAATTATGTAAATGACCCAAACAGCACAATCAAGAACTAATTTGAGAAGCATTCTCAAACCTTCAGCTGTTCCGCAAGTTCACCCGAGTCCCTGAATATCAAGCCATTCACTTCATGTTTCACAAGCTCGTGCAAACTGCAAAGAAATAGCAGGGAAGAAAAAGATCTCATTAGTAGGCTGGGGAGGGGGGAAAATCAGTTTACGCTATTAAGGGCCATTCTGAATCAAAAGGGTGCGTCTGAATTTGCGCAAAGTAGCCTGCTCCTGGTTTCTGCCTGTGTCTGCCCAGCTGGTCCCCCTTATCTCTGAACTTAGCTCTCAACAGAACCACCACCAATCAGATTTTCCCAGGCTTGGTGCCTTCCAGTGCAGGTTGGAGCTATAACCCCCAGAATTTGGGGAAATGAAACCAAAGCCTCAGTGGAAGGCCCAAGGCTGGGGAAGGCATTCAGAAGGCATTTCGTCTATTCCTTGTTTTAAAAACATTCAATGTGTCGGGGGTGGGGGGGGCAAGCTATAACATCCACATGCAAATGGCCCTTACCACTGGAAGTGCACGGCGCACACGGGCAAGCAGCAGCCAAACATATCCACCACTTTCATAGGCAAATCTAAACCACTGGAGGATTTATGAAGACAAACGCCTAAATCGGCTGAGCCTGTAGGAGAAATGGAAGGGAGAGTTGAGCGGATGTAGAATTGCTTGCCAAAGGCAAAAAGGTACGTTAAGCAGCCTTTCCCTGAATGTTAGTATAATCCCCTGAGAAAAATAAAAATTCCCTTGCCGAGCAACAGGGCATAGTCTTCTGCTTCCAGCCAGGGGGTGCAAATCTGGATGTGCTTGAAGTGCAGAGTAGCCATCAACGTGTTGTAATGCTCCTTCAGAGGCCCTTTGCCTTTTATAAGAGAAACACACATTATCCAGAAGGGTTGTGGGACCAAGCACCAACTTCCTATCACTTGTATGACTTGGTTTATAAGTGCTCAGAGCAAGGATCTGATGCCATTCAAGCAGCTGGGCTTCGGATGCTCCCACTGCTAAATGAAAGCATTTTATTCAGCAGCTCCAAATGTGGGAAGAAACCAGAAGGCTGATTTTAAAACATGAGCCATGAAAAGGTCTTACCCGTGATCACACACACCAGAGAAGGAAGTTTTGCTCTGCTGCTGACACAGTGCTCGTACTCTGAAGAAAAAAAACAGAGCAAAGAGTGTGGAATTACTGAAGGTAATTATTGAATTAGGCTACAGAAGGCAATGTCCCTGTTCAAGCAAGCCCAGAATTTCAAAACCTGAGCCGGACTACAGTGAGATTTCAAACGGCATATGCTCCTCACTGACCACTCCTAATCGGATCTCTTCCAGGCAGAGCAGTGAAGGAGAAATCGCTAGTTGATTTACAGCGGAGATGGTCTAAAAGCTTCCTTGATAGCTCACCTTTTAAAGCACTTAACAGGATGGAAAAATCTTCATCCTCTAGAAGAAGAAAAGACCAGAATTTATTACACAACTATCATGGCTGTACATTCAGTTTTATCTTGCTGGCTGAGAATGCTGAGAGCGATAGTCCCAAAACATATAGAGATTACCAACTGGAGAAGGTTGCTACATTATATCTTAAGAGCAATTGGACAGTGTCCAATTCTAGCTATGATGTCCAAGGAAGAACATCCAAATTCACCTCCCATCAAATGGTAATGTTCTAAATATCATTGATTGCAACCAAAAACCTGCCATCTTATATCTGCTTAGAGAAAATGGCCAGCTCGGTTAACAAATATTTTATGAGCCGCAAAGTAAAAATCACATTCAATTTTGATGAGGCAATCTGGTATCTGAGGACATTTACGCCCGCCTGGAAATTCAAATCACTATGAATTCTCATCTTTAGACAGGAGTTTAAAATCCAGCAAGCAAAGCTGTTGCTTTCTGAGGGTGGGGAGGGATGTGTGTGAGAGAGGAATTGTGTTTGTTGTAGACTGTCAGTTCAGAACAATTCAGAATGGCAAGTCACACATACAGCCATGAACCAGGTCACACAGTGATAACAAATAAGAAAAAAAATCTTCAAATATATGTGGACAGCAAAGCTAACCAGCCTCAGCAATGGCTATCTGAACTCTTTGATTAAGTGCCTATTTGATTATTTTATTTGCATGCCAACTAAATTAAGAGAGGATGGTAGGCAATCATATAGCTTATTTTTCATTCCTCTTACCGCAGATAGCAGAATAGTCCAAAATTAACTCAAAGTTCTCAGCTGAATGCACAGACTCTCTCAAATATTACATCTGGAGTCATACGCTGTCCTAATTCACAATAAAGTTGGGTTGGGTTGGGTTGGGTTGGGTTGGGTTTGGGCCTAGCATCTTGTGCAAATCCAGCGAAGTGTGCTTGATTTAACTAGCCACAGCTTAGTTCAATGATAAGATAAATGCTGTTTTAGAGTCAAGACCTGTCCAACTGGTGCTGCTAATAAGGAGAGCTGGTCGGCCTGGGCGGTGCGTGGCACTTCCACTGACGACATCGAACTGTGTAAAGGCAGATCTTTCAACATCATCTACGGGGAAGGATTCCATACTGAAAACGAGAGAAAATGGGCGCCTTCGAGGAAAGTTCACAGCAGATACACACCGAGACACACACGTGTGTACAAAATGCACAGCTCTCAGGATAAGATAATGAGGAGAGACAGCCCTTCCACACAGCAGCCTTCGCCCATTTATTGAATTAACCCAAAACGAACCCCCAGATAATACAATGAACCATGATGTGAGCAAACAGGCTGGGTTCATGCAACACACTAAGCCACACACTTAAAAATAAAAGCCTACCCAAGATTAACATTAATATGATAGCTTGTTCTATAAATACACCTACTTGGTGCTTCACCGCCTGGATGGTATGTGTTGCACTGTATGCTCTGTATTTTGGCAAAAGATACGCATTCCCATTGCTATTCAGTCTCAGACCTGGATGAGGGGAATACAGCCCCTTACCTATGCCCCCAGGCTTGCTGCTAAAGCAAGCACACGTCTATTACATTAGCCATACAAGAGTCAGATAAACTTTATTACTGTCGTAGGCCATCCTAAAAAAACTAAAAGCACACAGAATATAACAGAGAACATCAGGAAGTCATTGTCCGTACTGTGAAGCACAAGCACTTTCTCAGATGTTAACTGGTTAGGCCCTGCTATAGCCTGCAACAGCAGAACGAAACTCTGACACCTTAGGGAGCTAAATGGGTAAATCAGGAGGAGAACCAGTTTGGTGTCATGGTTAGGGCACTGGGCTAGAAACCAGGAGACGGTGAGTTCTAGTGCTGCCTTAGGCACAAAACCAGTTGAGTGACCTTGGGCCAGTCGCGCGCTCTCGGCCCAGCTCACCTCACAGGGTTGTTGTTGTGGGGAAAATAGGAGGAGGAATTGATAATACAGTATTGATAATACAGTAATATTGTCCCTGATGCCCTAGGCAGGAAAAAAGCTTTGGGCTCCCTTGGAGATTAACTACAATCAGGCTAAGGTTCTTACATTTTGCAGATACTCCAAAATCCAGACTTGGCAATGAATGGCCACACACTAGAGCAGTGTTTCTCAACCTTGGCAACTTTAAGATGGGTGGACTTCAACTCCCAGAATTTGTGCCTTAACCACTAGACCTTGAAACTGAATCAAATGCAGATCTAAAATCAATAAATACAGATTCTAACCAAGAGCAGAATTTGATAGTATACTTTTCCACTAAGTGTTATATGCAAGCATTACAACACTAAAATCCATCCATCAATTGGCATTCGCTCCCTCTGACCACTCCAATATTACAAAGGGCCAAAGTGATTTGCACCTTTTCGTTACCCGTGGATCCAATACTTTTGAATGAGGCATTGCAGATAAACATGCCACAATTTAACATGCGTCTTACTAAAAAGGCACGATACTCGGAAGCAGAGAGAGTTTTCAAATTAGGCCCATTTTTTATTTAAGAGAGTGCAGAACAAATACATTTTAACTCACGTTTTAAAAGGAGCATAGTCTTTTGAGAGCCTGATGAACAATTTGTGCTGTTCGCTCAGGGGTGTTTCCTTAAAGAAAGATGCTGGCTTGTCGTAGAGGGTGATTGCTCTAGAAAGCAATAGATTTAATGGTCAAATAATAGCAATAAAACTCAGAGAATAATAAGGTAATAAAAAGGATAATTTCAACCCATCAAAAATGCAAAAGGGGTACGTAAAATGAGATAGGTTAGCTCAGAGATTTCCTGGGCAAGAAGGTATATATTGTGAAAGAGCTAAATAGTGCTCAAGCGTTCATCATGTTTGCAAGTTGACATATTTGAATGTTTGTTTACTTATTAAATTTGTATACTGCCTGACTCCCAGGGACTCCATGTGATTTGTAGAGGACCAGTCCTTAAGCATAAATTTGGGGAAGCAAGACTGGACAGAGATGTAGGCTCTTGACAAATATCCAGAATCAAAATTTGTACACAACATGATACTGCTCTCAATTACCACTTACATTGATTTATGCACTGTTTTTTAAATAAAAATAATGCTCAGAATGTTTGACTAAGATCCTAAGATAAAAAATAATACAACAATGCCATAAAGATATAAATTCATAAATATATCTGATCTACTTGAAATAGTTCATAAATAATAAATTTACTTCTGTTTGCCAGGTTCCTGGCTGAACAAAATACTATTATATTCTAAAGAGCAAAAATAACTCCGCTCCTTTGAGGTATAATGTGAAAAAGCTTCAGCCTACAAAATATGGAGCCTTCTTTGTAGTTATGTCTGCTTAAATATTTATAGATCAAACCATTTATTATAAGAAGACAGTGGTGAAAATGGCTTACATTTTGAGAAATATTTTTTAAAAATGGCTTACATATTGAAAAGTATTTTTTAAAAAATAGATACAAAATATCCCCTGTAATAAATAGGATCACATAGGTCTATAGCATTGTTGTAACCAAGGGAAAAACAGACAGGTGATTTTAAACTACTGAAGTACCTGATATTACAGTTCACCTGAAGATCCTTTTTCATTGCACTGGTCACACAAATATTATAGTTGGCCAAGGAGCCAAATAATTCTTCATACCTAAAAGAAATGAGTTTCACTTGTTACTGAAACTAACAACTTTCCTCAGATGTTTGTACAGAAATATAGTTTCCTCCCATAGCTTGTTAAAAAAAAATGAAATAGAAATGAAAGCAAATGTACACGGCTCCAAATGTTAGTGTCTATCATTTCTCAATCCTTTCAAAACACAGAAATACTACATATGTCCATAATCTTCTTGTATCCTGCACCACTGAATATTATCATCATTAAAAAATTATAATACATAATTCCTTATAACCCCCAAATGCACACATTTTAGAAGAAGAAGAATGCACAAGCAAAAATTCTAACCTAACAATAATGGTTGTGTATGCATGTGGAATACAGGAAGCGAAGCACACCTCAACATACTTAGCCTTGTCTGGCCTTGGAGCTGTGCAAACTTCAAAAATAATTTGAAAAAAGTGCTTCGGGCTTCACGCGAGCAAAATGTTTCTCCACTATTGATTAAAGCAGCCCCCTCTTTTCAAATATCATTTTGACTCTGAGACAAGATTTAGTATTTTGGGACATCCTTATTCTTTCAAACTCCATATCTATTACATGGAAGTTGGCATTTGGACAAAGGAAATGCAACTTTTTTATTGCTAAGAGATTTGTCCTTTCAACATTGGAAAGTTAAATAGATATCCCCAGTTACTCAGTGAATTGAAGACCTGAGGTTGTTTGTAGCTTATGAACTAATTGCTTACAGATGAAAATTATGTATGGATGATATGATGAAATATGGTAATCTTTTACTGAAAATATCTAATTCTTCTATATCTAATTTTGTGGCAACCGTTTTCCTTCCTTTTTCTACGGTCTCAATTTTTTCCCTTCTCTGTCCTTTTTTCCTTTTTCTCTCTTGAAAAATAAATACCGAGAAATTTTGTTTAAAAACAAAACAGTCGCATCTTTTTTCAGGCTTCCCTGAAAACTGGAAAAAAAAGTTGTGGCTGCTTTAAGAGTGGTACTAACGTTAACTGAGTTGACTTCTTGACGCCACAGTATGTTTTTTTTCAGGGTTCTGCAGAAACCTGAAAAAAAGAGGTCAGCTTTAATCAATAGCAAAGAGAAGCAAGGCCCATCCAAGCCATTTCTTGTAAATTATTCTCAAAGCACGCACAGCCCTATTAATTAGATCAGAAGTCATCACTTTTCAGGTACCAAAATACATGCTGTTATGAAGGTGGAAGCAACTTTCAAAAATGTACTTAGGTGTAAGCATGCAGCAATATACTTTATGAAATTCTTACTCCTGGAAATGCAATTAGGGAGAACAAACGAAACGAACCATGAAAAAGTCGTTTTTACACCTTTTTGTAAAAATACAAGACTCCATCATCACCTTCTTAATGAGTGTTTAAAATCCCAGTGGGGCTGGAGGGAACAGGTAACAGACCTACCTGGGTACTTTGTGGTGTTCTGAAAAGAAATCAGAATTCATTGGAACAACTTTGCAATGGACAAGCGTACCCCATAAATATCAAAAGTCTTGCACGAACCATTTCGCAATCCGGACTATCGGATGCCCTTTTCCGTGAGTCAGGCCCATTAGAGTATACCCATAATTATGCCAATCAATAATTAGCTTGCTGTTTCGCAGTAGGCAAAACACCCAGCTGATCGCAATGCTGGGCAACCCGGGAGGATTCTGGTTATGGGGAGAAGAGAATATTTTCAGAACAGGCCCAGTAAATAAGATCAATTGCTTTCTAGTTTCTCCACCCACCTCCTTGCAACAGTCGTTTCTTTCCAGAATACCAACTCAGCACCAGCCAAGTCACCCTTTCCCCCCCAACACCTCTCCCTCAGGCCTTACCCCAGGTGAGCCACCTACAACCAGTCTGATATTCCTGAACTACAATTCCCAGCAGTCCTAGCCACCACGGCCAAAGGCGCGATGTAGTTCACTGTAACCTGGAAAACCCCATCCCTTCCTCAGATAGCCCCCATTCCTTCCACATGAGTCCTCTATGCCCTCTCTCTTCTGCTGACAAACTTTGTATTATAAACTCCTAAGAGCAGGAAGGAGAGCAATATATAAATAAATTGCATTTGTATATTGTGTGAGTTATTCTTATCCAGCTCTCTCTCTCTGCTCCAGAACAGCCACATCTACATCTTTTGCTACATTATTCCAAGGACAATATTCAAATGAAAACTAAGTTAAACAAGCACTTCTCAGCTCCCCCTATGACTGCTTTTAAAAGGCTGGACTGACGCTATGCTTTAAATAGAGCTAGGAGGCAAAGTTAGTGTTAAAACCTGGAAGTGTAAATACCTGGAGAAGCACATAGCCTGGTGTAGCAATCCTTAGCAATGTGTACAACAATTGGAAACTCTGCACAATCACTTTTATCACGTACTGGAAAAATTTGGGCCCAACTGCAAAGGAAAAGAAACTCTTGTCAAAGCTTGATGGTAGGTAACTTTTTAGAGTAGAAAAGCATTAAGAATACCAGTCTCCTAAAATGCAGAGTCTGGAACATGCAGAGTTTGGCAGTACATGATGCTCCTCAAATGTAGAGGAGTTCTCAAACTTATATTTTCTTCTTAAAATTGAACACTGGGGTGTACGTAAAATGTTCTATCACAGAATGTTCTGAGACTGAAAAGAGCTGTCCCTGGTGCTCTGGAATTAACCGGAAGACACCACAAGTCAGCCCAAGTCTTTGGATAAATTCTGGACAATTTCTGTCCAGTCTCCAACCTTCCCTAAAAAGGGAAGAAGGCTGTGGGGAAGGTGGTTGAGTTTCAGCTCCAGAGGATCCAGGAGGCGGATCATCTGGACTTATTTCAGTCAGGTTTCAGGCCCAGTTACAGTCCAGAGCTGGCACTGATTGTACTTGTCGATGACCTGGGGAAGCTGGGATGGGAATCCTGTCCATCCTTGAACTCCTGCATATCTCAGCAGCTTTAGATGCCATCAATCACAGTATCCTTCTGGACCAGCTGTGAAGTATGGGTGGGAGGGCACCATTTTGTGGTGGTTCTCCTCCTTTCTTTGTGGCCTGTTTCGGTCAGCGTTAACAAGGGGGAGAGATTAAAGCTATAAAGCCCTTCATGGCTCGAGCCTGGTTATTTAAGGGACCACCCATCTCCAGTAGTTCCTTCCTATCGATCAGGCAGAACAATCAAGCAGTGTCATAATGGGGGACCCAGGAAGCATGCCTTTTCTGCCCTCCAGAATGATATCCACCAAGATCCAGATGGCTCCCACCCTAATGATGTTCAGGAAGCTATTAAAGACCTAGTGAGTCTCCCAGGCTTTGGGGCAGAGAGAAGATTGAGCCCGATGGATGGATGGATGGATGGATGGATGGATATGTCCATCCATCCATCCAACCTATATATATATAGGTTATATGTTGTTTTGGCCATCCATCCATCCATCCATCCATCTATATATATATATATATATATCCCTCCATCCAACCTATATATACCGTATAGGTTATATGTTGTTTTGGCCACTCATTATTTTTTTTGTCTTTTTAATTTTTTTTAACTCTTTAATTGTATGCCACCCAGAGTGCTTGGGAGTCAGGTGGCCTATAAACTGTATACATAAATAAAAATAATTATTTACAGAGCATTCAGAATGATCTGTTTCAGGTCAATATGTTGCACAGAATGTTTTCATACTTCAGTTGAACATCTGTGTAAGGAAAAATTAACTGGAGAGAAGATGAAGATTGAGAAAGGACCATGCAAATCCCAACATGCTTTGACTAATGATTTGTTTTTATGCCACCTCTCTCTTGCTGGATTTGCCAAAAATAGCAAGGAAGGAGCCAGTGGAGGGAGAGAAAAGACTGACGAACAAAGGAAAGATTATTCAGACCTTTGCAACATTTCTGTACAAATAAACCTGACTTGACTTTTCCTATGACGTCAGATTTGTGACTGATACTGCATACATGTTTCATGAAACAATGCAACATTCATCCTACCTTGCCAGATTTTGAGCTCTGTAAGGGAAACAATCTCAATGTTTCCATTGCTTATGATCTCACTGTGGGGTTTTGTGCCTGGAAGAAAAGCAAATAGTTCTAGGAGATTCCATCCAGTATAAAAGCAACACCATGCCAAGATATAGGGATTAAGGAGAACACACAGGGACTCTGAGATAGTCAATTACCAGGGAGGGAGGGACAGACTTCTCCAGCCTCCATAGTAACAAATAAGACTAAAAAAACCCACTAAAATAAATAAATAAATAAATATTTAAAAAATACTAAGAGTCGGAATGCGACAATTCATTGAGACACTAGACCATTGAGTCCAACCTCCTCAGAGTAGGAATCCAAGTTAAAGCTTCCAGGGATGGCTGGGCAGTTTTGAGATGAAGGGGAGCCCTCCAGCTACTTTGGTCAAGGGTCCCACTGTCCACCTGCTCTTAAAGGTTCTTCTCACATTCAATGGGAATTGGCTTTCTCAAGACCATTATTTTTATGGTTATTATACTGTTATCTTGTATAGTTCTTTTAATCGTTGTAAGCCATCCAGAGTCATGTTTTGAGATGGGCGGCCATATAAATTGAAATAATAAAGAAATAAATGGATCTGTGCCCAACATGATCTGCCTTGTGACAGTTATTCGATACCCTCAAAAGGAAGGAATGAGAGCCAAAGACTTCTGTTGTAACATATTATCGTGAAACCATCAGCCGGTTGAAGGACAAAAGCAATTATGCTTCTCTTCATAATCCAAATAAGGCAGGCTATTTAAAAAAAAAAAACCAATCCCCAATTACTTCCGGAAACTCATTTCTTTTTGATTAAGCATGGCTAGAATTTACACAGAAGCTTTTCAGAAGTAGCTTGGCTGCTCCATCCCGTTGGCCTGGCTTTGAGATGACAGCTATGGGTCCAGTTCAAAAGAAAACATCATAAGGATGCAGGACTGTCCTCAAAGGAGACTACGGGGGGAGGTAACAATAATAATAAGCAATATTTAGAATAATCTTAAGAAAAGTGACTCCTGTTCCTTTGTTGCCTGCCAAAAGTTTTTGCTGGCCGGTGAGTTTCGTGCAGCAATGGATTACTTCTGCTTATTTTGGCTGTCTCCCGCTTCCCCCCACCCAAAAAATGCCTTAATGTTATCAATCAATGGCTGACAGTTGTTACTTCTGCAAAGGTATGTACCCACAGTGCAACCACAACAAAGATATTGCATCCATTGATTACACTGGCGGCGGGCAAAAATCTTTTGGAGATTAGATCTGAACCCCAGCAATGGGCAAGAAAGGAACGAGAGCCAGAAATCTGAATAAAAGCATGCAAAACCCTGAAAAAAGCCTAAAATTACACATAAGTCTTATCCCAAATGCAGTGTAGTTTCCTCTACGCGCCCCCCAGCAAGAATGCAGAAGCCTTGCCCAATTTGGAACCCCCCACGGGGAGCACTACAACTGCCATCCTCCCCAGCATGTCAGAAGATAATGGGCTCCTAGACTCCCATGCTCCCACTGGAGGGCGCCAGGTTGGGCCTGAACCCGGGCGGGCCCTTCCATGGCTTCTGAACCACAATTCCCAGCATCCCTCGCGCACGGCCGCCCTGGCCGGGGCTGCTGGGAGCTGTAGTCGGGCAGATCATCCCCGCTCCGGCTTCGGGGTGAAGGCTCTGCGAGAGCAGGGGCAGCTTCTGGGCCCCGGCGCGCCGTCTCCCGGGGTGTGGGGGGAGATTCACCCGCGTAGCCGATGAAAGCGACGCGGCGGCCGCGCCAGGCCAGCGACAGGGCGTGGTACTGCATGCGGGGGCTGCGGCCCAGGTCGCCCACCACCAGCACGGCCACGCGGCCCGCGGCGTCGGCAGGCCGCTTCGGCTGCCGGAACGACCACCAGGCCCCCAGCGCCCCCACCAGCAACAGCAGCGCCGTCCCCCACAACCACCAATCGCCGGCCTCCATCTTGGGGGAACAGGCGAGAGGCCGCGCCGAGCGGCCCCGGGCGCGCCGCGAGGCACGGCGGGACGGCGCCTCCCTGCCGGCCGGGCGGACCAACTGCAGGCGGCGCCGCCGGGACGGGACATCGGAGCGCAGCCTGGGAGCGGCGCGCGCTGCTCCCCAAGCTGGAATGCGGGGTTGGGTCTCCTCGGCCCTTTTCTCAATGCCCAAGGAAAAAATTGTAGAAGGAAAAAAAAGATTTTCAACCCAAGCAGTGCCTTCTCCTGGAGAGGGAGCATCCTAGAGATCAATGGGTTGCCCCACTTTCAGGGGATTGCTGCAAGGGGGGAAGCAGAAAGTTGGTTAATGTTCCCATCAGGAACACTAGGTCAGTGTTTCTCAGCCTTGCCCATGTTACAAAGTGTGGACTTTTTGGGGGGAGGGGAGAATACCACAACCATCACACTAATTTATGTCATTGACCATGGCTTGTGTGCCAGTCAACTCCATAGGACTCTGAGCAACTGACATCCATCAACAAAATATAACTTGGCCCCAAGAGGACATCCTTCTCTGCCCATAAGTGGCCCCTTGTAAAGGAATTTAGAGTTGAAATTTGGGGATAGGAAAGGAAGGAACAAACTCTTAAGGAGAGACTTGCAGAAAAGATGACAGTATGAGATCAGTATAATTGCGGGACAAAGGGAAACTTGAACCGGCTTCCAAGGTTAGGTTATTCTGCCTTACTACAATCAAGAGGAGCATTCTTGGAATCCATGCTCTCTGTTTGTTGACCTGGCCTACCTTGAATTGCTGACATCCATCCACCTTGTCCAGAATGGACCTCTCTCCCACATCTTTTAATGGCCCCCCATGTAGGACCGGTGAAATGTTTCTCTGTAGCAGAGCCCATATTATGGAAGAGCTTAGATTGTCAGCCTTTTTATTGATCTTCTGAAAATTGTTAAAATTAGAGTTGTTCCAAGAGTCTTTGGAGACTGAACAGTCACCATTACACTTACTGTTTGATGATTATTTATGTCTTCATTAGCCCTTATGTTTCTACTCTGTTTTCATGTTATAAACCAGGAGTACTTTTTGTTGGAATCTGGTGGTCTATGAACAGAAGAAATAAATAAACCAACCAATCAAAAACGTAATAGAATCATAATAACGAAAATACTCCCTAATGATACCCACAAACTGTTAGGGAATGGCTTTTTAATCAGGCTCAAACAGTCAACAGGATTTGTCCGGACAGGAGAGCTGATCTTGCCCATTATTATGCTTCATAATTATGAAGAGAAGAGCTGTTATAGTCACGTCTCGGAGAGGGCAGGTGAGCAGATCTGCTTTCTGAACTCCTAGGAAGGATAATTCTGGGGTGAATTCTACACTAAAGTCTGGAATTAAAACCAGGGACCCACAGTTCCAGCAGCAGAAAGGAATGAAAAGATAATTGTCCTGAGAGAAATCAAGGTGGGGACAATTTCGTTCAGGGCAAACTTATCTTCACGCTGTCAGTCAGAGATTCTTTGCCTCTGACCTGGATGGCTGTTTACACAGATCCTGCATATAAACAGGTTTAAGTGGGAACAGAGAGAGGTCTGGAGGCTTTGCCCAAAGTCTGCCAAAAAGCCGCTTGGAGCTGTCACCTGCCCCACTGTGAAAATGCTGCATTTTGTATTTTTGCTGTGGATCTCTCTTTTAAAGCTGCAGTCCTCCAATTGCAAGGAAGATAAGAGGAATTCTCTCATTTCTGCCCTGGAGAAAGCAGTTACGTTCCTGAATGATAAATATGACCAAATCAACACAGACGCGGTGCTGGGATATTCTGTCATGGAAGGTACCAGTTTTAGCCACTGCTGTGGTTGTTGTTATTAAACTTACAGTTGACTCCAAAGAAGGGAAGATGACAGTTTTGTGTCCTTGGGTTCAGGAGTACATAAAGGGGGAAGGGGTGCTGGAGAAGTAAAGAGGAGATTAACTGAAAGGAGGAAGGCAGTGACAAGTGAGACAAAATCATGAGTGATGGGGACCTTAGGATGATACCAAAAATCACAAGAACTAAGAAGTGGTCACTGGAAGCTGGAGAACGAGAAAGAGTGAAGGAAAGGAGACAGGTGCCTTTAAAATATTGATTTGGGGATAGTTATTGAAAGTAGGATTGAGGATGGGCAAGCAGAAACTTCCATGCTTTGAGCATCTCATGCAGGTGGATGAAAGACTACAAAGAATGATTATGTTTGAGGGATGCAGAAGAAGAGGAAGGCAATAGAGAAGGTACATGGATGTGATCAAGAAGAGTATTGGAATGACCTTGGGAACTAGGTGTTATTGCTAGAGACAGGGCAGGGCAGAATAGTAAGTAAGGAGTCAAGCATGACTTGATGTCACCTAACTAATGGTGACACAGATGGAGCATTGAAAAGATAAAGTTTAAGACTCCCTCAAATCAAGCTGGACTCTAATGACACATCAATGTGCCCATGTCCTTTTCTTGGCAACCATATGAATGTGGTTTGTTCTTGCCATAAAAACAGGATGGCTTTATGACTTCCAGCCTAGCCCTATGAATACCTGGTGGTCTCTCATCCGAGTATTAACTACTGCTAAATAGCATGGGTACTGTGTTATGGTCTCGAGTTTTTCAAACGCTTTAGTTGAGTTACCTCCACAAATCTTGCAACATCTTGCAAAATAGGGAAACATTATTATATCTCTGTTGCAGATGGGTGATCTATGAATGACTGTTTGGGGAGTGCCTGATGGGGGAGATTCAAAACCTTCTGTTGTCTTGGACTGATAGATGTTGGAATCCATCTCAACTGGGGAAAAAGCTGCCCTATGTTGTCATGCTATTTGTTTCATAGCTTGGCTATAGAAACCTTCCATGCTCTAAAGAGGTCTACTTTGCCAAATATTCTGGTGCCATCCCCTTTTTGGAGAAAATCTATCTATGTGGTTGCTAGGAGTCAAAAATGACTTGACACATAATCAATCAATACCCTTCTTGTCTTGGTGTTACTTTCCCACCTCCCTCAAAAAACAAAGCAAAATGAAATGAAAAGCGTTCAATGTATGCATCCCATTAATGTAATTCCAGCTGCTAGATTCCCATCTCCCTTGACTTTTGAAATGCAGTACATCTCTCTTTTCTCTCTGCAAACTTCTAGCTTACTTGGAAGCAACACAGGAAAAATTGCACTCTAAGTCGGAATTATCCGCAGAGCGGGAGAGAATCACACTGATGAAGGAGAAGCTCTTGGCTTTCATTGAGAAAGCAAGCCCTGAAGTTGCAAAGCAGACCCCAGATCTTTACAAAGGTAGAAGCAAATGTTATTTTGGTAGAATTAGCTAACCATGGTTAGGAAAGAGAGCTCCCCATTTCTCCCTAGGTGTAGAAGTCTGATGTGAATTTTTTCATAAGACTGGGAAAGATAACTTTTAATTGCCAATAGCTGTTCATAACATGTTTGGGGAGGGGGTGTTCCAGGGGGCAAGCTAGTGATGTAAAGTGTGTGGGCACAGGATAACGTTCCCCACCCCCGATCTTCCAGGTTATTTGCGTTGGGCTTGGGAGTGCTTCATTATTTTAAACAATGATGTGTTTGTTTTAGGCTTACGTTATACCTTTGGGGAACATTTTGCACAAAACAGCAGGAAACTAGCAATGATTTTCAACTATCGTTGTTCGAAGAGACTCTGAGAGGTACAAAGGAGGGCTTGGGGACTACATATCACCCTGGGAATGCAATTACCCACTTCTGCCAAAGGAACACAGGAGATTGTTTTATACTGAGTCAGATAATTGCTCTTCCTAACTTTGGAATCTAATTTGAGACCCTGGGAAATAAATCTGGGACTTTCTGCATGTAAAGATATCTGCTCTACCAGCAAAATATGGCCTGATCTGTGACTATCAGTTGCTGGGCACATGGAAAGAGAGACCGTGTGGTGAAGTAGTTAAAGCGTTGGGCTAGAAACAGAAAGACCTGGGTTCAAGGCTAGATACTCTTGCCCTACCCATCCTACTTCTCAGAGGTGGTGTTGTTCTGGGGGAAAATAGGAGGAGGGAGCAGCTATGAAAAGTGAGATGAACTAATTAAACTAATTAATATAGAGAGACGATTGTTGTCTTTCTATTGTAAATAGCCCAGAAGAAATCTAGCTGGAAACTCAGGGAGGGTTAGACCATTAACACTGTCTCCTTCCCTGAAGAAACTTAATGATAGCAGGCTTTATACTGGTGTAGTAGGTGAAGGAGAAGGAGAAGGAGAAGGAGAAGGAGAAGGAGAAGGAAGGGGAGGAGGAGGAGGAGGAGGAGGAGGGAGAAGAAGAAGAGGAGAGGAGGAGGAAGGAGAAGGAGAAGGAGAAGGAAGGGGAGGAGGAGGAGGAGGAGGAGGAGGGAGAAGAAGAAGAGGAGAGAAGGGAGAGGGGGAGGAAGGAGAAGGAGAAGGGGGAAAAAGGGGAGGGGAAGAGAAGGAACCCTACCTTCACAGTCCAGTTGCATCAGTCTTAGTGATCGCTGGCTGTTTTCACACGTGAAGTTGAGCCAAACTCTGATTGGTTTGTTCATGGCTTAGAGTGCTGTGTACAAACCTAACACCTGTCATTTATAAGCTGCCACACATTGCTTAATGCTTACACACACAGCCAGCCAAATGTGGTTAACCAGTTGTATAACAGGGCAATCCAATCCAGTTGTGGGCACTTCCACGGCTCTATTCCCACTGCCCAGTCCCACGAAAGCCAACCCATGACCCACCTTGAACGCTTAAAAACAACGCAATGGCACCTAAGCCTCTCAGGAGGAAAGGGAGGTGAGGTCAGACAAGAGTCCCTGCTGAGATGGCAGCTCTGTAGAGCTGCAACGTTTCAGGCCACCGGCTGTCCTGTGACTTCACGTGGTGTGCGTGCAGGCCACCGATTGTATGCAACTGTCAAGGTGGGACACGACTAGCCAGTCGCTATTTGGCTAACTCACACTATTTAAGTGTGATTTCTTTTTTCTTAGGGGAAGATGGCTTCCAAACATTGCTTCAGCCTCAGTTAGCTGTTACTAACGAGTTCGGCATTTGTCTTGATGTGGGCACAACAGAAGGCTGTTCTCAGTGGCAAACGCTCTTCCAGCCCCGCTTGGTTCATTCATTACTTTCCAGTTTCAGCAATCTTGTGAACGGCATAGTTAAACCTTTTATATCCTTCAAACTTACCATGATTGATAAATCACAGAACCCATCCTCAGAAAAAGTGATGGTGATTATTTGTTTTCTGTCCTGATGGAATCTAGACTCTTTCACAGAGCGATTGGTAGTACTTAAGATACAATAATTGAGAATCACAAACTGTTCCTTTGGCACAGCAATTCTATACTCTATGACTGCTTTTTTAACAGATTATGTTACTTCTTCCCTTGGTCTTGACATGTCCCTAAATTTGAGAATTAGCCGGAATAACTTTGCATCACGTTGATAGTTTTAGATATTACCATAAATGCGATTTACAGGGGGAACAAAATCAGAACCAACTGGTGTAATCACATTTTTCAGAACTTTCTAGGTTTTATGAGATTGTTCCTTCTGTGACAGTTTCACAAAGCCTCTTAACATTATTGTTATTTGTTAATTTAGGATCCCAACCAACATTAAAATGTATACAACAGTTAAAAAGCAAGCATTAAAAATTGCATGAAGGCCAAAAACCATGAGGAAAGCATGAGCTAATTCCTATAAGCTAAAACTACAGATAAAAATCTTATCTTGATTGTCATAACTTACAGCATACTTGGTAGAAGGCATATTCAACTTCACAGACTCAGTGGCTGTATGGTCTTTGGGAAGCATGCCAACAAGATGTTGTTTCAAATCTCTGATGAGATGTTTGAGATGTTGTTTCCAGTCTCTGAAGAACAAAGACTTGTTCATCCCTAGATAGAAGAGCAAAAAAGTTCATAGTTTCAAACTCTTGTTAAAGTAGGAGAATGAGAAGGGATTAATTCAGTCTGGGATGCCTTTAGGTCTCTAAGGACATCTTCTCCAGGCAGAAGGTCATGTTCTTATCTGTCCTTTTTCCAGCTGAACAGTCTGGCAGTTTCGGGAGATCCCCACAAAGGCTTTATTAATAAATCTTTAAAGACTTGGCTAACAACAACAAAGACATTGTGTACAATAGACTTTATTATATGGGTGCCACAAGCCAAGATTATACCCAAATATTTTGCCTACATTCACAGCTCAGTGTCCCGGTTGGTGGGGAGTCTATGAGAGAGAGACTACAGTACATTGGACAGATCGCTGGAAATAAATTGGAACTAGTCAAGAGATCAGCTTGAATTAGATCACTATGGTTGATATCACACATACTGTAATTTTAAACCAGCCTTCCACAATTTAGCATCTTCTGGATGTATTTGGACTACAATATCCATCATCTTCTACAAGCAGAGGTTCAGACTTGGTGGGATTATGGGAACTGCAGTCCCACTTGTCCAGAGGTCTGCCATCTTTTTATCTTTTCACTAATGCTATACTACAAACTTTTTTAAAATGTCAGTTGTGGTCTTCAAGTTAGGAATTACCGATCTGTTTGCAGTGATCCTCTGTTGCTATTAGAGCAAAGGAACCCTCTGGAAATTGATGTATTTCTGAAGATTAATGCATCCAGATGGCACCAGGCTGAAAAAGATGGTCCCAAAGAATAGCATCCTAGGAACAGGAAAGAGAAAAGATCAGATTGTCACAGAAACAAGGAATCCAGTGACTCCCCCAAAAAGGAAAAGTTGTGTGGTGGTGGTGATAGGGGACTCACAACTGAGAGGTACAGAGTCGTCAGTCTGCAAAACAGATATGTTATCAAGGGAAGTATGTTATCTCCCAGGCATGAAGATCTAAGATGTGATGGAATAATCAGACCTAACAACCACTATCCCTTTCTTCTGTTTCACGTTGGAACAAATGACGCTGCCAGAAAGAGCCTGAGAAAAGTACTGTATCTAAAGACTACGAGGAGCTAGGCAGGAAGGCAAAAGAGGTCAGAACATAGGTGGTGTTTTCACCCATACTTCCAAGTGAAGGAAGTATGAGGAAGAAGTAGAGGATGCTGGAGGTGAACTGCTGGCTCAAGGGATGGCGTCCTTGAGATAACTTTGGATTCCTAGACTACAGTCTTCAATACCAAAAGAAGAGCTTCTGGAAAGAGATGGGCTATATCTCACAGACTGGGAAGAATGTCTTTGGAAAATGTCTTGCTAAGATCATCTGGATAGCCTTAAACTAAATCTGGAGGAGAAGGGAGACCATTACCTAGAATCACACCCCAAAAATAAAACCAAAGGCAGGAAACCTTACAACGAGGAAGGAAGGGGTACCCAGGAATACACCAGAAGATGCAGCAGGGAAGCCTAAGAATAAATAAATGATAAAGTAGACCACAGGAATAGAAGGGGTTGTCACAACATTTCCAGATGACATTCAGTGGGGGTGGGGGGAGATTGCTTACACCTCAGAACACAGGCTCAAGGTTCAAAGGAATAGACCTGAACATTCAGCTGTACCCAACAAAATGTTCGGTGTTGAGAAACATAAAGTTCTTCACTTAGGCAGAAAAACAGATGCACAAGTAGAAGATAGATGGTACCTGGATTAGCAATAGTACTTGTAAGAAAGATCTGTAAGTCTTGGTAGACCACAGATTAAGGATGAGCCAGTTATGTGTGGCAACTGCCCAAAGAGTTTGGGCTGCATCAACAGAGGTATAGAGTCAAGATGACAGAAAGTGATACAGTAGTACCACTCTATGCTGCACTGATCAAACTACAGCTGGAACATTGTGTCCAGTTCTGGTTACCACAGTACCAAAAGACATTGCTGAGGAACTGGAGAAAGGCAACAGAGAAGGGCAACAGAGATGGTGAGAGGCTTGGAAGGTAAATCCTACAAAGAGTGGTCAAAGGAACTTGGCATGTTTAGGTAAAAGAAGAGGAGGCTAAGGGGAGACATGATAGTAGTCTTCTGACACAGGAAGAGATGTCACAGAGGATGTGGACTTACTCTCCATAGTATTGAGAGTAAGACAAGAACCAATAAGTAGAAAATTCACAGAGAGAGAGATCCAAACTTGAAATAAGGAAGAATTTCCTGACTGTGACAGCTATTTTAAGCAGTGAAACAGCCTGCCTCTGATTTTGTATAGGCTCCATCACTGGAGATTTCCAAGAAAAAAGCTGGGCAGCCATTTGTCCAAGATGGTGTGAGGATTCTGGCATTGAATCTCTAAGATCACATCTAACGTTAAGATTCCATGATTTTATGAAACAGAGAAGGAAGACTTCTTGCAACCTTCCTCTTATGTTCAGGCCAGAAATGAACATATGAAAATGTCCACTAAAAATGGGCTACTCTTTTAGTGATTTGGAATGAGATTGCTTCAATGAAATTCTGTGATTTGTTGTTCCGACACATTGAGAAGACAGGCTGGGTTTGTCTAAGTCATGAGGAAAGGCTGAGCAACCTTCCTCTCTTTCCCATCTTTTTTTTTCCCTCAGCATTTGCTCCAGCTTTAAAACCAGGATTTTGGAAGATTCCCCAGAAATGGAGAAAGACAAATGATTCCATTGCTTATACTCTGACAAGAGGCGAGTGTCTAGATTTGGAAACCAGTGATTCTTGCATCTCAGCACTATTAGGAACTAAGTAGGTATTTTGCATTGCTTTTCCTCTTACCTAAGGTACCCTCAACCAGTTTCTCTCAAAATAGTCCTCCCCAAATGTGTTAAGATAGCAGTTCCCATCACCTCCAATGCTGGAGTTACTGTATGTCTGGTCCATCTGGAGAGCAGAAGATCAAGGATGTTCTCCTCTGATGCAACAGCTAATAATAGCTGGGCAGTATTTTAGGATAATGCAAATGATACTTTCTCAAAATTCTAGGAGCACTATTAGCCAAAACAAATTGGAAGCCTCTGGCATGAGCCACCCATAAAGCTTGTGTTGTAGAACACCTATTTAAGCCTGTGTTGTGGGACACCTAAACAAGGCACGCAAATAAACCAATGAGTTGATTGAATTACAGCTGATAAATGGGTTGTCCATCCACACCTGTTTTGTTAGAGCCATTGTGGACAAATGCATTATTTTCTATCATGGCCATGGGTATTTGTTTTGTCCTGCCATCAGTTATCGTCAAAGTGTTTTTCATCAAGGTGTTTTTACAGAAGTTTGACCAGCAGGGAAGAAATAAAAATGCCCCCAGCTGCAAACAGTGACAATGATGGAAAGAGTGTAAGTCTTTTCTAATCTGGTGTCTTCTGTATGTGTCAAACTCCTAAAATTCCTTTCTGTCAACTCCTCAAGATTGTACAGGTAGTCCTTGATTTATGACCATTCATTCAGCAACCATTCAAAGTTATGACAGCACTGAACGAATGGTGGCTATGAGTTCTGGCCGTCCCAGCGCCCTCAAGGTCACGTGTTCGTGATCTTGGTGCTTGGCAACCAGTTCACACTTATGACCGGTTGCAGCACCCTGCAATCATGTGATCACCATTTGCAACCTTCTCTGGTGGTTTCCCCAGAAAGTTAATGGGGAAGCCAGCAGAGAAGGTCACAAGTCGCTGGGGTAAGTCTCCTTCACCCATGCACCCTCCCCTAGCCCCTCTGTGCCTGCACCACGCTGGCCACTTGCGCACCCCTGGACACCCTCCCCAACCCTCCCCGTGCCTCTCTCGCACCCTTGCACAGTTGGGTGCACCCTCACACACCCTCTCTGAGCCTCACCACACCTCCCTCACCCCCTGGCAACCCCCCTCACACCCTGGGAGGAGGAGAAATCTGGAATAAAACACACAAGGCAAGAGACCTTCCATCCCACCCCATCCCAGCTGAAGACTAAAGGGGAACAGCTCCCAAAACAGAGTCTGGGGCATCCATTTCCACAACAAATGGGAGGCTGGGAGGAGAAGAGGAGTTTCAAGTCCTGAAAAGCTGTTTGCTCTTGAGTAGACCATTTGAATTTATGTCATTTTTTTAGAAGCTGAGAGACTGGTTTTGTGCATTCTGTCAAATTAGGGATGAATTTTCAACAGAAATTGGCAGACATTGGACACCCTTCACATTTCTAGGTGCCTGCCATGTGAGAACAGATTGTACTTTTGCAGGATCTCTTTGTCTTCTGTCCACAGTGATCCAGCAAACCCAATAGTTCAGCTGGAGAAAATTAAACACATATTTTTCCAATTTGGCAAAAACTTGTGTTTGGACAAACACTCTTAGGATATTTCTCATTGCACATGAGTCTTGTGCAAAGAATGGTTTTCTGCAAAAAAAAAATCAGGATATCATCCAAGTGTACTATTTCATATTTGTCCAGAATATCAGAAAATGTTTCATTCATGAATCTGGAGAAGACCAACCACAAGACAATTACCAATTTATAGTATTCAGATTTCCCATACCTGGTGTCAAAAGCTCATGACCCTTTTTCATTCTGATCAAGTCCCATTGACCAAAAATGCATGCCTTCTGAGGCACTCCAACAGATTTGAAATGAAAGGTAGGATGTGGTAGTCCCTAATGGTTACAGAGTCAAGAAGTCTATAATCATGTATACCTCTCAAAGAATTATCTTTCTTGGGTACAAAAAACATATGTGCAGACACTGCAGATGTTGTCCAAAAACTCTTTTAAAGTAACTAATTCTTGAGTAGACATGGAATATTGTCTTTTAGCTGGGATCTGGGCTCCAGGCTTAAGTTGATGGTGTAGTCACACACTGGATGAGAAGGCAAGATAGCTGCTTCCTCTTGTCCCAGAACTTCAGCAAAATTTGGATACTTTTCTGACAAGGAAGGACATTCAAGCAGTGGTTCAGGAGGGAGAGAAGGAAAAGAGTGGGATGCCTGAAAATGATGCTGCTGAGACCTTGGAGTTGGAAACGAAATTGTCCTCCATTTCAACCTAGTAGTTATCTGAATTTATTTATTTATTTCTTCTATTTATATGGCCGGCCATCTCATCTACATGACTCTCGGCAGCACACAACTTTAAAATAAAAATAATACCAATAGTAATAGGCACCTTAGGTGCAATCCCAAAACATCTGGAGTACCACTTGAAGACCATCAGCATTGACAAAATCACCATCAGTCCATTGCAAAAGGCAGCTTGACTTGGAACAGCTTCCATCCTGCGAGGATACCTTTAACACCATCAAACAACAACATCTGCCAATCCCAGGCCCTTGGGAAGAACTCGACAGGTGGATAAAAATGCCAAATCCAGTCTAAACATCTGGCTGACTGTGCGACCAACAACAACAATAATAATATAAAAACCTACAATACATAGGGTTAAATAAAACAGCTGTCAGAGAATCATAAAAAGCCCTCAACATGGGCTCCATCACACACCCAGGGCACAGAATTAGGTCTTCAGGGCCTTACAAAAGGCCAGTGTGGGGCAGGGGGCGGATTATGAGTTTGAAGCTAGTTGATGCCCAATATTAGAGGACAATGTAAGGAAGCTGTAAAATATCTCTGTAAGAGGTAGCTATGGTTTTTTATTAATGAACTAGCACAACTTCGACCTGACCTCTGCAGTTGGCCAAACCTGGTTGTCTCCAGATGTGTGGGGAGTACACCTTTCCCAGGAACCATGGAGACCTTCCTGGAGTACCAAAAACATCTGGATGGGCTCAGGTGGGAGAATGGGCAGGAAGGCTAATTTAAGCTGCTTTTCAACAGGGAGGACGGTGGTGAATCCTGCTCGGTTCCAGATAATTGCAGCCGCGTCATGACAGAAACCCACTGCTCTGGTTATGAACTGTCCCATCAACTCTTTTATTTTCTGTTTGCCAAGATGGTGAGAAGGTTCTCCTGTTGCTAGTGCATTAGAATGATGATCATAGGATGAAGGGGAAGGAATCTAGAATGTTGTGAGAAGATGGTCTTTAATCCATTTTCAAGGATCTTGGGCTGAAGGGCAAAGATTTGGGGGCAGGGGGTAGAGGTTAGTGCAAACCAGTCCTTTTCAAACTTGGCAACTTTAAGCGGTGTGGACTTCAACTCCCAGAATTCCCCAGCCTGCATGCTGGCTGGGGAATTCTGGGAGTTGAAGTCCACACCGCTTAAAGTTGCCAAGTTGGTGTAAACATGAAGTTTTTAGACCCCAGGTGCAGAGATTTTAAGTGCATTCATTTTATTGCAATAGCCGTATTTGCACTGCATTATTCTGATCTCTTGTATTTATGTGTTAGATATTTAATGTCTTTTGCTAGTTTTGTTCGATTAACTGTTTTGTAATACAGCTGGAGCATGTGGGTTGAAGGGTGAATGAAGCAATAAAAAAATTAATATTTTGCCCCGCCTTTCTCTCTATTCTACCTCTTCTCTCTAGAAAGGATGCTCTAACCCTCTGTTCCACAATGCCCGCTACTATAAAAGCTTGTTTTGTCATTTGATGATGCAAACCAATCGCAATCTCGAAAAGATGGAACTTAGGAACAATTTTGCAGACATCTTTACAGAAAATAGTAAGTGATCTCTTCAGAATGATGGGGTAATTTAAGTCCCTTCTTAATCTTCTAAGGCAGTGTTTCTCAACCTTGGACACTTTAAGATGTGTGGACTTCAAGTCCCAGAATTCCCCAGCCAGCATGGCTGGCTGGGAAATTCTGGGACTTGAAGTCCACATGTCTTAAAGTTCCCAAGGTTGAGAAACATTGTTCTAAAGAATAGATTTTTTAAAAAAAATGCTGTGGTTTTCCTCAAGTTATGCGAACTAGATGATGCACCGACCTGCATGTTCTTTCCTCACAGTTATGTTCTGTGGGCTAGCTGGATTCTCGGATTTTTTCAAAACTTCCTGGCGTGACTTCATTCTCAGCAGGCAGAAACAGGATGAAGGATGTTTCTGGATGTACAGTAAGTAGATTGCATGACTTTAGGGACATCCGTGGCTGTGTGTGTGTCAAAAAAAGTCAAGATGTTGCCGTGGCTGCATAGACAAAGCCATGTTCCTTTTTTATTTCCATTGCATATGCCATCATGGCTTTTCTGACGTCCCTCTTCCCGAAGATACCCCTGCATAAACCTATTTAATTATTTTTTTTAACCACAATCTATAGACTATAATTTGTAAATAAACAGCAAATCACTCCTGGTGCTTCAGAAAATGATTGGACCACTGTTCCTATCATCCCACAGTCTGAGATGTGGAGTAAGACTGCTTTAAAAATATATATATATTTGATTTATACTCTCTTTTTCTATGCTGGCAAGTACTCAAGGTTCAGATTTTAAATGAATTTTAAAAGAAATACATTGACAGTTAAAAACATGCAGCAGAATAAACATTAACATTAATGCTGAAATCATTCAACAGTTGAAAGCTTGGCGAAAGAGATGTGCCTTTAGAGGGTTGTCTACAGGGAGGAGGTCAAAATAGTCAAGATGGCAGCTGTGACTGCATGAGCAAAAGTCCATCCTTTTTCATAGGCATCAGATGTGTTGCATGCATGTAAAAAAGGCTGGGGCTTTGATTGCACAGTCATTCCCACCATCTTGACTTTTTTTGATCCCCTACATGCCTCTGTGATTCATAGATTTTATAAATGTGGAGGGTGTGGTAGGAGCCCACCCAAGTTATCCCCTTGGTTAGTTAACAAATAATAAGATGGTTCAAAACGGATCAGAAAAAAAAAGAGGATTTCATAGGAGGTCTGAAACAAAATGTTTTGGAGGAGAAAACAGGCAGTAGGTTTTGCAAAGCTTATTCCTCCTTAGTGGACAATCTCTAAATCAGTGTTTTTCAAACTTGGCAACTTTAAGATGTGTGGACTTCAACTCCCAGAATCCTAAAGTTGCCAAGTTTGAAAAACACTGATCTAAGTACACCAATGTTTCTAGCACTGAAATATTTCTGCAAATCCAAGAAAACGTAGGGGCCAAAAAAATCACAGGGTATAAAAATAGAGGGGTGCAGTGTTATCTTATAATTAAATTTCCAAACGAACAATAATATTCTCTCTTTATAGCAAATGACTCATTTCTTCTGTCGATCTACCAGGTTCTTCCAACAGGAACGAAGATCGGGTCCAAGTGGCAAAAAGGTCTAAGAGATCAGAGAAAATCGTTGAAGGTAAAACTCTTGGTAGTTGAGGCACAAGAGCATTAGAAATGTATAAGAATTTCACAATAAATGTCCTGGGAAGCAGATTGAGTTTTCTGATCCCACTGACACTGTGCTGGAACTAACGATAGCAGGAATGATATCCAGTTAGTCATTTTCTTTTCCCAGAAAAAAAATAATCTCCCGTGGAACCAACAGATGGATTTGGCTAACAGTTCTCAGGCACATTAAGGCCCTGATGGTAGAACATGTTGAAAGTTTACCATCTGTGGTCTCAGAAGACAGAGGTTGTACATTCTCTTTGTGGAGAACTAGATTTGCAGGAAATTTGGACTTTAGTGCTTGCGTTTTTGTGTTGCTTATTTTACAGGACATTTATGCCACTGATATTACTCCATTTTTAACGAATGGACCAGGTAGAACTGGCCCATTTTATATTTCTTTTTTTGTCATAAATACATGCCAGTTGCCCGGCACCCAAATTTTGATCACATGACTGCAGGGATGCTGTGACAGTCATAAGTGCCAGGACCGGTCATAAGTCACTTTTTTCAGTGCCATCATAACTTTGAACAGTCGTTAAACAAATGGTCATAAGTTAAGGACTACTTGTTAAGGGTATGTCCAAGTTATTTTATTGGGAGCAATATAGAAGTGATTTGCCAATTACTTCTGTAATGGATTTCTCTGAGCCTGGGAATGAAAATGAATATGAACAAATTATTTCAGAACATTCCACATGTATCCACCCAAAAGGTAGCAACTGTCAGCCCGTCAAAGTAGTCCAGACCAGGAAACCAACATTATGAATGCTGATACTATTTTTATTATAAGGTTACAATAACAGAATCTTGCAAGTCTGAATGCACCTCCCCCTCCCTCTCTTTATGTTCCAGAGAAGTGGGGGGGGGGGGGTCAAGTCTGAGATGTTTCCTCAAATTACATTCCTGCTTTGGACTCAGATTTCTCTTATCTAACTGTTGTCTTGGTTGTATGTAGCTCTTCTTCCTGTTCCTCCAGGTTATTCTCACATCCCATTACAGCAGCTCCAAGAGATGGTTAGAAAGAAGACCACATTCACTGATAAATGGGGGCTAAAGTAACCCACCTCCTTTTCCTTTTGATATATCTGACTGTTGAGATTCTGTGAGAATCTATCTTTCTTGGTTGTGAGCACAATATTATTTTGACTTCCCAGTCTAGCTAGAACACTGGTTTCATTCTGGTGATCTCCTATCTGCTACTAAAACAGACTGACCTGCTCTACTTTCAAGATCAGCCAAAGTGCAATTGGAACACACACATTTACCCTTATGACTATGTTTCCACCTCCTTTCTGTTCCTTTTCTTCCTTTTCTGGGAAAGGTTTTGGAAACCTATCATGGGTCAAACCCCACACACATTGATAGTGTTATAAAAATGCTAACCCTTTTGCCTTCTGGTTCTTTCCACTGCAGGTGACTGCTCTTCCCATAACACTGCTGTGGCTATTGGAGCACTTGCCGGGTTCCTCTACTACAGCTTCTGATGATGGTCCATCTTTGGACATCTTTATTACAGTCTAAACCCGGCTTTCTCTGGACAACTTTCCTAAAGAAATGTCTGACTTCATATGAAAACCAGCTTGTTTTTTGTTTTTTTTTAAAGCATCAACATTGTCCCAACATCTCCCCCCACCCCAAACCTGGTTGTCTTCCAGATGTATTAAGCCATGCATCTCATCCCGCAGCATCTTGAGATCTCCTGAATTGGAAAGATAGTCTTCAGAGTATCAGTTTTCTGTCTGCTCTGAAATGGATTACTTCTAGCAATACTTGTAAGTAGACCCCAGGTGTGAAAAATTCAAAACTAAGCCCATTTGAACACATATCCCCATACCTCCTTTTGTAGTTTCATTTGGACATGGGGGAATAAGGGGGGAAAGGAAAAACACAGTCAGACTTTCAAGCTTTTGTTATTATAGCCTAGGTCAATAAAGTAGATTTCCAGCATATTGGTGGGATCTGTTTCCTGACTATTAGGAAACGTTTTCTATGTTTCCGTCTTATACCCCTGGGACTTAAGGAGGAGTCAGTTTGAGTTTCGTTCTAATGTTTTCTTCATTACCTGGGCTAAAAATATGTTTTTGTAGCTGCCACCACATAGTTTCTCCAAGGTCATCTCTATGACTTATCATCAGGTGGGACACCCATGGCTCTCTAGGGGGTGGTGTTCCAGAGGGCAGGTGCCACAGGAGGCCTGCGTGCTAGGTCATGATAGATGACACTGTTTAAGCAAAAGGGCCTGGAATGTAACCACTCTGTGGGACCTTACAGGATGGGCAGAAACTACGGGAGATAAATGGTACCTGAAAGAACCAGTATCAAAAGTCACTGAGACAGTAAGCAAGAAAACAGTATCAAAAGTCACCAAGAAGTCTGAAAGGAACGGCGCACTGCCTCCATCCAGGTCCTGACACGGATCGTTCAGGAGACATTCAATGCAATGTCTTCAACAGCTGGAGCACTGCATATACACCGTCTTTCTGCAAAAGGAGCTCTGTGTCACCTCCCATACCTTACCATAGCATCAAGCTGTTCAAACCATGCTCTGCAGAAAGGTCTTCTAAGGTGTTGCGGCATGTACATGGTTAAATACTCTTCTATCTGGAAAACTGATTTATGTTGTGCCAGCCACTTCAAGGACTTCCTACATTGAAGTGATGTTATGTCAGGGCATCTTGAGCAGTGGCATCCATCGTTCGAACCTTTTCTTGGCCTTCAGCTCTGTCTGATCTGGGAATTGAAGCAAAAAATCCATATTGTGAAATGGTGTTTGTAATTTGAACAGCCCAAGTCTGAGAGGACCTATTGAAAGTCTGTTCTTTAAGACACAGCTTTGGCGGTCTGAGTCCACCAATCACTTTAATCAGTACTTTAATCACAATCCTTTCATTGTGAGATGACTTTGGGGTGTTGGGGAGGAGAGAGAGGGTTTCTAGCTCTGCCCTAACTGCAGAAGCGGTAGTGAATTTATCCTCCCCAAGATACATTTTAGGAAGGGGAACTGCATTTGCTCCCAAAAAGGAGCGTTTACGAGTCCCCATAATTCTGCACCATTTGTGATCATCAGAACATTTGGCATTATGTACCTTGATTATTAGAGTCAGGGATCCAAGGTAGCTACAGTTGGCAATGTGCAGTTGGCACTGGCTGTGGCCCTTAGTGAGCTTCTCTTAAGATGCAGAAGCCAGGAGCCTGTTTCTGCAAAGACAGTATCTAAGTACAAATAGGACTTAACTTGGTCTTTGTGTTCCCTATCCAGATTCCACTCATACCTGTTCTGTTTCCTCCCAGAGCTTGGACTTGGTCTTATTAATATTCAGGGAGTTATATTCAGCTAAAACTACATTCATCCCTATCTGGATATGAGACATTCATACCATATCATCTGCATAGAGCAGGATCTTTACGAGTTTATTGTTAGTGTTAGGCATATGGACATTGGTTAATTGAAGGTTAATTAGTTAATTGAATTAATTAATTCGTTGATTTTGAATTACGAAATTGAATTAGCTAATTTAAATTGATTCAGTACATATACTTAAACGAAATTGAGTTAATTATTTAACTGAAGGTTAATTGGTTAATTTGTCCTGTTCCCAAATTTTCATGGGATATAAGGACAGAATCAATTGCAATCTCTGAGTTGAATCAACCTTCTGGCATTTGTTCAAGTTACATCATCAGAAACAAATAAATATACTTTTCAACACTTCTACAGGTTCTCAGATTGCAACTGAAACTTAGAGTTCTGAAACAAAGAAATCTTCTGAGTACTTGTTTAAGTTATGACATCAGGAAATCTGCACCTTACCACCTGTTAGTTCTGTTTTCCCCTTCTTTTCTTTGAAAAATATTCTACCTGAATATTGATGGTATATATAGTGGAAATTTTCTACCAGGCTTTAATGAACCAAAGCAATTGGAAATCTGCTAATGTTTCTTGATCGGCATGCAAAGAATGTCATAATTCTTGGGCTCCAGGCAAGAAAAAGTGCCAGGAGCCCCAAACATTCTACGTACAGAATTGTACAAAGATGGGGAGGACACACAGATGTCAGGTAGATGTCAAAAATAATTCATTTATAAGGACTAAAAGGAAGGGCATAAGGTGGGCAGATGGCCCATAACGTGGACATGATGGTGCCTGAGGTCATCATGAAATGACCCTGTCTGTCCAATTACCCCAGTGTTTTTCAAACTTGGCAACCTTAAGATGAGTGGATTTCAACTCCCAGAATTTCAACTCCCCATGCTGGCTGGGGAAGTCCACCCATCTTAAAGTTGCCAGGTTTGAAAAACACTGAATTAACTTATCAGTAACATACAGTAGTAGACTCTGCATCTGACTACTTTTTATCATTGCAATGGGATGACCTTCTTCACAATTCACTCCCAAGAAATACCATGTCTGGAATTCGTCATCTGTCTCCTGCTGCAGTTGCCCAAGGCCATTGATTCATTAGAGGAGCAATACTTTGTAACATAAAAGGCTTACAAAGAACCTATAGTTAATAATAATAAATAATAAAAATAGTTAATAAGGTCACATGATCTAAAGAAGCAAGGCACAAAAAGGCAAGGAATTTCTAATAACAGAGAAAACAGAGTTATTCTATTTTAAACTTCTATTTAACAAATTCAGATCATATCATCCTCCTCATCCTCATCTTGATTATTCCAGCCATCTTTCTAGACTGATTAAACATGACTATCATTTTGTCTGGCTTTTGTTTTAGTTTTATTTCAAGCAAAAATATTTACCAAATATATTTTGGAGACTCACCAATGTAATTCTTCCCAGTCAAAGCCTCTAGCAAAGTGCTATCATACGACTGAGTAATGATGAATAGGATGAAAAATAGGGGTGACCATTGGCTGCTGATGGGCACCTGATTAAAAAATGTGCAAGCAAGCATGATCCAAAGTTGCCAACCTGAAGGACTATCTTGACATCTAACTTGGTTCTTAATGTGATCTGGGCTCAGACAACACTAGAATGTTCTGTGGCTTTTTTGCTGCCCCCTGGTGGTCATCCTAGGTAACCTGGGTTTTGCAACCTAGGTTTATTAAACCTGCTATGGGCCCCATGTAGTCCCCATAATAAAATAAAAATAAAAGCGGCATGGCCTCAGGCCTATATTGAGTAGGGACAAGGAATTATTGTATGGTTGAAGAACATCTGGATACTATTTCTGTTTGGGAGACAAAACCCACCCACACCTTCTCTGGAGCATCCAGTTGTTTGGGCTCCAAGCTAACTGTAATTCAAAAGGGTGATTGTGTCTTTGGAATGCCCTGGAGTTGTGCAAATCAGTCTCAGATGTATCTTAACAAGCAATCTTTGAGTGACTGTTGTGATCCAAGAACCATAACAAAGAAGTAGCAAGTTACAGGAGGCCTTTTATCGAAAGTTAGAAGCTGACTTTTAATGAAGTATCATAGCATCCTTTTTCCGAGAAACACCTGAAGGACCAGCACTTAGGGGACAATGCAAAATAGACACCAAGAAGTTGAGCTTCTTGTATCCCTTCTGAATTAACTTTCTCACTGTCTTACCACCAAGAGACAATCAACCGTAGTTCCCCTGAGACAATTAATAAGATCTGCCTCCTCGGCTGGCAGGGCAGTATCAAATCATAATGTAGGATGTCTGGATCGTTTATTAAGTTGTATTCAAATGGACAGTAGTTTCTTTTTTATATATGTTATTTTGATTACAGAAATTTTTAAAAGAATAAAATCCATACAAATTTTGAAAAAAAAAAGTAAGGAAAATAAAGAAAAGTAATACGTGAAAAAAGGTGCAAAGAAAGAAATAAAGAGAAGAAAGGGAAGGGAAGGGAAAGGAAGGGAAGGGAAGGGAAGGGAAGGGAAGGAAAGGAAAGGAAAGGAAAGGAAAGGAAAGGAAAGGAAAGGAAAGGAAAGGAAAGGAAAGGAAAGGAAAGGAAAGGAAAGGAAAGGAAAGGAAAGGAAAGGAAAGGAAAGGAAAGGAAAGGAAAGGAAAGGAAAGGAAAGGAAAGATTATAAAGAAGCAACTTCCAATCCTTTTAACAGCAGTTACAAGTACATTTGTATTTTACTCCCTTTCTCTAAGCTTATAACATAATTTCCTTCTTTCCATAGTCTACCCTTTCTAATCATCAAATCCATAAATCACAAGTTCGTTTTTCTTCTTTTTTCAGCAAAAAGTCCATAAGGGGTTTCTAGTCACTAATCAATGTAGTTATTGTCCTTTCTCAAACGGGCAGTACTTTCAAGAAATAAAAGAGTTGTTATTTTCTTGGGTCACCTTTTCTGGTCTTTGTAAAAGGTCAATAAGTACAAATAGTTCCCCAGTTAAGAATACCTGGTTTAAGGATGACCCATAGTTAAGAACGGAGCCTAGAGTAGCAAAATTTGATTCAATACACAATGATTCAAGTTAAATCCACAAAGGTTCGTGTTCATTACACAATACTACTTATGCAGTATTATACAATAATACTGTTCTGGCTTACATACAAATTCAACTTAAGGACAAATCTTGGAACAGAACTCGTTCTTAAACTGAGGACTATCTGTATACATATATGCCACATGCCTTGCAGGGCCTTAATCATTGTTTCCTTGCTGTTCTTATCCCTTCAAGAATCTCACTGATAGTTGTAATTTCTCTTCCATTTACTGACTTAACAACCTTGATGAGATAGCTTAGACAGAGAAAGAAGGAGTCATGCACCCCTTATGCCAAGCCCTGCTTTGCTTAACTATACTTATTGGGGGTCAACCGTCCTTGATGGGGTTCATAGGACTGGCTGCGCCTTAAATCATGATCTAAAGGTACAACAGCTGCATTCACACAACACAACAGGTCCAAGCCAAGCCCATCAGGTGAGCATTGTTACTGAATCAGTGACTACCTAAGGGCCAGGATGAGAACCAACGGCAGTGGACAATCCAGATTTCCAGGACTAAACATTGGATAATGGATTTTTTGGAGACTCTGACTTGAAGCCATAGGAAAGGCACGGGCATTTTAGTGTTGTTTGACCCATTTATGTTTAAAAGGGCAGAGGGTAAGTAGACAGAATGGTGGCTGCAAAAATGATAACCTGATAAATAGACCTTGGCATCTACCAGCATCCCTGTCATCCTGTCTGTTAAAAAATCTTTTGAATTAAAAATCCTTCCTACAGTAATTGAGTGAGCTGCAAAGAATCTGCCCCTAGATCAGCTTTATTTAGAAGCGCGCTATGGAGACATGCTTAGGAAAGTGAAATGGCACCAACAGCTATTAGCTATTGTCACCTATGCCCACTAATTCCCAGGGAAGTCTGTTTTTAAGGCTCTAACTGGCCAGCTGGGAATTTTGTGAGCTCAAATCTCCAGGATTGCTCATTTTAGAGATGGTGGAGCAACCTGGCTTTCCCACAGCCTCCTTTCTCTTCTTTCTGTATCCAGGCCCCATCTCTCAGTCTTCCCTCTCGTTCTCTTGCCTCTGTTTCCTTCCCTTCACAGCATCCCCCTCTTTTTCTGCTATTTTCCCCAGCCCCTTCTGACTCTCTCTTCTGTCTTCTCCCCAGCTTTGTCCTCATAATTGTCAGCCTTCCCACATAGACCAGACAGGGAACATGACCAGATGGGCTAATTCTACTTTATTGTAAAGCTACATTAACAGAATCTTGCAAATCTGAAAGTACAAATCTCCTGCCGTCTCTTTTACAGCCTGATAAGTTAGGGAGGTTCCTTTTGGAGTTTCTTTCTCTGTCCATTATGCAGCTGTGGGCTATGCCCCCTCTTATCTGATCATTCTCTAGGCAGCATCTCTTCCCCCTGTCTCCCAAGGTCATTCCCACATAACATTACAATAATGTCCACCCACGAGCTTTCTGATCTTCTCCCATTGGCCAGCCCTGGATCCTGGTCCTTCTCCGTTGCTTTTTTTGTTATTATATTATTGTTATTAATACCATCAGGAATAGACGTTGAAAGGGACATGATTCAGAAAGGATACAGTGGAGAGTATTCCTGTGTATCCCAGTGTAGGACTGTGTTTGTGTCTTGCACGTGAGTGAGTGTGTGTTTGTATGAATGTGGGAGTGTGAGTGGATTGCACTTGGACAGGGGAGGCCCACATTCAAGACTGCACTCAAGCATGAGGCACACTGGGGAACACACAGGCATTCCATAAGCAAATCACATCTCATGAGCTTCACACCAGACGTTGACCTCCACCAGCTATCATGGCTTTGGTCCATCAAGGGTCTCCCACAATGCTTTTTAATAGGGCAGAGAAAGTGTAGATTAGGTCACCAGCCTTAATCATATCCAGGGCCCTGCTAATGGTAAGGACAGTACTGGTCAGTTCTAAGAGATTTTGGCCAGTAAGCTGAAAGAGCAATCAAAGCCCAATTTTACTCCAGGCATGTTCAGGCTACTCCATGCAAATCAGAACCTCTAATCTAGAGACTATCTTGCAAGCCAACATACTGTTACCCACATCCCACCCACTCGGAGATATAGGCAATGTACTGACGCCTACTCCAGAGGCAACTGTTTTGTTTAAAAACTTCAAATTGGACAGCTGAGACCAGCAGCTCATCTCCCAACTCAAGAACAACGCAAGAGATCCTCTCCAAAGGATTGTGTAGATTAATTAATTGTAAATCCATTAATTGTGTAGATTAATTAATTGTAGATCCATCAATTGTCCCTTCATCCACAAAGCCTAGACTGCTGGATCTGAAATTCCTTGGTGAATCTGTCCCCAGAGGTCCCAGGACCCTTTTAAAAGCCACCCTAGTGAAACCTATTTCCATATAACTGTTTTGAAAGGTAAGCATATCTTCTTCCTCTTCTGTTGTTCTTGATGAAACTCAGGTTAAACAGGAGCAAAACAAGCTGCTTTATATTGAACCAGACCATTCGTCTGTCTGCCTCAAGCACTGGCTTCTTTAAAAATTATTTTTTCATCAGCCAAGGGCACTATGAGGCTGAACCGTAAGAGATGGCTGGACATTTTCACACAGTTAATCTGTTGGTTTAATTCTGAAGATCTACCACGGGAAACTTAAGTCACCTATTTTTCTTAATCCTCCATGAAAATGAATAAATTAAGAGAATGACACCATTACCACACCACGAAGTTTCCACAAGGTAAATTCTGAAGGGGCACAAAAATAGGGATTAGGACCTGATGTGGCTTTGCAAAAGTTCAGGGGATGGTTTTTCTTAGCGTACTTGAAGGATTTAGAAATGGCATCTTTGCATGATTCCTCCACAGAATGCTACTAATGTGCTTCGACTCATTTAGTAAGAAAAATGAGACACAAATAGAAATATGGAGTAACGTTAGGGGGAAAGCGGAGCATTCTGTAGCATCAGACAGCTGGTCCCTGAGCTGTTTCTCTTTGTACACAAACACACACAGAGCAATCAGTGATGTGTAAACGTGGGGAATTTCTCTGGCTGGAAAACGAACACAACCAAGTTCTGAATCCTACAGCAAGAGATAAAGGTTTTCAAATCTAGTTATTATTTTAACAGTATTCTTCCTAATGATATCTGCTTGTTTAAATGCCAAATATTAAATAGCAATAGAAATAATAGAAAGAGAAATGTTTGCATTTCTTCTGAAGATTGCATGTGTGTGTTGGGTGTGCATACATAGATACACATGAAAACCTTTATATCTATATGTGTGCATTAATGCATACATTATTCACAATGTTTAATTTATTTTCTTTTTCATTTGCTTTTGCCCCTTGTTTATTTTTCTCATTTTTTTCTTTTGGCCTTTCTGTTGTAGTCACCAGGACTCCAGGCTGACGAACAGCTATTTTATTTTGGGTTTGCTTGTTTTTTTCATTCAAAAAGCAAAAACCCCAAGCTGCAAAATTCAGAATATGAAGAAAGACCGTCTCAGATCTTCTGTAACATCTCTGTTTCCTTCCTGCATGCCTGCAGGCCACGGAATGAATGTTGGTGCTTCACACATTGCTTCAGTTGTGTTGCAAGATCTAGGATGGCTGTTGGATTCTGGGGTAGTCGTTCGGAGGACAAGAGCAAGATTCATAACCAAATGTTGCAAGGTACAGTACAAGCTAGACCCCAACCATGTTTTGGTACCTTCTCAATTCCATTTCCTCTTGTCCCTCCCAGTCCCCCACTTTTAAGAGACTTCAGGAGAAGGTCTGCAGAAATAATAATAATAATATCCATAATTCTTAGGCTCTTAGTTAGAAACTGAATCATTGAAAAATACCCAGTCTAAAGTCTGTGATATTTGTTGGATTAATGAATACTACTACCAATAATAATAATAATAATAATAATAATAATAATAATAATAATAATAATAATAGATTTGCATAATCAGGGGGGTTGGAATGATGACTGACTGGGTTGGGGGACAGAAAATCAGGGTGATGGCAATGGAATAGAGTCTCCTGGAAGAAGACAGAGCTGGCTGGTTGGAGCCTTAGGCAGACACCCTCAACATTTGGGTCCAGGTCACTTTTTCATCTTTAAAGCACAAGTTGGTTCCCCCATTTTTCAATTCCAAGATCTTCCTTCTCCCCACCAGCTGAGACATTCTAAAGTCATCACATGGAGGCTGAGGTCATTCAAAATGTCCCAACTTCTGCCAGAGTGGCAAATGTTCTGCCATTTCAGCAGTGGGGAAGACAGGAGAAGGGGGTGGATCAGAAATGGTGATCTTGGTGGATAACGTGTCCCAGGCATCTTCAGCTGAAAAGGTCCCCACAGAGCTGTTGGAGAAAAATTCCCGAGTTCCCTCAGCACCCTTCTCCCATCTCAATCACCCGAACCCAAGTTAGGTGATGAGGTTTAGATTCGTCCCTCTACTCATCAGGATGCAAAGTTAAGAAGTCTTCAAAGCCTTTATTAAGAGTTTGAAGAATGTGGTCAAGGACCTAAAGAACAAGTCTGGATTTGGCAGAGTTTCCTTGGGCAACACCCTGAGCACATGGTCAACAAGCTTGTGTAGACAGTTGGAATACCCGGAAATACACAGGAGAGAAACAGCACTGGCTGTTACAAGCTTCTAGTCCAGTGTTTCTCAATCTTGGCAGCTTTCAGATGGGTGGACTTCAACTCCCAGAATTCGCCAGCCAGCCCAGCACCTTTTACCAAGTTATCTTATCCAGCAGAACAAATTCTCATGCCTGTATGTTTTTCAAACATATATAAGATGTAGCCATTGTATCATACAGCAATGAATTATTTGGTTTTGTTATGCTGTATGGGTCTATCATTTGCTTTGTTTCCTGATATTTAGGAAGTCCACTAAACCAAACTTCTTTCAAAGAATTCATACTCCTTGGGTTCTCCAACCATCCCGAATTCCAGATATTCTTCTTCTCGATCTTCTTCATTGTTTACCTGGTGACCATGCTGGGGAATCTTTGCCTCATCCTGCTGGTTGTCTCTGACAGCCACCTCCAGACCCCCATGTACTTCCTTCTCAGCAACTTGTCCTTCATTGACCTTTGCTACGTGACTTCCACAATCCCACAAATGCTGGCAAACTTCCTTCGAGAGTCAAAGACCATCTCCTACACCGGCTGCATGGTCCAAATCTTCTCCCTAATTTCATGTGTAGGTTCAGAGTGCATCCTTCTAGCAGCAATGGCTTATGACAGGTATGTGGCCATATGCCATCCACTCCTATATCCAGTCATTATGAGCAGGAAAGTGTGCCTCCAAATGGTGTCTGGGTCATGGACGGGAGGGTTCCTGAACTCCCTCATCCACACTCTTCTGACATCAGCCTTGTCCTTCTGTGGACCTAAAGAGATCCGTCATTTCATGTGTGATGTTCCACCCCTCTTGGAGTTGTCCTGCACTGATACAACTCTTAATAACATTGTGCTCCATATGGCCAGTGTCTTCATTGGCATCAGCCCCGGCTGCTTTATTGTCATTTCCTATGGGTTCATAGCTTCTGCTATTCTGCAGATCCATTCAGCCAAGGGCAGGCACAAGACCTTCTCTACTTGTACGTCTCACCTCACAGTTGTGATCACCTTCTTTGGGACAGCTCTGTTTAACTACAACCGGCCCAATGTGGGCTATTCATTAGATGTGGACACCCTGGTGTCAGCTCTATACTGTGTGGTCACCCCCATGTTAAACCCAATCATATATAGCCTGCGGAACCAGGAAGTGAAGACAGCTCTGAAAAGAATGGCAAAGAGAAAGCAGGAGACGCTCTAAATCCAAGATATTTCCCACTCCAGAGGGAGCACCCAGTGCTCCTCACTGGTGTAGAAGAGTATGGAGGAGGCTCCGAAGAAGGAATTCAACAGCCGTTAAGTAAATACCAGCTTAGCTTTGGAAGGCACGAGCGAGTGAGGAAGAAACTCAAGATTGTCCCACTTTAATTCTCTTGGTGGAAGGAGAGAGGGCAGGGAGAGAATCTGTCTGGCTGTCAAGATTCTGTTATTATACCCTTTATCCATCAAGTAGAGTTCCCGTTGTCCTAGTGGAATCTGTTTTCTGATCTGGATGACCTCAAAGGGCCAATGCCTTCAAAAGACAGTTCTCCCCACATAGAAAGCTAACATGTCAGGAGAAAACTAGGGCTACCAGGCTGGGTTTGCAAACCTCTCAACAACCATTAGATGGCAGCAAAGCCTAGTGCTTTCGGCCTCTCTCTGCAGCCATCTGATGGCCTTCTGGGTGTTTTGCAGCTCAGATCTGGTAGCCCTGAGAGAATAAGGATAAAGAATAAAGAACTTATTCTTAGGGTGTGGTTTTCTGAGTGACGGTTGGTGAAATTGACCGAACTTGCTGAGATGGATAAACTGACTTCTTTGATTAGAGAAAGGTCACTGGTGACATTCATCGATGACGGGAAACCCCATATGGACTTTTTGCATAAAAAAGAAAACGATTTTGTGACATGGTTTTGATTAGACTTGTATGCATAACTGCTGAGAGGAAGACTGGAAGCTATTTCTTTATAATCTCTTTTCATGTTTTCTGTTCTTTTATTTTCTCTTTCTTTTTCTATCTCCTTTTCTCTCTGTCTCTTCTTTTGTCTTTCCCTTCTTTTATCTTTCACATTTGAACGTACTTTTATCTTTTTCTTTGAACGTACTGATTATATATGTAAAATCTTTTAATAAAAAACTACTAAAAAAAAAGACCTGTGGACTTCAACTCCCAGAATTCCCCAGCCAGCGTGTTTCAAGGGATTTCCCATTCAAGCCCTGCAGTTCCCCTCGTTGGCCACCAGAGGGCAAAGCCAACCGCCACGTCGCTTTCCTTCGCCCGGCCTTGAGAAGGGACACGTTCGCTGAGCCTCATGTGATCTCGGGTCATGTGACCCACTCTTCGGCCTAATATGGCGGCCCCCATGAACTGCCTGCCGCGCTCCTCGGGCCAGGGGCCGCGAGGTCTTGCCCTGGCCGCGTTTTTGGGGGGGCTGTTTCACTGCCTTTGGGGAGTCCGCGGCAGCGCGGGAGCCTGGTAAGGACGCCCAGCCGGGGGAGAGGAAAGGGTGCCCACCTAGCAGGGCTGGCCGGGTTTGCTGCTGCTCCTCTTCCGCCTTACGCCGCCGGCATGTAAATTTATCTTTTCGTGCTGAAAAATGAGGCCACGTGAGCCCCGTCCTCATCTTTCTAAGGGTGTAATTAAAAAAAAAAAATCTTTTTCAGGGAGGAAATCCTTTGCCCAGCAGAGAAATGCCTGAGCTGCAATAGTTATTTTGAATGTGATCTTCGTGGTGTGTATATAGATGTGTGTGTATATATATAGATGTGTATGTGTATATGCCTGAGCTAAAATAGTTATTTTGAATGTGGTATTTGTTTTGTGTGTGAATGTATGTGTGTGTGTGTATATATATATATATATATATATGTATGTATGTATATAAAATATTTGTTGTAGTAATAATATCTGATGTCTACCATGGTATACTTCAGATATAAACTATTCTTTATCTCCTCCCCCACTTTTCCTCCCCCCCCCCCCGCCATTTATATTAAGTTTGGTGTATTGGTGAAGGAGCTGGCCTAGAAACCAGGAGGTGGTGAGTTCTAGGCCTCCCTTCGGCATGAAAGCCGGCTGGGCGACTTTGGGCCGTCCCTCCCTTTCAGGTCTGTCTCCAGTGTGTTCCAGCCATCTGACTCCTCCTTCACGTGCCCTCTTTAAGTGAGCCGCAGGCGTCTCCTCTCACTCGCTCTGCCTCACTCAATGGGGCTCTCTGACCGCAATGAAAGTGACCGGTGGAAGGGTGGTGACAGGGGAGGAGAGGCCGCAGAAGAGTTTGAGGGCCAGTTTGGTGCAGTGATTAAAGTGCTGGACTAGAAACCAAGAGACAGCGAGTCCTCCCTCAGGCACGAAGGCCGGCTGGGTGGAAGACAAATCAAAAACGTATTTGTTGTGCTGTACTTGCTGCCCACATTAAGGCAAAGTCAGACGAAGCTTTTCACTCATTTGCTTCTCTCCGAACCTGCCCTGTTGCCATTCAAACTGGGCAACTTTCAGGAATTCCTTGGACGATGACCTCTTGCTGCCATATCTTCCTGCTCGGCATGGCCCACGGCACCACCATCGGTACGTCCGAGATTGCCAAGCTCTCCTGCGTGGCAACACAACGCACGAAACCTGGCCCAGCGACAACAACACTGCCTCCCCCTTGGCCGTTACATATGAATTCGTTTCGGATTTCCCGCCGCATGGCCCAAATCGTCGACAGGTGTACGGCCACTTGACGATTGTGCGGGACCCCCTGAGGACGTTTTCTGTCCTAGAACCCGGCGGGCCAGGGGGCTGCCGTATCCGCCGCAGAGCCACTGTGGAAGAGACAGTAAGCCAAAGCCGGTGCCTTGTGGCCCAGAATGGGGGCTATTTTAATACAAACACTGGAGAATGCTTAGGGAATGTTGTCAGCGATGGGCAGCTGGTGCGGACCTCTGGTGGAGTGCAAAATGCTCAGTTTGGTATCCGGAAAGATGGCACCTTAGTCTTTGGGTAAGTGTTGGTATGCTCTTTTCTTACTACAGGTAGTCCTCATTTAGCGATCACAGTTGGGACTGGCAGCTTGGTTGTCCACCAGAGCAGTCGCTAAGTGAAATCACAACTGTGCTTATGATCTTCCTTTGGCTTTCCTTTGCTTTACAGACCTGTGAAGGTCATAAATGCAAGGATTGGTCACAAAGTTACTTTTACATCATCGTCGTAACTGCGAACAGTCGCTAATGAGGCAGTCACTAAACGAGGATTACCTGTAACCCTTCTCTAGAATCTTTTAGCCTCCTTTTTGGTTGTCTCTTCCAGCTACCTCTCTGAGGAGGAGATCTTAGCTACAGAGAACCCCTTTGTGCAGCTTGTCAGTGGGGTGGCTTGGCTTCTGCGAGATGGAGAGGTCTATGTGAATCAGAGCCAGGTGGCAGAATGCGACAAGACCCAGGAAACAGGTACCGAGCTGAAGCCACAGCCTTCCCCATGCAGCTGCAGGAGATGTGGTTCTAAACCAAAACTCTCTTTCTGGCAGACCGTGGCCTCTGTGAAAATGCAGAGCGGGCGGGTGGAAACTTCTGCAAGCCCCAGAGCTCCATCAGGGGAAGATTTTATAATGCAAAAGAGCAAACAATTCAGGAATAAATGGTACAACATTTAGAAAAAAGGATGCAGGTGGGCAATGGGAATGCCAGTTGCAAAATCCAGCATTTTCCATGGTAAAACTAAGATTCCTTCGCTGCAGAGTTCACAAGTAAAGCCACATCGTGTTGCAAACAAGAAACAGACATGGAAGGTGATTAACTGCTTGGTTGCCTGGCCAGCTAGAAAGCCATCATCGGTGTAAACATGGGCTTCACTAGGCCACTAATCCCGGCTGAGACTAGCGCTGAGAAACAGGTGCAGTGTAATGGGCAGTAAGTGAAGATCAGGTGCACCACCTGCCGGATAACCAAGTGGGGAAGAGATTTCACACCTCCCAAGTGAAGTTGGCAACTCTGGAGGGATATTGAGATGGTCTTCTTGGTAGATTCACGAAGTGGCTGCTGGGGTGGGCTTGGCCAGTCCTAGAACAGCCATTTGCCTGAGGACAAACTGGTGAGGTTGCTGTCTCCCCCCCGTCTCCCCCCGAGATGCTCTTTGCCACCTGCTTTAATGGGGTCTTTCTGTTCATTCATTGGAGAAGGTGCCTTGCTTTCAATAGATTAGAATGCCACCAGCTGCTAATTTTATTTCCCAAGAATAATTGTAGGGCCTAGGAGCATGATATGGATTGCTGGACTTGCAATGAACTAGCATTGAATTCTGGTTGAAAAATGAATTCAGGTGCAGCAGAGACCTGTTATGGGACAAGGTAAATGTTGGGCAGAACCACCATAAACAGCAACCCCAGCCTCACAGTTGCTCCCTAGGATAATCCCCCCAGGATAATCCCCCCTGGATAGCAAACCCCCCCCCCGCCCTCCAGGTTTGTCTGCCTAACAAGTGGGAGAAAAGGAAGGAAGGAAGGAAGGAAGGAAGGAAGGAAGGAAGGAAGGAAGGAAGGAAGGAAGGAAGGAAGGAAGGAAGGAAGGAAGGAAGGAATAATAATAATAATAATAATAATAATAATAATAATAATAATAATAATAATAGAACTTGGCTTGGCTTAGTTCTTTTTTCCCCCCTCAAATTTAGGTTCTAACCTGGTGTCCTCCAGATCTTTCAGGTAGCTCCAAGATGGTAGCAGTTCTGCCAGAGTGATGTGATGTGAAGTCATTCTGCTTTAGGGAGAAGTTTGGCTCAACCGAACCAATGCTCTTGTCTTGGCTGCTTGAAACATCTCTCTTTTCCCCTGGCAGGGACTTTTGACACTTTTGTCAATACTTTGTCTGCCAGGACGGCTGTGGGGCATGACCGACAAGGACAGCTCGTGTTGTTTCACACCGATGGGCAGACGGGCGTCAGAGGGTACGTCCCCTTAGCTTTGTGAAGCTTTCTTGCAAGGAGATTGGAGATCTTTTTGGAGGAAAGTGTCTCCCACGTTGCAGATATTGAACCAAATAAAAAAAATGTCGATACTGTGACTGGGTTGGGGCACCACACTAAGCCAAGATGTGGTTTGTTGATTAAACTGCAGTAGGCTGGGTTCAGGCATCACACAAAGCCACAAATCATGGTTTAGCAATCAGAGTGGCAGGGTTCGCATAGCAGGCTAAGTCAAAACAAATGAAATCACATGATGGCCTAGCATGGTGTGTAAATCCATATGTGTAGGCCCCTAAATTGGGAATCTGAGAAATGTCTAAACTCAGGCTGATTATTAATAGTTAATTTAGGCGTTGTGAATGCAAGAATTGGAAAAGGTAGATTGGGATCCACTTATAAAAGTCCAAATGTTTTGTAGAAATCTGCAAACATGCAAAACTTTCAGTTTATTAGGTATTTCTTCAAACAGGGACTGGAGAGCCATTTGTCTGAAATGCTTTAGAAGATCCTGCACCAAATAGGAGATGGGACTGGAGGGTTTCTTAAGAATCAACTCTATGATTCTTAGATTTCTATCTCACTTTTTTTCTGGGACCTCAAGACAGCACACAATGGTGGACTAAGAGAGAATAATTGGCCCCAAGTCAGCATGCTCTGAGATTGTGTGTGGACCTGCATCAGAGCCTCCTTGATCCAATTCTTAGCACCACGTGGCAGCAATGTAGCATCTATTAGATGTTCTGTACGCAAAAGGAATTGTGGTTTGAAATGTCCTTGGCCCCAAAATATTCTATTCTCATCTTACCAGTAATACAGATACTATTCTGCCCTTTGTGGAATCATTTCAACCTCGAAACGAGTGATTAGAAACAAGAACATTTCTGGTACGGGCAGAATAGCCCATCCTCACTTGATTCAAAATGGGGCACTTCAGAGTCCAGATGCTTCAGCCTTAAAGCATTTTGCAGGCCTCTAGTGTGTTGTTTCTAAACTAGGTCTCTGAAATGAATAAAATTGGGTACGTGTAAGTCTGTTGACTTTGGACATCAATTGAAGTGCACCAGAAAGGCTCTCTTTAGATATCCACTAACTAAAATTGTACAGTCCTGGACTTGGTCCAGACCTTGTACCTAGCAAGGAGTAGATGCACTAAAGTAGACTTCCAAGCATCTTACAATGGGCAGTACAACAAGACATGGTTGATGGTTGCATCTGAGCAAATGCAATGGTGATCTAGACCAGGGATCTTATATAGCTGCTTCTTCACCGGGTTGAGGATAGGACATTGAACCTAACCTTCAGTTTGAGTGGGAAACTATCTTAAAAAGGTGGCTTGGAATCATAAAGCAGTAAAATTTCCTTTAGCCTAATCTGGAACTTTGGATCTGTTTATTAGTAAGTCAAGGTCAGGGACGCAGTGTTTAGCTTCAGAGATAGCTTTCTCCAGACCATCATTATTAGTACTTGAACTGAGTGGCCACCGATGGAAAAATCATTTGCTATGGGTTTTTTTCCATGAGCAATTAAAGTTATCCATAAGAACAAGTTAAGACTAACTAGCACTAAACTGGTAGTTTTCTAATGTCACCCATTGCCTTAATTCTTATCATGTTATTTTGGATTTACGCGTATGCCTCATCTGATTCTAGGTGTTTCTGATTTATTTTCCTTGTTTTCTGTGACCATAAATAAATAAATAAATAGTGATATACATATGAACTTGTGTATGTATGTTTTTGGTTGTGGGTGGGCAGGGAGCTAGGAGATTCTCTACAAAAATCCCAGCACAGCAGTCTTGACGCTGAAGACAGATTCGTAGCTCTTCCTTAATTCTTTCAGGTTTGCCTTGTAGCTTTCCTTCCCTCTCGTCATCCTCAAAGCCTACAAAAATAGTCATCGGGATCCCGATAGCTTTGAACGCTTAAAGGAGCACTTTATTTCTGGATTAGGCACCCTGTGAATGAGAATAGGATCAAGTTTAGGAAAGCAGGAGTTTTGAGTGTAGGCTAACAGCACTCCCATCCGTAGAAAGACCTAAATCATTTCTTATTTGTGGTGGTATAACCAAGAGCTGTTTTTTTTTCCCGGTCACGTTCTTGTAACCATCTCTATTTCTTGCAACCACAGCCTGAACCTCTGGGAAATGGCAGATTTCCTGAAGCAGCGTGGCGTGGTGAATGCAATCAACCTGGACGGTGGAGGATCAGCTACTTTAGTCTTAAACGGAACACTTGTTAACTACCCCTCGGATCACTGGTGAGCACTCTCTGCTATCATTTTTCTGGAGTAGCCAGGTTCTTGGGTGTTTGGGTTGATTGCACCAGTTTCTGCCAACACTGGAGAAAGTTGATTCAGCTTAACTAGAAGAATCTTTGACTAGTCAGCAGTAATGGAACTCACCATGACTGGAGAACTTAGAAGTACAGGTAGTCCTCACTTAACAATCATTCATTTAGCGACCGTTCAGAGTTACAGCAGTGCTGAACAAAGGGACTTACAACCAGTCCTCGCACTTAAAACCGTCCCAGCAACCCTGTGGTCATGTAATCACGATCCAGGCGCTTGGCAACCAGCTTGCAATTACAACAGTTGCAGCATCCCGGGGTCACATGATCACCATTTGTGACCTTCCCAGCTGGCTTCTGGCAAGCAAAATCAATGGAGAACCACGTGATTCACTTAATGACCATGATGATTCGCTTAATGACTGCTGCAAAAAGGTTGTAAAATCGGGTGCAACTCGCTTAACAACTGCCCCACATAACTACGAATTTTCCAGTCCCTACTGTGGTTGTTAAGTGAGGACTACCTGTACCATCATTAGAGCTTCTTGCCACCAAAGTTGGGTTTGGTGCTTCTGCTCTTTCTTGGAATGGATGATGGTAAACTTCACTGGGTTGTAAATATGGGAATATTACCTGCCTGCCTGCCTGCCTACCTACCTCCTGGCTACTAGGAAATAGGAAACAATTCAGTATGGTTGCAGTTTGTAGATAGCCCTTCAAGTTAGGTCAGGTGAAGAAACAGACACCGCAAGGATTACAGGAGCAGTTCTTATTTCCCCATCTACTCTTTTATTTGCTGGCTGGATTCCTACATCACGCTACGTTATCATGGAGTTTAGTTTCCAATTTTGCCTGCTATGCAAACCCTGTGGCTTGTAAAACATGATTTATGCTTTTGTGCAACAAATCTTGGTTCAAACATCCCGAGGCTCAGTGCAGGTCTGCACACTTTTTCTCTGTCCAAGAGCCACAGTTAGCTTTGCACTTCGTGTTAATGGCCGCCCTCTAATGGTGGGCGGCCCAAGGACACCGTTCAGTTAGGAATTGTCCATTTTGCCCTGAGCCCCCTTCCCTACAGGCTCCAAAAATACAAAAACAAAGGAAAAAACCCTCTGACATTTCCCCTCCCAGGACGCTCTGTGGTTGCTCGTGGCCCCGAGCTTGTACTTTGCGCACCCTCTTTATGACGTTGCGTGTTCAATTGTGGCTTTGTAATATTTCTCCCCAGTTCCTGGGGATTTTATATTTTTTTGTATATGTTTCATTATTTTTAATATGGTTAGCCATTTAGAGTCACGTACGTGAGGTGGGCGGCCATATAAATTAAATAAAAAAATAACACACGAAGGAGACCGCAGGCCGAGCTCAGAGACAAGGCGGTGTGTCTGTGTCTTCAATTCCATCAGCCTTCCTCTCTTCTTTCTTCCCAGCGCTTTTGACTCTACCTGGCGCTGCCCTCGGAGCATTTCGACCGTTTTGTGCATCCATGAGCCTGCCTGCCAACCTCAAAACTGCAGCGGGCATGGGCGCTGCGTGCTTGGGCAATGCCACTGCAGTGGAGCCTTCTGGAGTGGGCCAGCCTGTGATGTCCTGGATTGTGGTCCTTCCAACTGCACTCTTCATGGCATGTGCACTGAGAGTAAGGCCCCGCCTTTGGAAGGATGTGGGGGCAAGTGGTTCTCCCTTGGGGCCTAAGTGGAGAGCCCCAGGTATAACGGGGCACATTGCTCATTTGCAAATTGGCCCCCTTGATTTGGAGGCTGGGCGCAGAACCCAGAGCTCTGAAAACTGATGCTGCGGACAGTGGGGAGCGGCCTTCAGGATCAAAGAATGGAGCCCTGGAAAGCCCTGTGTGAACAGCCGCTGCGTGGGTTGGATGGAGGAAGAGGCGGGCAGTCTGTATTGTGTGGGCCTCCTGGCAGGCTCTTCCCTCCCTGTCCCTGCTTTTTCCAAGGGGAAAGTCGGAAGTGGAACGAGGAGTATAGGCTTATGGTCGCCCTCTTCTGATGGCCTTCTGCATCCACTCTTTCTGAAGCACAGCCCCATGGAGCACCTTGGAGGCTCCACTGCTTCTCCCTATTCACAGCCTTCCCAGAAGGCCCTCTTGGTAAACAGCCTTGTTGAAAGCCGCTCCTTGGCCCGGCCTGCTGCCTTCTGGAAATCCATCCTGCCCTCTACTCTCCTCCTTCCCCTGCATCAGGTTCACGTTCTAATCCTGCCCCAAATCCTTTCCTGTTCTCTGATCTTACTACTTAAGTTCATAGAGTCTTCTTTGTCCCTGTCTTCATTTCAGTGGGATGCCTCTGTGATGCTGGTTGGACAGGTGTGAACTGCACCCAAGGTAACCATCTTTCTCACTTAGCAACCTTGGTGTTGATTTGTTTTGCTAGATTGATATCCCCTCCTTTGCTCAAGGCAACAGGCATGGAATAAATGAATTCCATGGCACAGCAGGGAAGGAGATTGGAAAGAAAACTGCCAACGTTGTGATGCCCTTACACAAATCTAGAGTGTATCCATATCTGAAACATGGTGTGTGATTCAAGCTATAACATTTGGCAAATGATACAATACAACTGGACAAAGGAGAAGGGTATAACAGAATTGACTGGGGAGTTTCAATACCTTCCTCCTTTAGCTTGCCAAAAAGGCAACTGAAGAGAGACTTGATTGTTTCATATCCTGCATAGCACAGAGAATGTGAACAGGGAGAATTTTTTCTCCTTCTTTCAACACATTATGGCCAGAAGTCATCCACTGAAGCAAACTGGAAGAAGGCTTGAACAGACAAAAGGAAGAACTTCGCATTGTGCGTAATTAACCTACATCAGCCCGTCTTTTATGACGGTCAGTAACCGGAATTCCACCTAAAGAAGATAAAAATGAAAACTTAAAAAATAAAAGAAGATTAAAGATAGGCCACAACTAAATTATCAGTATGATTGGTTACAGTGGGTTTTACAAGCAATAAAACAAAATTTGGCCCCATTTTGATTGATCTTATTGGTTGGCTAACCACAACTCTACTTAAAGTAAGTCCAAATGACCAGGATGTTTAATTAATAAGGGGGAATATAAAGCGTAGCCATGCATTTTTATAAAATGGGCAGTGCAACAATAGATGGGTGTATTTTCAACTGCCCCTTCACCACAAGGGCAGAGTCTTGAAGAATAAGAACTTTCCTTCAAGGATAGCTGTTGGGTGTACATCAAAACCTGCTAGGATTGGTCATCTCCAAAATTTAGGGATGGATATTTGGTTTAAATATCTTGCTGGTCTAAAAAAGAGAGACTGGTTTCTAAAAAAAAAAAAAAAAAAGATCTCTAGGGAGGGCCGACAAATTAACCCATGTAATTCTTTAGCACAAGAAGTTGGGTTGACCACTTAACTTGGATGGCCTTATGGGGGATTGGATAAGTTCATGGAGGACAGGTCTCCTCTTGAGGGTTATCAGTCTTGAAGACCCCATGTTACCTCTAAGTTGGGAGCAGAGCCCTTTGGAGAGCAGTTCCAGGGGACGATGGTGGGAAAGGGGTACTATTCTGCCTCCTGTTTGCAGGCATCTCAGAGTTGGCCATTGAGGGAAAGAAAATGGCCTTGCCCTGATCCAGCAGAGCGATTCTGATGCTCTTAAGCATAAACTAAATGAGGGGAAATCAAACATATAAATATTTTATGCATTTCACATATTCAAATGAAAGTCACTACACTTTGCTTTGACCTCTTCAAAAATAGTGTTATTGAATTTTTGAACCAATGTGATAGGTAAGAATATAGGGAATAACATTTAAGAATGAAGCTAACACATTTGACTTCTTCAGTTATCTCTGAAAAGGCTATATACCTAAAAAAGAATTAAAGGAAACAATACAGACTAGAAAGGAATGAAAAAGTGGGAGGGGAGGGCAGGTGGGCAGGAAACAGCTAATAATACAATGCAATTAAAGTGTTGAGATTTTTAAAAAATCTTCTGCTATTTTTTTTGCAATATCAAAGTAATAATATTTATGTGTTGTTCCAACTTAATGTTTAAACAACAAGTTAAACCTAGACCATATGGAGTTGTGTGTTGTCTGATTTGACCTCTCCACCAAAGCTTTTTCTGACCCGGTCCCTCCTAGTTTCTGGAGCAGGGCCCACAGCAAAGTCCCAGGGCCACCTTCAGACCAAGAAACCTTGAGAGTCCAGCCTATTTATCTTGTTTCGCTTAACTAATCAGCTGGCATATTTCTACAACATGGAATGTAAATCTCTTCTAGGGTAGCCCAAGTGTTACACAGTTCCGTCTGAATTATAAATAAAACTTTAAAATTATAAGGAAAGCTGGTGAGCAAAATGCCAGTCTCAAGCCTCATTCTTTGTGGGCATGTTGTTGCTAAGGAGTGCCACCAATCCTGCTGCCTCCTGGCTTCCCATCCATAATCCTTTTTAAAATAAATATCTTGATTAAAATTTTGAAAAGAAAAATAAAAACTAACAAGAGCTAATCATTAGAAGGAAGAGAGAAGGAAAAGGAAGGAAATAAGAAACGGACCAAGCTAAACGTGCAAAAAAGAAAGAAAAACAGAAAAAATTATAAAGACGTGGCTTCCGGTTTTCTTTTACAACAGTTATAAGTATAGATGTAAATTAACCTCTTATGCACCCATAATCTGGATCCCGCTTTCCTTTCCTTTAGCTTGTGCCAGCGGCACCTACGGAGACGGTTGCGCTCAGCAATGCCTCTGCCGCAACGGTGGCACGTGTGACCCTGTGCGTGGATCCTGCACTTGCCCAGTGGGCTTCCAAGGAATCTTCTGTGAAGAAGGTGAGGAATTTGGAGCTGGTCCAGAGTCTCCCCACAAAATCTGTCGCTCAGCATTAATATAATTGGACTTACGCTGATCTGTGAATGCAGAAGGTTCAAGTTACTGTGCATGGATGGTTAGGAGCGTTATGGATGTATCCTGTGCTTCCCACAGGGGTTTCAAGCAATTTCCCTTCTCTTTTCTGCCCCATCTCTTGGGCAGTAGGGACTGCTCTTAGAACTGAACAAAGATGCAAACTGTCTCTCCTTGATTGAAGCTTGCATCAAAATGCTTTGCCTATGGAAAGCTGGCCGTTGGGGGAGGAACGTTGTGCCCTTGTTCAGCTTCTGAAATGCTAGATTTATACACGCGAGGCCTGTACAAAAAAAACTGGAAGCCCTGAATGTAGAGATGCAGTCAAAAATAATGTCTTTTAACTTCTGAGGGGTACCAGTAATTATTTCCATGCCATTTTCGTTTGCTTTTTTATTTACGAGAATACGTTAAGGCATAAAAGCAAAGTGTGGCTCGATGGACTGTGGAATCAACAATGGTGGGTGCCATTTACTTGTGTCAGTTTCAACTCATTTCACGGCCAATTGGGACTCTTTGGGAAAAAGTGGGTGTGTACCTATATTTTGGCCACATCTGTAAGACACTCATCTATATTCTCAAGTGAGAAGTGTCGTTCTTGGGTTGTACCATTGTGGGATTTGACTCAATATTTGGCCCGTGAGACGCTGGATCACCTCCCCATTGTCTTCCTGGTGACTTGAGAAAAGAACTTCTGCTGTTCCGTTCCTCTGACTTCAACCCAGCCATACAATTCCTGGTTTTGCTTCAAAAGATGTGCAGGTCACATGTTTGCAAGTTGTAAGAAATAGAGGGTCAGAACTGCAAGCAGAAAGTAATCAGGATTGTAGGTTCTCTGGGGACAGGAGTTCAGAAGAGGCTCAGCATGCAAAGAAGCTTGTGTGCCTTTATGGTTCAGATGAACTCAATTTGTTCACATATTCCTTGTTTAAAAATGCGGATTGCCAGTGAAGGAGGGGAATTTTTTCATCCAGGGCAATAAGGTGGTTTCATCCCACTCCCCCAGGAATCTGGTCCATAATTTAAGAAAAATGTTCCTTTTTCTCACTTGCACAATCCTTTATCTCCTGTGCCCTTGCTGGAGATAATGGTGGAGCGGGGAGCAAAAAAGAGGACGCAGCCGTGTAGATACAAAAGCAAGAAAGATCTGGAGGTTGAAGTGGGTTTGGAATTCATGAGGGCTCACCTCCCAAGTATATGGATGGGATCTCAGGGTAGGCTGGCGCTGGGTGTGACTCCCAACTCCTCTGTCCTTGCTTCTTGCTGACCTGTTAGGTTATAACCTGTGTTTCTTCATGGTTTTGTAGCATGTCCTCTTGGACGATACGGATCAAACTGTCAGCAGATCTGTCAGTGCCCAGACCAGTGTTACTGTGATCGGAGGACGGGCAGTTGCAATATTTCTCTTGACTCAACCATCCTGGATGACTTAGCCAAAGGTACATGCTTTGGGGTCCTGGCTGTGGAGATATTCCTTGGAAAGGCTGTTTTTGACTATTTGAGGCTCCAGCTCAAATTGCTGGCCTCTCCAGATCAAAAGTGTCTTAGATAGCAAAGCCCAGAATGTAATTTTCTCTGCTTAGCATCTTGGAAGGCTCTTGCCAGTCAAGGACAGCAAAGCTGGTTAGATCCGATTGGATGACTTGTACATTAGGCAGTAAGTCATGGTTTCTTTTAACCAGAGGGCAGGAAGGATGGCCTGAGGCCACATGCAGCCTGTCAGCCTGTTGTGGCTCCACAGTTCTTCGGGGGGCGGGGGGGGGTCTTATCTATGTAAAGAGCAGGTGGGGGACTTTAAGGAGGCAAATGATCACCTTAAGCTTGGCAGATACTTGAGACATTGTGGGAGGAGAGCTGTGCTAATTCAAGTAGCAAAAACCAGGAGGAGCCTAGTAGTTATGAATTTTATTAGAAGATAAAAAGCTTATGGTGACTGTTTGCAGATAAGTAAAGTAACTGTTTTCCCCTCTTCAAACTCACTTCAGAGTGATGCAGCCTGATTTAAAGAAGGCTTGCCTGGTAAATCACAGTTGGCAGGTTGGCATAGCATGAACACCCAAAAGCCAAGAGACAACCTGAAGACACATGATGTACGAGATAAGATGGGACACCGTAAAGCAACTTCACACTCCTTAAATTGCCAGTTTTTTGTACACCTAACAGCAGCCATCTGATTTTCCAATAAATGCTAACCTAATGTCTGTTTTATGTACTTTCAAGCCTTCAGGGTTGAAAGATAAATACCCTGTTTTAAAAAAAATCCTGATCTCTGAACAAGTGCAAAGAAAGACAACAAGGAAGATCTGGGAAGTCTCAATCTTAGAAGGAAGGATGGTGGGAAGAGGGCTAATTTAGTCTTGAGAAGAGACATTTCAGGGGGTGTGAAAATATTCTTCAAGTGCCTGAAAGAGATCTGACAGAGGAAAGTTGAGGTTTGGGTGCAGTGTTTAGCACAGTGGTCTTCAGGATCATGAAGGCAAATTCAGTTGTATATTAAGAAAAATGTCCTAACAATTCACTCGTGGAACCCAAACTAAGAGGGGCAATAACTTTTGCACCAACAGATGTGCCCAAGCTAAGGCTGGACAGGTGATCAATTTAGATTCCCGTACCAGGAGAGCAGGTGAACTCAGGGGCTTCCGCGGCCCCTTCCCACTTGTCCTCCAGATGAATACATTCTTTCCGGCTCAGATCTGAACTGTGAAATAGACATCCCTTTCTCACTTCCCCTGATCTGGTTTGTTTCTATTTTCGATTTTAGCTGGGCAATGCCTGCTACTAGCCAGCCCAAAGGAAGAGTTCTTTTTCTCTGAGTAAGTTCCATACTTTTGCTTGTTGATAAAGTCCTTGCAAGTTCTTGGTGGTTTTCCAGCCTCCCACAGAAGAGCTGGTGGAGGGAAAGAATGAAAAGCTCAAATAAGACACTTTTTAACCTGTAGCTTGGTGGGTGGCATGTTTAATGCTCTCTTTGCCCTTGCTTATGAGCGATGGATTGTTCTTGTAGGAAAGCCTGGATTGGAATAACACTTGGTTTGCTTGTCCTGCTTTCGCTCAGCGCGTTGGCGAATGTCAAGCTGTTCCTCTGCAACTCCACAAAGTGTCACAAACGTGGCCAATACAGCTCTATCCCCCTGGAGGACATGAATGGGGAGACCAGACACCGGGGTCTGCCGGACCCTTGGGAGATCGACGACCCCACGGAGACTGCCTGGGACTCAAATCAATTAGAAAGTGTTGAACTGCTCTGATCAAAAGAGGCTCTCTTCCATGGAGCAGAATCTTCTGGAGATGCCATCAGTCTTCAATGCAGAAGTTTGCTCCTTCCAGTGGGAATTGGCTGCCATTTTTCCTTATTGCCTTAGCTGGAACCGGTGGCCTAGGAGCCAGGGTTCAGGGGCCATGAGAGCTTATGGTCCAAATTGTATGAAAATACCATCTCCCACCTGCAAGTTTTGGAAAGAAGGTGAACATTGGTCACTGGAACTGGCCATCTCCCTAACGCTTCAACAGAACTGCACAGCAGCGTCTTCTCATTGAAATGCTGTAGAAGCTGATGATCTGAGAATGGGGAAGTAATTTTTGGATTGTTTTATGAGTGAGGATTCCTCCTGTCTGGCAACAGCAGGGTGCTTCCTTCAGAAACCTTATCCCAAAATGTTTATTTGTCCCCCCCCCCATCCCTTCCCGTCCTCCACACACCAGTCCTCCTGAAAAAAAGGGGGAAAAAGGCAAGGACCTTGTAGTTCTCTGGACGTCTTTGGACCACAGCTTCCATCATCCCTCTTGGTGGCTTGGCCACCTAGAGCAGATGGGCTTTGGAGCTAACCAGTTTTTGGAGAGCTGCTGTTCCTCTAAACGGTGCTGCAACGTGGGCCAAGTGTATGTGCCAACCTGTTTTATTACTGCCTCCAAATACATGCGCAGGAAAGAGGTGGAGTGTTATGTTGTGCCTGACATGTTAATGCTGTGCTGATAAGCCAAACCACTTAATCGGACTGCAGTGCTGCTTTCTGATGAATTTATGAAGGATAGGGTGATGATTAGCAAACCTGAGTTACTGAACCCTTGGGGACAATGGAGAGGACTTTATCTTCTTCACCGTTACTTGTACATGCAGATTTTTATGCCAGCTCTTCCCATTCAGTGCTTTTATTTAACAGCAAACTTTGTTTTTTACTTTTTCGTACACCAGACTTGCACTTGGGTTGTGTAAGCTACGGTACTGATCTAAGGCAGCTTGGAGGTTCTTAAGTGGTTTTAGCAGACCGCAGCGGGTCCCCATCGATGTAATCGGTACCAGCTTGACTCTTAGGAATCCCTGCTTCGCAGGAAACTTGCATTTTCGTAGAAAATTGCATTTTTGTGACAGCTGGCAAAGCGTATTCTGCAATGGAGAAAGCATATCCTTCGCTTCCAGATCAGGCTGGGGAGAATTGAAACCAGAAAAAAGCATTGGCCATTTTAGACAATGTAGAACCCTTGAGATCAGGTGGAGTTTCGTGAGTGGTCTCTGAACAGTTTAAGCCAGTGTTGTCCAAACTTGGCCACTTTGAGTGGACTTCAACTCCCAGAATTCCCCAGCCAGCATGGCTGGCTGGGGAATTCTGGGAGTTGAAGTCCACTCATCTTAAAGTGGCCAAGTTTGGACAACACTGGTTTAAGCATTTGAATCAAAATCTAGACGTGCCTATCCTTCGGGAAGATCTTCTGGCTCCTCAGAGGTCTTTGAGCCACAAACTCACACTAGAAGCATCTACCGAGTCACTGAACTGTGGCTACCTAACTCTTTAGCTACATTAAATTGCTGTTTTATGTCTCACACATAGGTGCCTTCTTTGTGTTTATGAACGACAGAATATGGCTCATTATTGTGTAATATTTGAGCTTTTTACAGGACTATGGCTTGCCTTCGTCTTCCTCCTCTCTTGGACTTAACGAATTGGAACCAAAAACTGCTTTTCCAGTTGATTTAGCATATCCTTCAACATAAGCTTCTGTCAATCCAGGAGTATGTTTTATCATGTGAAATAAAGAATCCTAACCCAGGGTTTCTCAACCTGAGCGACTTGAAGACGTGTGGACTTCAACTCCCAGAATTCTTAAGGTTGCCAAGGTGAGAAACACTGCTTTAACTCATAGTAGGCAATCTTCTGAACACGTAGCCAAACGGCATCAAAATTATCTGGGCCTGTATATATTTGATACTTACAGATCCACTTTTATCAAGTGGAATTGCAGAAATATTTTGGAATTTACCTGCTGACCTTTTTAAATTGCATTTTTTTTCATTCGTAAATGACTTGCGATGTCAGAGTACGTGAGTGTATTTTTTATTCTCTCTCTCTTGCTGATTCAGAAAAATACATTACCTTTTGATATTTTCTTTTCAACGTACAGAAAAAAAACTGGTGGAAAAGGGTTGCGTGTGAGATTGTGATGCTGGTGGTTGTAGTTTAACAAGCCAGGATTCCTAGGTTAAAAAGTTACACAACTACAGTCACTAATTTTGTTCTACAGGCTAGAATAATAGGAGACGCAGGAAAGGTCTTCAGTAGGTTGCTAATCCTCTAAGTCTTTTGTATCGGAGATTTCTGAGAGACACATAAGGTTAATCTCTTGGCAAGGGTTTTTCAGTAATATATTGGGAAAGATGTACATTTTCTTAGGGTGGCAATAGGGGGTATCTTTTAATAACGTATTTTGAAGCAAAAATGAATTCTTTCTGAGCCAGCTCTTTTGATGCACTTTGATCCGTATTTCCTTTTTGTATTTATCAACCACTAAAGTGGAATTCCAGGCCACGTTTGAAAAGTGAGAGTATTTAAATCCTTCTAGAAATTAAAGCCTCAAGGAGACTTTGCTTTGTGATTTATGTGGGAGTATACTTTTTATAGAAATAAATTCATATTGTTCTGCTTGCACTCTTTGCTTCATTGTGATTTGGTGGACTGAAAGGAGAAAATGGGGCAGACTCCAGCCCAAATAAAATTGGAGGAGATTTTCCATAGCTATGTGTGACTGAGAGCTGAAACCAGTCGGCAATGCCGAGAGCTGCCTCCTTTAGTGGCTAGTCAGATTCAGAATAGATCCTGTAGGTTTGTTGCTCCCGAGTGAAGCAGCCCTCGCACCCCGACTGAAAAACCCACCTTGGAATGATGTAATTGATTTCCAGTTTTGATTTTTTGAGATTTGTTCTGAATAAGGATGGAGCAGGACGGGCTCTCCAGGGCTCAGTAGAGTTTCTCAGACTGCTGCAGAGATTAACTAGCAGCTCCTCACGCTGACACAACGGCAGAGCTCAGAGTCTGGGGGCGTCCAAACAACTTTCAGCCCTTTGGAAAAATGAATTTAAGAGGCAGGATGCCTGCTCTTACCGAGGCCCTAATTCTCGTCTTGCTTCGTCAGCTGGGCATAAAGGCCTTTCTTCAAAAATATCAACCATCTGATGAGAGTTTGCCTACAAAAATTTGGAGTGGGGTAGGAAATATCATTAGGCCTGGGGGGAAAAATCTGAACTGGCAACCACTTCCATCTTCCTTTCCTCCTTTAGCCCGCCTCTTTGGAGAAAAGGAAAGAAACCTAAGTATTTTGATCTGCAGTTTCCAGAATGAAAGAACTGGGGTCAGGGGTGTCGACAGGATGACGGCCATGACAATGTGACTGAATCTCTACCCATTTTTAAATTTGGCACCCCTTAAAAATGAGTGGAGCTTTGATCACACCTTTCTGGCCACCATCTTGACTTTTCTGACCATACCCTGCAGACACCCTGGGGCAGGTCATACAGACTCATTTTCCTGTGGCTCCCCAGGTTCTACAAAAGGGAGAGCATTTTGCTGGATTGTCTTAACTTTTAGAACGGGAGAAAGTAACAGAGGTTGAATACACAAAACTATTAATTTATTTGGAATTTTAAAAATTTAAAATACAAACAAATCCAATTCTTTTCTCTTATTATAAATTACAAACAAAAACAGGTGCAATGTTGTTTCAAGGGTTAAGAAGCAAAAGAAAGGCTTGTTTCATTGCTGGTATCTGACCACTGTCTGAGGGACAACCTTGTGTCTAGTTAATAGCGCATTCTAAAAGCAAAACACATTATCTTTACAAATTATAAAATGTGCTTGAAAGTTCCTGGTCTTTAAAATAAGAAATCCTTTAAAAGATAAACTTCTGCTCATAAAATCTACTCAGCAGTTAACACCCTGGGTTTCTTTCTTTTTTTAAAAAAACAAGCTTTTTGTGATTCTGTTACTGAGAAAATACAGGAGGTAGGAACGGGGGGGGGAGCTGGGGAGACATTCCTTCTCAGCTGAATGTTCACTTGAAAGTGTAGCAGGCAACTGTAAAATCAAAATCTAGTACTGGGGGAGGATGAATAAAAAAAAGGCTATTTTAGTTGTAGAAAAATATGTGAAATATACATACATATGTACATTAAACAATGCTAAGAATAAAGGGACTGAAACCAACTGCAATATAAAAGAGACAATCATGTTTCTCTCTTCCCCGTTTCACAACAGACCTTCCATGGACCATATACTTTAGCCGAGATTAGCATAATAGTTGTAAGAATTCTTCCATATTTCTGTGGGGACATCAGAAATACGAAGACCAGTTATTATGCAATCTGCCAGCCAATTTATGGGACTCAAGGCTCGGGTAGACCAGCGGTTTGGCTGACTGATTCTGTAAGTCATCCCATTTTTAAGAAGGCTGTTGGATAAGTCCTGCCTGCCAATTCCAAATGTGACAAGGGGCTTCCCTAGCTATTGATGCATCTACCCCTGCATCAGGGATCAAGAAGTCAATGAGTTATCAGCCTTCCCCATAGCTCCAGGAACCTCTACAGCCAAGGGGCCCGCAAAGCAGCTTTTTGGCTCAGGTTTCAGGTGGCCTGCTCAAGCTACTTGGCTGAGCTGAAAAAGAAATGAGAGAAACGAGCATCTGCGGGCATATTGGGAAGTAAGGCAATTTAGCATCATTATTCCAAAGAAATGCGGCAGCCTACGAGGAAGAAGAAGGATGCTGAAGCCTAAATAGAAAAAGGGGATGAACTTCTTCCAAATCCTGCAGGCTCTTAACTGACGGCTGTGCTAGTGGCTAAATCCATTCTGACTGGCATTCAAGCTGTGGAGAGGCCTAGCTGTCCACAAAGGGACAGCTCCAACACACGCCTGCCTGAATTTGGGGCTGCTCAACCTGGGGCTGGACGTTGTGGCTGGCCCACGGTAACAAGAGGAGACAAGCGTAATTCCAGCGTGAAGAAGCGACCGTTCTCTTTGCATGATTCCACTGGGCTTCAGGCCAGGGTGATGGTGAAGGTGGTGGTCTCCGTTCACCTGCTCTGGACTTCCCACACCAGGATCTCATTGTAGGAAGCTGTAAAGAGGCGTTTCCCAGAGGGGGCAAATCTGCAGAGACAAACCATGTCGTTGTGCCCCGCATAGTCCTGTGATGTCTTTGTTGTGCGGTCGATCAGCCTCAGCGTACGTTCTGTGGGGCAAAGAAAGGGACAGGCTCAGAGAAGATACCTTTACAATGGGGTGGTCTGCCGAAATGTTGCGGAACTACAGAAAAAGTAAAACATCAAGAGGAGTCTGGTAGCCCCATTTCTGGAAACCATGCTGACAGACTCCTCCTGATTTTTTGCCACCTTAGACTACACAGTTCTCTTTCTACGATGTTTACAACAAGAAAAAGTGTAACGCTCCCAATTGTTGGCTAGAATCAGCATCCAGGGCTGGGTCAGGATCTGAAATGGCCTTAGGGAACAGCTGAAGAATGGCATCTATTTAACTAATAAGAGCCAGGTAGACTACAAAGAGAAAAGTACCTAGGTATCCTGTATTTAGATGACTCATGAAAGCAAGCCAAACTACATGCCAAAGACAATATTTTCTGAAGGATGTCACTGGTTTTTTTCAGTTGAGATGGGACAATCAGCCCCAATTTAAGAAGGCAAGTGAAAGCTGCACAGTGTCTAAACTTCTCAGGGGGCTTCTTACTTGCTTCAAGGCAACCACCCCACTTTGCATCCTCTGGCGCAGAGAACGATTTCAAGTCTGAAGCTCTTACACCGATGCTTGAAAGTGAAAAAACAACACCCAGCATTAATCGAACTCCCTGCCAGCTGATCTGTTTGCACCAATGCTCTGTTTCTTTCTTGAGCCCTTTCTGCTTGACAAGGAAAGGTGACATCCCGGGCCAGCTAGCTTGCTTTTGAGTGAAAATGACACGAGCGTTCAGCCCTTCCAGATGCTTACCGCTGAAGCCAACAGCGATGGCGCAGGCAACAGGAGACAAGCTCAGCGAAGTAGCAAAGGAAGCCAAGGGGATCTTCTCAGTGACCTACATGCCGTGGGGAAAAAATCCCAGAATATTGGTTTGTTTGGAAAGAAGAACTACAATTTCCCCAATGTCCTTGTTTATAAAATATGAACACTGAGAGGTGGAAAGTCTGCATACTGCCCTCCCAAAGAACTTGAGAAAAAGATAAACCTCTGGCTGCATATGTTGGAGCAGAAACAAAGCAAGGTTCCAGTATTGACCAGGCAAATCTATCCAGACAAATGTGATTTGCTTGGCCTGCCCTCACCTCAAGTTCTGTCAAAGCACCCCACTTGAAGAAGAATTCAAAGAAACTGGACAGATTCAGAGAAGGGCAAGGCGGATGATTGGGGGGTTAGAAACGAAAGTCTCCACAGAGAGGGTGTAGGAGCCAGACACATTTAGCTTAGACAACTGAAGACACAGAAGGAATACAGTGGAACCTCAAGTTACGAATTTAATCCGTTCCGTGACTCTGGTTGCAACTCAAATTGGTCGCAATACGAGGCAAATTTTCCCATAAGGTTCAATGTAATTACCGTTAATCCATTCCGGCATCCGCGGACCACGCATCGGGGTGGAAAAACATCCGCGGACCACACGGCAGGGCGGAAAAATGGCCGCGGACCACATGTCGGGCGGAAAAATGGCCGCGGACCACGTGGAACGGGCAGAAAAATGGCCACGGACCACATGGAATGGGTGGAAAATGGCTGTGGACCACGTGGCACCGGCGGAAAAATGGCCGCAGACCACGTGGAACGGGTGGGAAATGGCCGTGGACCACATGCCACGGGCGGAAAAATGGCCGCGGACCATGTGGAACGGGCGGGAAATGGCCGCAGACCCAGTTCATAAGTCGAGGCGAGTTCACAAGTCGAAGTAAATTTTTGGGACCGGAGCTGGTCGTATCTCAAAAAATTCGTAAGTAGGGGCGTTCGTAACTAGAGGTACCACTGTATAATAGCAACTTTTCAAATATTTGAAAGGACATCAAGCAGAAGAAAGGCAAACCTGTTCATTGTCACTCCAGGGTGCGAGACCCAGAAGAATGGCTTTAAGTTACAGAAAAAACTTAACAGTTCAAGAGCACTGAAATCAATGACTGGGGGAATGCGAGCTGCTCCATACTGGAAGAGTTCAACCAGAGAATCTATAGCCACCCATTGGGAATATTTCCATCTGGATTCCAGTAGTGAGCAGGAACTGGTCTCAAGTGACCCCTTCCAACTCTCTGATTCTATGTGTTTCTTCTCCTTGACAGTAATGGGGTAATGTGCTGATGTGCAGAAGACTGTAAAGCAAAATCTAGAATGGAGTGATTCAGCTGTCTTACAGCGCATTAAAATAAGCAGAGCTCTATTTGGAATAAACAGGGCAATCCCCTCACCCCTTCAAGGTAGACCAAACTAGGGAACCAAAGCTATGAATGCTAATACTACTTTTATTATAAGGTTACACTAACAGGATCTTGCAAGGCTGAATGTGCCTCCCCCTCTCTCCTTTTACCTTCATGAGAACTAGGGAGAGTCTTATCTGAGACACTTTCTCAAATTACATTTCTACACCAGACTCAAATGTCTGTTATCTGACCATTGTCTTGGTTGTGTCTGTTCCTCCTGTTCCTCAAGGTTATTCCTTCTTCCCAGTACAAATCCACACCCTCAATCTTTCTTTATGTCAAGTGAAATAAGATATTCTATCTTGCTGGAAATTAGGGAGCACCTGGAAATACTAGGGCAGTGGTAAATTGGCATTTGCCCTCCTCTCAATTATAGTCCAACTTTGTGTTACAACAGACAAGTAGAGATTCTGTGAGATGTTTCCACTGCTCGGCTGCTGTGTTTTCCAGGCGGCAGTGAGGGCATCAGAGGTTATGATACTTTATCACACCTAGCATTCGTGCACATCTTAGAATAGGGAGGGCACATCAACCCTTGGGTCCCCCTTCTCTCCAGACCTGCAATCTGAAACAGTATCATCTAGCAACACATACATCCCGCACGTTTAGCCACCAACTCCATGATTCAGCCACTGCCAAAGATGATACTGCATACCTGTTTCTGTTGCAAGCTGTAGAAGAGGATCTCCTTTTGCAACCCAAAGCCAACGTAGGCAATAGTACTCTTGTCCCAAGGGCAAAACGCTGCCAGGCTGGGAGGCAGAGGGCTGGGGACCTGAAGAAGAAACGCAAAAGCATCCATGATCAGCCAAGGGCATGTCATCTGGAGCCAGCCCCTATCCAATTCAGAAATGGCATAAGTAATCATCCCTGCCTTTGGAGTTCTTTTTCTTATCAGGCAAGATCTCATCCTGAAAATTTACTTTCCTAAGTATTTTCTAAGTATGGAAACTTAAACTCATCACTGTTATGGTCTTTCATTTACACAGACAGACACATCCACACATCCACACCGTGTGTCTTTTTTAGCCAAAATGTGAAGTCACATTCTTAGAATTCTGCTATACCTTCTCAATTTTTCATTTTTATTTCTTTTTATCTATCATTCTATTTATTTAGTAGACTTGCATGTTGCTCCAATAGACTAGTAATTCATGGGCCATCAATTGATCTAACATTGAGACATAACCAAGACAAAAATGTTTGGTGTGTGATGGGAATACTAGAAGCAAGTAAACTGCTCTCACCGCAGGGCCTGTGGGAGCTGGAAAGCTTAACCAATCGATGATCTCGCATTTGTCCTTCAACCAATCAGAAACCCAGACACTGACGCGCCGATCGGTGCTGGAAGCCAGCCAGAGATCGTTTCCTTCAGTCCCGAGATCGGCATACTGGAGAAAATGATATTAACATGACAATTTCTCTTCTTTTGATGCATTTGTTTCCCCAACGTCTGGCCTGGTGCTTACACAGGATATCAGAGTTTGTACAATATACATTTAAAAATGGAATAAACATCTCTCCTCCAATCAAGGATAGACCCAAACCTTGAGGACTAGTCACTCAACTCCAGATACATATTGAGAGAAATCACCTGATACAAAACGCTGCTTCTGTAGGTAACAACAAAGGTCGGTTGAGGAAGGGATGAGGAAGTATGAGGGATGTACAATATGAGTACATTGGCTGAGCCTCCATCTGGACCGGTTTTAATTGCACTGTTGTTGCTGCATTCGTGGTGACCATGTAGCTAGGTTATTGCTCTTTAGGCTCTTTTTATTTGTCTTCCATTCTGTTGGTCAGCCTGAAAGCCTAAACTCTGGGGGACTCAGAAGTTTAAGAACGCTTGTGTATGGCTTCTCTGTTAAAATATCTCAAAGTGGTTTCAAATGCAGAACTCACAAAAAAATGTTCGATCTATCTATCTATCTATCTATCTATCTATCTATCTATCTATCTATCTATCTATCTATCTATCTATCAAGACTCACCTGAATACCATCTACCTGGCAATATACAGATGGGTAAAATGATTGGAATGCCTTACCAGTTTTCTGGTGCAGTGGATAACATTGATGGCTGAGGGTCGGTGGTCCGTAAGGACTCTGATGGTCATCCCTGTACGAGGGCTGTTAATGGCGATCAATCCATCCTTGCTTCCTGATAAGATGATTTCTCCTAGAGACAGACCACAAGCAGTCACCATTCATGGAAAAGAAATATGCACACGTACACTTCTAACATCTTCAAAAACACTTTCAGGAATTCTTTATTCATGCTTGCCCTGAAAACACCAGAATGAAAAATAGATTGTAACAAAGCTGAGAAGGGGGCATTTGATTTGAAGTATGCTGTCATTAATCCAAACAAACTCTGTGCTATACAGAATCAATCTAATAAAAAGGAACTATTAAAACTAGCTCTTAGTTAGTTAAGACTACGTCTCCCATCAGCCCGTAGGGCAAGGGCAAATTTGAGGCGGTTGGGAAAAGTTGAGATTCTGGCTTGGGGGGTTGGAAAAGAAGAAAACTGAGCCGAAGGGGAAGAGAGCGAGAATTGTGACACCCGGCTCAATGTGATACTTTGTTCTCCAAGACGCCCTACCGTCGGCAGAATATCCAAGGGCTGTTACGGCCACAGAATGGGGGTGCATTTTCAGTTCCATCTCCGTCCGGGAAATGCTGAAGAGGCGGATGGTGCCATCGCTATAGCCTGCCACGATATGATGGCTTTCAACCCCACTGATGGAGGTGGGCACTGGGCTCCAAGCCAAGCACAAGCAACTCTAAGGGGAAACGAACCATGGGTTAGGGAGGCCCAAACCACAACCAGGGAAGAATCGTGGAGGCCCAAAAGACAGGGAGGCCCAAAAGACAGGGAAGAATCGTGGTCCCATTTTCATATTGTGTGTACCATTGACGGTACAGTTAGAAGGGTTTGAAAAGGATTGCTTCTGCAGGATCGTCTAGATCAGTGTTTGTCAACCTTGGCCACTTGAAGACATGTGGACTTCAACTCCCAGAACTCCCCAGCCAGCCATGGCTGGCTGGGGAATTCTGGGAGTTGAACTCCACACGTCTTCAAGTGGCCAAGGTCGACAAACACTGATCTACATACATTTATGTATTCATTCTCAGATTTATATCCTGCCTTTAGTTGCACAACTCCAGGCAGTGTGTATAATGCCCCTGCCTCCTATTTTCCCCACAACAACAACAACCCTGTGAGGTGGGTTGGGCTGAGGGAAAGGGACTGGGCCAAAGTCAACCCACTGGCTTTCGCACCTAAGGGGGGGGCTAGAACTCACAGTCTAGCACTTTAGCCACTACGCCAAACTGGCTCTCAAGAAATAAAGACTGAAGCTTCTGAATTCATCCACAGAGGAATTGGGGAGTCCCACTGTGACAAATGAACCAAGCCATGTAGAATGCAGTTTAGCCACTGGGCCAAAACCTGAGATTCCACTCCACTTCCAGGATAAGCAGCCAAACTACCAGCACGCTGAGGCCTTCTCCCACTACCTTCCTTTGCTTAGCTTTGTGACTTAGTTTGGTACACAAACTTGTTGGATCCCCTGTCTGTCCTTTGGATCCTGCTCACACCAAGCCAACCTCTGACAAAACGCGATTGGTAAGATTCCGTCTGCCTTCAGAAATTACCTGATTGAGCACTTGAAATTGCACCACCAACTCCAAGCTAGCCAGGGACCAAACCCTGACACTACCGTCCTCCGCGCAGGTAGCAAAATGAGACTCTCCGGGACTGAAGGCCACCTCACTCACCTGGGGCGACAGAGAACAGATGACAACTGAAAGGGTTATCCCAGCAAACCGCAAGAAAGCCGCTCACATGCATTTTGATTCATCCACGGTTGCCAAGCTGGGCTTCAAGGCAAACCTTGTTCTTGTGGCCGCTGATCAGCCGGATGCTGGTGTTCTCTGTCCAGTTGATGTACCACAAGGTCCCTGCTGTGGTCCCAACAATGCCCATGTCCACGCCATCATCAAAAGCGGCACTCACGATGGTACCATCTAGAGTGATTTCCTGCTCCAAGAGAACGGAGTTAGATCTACAGGAAAGAGCCCAAGAAGAGGAAAGAAGAGAAATTAAGCATGCTCCCCCTTAGCTGTACAGCTGCTATCAACAGGCCTGCAAGAATAACACATCTTTTTGTCTAATTATCAAAAGAAGATCTGTTTTCTCAGGCTACCACGGGGTTCTGATGCCCCACTTCTGCCCTTTCTATTTTTGCAAGCCAGGCCTGTGCCAGGCTTCAGTACGAACTGTCTGTACCTCCCACTCCATTCACATATTTCCAGCTAGCTGGAACAACCCAGTTGACTGCCATGTCAGGGAGGGCAAGGTCCTGGAAGGAAGATTTATTCACCATCCACCCATGAATTATCCCCAACCTGAGAGAGCTTGTTCCAAACCAGTGTCTTATCTTTGCTAATTCTATACTGTTTCTGACAGACGTTGCCTGAACTCTGCGGGTGGCAGGGAAATCCTAGCTTCACTTGAGGGAACGATCTAGTCGGAAGAGCAGGAATGCAGAGAATGTAAACATGCAACTGTCTTTAACAGACACTATGAGAGTAAGTGCGAAAAGGATGCTCCAGGACCTCTCCACAAACTGGTCTTCCAGAACCAAACCATTCATTCTGCAGTCACAGCACACCTGGCATCGGATCCTTTGACTCTCAGCTCTTGGACTGCAGCCACTGACCAAACCTGGATCTTCTTGGTATTGCTGCCACTGACCAGCCGGTTATGGCGACACTGCAGCACTCCTAGAAAGGATTATTTCAATTAAATTAAATTTCAATTAAAACAGATTTCCTCCAAATACTGCTGGAGACTGCAGAGCTCTTCCTTGTTTGAGATATCTGAGCAACTAGGTAGAGCAGTGTTGTCCAAACCTGGCCACTTTAAGATGGGTGGACTCCAACTCCCAGAATTCCCCAGCCAGCTTGCTGGCTGGGGAATTCTGGGAGTTGAAGTCCACTCATCTTAAAGTGGCCAAGTTTGGACAACACTGAGGTAGAACATTAAGGATATGAACTTTGGGACGCTACTGGGATGACTAGTTTCAACCACCATCACTTCTGCAGCTCTTAGAGAGACCAACTACCTTTTAAACCTGATCAGTAGTTAATGGTTGTTCCAGGATGGCTCACTTGGGAAAAGTGAGGATGATATCAGAACTGTCTTTCACTGAACCGCTACCAATTCCAGCATGTGCGAACTGAAACATCATTAGTTCAAGATGCTCCTCTGAAACATAACACAGGGCAGAGACTCACCAATCTCGCCATCAACGGCCTCCCAAGTCATGAAGCAGCAGTTAGTCTCGGTGTCCCAGGTGCAGATCTGCCCTGTGCTAGTCCCAGTGTACAGAAGACAACCAGAGCTATAGCACATGGATGTGAGTTCCACCGGACCAATCACATTAGGAGCAGGGACTCGCTGGACCTGAGGGAGGAAGGAATATTATGCCTAGCAGGCACTCCCAAAGGAGCCCAAAGCTGCATTGGATCTCTTATCGTTTACAAGGCTGAAGGCTTCTCTTTGGCTGGGGTGTAAGCCTGGCAAATGTTCAAGTATAACTCCAAGAAGGAATACCTACTTTCAGGCTGATGTCAGACCCCTGTTGCTTCATCAGCCAGAACGTCACAGCTCCCTTCCCCACACAGGCAAGGTGTCCCACGGAAAGTGGATTAAAGGCTATGTCATGCACTGGCTCAGCAAGGCGGGTGGATGACATCAAGTCGTAAGTCTGGGTGTTCCACAGTGCAATGACTCTGTCAACATAGTCTCCTGGGGGCACAGAAGTAGATGCCAATCTGGCTTTTACAATGTTAAATGTGTATTTATTTATTTATTAAATCCATAGGCCCAATAACTCTGGACTTCTTCCTAACATTTATGTATACTTTGCTTTTCTCAAGTTCAAAGTAAAACATTAAACAGTAATGTTAAAATGTGCTCTTGAAAAATAAATATGAGAAAGATATTCAATCTAGACTAACTAGTTAAAAAAGAACTAGACAATCAAATATCTCTTGCAACAATTAAGTTTTGCAAACCTTCCAGTTCCTAGACTTCATGGGAATTTCATTTGCTAGGGTTCCAGCAACTGCATGGAGACCTCTGCCACCAACATTTGCTGGAAATATTTGCAATATTTTTCACAGTGCACCAAGAGAAGGCACGTGGAATAGGAAAAACATAGGCAGGATTTTTGAAACAAAGATGGGCTCTAAGAAGCATGATGCTTTTTGAAAAAAGATAATGCCAACACCCTGAGTTGATATTAGGAAAGAAATTCAGGATACTAAATAACTGTGATTCCAAATGGCCAAGTGCTTCTGTACCCTGTTCACTACAATAGTGCGTAAATGTTACATCCAGGGTTTTGAGTAGCTGCACTGAAGCTCACTTAGCCTTTGGGAATGAAGCCAAACCAACATTCTGGGTAGTGTTTCATCTTTATTCCGAGGGAGCTTTGGAGGACAGGAAAAGGGATAGTCAAAGCTGGGCCTAACTGTGCTATAGCAGGGTTCCTCAACCTTGGCAACTTGAAGATGTGTGGACTTCAACTCCCAGAATTCCCCAGGCAGCCATTCTGGGAGTTGAAGTCCACACATCTTCAAGTCGCCAAGGTTGAGGAACCCTGTGCTATAGGAAATCCTGCTGCAATGTCCCAGTGGCAAGCCAAGGAAGTTAAAACTCTCTTCCACTTGACTTGGAGGGCTCAAATAGACTTCAAAGGGAAGATTCAGGAAGAAAGCAGTATATTAACCAGCAATCTCATACATGTGCATTGAAGTTTACAGAAGTGATGTTTGAGAGAACATTTAAGCTTTCTCCCAAAATAAGTACCCCTGCCCCCAGGCTGTCAGCAGCTACAGTGGGACACAAAACAACTCTCCTCTATGAACCTTATAGCAGATTCACAGAAATGTAACATAAAGCAGGAAAAGGACAAAGGACAGGCTTAAAATACTCTCTCCCAAAATTGCTTTCTTGGTCTTCAGCAGAAGCCACAGGCGCTATTGAAGATGAAATAACAATGCCAACTTACTTTAATTCAGGAGCTCCTGGGTTACCCCTAGTTAGGCCAAAGGAAACCAACAGACTGGCTGCATATCCAATGGCCTCACTCCCAATTTTTAGAAAAATGCAGAGCTAAATTAAATCTATCTAACCCTCAATTAAGATGCCACAGCAGAACTCACTCCTTGGTGCAAATTAAGCCAACAAAAATGCAGAAGCCCATCATCTTTGGAATGAGACATGAGACTCCACTCTTCCAGGTGGAATACCTGATGGATTCTCATCCCTCTTGGCTATACCAACCTAGAGTAACAAGGAAGCGGTTGTCTTGAGAATAAGCCATGGCTTGCACTTGCGTTTCATGATGAAACAGAATCTTTTCACAAGTCCTACTTTGTACATTCCAGATGCAAATTTGGCAGCGCAGATCTCCACCACCTTGACCGGAGGCAGAGGCCAGAACCTAAAAGAATATTCCATGTCATCATGGAGGCCTCAGTAAAGCACTAGGAGACAACTATTTAACAAACAGGAAAATGCGATTTGGCTAAAACAATAAAGCAGAAGCCACTCAAAGCCACAGAGCGAGAGACAGAGAGAAAAAGAGTGTTTTGAATGCTGCTCAAAACTGGGATGTCCACATGTCTTATGATCAAGGAACCCACAGGCAATTTCCAGCAGTGCTAAACCACATTAAGATACAGATATTATTTCAACAGAGATGGTGCATACTGGTTAAGAGCATGAGCTGCAAGATAAGACAAGAAGTATCCAGAACAAATCTCAACTCATTCGCAACTCTTGGGTGACCACAAATAAACTACTTTGTCCCACTCTTACTCTCTTTCAGCACCTCCCTTGTTTCCTTACCTGCCTCCCCTTACATCATCTTCATAATGTATATAATTAAATAGGCTTACTGTGTGGGTTATTGCAAAAAAACACTTTGGATATTTATAAAATATGTATGCTTGTGTGTGTGAGAGAGAGAAAGAGAGAAAGGGAGGATTTTGATATTGTACATTCTACCAGAAAATATTCCCCATATACAAAACAAGAACTCTGGACAGAGAAAGGAAAATAAAGTTACAGCCTCCCACGTTTTTCTCTCTTATTATTCTATCCCCCCTGTAATGGGCATTTGCCTAATTCTATCTTCCTCGGGTAACCAAAGACCAGCTTCTTTAAACAACATTCTCCTCTGCTTAAACGTTCTTCATGCTTAAAACAATCCTTCCAAAAACATGGATACAATGTCCTTCATTTCCTTCCTTTTCAACACAGTCTTTGAATTATTTCTGAGTCCTCTTTCAAAGGCTCCACCAGCTTTAAGCATGTTGAAATGCATACATTTCTTGTTCTAGCTTTGTCCATGAGCATCTTGAACGCAAACACTGTGTCGCTCTAACTCCAAAGGAGCTAGAAAAGCCAATGTTCAGTTTCTTTATCTGCCTTTTGGCAAACAGGGAGCCTTTCATTTAAGGCTCCTGGCAAACTGCTAGCTGGCGTACAAAAATTAACACAATCTGAGCTTCAGTAAATTCCTGTTTCTTCCTATCCAGCTAGCACATTTGTCACTCTGATAAGCCTATCCTTAGGAAAATGGGATGACCATACCTGGGCATCATGACTCAGAGCTAAGGTTGAAATCTCTTCCGGGTGGCCCAGCCAATGTTGCTGGGATCCAGAGTGCAAGTCTTCAACTATGAGCACACAACCACAGCTGTAGGCGAAGAAACCTGGCAGAGGGAAGAAATAACCTGTAGCATTTAGAAACCCCCAATGACAAGGTGCAGAAGTCCCCAGGATCACAACACAAGCCAAATTTAAGGACATTCTGAAAAGGAAATACTGCAGTCAAAAGAGAATATTCAAACTAGATTTGAAAGGTCATTGTAGCAGATTTGGGCCATGGTTTTAAAAATGAGATTTATAAAGCCTTTCAGAAGATCCCAAACATTGAAATTGTTCCACTGAGGGTTTGGAAAAGGAAGAGGATAAAATCTGGGATCTTGGTTCACAGTGGTACCTGTGTCAGGATTCCAGACCATGTTCCCGCGGGCGTTCCCATTGTAGCCAATTACAGCTTTTAGCTTCAGACCCTCATCAGCAGTTGGAGAAAATACCTAAAAGCCAAACACAAGCTCGGTATAAACTGATATACGTTACACATAAGTATACAAAAAAGCACGGCTTGTTAAATTAATGTATAGCTCTTTTATTTTCCTGAGAAATTATTTCAGGACAGGTAAGCCATTGCTCAATATTTCTCTCTACACTCAGATAGACTGGGTTAGCATACCAAACCCTAACAGGGTTTGTTTGGCTTTGCCTTACAATACTGTGCGGACCCAGCCATTTCAATTTGTAAACTATGATTGGTGGCTTAACATGCGACCCTGCCAAACTAGATTTATCCAACAAATCATCATTGAACAAACCATATTTAGTGCGGGTGCAAACAAGTCACAGTGTAATGTACAAAACCTGACGACCATTTCTCCCAGACTGTCAAGGCAGCTCTCACCTTGGAAGGTGCAGAAGTTTTGAAACGGGGTATGAAGTGCCGGTAGCAATCTGGGCGGATGTTATTTTGGGGTATGGATCCTTTGGTTTCCTTTCTTCCATCTAGCACATGAGAAAAAACAAATATCTTGGGTTTGTCTAAGATTAAACTCTTAATATTCTAGCTCTAAAAGATCAGTTAAATCCAAAGAGATCTTCAGTCCCCTGGGATAGAACTTACTGTAACTTTTATTTTATGATTCATACTGTGCTGGCTACTTCTGTTGATATGTATATATTGCCTGGATTTTAACAATGACCTGTAGTTTACAAAATGATACACTCAATTACTTAAAAGCAGCTAATGAAATATTCAAAATTCTAACCTAATTCTATGATGTTTGTAAATTCCCTGTTTATTCATTTCATGTTTTATCTTTCTGTATTTTTCTCCTCTTTTCTTTCGTTTCTATTTCTTCTTTCCAAAATGCTTAATAAAAATATTTTGGAAAAAAGGAAAGGAAAGAAAAAAATATCTAATACTGTTTCCTGGTCTCCACTGCTGGGAACCATTAACTGATGTCACTGAGCTGGTCCTTGTGTCCAGAGACCAGCATTCTCATAAAGAGTTTGTGGGGGAGAAATAATGTTCTACCCTTGCATGTATGATTCTGAAGTGAATATTAGACAGAGCAGGGAAACTACAGCTGCCTGATGACCCTAGAAGGGAAAGACACAGGTAACACAAACCCGGTTGTTGTCTTTTCATTGATGTGAAGGGACTCCCTATATAGGCCCAGTAAAGGATGTTGTTTATGTTAGAAGGTGCTACTATCAGTAAAAAGGGCAGGTTTGGAGTCTCTTCAGAAGAGCAGAATGTGAAGGCGTCAGATCAGCTCACAGTAAGGTCCCTCTGTGTTGTTAATGGATCCTGCGTTCCTATAGTAAAGTTTGTGTTATAATTTACGCTGTTTTTGTACGTCCTATGTATCATTTCAGAGGGTATATAACCTGTAACCTTGTGGGCTGCGGGGCTCTTCTGCGTTTCTTTGGCAAGGAGCCCAGAGATCGCTGTAGTTGTTCAGGCCAATAAAAAAGACTTTGTTGCATCGTCTATCTCCAATCGCTTTGGTTCCTTATTTAAGTGGGCACTGTTCCCACAAAAGGTTTCTCAACGTTCATTCCATTTGTGAAGGAAGGTTCACAACTTTCTTCCAGCTTACTCACTTTTCCTCCCTTAAAATGTACAATCTTTTAAAAGCACCAGGACACGGTTCTACGTACCACCTCCTGCAGGACTATGAGGGCTTGAACAAATCGGAGCAATGTCAGGTTTCACAGCCAGAGGTTCTTCATGTTGGACAACATCCTTCAGCACAAGAACTGAGGGGCCAATAGCCCCACTAACAGCCTCCCCATTTTTTCCTTTCAAACATGCTTCTTTTTCTTCTTCAGAGTCAGAGCAAGTATCTGAAAGAGAGAAAGGAGAGGAAAATGACAGGGAGGAGGCAACTGATTCCATCTGCTTTTAGAACAATGTTTCTCAACCTCAGGAACTTTAAAATATGTGGACTTCAACTCCCAGAATTCCCCAGCCAGGAGGGGGAGTTGAAATCCACACATCTTAAAGTTCCTGAAGCTGACAAACATTGAGAATTCGTGTAGGAGCTGCCTAGTTTATATATCTTTTCACTATAGAGACAATCCTCAGGAGGGCCTTGGTTGCTGCCTTGGAAAAGAAAAGTCGGGAGCTGGAGGAATATTCCCTCTCTCCAGATGTTGTTGTAGATATAGCATTACACTGGCAATCTCATAAACAGGAAGTGCATAACCAAATTCACCTAGATGCCTTCTGAGAATTACACACAGGCCAAAACCCTTGTTTTGAGCAGCAGGAAGTGAGATTTGAGACCAAGATATAAAAGTGCCCAAAAGAAAGGAGTGCTATCTATCTATCTATCTATCTATCTATCTATCTATCTATCTATCTATCTATCTATCTTCCTACCTACCTACCTACCTACCTACCTACCTACCTACCTACCTACCATTGTTTATTTATTCAAATTTATTAGCCGCCCAACTCCAATGGACCAATGATCTCCCTCTTTTCTTCCTGGCTGGCAGACGCATAATCAGGGCCTATTTTATGGGATGACGTGTATCATCACTAATGGAAAGACAAGACCCACTGTGTTTTGATCAAATGTCTAAGGAACGGAAAGGATAGACCATCATGAAGGGCATTAAGTTGTCTGTAGGATTTTAAGGGGAAGCACTGCTCTGTTCCTAGGATGATGAATTCTCTTTGCTTACCCTGCTCAGCCAATCGGTGGATAGAACTGAGATCCAGACATGGAGGGGACACCACAGTAGGCAAAGGAACCAGCTGGCGGGGGGCATCACTGGACCCAGGAGGTGAATCTTGTAATTTCTCCAAACTAGCTTCTGGGAACAAAGAAGGGACAAAATTGGACAGGGTTTAGGAGTTAGTATACTGGCATAACATTTCCAGGTTCAGACCTTCACTATGATTCTGTGTAACCAGATGGCCTTGGGCCAACCATCCGCTCTAAGCCTAACCAGCTTTACAACCTTGTTGCAAAGATCACATTTGGAACAGGGGAAGAAAACAAGGTATACCACAGTTAAAGAAAAGTGGGCTGTAATAATAATACATAACACATAATACAAGATAATAAATATCCTGGATTGGTTTGTTCCTCAGTTGCACTGACTTTCCTCCAAATCATCTACAAGCCTCTACGTTCTTGTAGAGAGTGAGGAAGGTGACCTTGATGAAAACATACAAGAACCATTTCAACCAAAAAGGTTGAAACATTTTTTAAGTCCAGAACAATGAGATAACATTTGAAAGTGGCTCAGACAGATTCTCTGGAGCATAAGAAGGAAGAGGAGGTCCAGCACAATCAGACTTGCAAGATTCTGTTCTTCTAGCCAATTCAATAAAGGAAGTTTTAGGCTTCCTGTGGAATTGATTTCCTGGTCTGGTCTACCGCATGGGACTGACAGTTCTGAATTACATATTTTAAAGACACATCCACCTGAAAGTGGGAAATTCAAAAGAAAAGGAGAAAATTCAGCTTGAATTTTAAAACATATAAGCATTTGCCCTCTTCCTTCATTAGCTTCTATTAGGCATTAGCTACATAAAAGGAATAAAGAATCACCTAGAGGCTTCTGTCGAGAATGCTGCAATTGCATCTTGCACTAAACTAGGGGGTGGATTAGATAACCCCTCCAGCTCTTATCCAGTGCTAAAACTCTGTGATTAGCATGTTCTCTCAAAAATAAATCTCCTGTTAAGAGATGGATCTGTCTTCCCACACATTGGGAAGTATTTGGTAATCTTAATCCACTAACTCACGTCTTACAGTGGATTCATGTAAAGGGGTGTTAGCCTTGTGAGGTAGTCCAGACAAGAAGCATACCCAGATAAACTAACTCTACTTTATTGTAAGGTTATATTAACAGAATCTTGCAAGTCTGAAAGTAGATCTCTCCCCCGTCACCTTTATAGCCCAAGAAACTGGGGAGGGTCCCTTCTGAGACATTTCCTACATCCACATTCCTTCTGTGGACTCAGCTGCCTCTTATCTGATCATTCCCTTGGCTGTGGCTCTTCCCACCGTCTCCCAAGGTCTTTCCCATGTACCATTACAAGGGTGCTTATCTTGATAAAAGATAAGTATTTTATGAGGGTGCTTTATTTATCTGACAGCTTTGGATTCAGAAAGATCCCAAGTAAGTTTACATAGAAAAGCATATCATCCAATTAGAGCTGTTTCCCATCATGCAGTCACAGCCACCATCTTGACTTCGTTGAAGCCCACCTGTAAACATCTCTGCAGACCAATATAATATCTCCATCTCCCATGAACTGATGAAGATCAACATCATGTCTTGTATGGCTTGCTGTGGAACATGCAACACCATTTATATTATTCAAAAATAAATGCCAACTTACCAACTTGAGGAACCTCTAAGGGCTCAGGGGAATCAATTCTAAAATGGGAACACAGAGTCAGAATGAGATTATGAGATTCAAAGCATCTTCAAGGTTTTAATGAGAAAGCACTGAGTTCTTACTCATCCTTGAAGGGCTCCTCTGCAAAGACACCAAGGAAATCCCACAGGAAAATGGCGTCTCCAACACTGATGACCTGCTTTTGGTCAGGGGTGAACTTCACCTGCCGAACCGGTTCAGAGTGGCCAATGAACACCTGGGAGAAAGAAAAGAAGAGCAACTTTCTCCTTCAAATGTTTACTCACATGGCTTAGTGTTATATTATTCCTAGACAGGATGTGCCACTATAGGAAGGACCATGGTAGTATCTGACAATCTGGGGAGATTTCAGCTCATAAACTCTTCATGCCTGTTGTCTATGCCTTTAAAGATGAACCTGGACTGTGGGCTTTAGAACATGGTTTTCATTTTAGCATATGAATTGGCTCATCTTCTAGACTGACGTATATATTTATAAAACATGCTTCTTCTCTTTGTTTTGAGGTTAGCAATTCTCAATTTAATTTAAGTATAACTCTTTCTAAGGGAAGTAGTTTTTAACATAAGATGTAAATGACTCAGAGGCATTAATGAACAATTAGAAGATAAGAGCAGCATTTTAACAAATATTGACCTTCCCCAAACTTTAGATAAAGAATCATGCAGTGGGTAACTTATTACACCCCCACCACACACACACACACACACACACACATTTCCTTTCTTTCTCATTGGTCCCATTCTAGTCCATTTCTCCTCACATTCTTTAACTGAATGTTGTATTATTTTAGTATGCCTATCGAGTGACTCATCTAGTCACTAGTAATGAAGGTAGAAGAGAAGTCTAAGATTTTCCCAATTTACTTACCTGGCAGCTGACATCAAATCTCATTTCATAATCCCACACTTTGATAACCCTATCACCAGCCGTCAGGACATACCGGCCATCGGGACTCAATGTTAACGAAGAACAAGACTGCTTGTGAACTTGAGAGACCTGCAATCAATAGAAACCATCACTAACGTTGGATCCTACTCTGGAACTGAAGCCCTCCATTCAGCAGCAAAACTCTTAGGATATTCCTGCACAGAAGTCAAGTGGCAGAACCTCTATATTAGAGTTTCAGCTTACCTCTTCTGGGGTCAGTGAGTGTATCAATCTAAAATCTTCATAAACCTCACACAAACATCGATAGTTAGTAATAATTTAGCAATTTTAGACCCACAGAATATTTGGGATTTTCATCACAAGAAAAGTATGAACAGAAAAATATGGAAATGACAAGGAAGTCCCACCTTTGAAAGGAAAAAAGGGGCATTGTGGATCCCTTACCACTCTGATTAAGCGTCCAGACTTGGCATCAAGCACCAGGACCTTTTGGGAGGACGTTGACACCAAAAGATGGCCAAGAGGAAAAGGGGCGAAGCAAAGTCTCACTGCAACATCAAGGGCCGTGCTGTCCAGATCCAGTATGCTCACATCAATTCTTAGTAGCTGACATGCATAAATAAAAGAGTTCAACATTAAGCTCCTAAGGAGATAGGCAAGGGATGCTGGGGAAAACAACCATCAGAAGCCAGGTGAAGAAAATGGCAATTATTTCTCAGGCTTATATGCCATTTTTCTTACAGGAGCTCAAAGTGCATCATCTCTTCTGGTGGTGTCAGATGCACCATGTCAGTGATCTATGACACATACCTCAACACAGATACTTTTATATTTGTGCTTGTATATGTGGGTGCTGTGCACATATGTGTATGTACACATGTGGGTGTGGGCATATTTATGTGCAGAGAGAGAGAGAGAGACCTTGCTGCAAGCTAAACGTTAGTACTTCGTGTATGTTCTCATCTATGGTCTGAAGCAGTAGATTGATAGAGATGTGGACCAGAAAAAATTGTGGGCTTAAAATTTTCCATATCAGCCCAGTCTGGCAGTTTCAAAGCTGTCTCAACTTTGCTTTTCAGGTGATAGTTCTAAAACAAAAAACCAGAAAGCTAAAAGGACATGGCAAGTGCCTGCTAATTGCCAATTACCCAAGTTGTTGTCAATATTCCAATACAAATGATTTTTCTCCACATATAGAACTTTTAGCTTCTTCAAGTGTTATGTTGAAACCTCATAAAATAGGCTGAATTTAATTTTTCCCATCAAATAATTATTAATAAATAATTAAATACTGTTGAATTCCCATTAAATCCTATTCAAATAATAAAAACTTGTGCAGATCAGGGATACTGAGATCATTATGCTAATTCAAATCATGCTTTTCTGCTTCAAAATTTTCCAGAAAACCCACATCTCTAATTGTCCAAGAAGATTTGCCCTCTTAATGAACGTAAAGAGTTATAGTCCCTAGGATGGAATTGGAGAATCACAACAAAAGCTTGCAAATTCAGTCTATTCTACCAACTCATTCTGCTTAATGAGTAGAGAAGGAATGGATCCCATAATGGGACGGTAGCTGGAAGATCATGCTGTAGAAATAATTCTCCAGAATAAAGTGAAACAAAAAAAATGTTTCCTGTAGATAGCAAATAGCTATACTAAACGTGGATATGCTACCTCTCTCCTCATCAGCAAGAAATTCATGGCACATATTCTCTCATTGTTTGAGAAAAATAAGGCCATTTGTTTCATATACTTTCAGTAAAATTATGTGAGCTAGAAATTTTCCGTTTTTGAGAAGGAAGTGATAGTTACCTCATCCAGAGTATGAGCATCCATGAGAGTTACAATGTATTTGGAAGGTCCCACAAAGGCCAAGAGGCGTCCATCACAACTGACACACAATGCGTCAGGACCATGGTCAGCGTCTTGTGACACCACGTTAGCTGAAGGAGAGTCAGACAGTCATCGGATGAGAAGCAGAAAGAAACCGCAAACCAAATCGAGGTGGAGCCCAGCAAGAACTCACTTGATCATCTACTCAGAAGAGAAGCCCAGGAATCTCAAAAGCTCCATGGCTTTCAGATCAGCAGCCACCACCCCTACACCCTTTCTAACATTAGGACAAGGCCCTCCAGTCTGAGGCTCTCCAAATGAGTTGGGTTTCCACTCTCATAATCCCAAAGGATAAGCAACTGTCCTTGCTCCTCCTTATGGTGTGCTGCTGTTATGTAGCAGGTATAATCAAACTCATCTTTTTAGTAACTAATGATGGGAGTAACCAGAGAGGAGGAGAAATCATCATCATCATCATCATCATCATCATCATGTACATTCGGTGGACACTAATGCACATAAAGGCTTCTGGCAGCTTTCCTGGCTTCCAGCTTTTCACTCCTTAAAACTAGGGAGTCCCACCCATGGGACACAGCAGGCAAGGCCGAAAGCTTACCTAGCACTCTGACAGTGTGACTTTTCTGGATGGCACAGTTGTAAAGACTCAGAGTCCCATGGGTGCAGGAACTGTACATGAAATTGCCATCTGGGGAGAAGGTCAGGCCAGTGATCAGACCCCGGTGCTGCCTGTCGAACAATGGCCCCCAAACACAAACAGGCAAAATGAGGAATGAAAATTAAGAATGAAACCAGCGGATGACAAAAGCAATGGCATTTATACCCCCAAGTGCAAGACATATGGGTTTCTCTCCCTTCATTTTAACCTGACAACATCCTGTAAAGCTAACTGGACGAAGAGAGTGACTGGTCCAAACTCACCCAGGGAGCTACTTCGTCAAGTGGGATCTGAATCAGGATGTCCCTGGTCCAAGTCCAGTACTGTTGCACTACACTCTTTAGAGTTGTGTGATGCTCACTCAGTTGTTTGTTGTAAAAAAAGGGAGCACATGTCAGACCCCACAGGCCTTTAGAAAGGCAGTTAAGATGTGGCTCTTTCCCCAGGCACTTGGGTTAGGATGAGTAGAGTTCTCCCCATTGGTGACAGATAGTATAGTTTAGTCCTGATCACCGTTTAATTCTTTTAGTTTGCTTTAGTGGCATGTGTTATTTTTGTTAATGATTTGGGATGCTATCTAGAGTCATGTTGTTTGAGATGGGTGGCCATGCTCAATTTTCTATTTAAATAGGTAAATCAGAAACAGAAATGTGATACAGGCAGTCCTCATTCAGTGACTGTTCGCAGTTACAACAGTGATGAAAAAGTAACTTTGTGACCAATCCTCGCATTTATGACCTTCACAGGTCTGTAAAGCAAAGGAAAGCTGAAGTAAGACTGTAAACACAGTCACAGTTTCACTCAGTGACCACTTCGCTTAATGACCAAGTTGCCAGTCCCAATTATGGTCGCTAAATGAGGATTACCTATACTTAACATATGACATATCACCCCAAATACTGCTAAGATAATGAATTACTCTAAATCAGTACATTTCTTTTGTTATTCTCCTTTACTGCACTATGGGCTAATATGCTTATTTATTTCAGACTTTTTCTCCCCCGAAGAAATATGCCCTTTCAAATCACTGCCGCCCACTCTTGTACACATGCAAAACATTCAGAACAGAACTATGAAATTACACAAAGACATTACTTGTGTTCTTCAAGTAGTCTTGAGGCAGCCAAGCTAATGGTCCTGACCACACCAGTGTCAAAACCACAAGCAAAGATGGGTTGCAAGGGATGAAAGGCCACAGCACACGGCATTTCATCTGAGGCCGTGAATTCATAAAGCTGTAAGGGGATAGAGTGGTACTCAGGTCAGACAGGAGGTAGCAGAAGGAAGTGGTCTAGATGTTAGCCTTGCATCTCAGTTCAAGATCTCACAATAAATAACCTTTTAGTACTTCAACCCAAGAAAGAGAACAACAAATAAGGAACAATCAAATCTTCCTGACTTCCATTGACCTGTCATGTTGAAGTGGGAAACATAAGAAATGTTTAGCATATGCCTTAAACAGACTTAAAGTAGTCTAAAAGCTCCCAACCCAGCCCAAATGTTATCTTAAAACCAGAAAATGGTGTTCTTGTCCATTTTGTGTAATTCAGTCTCAACCACTTTGTGTCACAGCTTTCCCTAAGGTACTCCTCACCTCTTAACTGTGAAGAGGTGGCCCATCTCTGATTTAATACAGTGGAAGCATCCAATGGCAAGGAAACCATTAAGGAACAAAAAATAGGAATGGTCAACCAATTAAAGAATTGTAGTTATCATCTGCTATTATTGCGTGAAATAGTGAAGAAAACAATACAAGCTACTTGTGGATAAGACAGGATGCTTCTGATTGTGGAGAAGTATGGTCTACCAGGCCCTAACATTTTATCATCTGGCTCCTCCTATGTTTCTATCACATCAAAAACAAAATTTTAAAAATGTAAGCTGCTTTGCCCGTCACAACATATCCTGTAAGAACTCAAAGCTCTGATTCTTATGCCCACACTAAGAACAAGAACTACAAAGAGTCTTGTGGCATCTTAAAAACTAACACTTTTTTGCACAAGTTCTCATGGCTCATATTCATGAGGATTCGGTCTTAAGATTATAGATCAGGAGGTTGATGGATACAATATCTGGGGGATTTCACTGTAACAACTTCCAGAAAAGCATAAGCATTTATTGTTATAATAATGTTCATCTTTAAGGTGCCACGAGTGTGTGTGTGTGTGTGTGTGTGTGTGTGTTCTGCTGAACAAAGCTCTGAAATCACCTGCTGCATAGATTCAACATTCCAGATGCGAATGGTATTGTCTTCAGATATAGTCACCAGCTGTTTCTGGGAACTATCCACTGAAAATGCCAAGACAGAGTCTATGTGGGAGCGCATGATTGTATAGTAATCCCTCGACTGGATGTCCAGGCAGCCCACGTTCCCGGTGGTGGTGGTGCACAAAACCTTCAGATTGTCTGGGCTGATTCGAACCAAATCCACTGGATTGTTGTGCTCTGGAGAAAGATACCTGCTCAGTCAGCATTCAGATGACATGGTTAGATTCAGTGGGCAGAAATAGAAACGTGAGATACTGGAGTTTCTTGGCCACTGGCTGAATACACAAACCTAGATATTTATGTTTAGTATATTCCACTCAATTCTTCCCAGTATACTGAAAAAAAGACTGGTTTAATTCACACTTTCATTACCTGCCTAAAGATAACAACGTTCTGTTAGTCACTGAGGTTCTAGAAGCCTTTGAAGACCAAGTTTTCTTGGAGGACCTTTGAGAAGTGACTGTAGTTGTTGCTATAAGGTTGTCATTTTTTTATTATTAGATGCTATATTTATTGTTATTAAATATTGTTATTTTAATGTATTATGGATGTTTTTACTGTATTTTAGTGTGCTGTAAGCCACAATGAGTTCATGAAAACTAGGCAGCATACAAATTCAATAAATAAATACATTAAAAATGCAGAACAAGAGGTGTGGAAAACGATGAAGGCAAAATATCCTGCCCCTGCAATGATCTGTCTGATCTTGGAATGGTTATTCCATTCCAACCTCACCACAACATTTTCATTTTATTGGAAGTAGTCCAACATTGCAAAGGGCAACTCCAACCTCCTTGTTCAGTCAGAATAGCCTGTTTTAAAGTTGGAACACTGCGGTAAAGTCAGAGCAGTCTGAACCAAGGTCATAACTAACATTTCAACCTCAAAATACTGTATCTTGCACCCATCTGTACAGAGCTAGATAAATCTTGACCAACAAAAATATTAATAATAAGGGAGTGATTTAGTTTATGTGAAGTCCTTTCTCCGCTGTCTTGGGAGTAGAATATGGGATAATCTGCAGGCAAGCTGGTTGGTAGGAGATTCACGACAGGCCAATGGAAATATTTCTCTACAGAGTAGCTTTTTTAAGTCACTGAATTTTCTGTTTCAAACTCTGGAAGCCATTGGCTTGGACATCTTTCAAAGGAGATTAAATGACTTCATGGAGGATATGCCCTACTGTATGGGGAGACACTAAGGGAATTGGATATCTTGGACCTTGAAAAAAGATGCCACAGGGGGGAATATAACAGCATTCTTCAAGTACTGGGATGTGAAATTCTGGAACAAGGAATGTCGCACACAAAAAGACAGGATCTGCTTTTTCTCTTATCCCACCATGCAGGATACAGAATAATGGGCTTAAGTTACAGGAGGGCAAGTTTCAGCTAACACTGGGGAAAAGTTCCTGGCAAATCAAAAGTGGAACCAATTACCAAGGGGAGTGGTAGGTTCTCCTTCAACAAATGTCTTCAAACAGAAGATAGACAGAAAGCTTTAGCATAGATTCCAGCACTGAGTAGGACATTGGAGTAAATGACCTATTTCAACTCTACTATTTAATGACTGTAAAACTATCTAAGGTCATGGACTACAAACTCCTTCAAGGTCAGAAGGAGCAGAGAATTAGGCCACCTCCTAAATGAGTGCAGATCTCACCACTCATGGCAATTAAACCACCACTCATGGTTTAGATCTAAAACTACAGTACTGTCAAAAGGTCCAAGAGATCCAAGACAAGTATGAGGAAAGGGACTATGTTCTGACACAAAGGCAGAGTTCCTGGGTTACGTAGATGTAGAATGTCACCCAGCTGCAAAAATATGTTGGGAGGTCTGAACTGAAGACCTACCTAGTCTACAAGTGTGGTTTTTAAGCTCTACACACCTGCCTCCAAGAAGACCTCTGAGAAGTCCAGCGGCCACAGGCGCAGGTAGCCATCATCAGAGGCAGTGGCACAGAAACTTGAAGAAAGGCAGATGCTGTTTAGGGATATCCCAGGGCCTGAAAGAACAGAAATCCAGGATGCTCTGAAACACAAGAGCTGCCAGTGCAGATCATGTTGGAATCACACCCTCTTTTTCCCCATCTCCAATTAGTCCTGAATAACTAAGCCCCTTTCTAGCTAAGATTCTTTAAGATAACATTCTACCGCTACCCCAAAACAATATCCCTTCTTTTCAATAAGTCTGTAAGAAGAGACTTCAGGGTTGAGCCAGATACCACTATTCTCTTATTGGCACGGGAACTGACACCATAATGAGATCACTTCTGCCCCCTCTATGAAGCCATTTGAGCGCTAGGAAAATGCAGCTCAACCTAAACAGAATTCCCTTTTCAGGATCACTCCAACCTTACAGCACTGCCTAACTTGTAAATTCTGTGCCTCCAACATGGCATCCGTGAGCACCAGTGGCCTGATGATCCTTCCCTTTGTGCTTGCTGGCTTCAGTATGTCACCTGGTCTTATTTTATTTATATTATTTAAATTATCAGAAAAATATTAGCTAGCATCCTGCAAAGGGAAGTGTCAGCCTCAAGCATAGCCTTGCTTTTCAAGAATGCTTCCGGGCCTTGCGTATCCTCTGGGGATATTTCCTCTAAACCAAATCACTAAAAATTTTCTTACAGAAGGGCAGTAAAAAGGAGGATCTGAAGTCTGTGCTTTGTTTGGAAGGGTGCCATTAATGCTCAGTAAAAAGGACAAAGGTAAACGAAGGTGATAGAGAGGTTGGAAAAGGAGATAAGGAACAACTTCACCCCTTTGTCATTTGGTGAGAATGCCCAATGAAACACCCTTGCAGATCCAAAATGCTCACTCGCCCCCCAAAGCTGGAAATGGCTGCAATAAACTGAGCATCTGGAAAGTTCCCAGAAGCACTAGTTCACACCTGAATTAAAAGCTTGCTTCTCGCCTCGATGAGCGTGTCTTGCCTCCAAGGGCAAAAGGCGACGGACATTTCTGACAGTGACGTTCTTGTAGTCAACTTCTAAAACATGCCCACTCCTGCTGCAAACAAACCTACGGAAGGAAGGAAGGAAGGAAGGAAGGAAGGAAGGAAGGAAGGAAGGAAGGGAGGGAGGGAGGGAGGGAGGGAGGGAGGGAGGGAGGGAGGGAGGGAGGGAGGGAGCCAGACAACAGGATATCAATGTAATTATATGGCCAATATTGCATGTAATTACAGAATTTGTAGCACTGCAACATGTAGTCCAATAATGTAAATGAAAGAGTTATAACTGATGCCAATTTAATTGGAGAAACAAAGAGATTTGGACATACTGGGTTTTTTTGTTTTCTATCCATCTTAGAATGCATAATTAAATAATAATGGACTTGGTTAGAACACCCAGCTGTGCCGCACAGGAGCATTTTTGAATTAACACCTCTAAATTAGTGCTGGAGTTTAGATGTGTGGAAGTACAATCTCGTTTCTAAATTTTGTTGTTTCACCATTAAAAGGAGGAGTGGTGAACAACTCTCTCTCTTTACTGCTTGCTGGATTCTTCTAATATCCAACAAAGGGACTTTAGCAGTCAAAGAGTTAGTGCCATCTTGGACTCAACCAAAACAGCCTAAACGAAGGACTTCTGGAATGTGTACATTTGCTCAATAATTCTAATTTCATGAATAACTAAAGACAGACATCTATCTTTCCATTTTTACCTGCTTCTCCTCTATAGCAGTGACTTCATTTTTTTGTAACCATATTTTAAGAGACACTGACTTCTTGGCTTAGATGCTTAATTCTTTGGAGAGAGTATTATATCCAGACTAGCATAATCAGTATTTATTTGTTAGAACATTGCCCCAATTTATTCTTTATTTCAGGGTATGCAACCTGTATTTCATTTTTGGATGAAAAGGCAGTAATCAGTTCTTAAACCAATTAACCAAGCTAGCAAGCAGAACCTAAAACCTTAGGTTGGGCAACAATTCTTCTAATTCTTGAAGCAGTTCTCTCCTATGGCTTGTGGCTATTTTGTCACCGGTAAGTCATTATGACAATGGCAGTAAAAAAAGGAACTTTTCCATAAGTAGACATTGCATTATCTAGACCTCTGTGGAACCAGTGCTAAGGAAAGATGCTATAGGAGTATTTTAAATAAACCAAAATAAAGAATCTGCAAACAAAATTGGATCAGTGTCAGGCCCAGCCCAAGAACAATGGTGAAACAGTCCAGTCGAGTAAAGTTCCTTTATTTGCTTACACCTTATAGACAGAATCTTGCCAGACTCAATCTATACTACTGCAACAAGTGGATATACCCTGGGAGATTCTAGGGAGTGGCTATCCTGATTCCCACGCTCCTGCTCTGGACTGTGTTGTCTTTTGTCTCCTTTCCCTTCCTGGAATGCACCCCCTCCTTCCTGATAGCCTTCGTCTCTCACATCACCCTCCTCTTCGTAGATACATTCCATCACAACCAGTTATGGAGCAACATCCTATACTCCCATGCTCAAATATGCAGGAGGCAAAAAGAAAAAACTTCACAGATTTCCTAGTTGCCCTTGCCGTAACAAGTAAATGCTAGCTTTACTTCTCTTATTCTGGCACTTATTTTTCAGTGCTAGAAACTCTTAGATTGAAGTTCTGGTTACACATACATTTAAATTGATATGAGGATCAATCCATCAATTAATATTAGCTGAATCACCCATCAACCAAAATTAAATGTTTTCAAGATATATAGAGATGTTAAAGTCCACAACAACCTGCACCAAAGGCAGGACTGCATCTTAACAGGCTTGCTAAGATTTCATGATCACAGCCCTGTTGATCAGTCTTCTAAAGAAAGACACCCCGAAGCTGCCTTGCAACATCAGTCTTTCTCTAAAGCTTTGAAAAGAAGAAAGGAAAAGAGTTTCTTACAGTGTCCGGTCCTCAGGCTCACGCTGGGTGGAGTGGCCGACCTCAAAGTCCAGGTCTGTGAATTCCAGAGAACGGTATTCACCCAAATTCACTGGGCAGGAGCGCAAAGCCCCGCTTTGGACCCGCCACAGCCTCACATTGTCCCGGCCACATGATACCATCCTGTGATGAGAGAAGTCAGGGTAGGAAATGAGAAAGGGAGGGAGGGAGGGAAGCAGGCAGTCAGGCAGGCAATCTAGCAAAGCTTTCCAGCTTGGATGTCAATTTGAATTCACATAAGCGTGGTAGATGTGATGTTCAACTTTCCCTTTCTTTCCTCTTGAGTCACACCGATTTGCTGTTTGGCCTGGACCAAGCTTCTTGGTGCTGATCAGTTTCCTATGAAAGACTGCCCCAAAAGCACCACCAGCTACTATGCAACAGAATGCATTAAGGCAAAGCTCAGAGGGCAAATACAGGCTGGCATCTCCTGCCTGTAACTATATAACCAACTTGCTTTCCTGAAGACCTGATTCAAAGATTCTTTTGAAAACTCTCCTTGCATGGATGACAGTTGGCCTCAAGAAGAACAAGAAGTTCTTTACCTGGTATCATCAAAAAAGGCAATCTTGAAGGCCCGAATGTCCACATCTGTGTGAGCTTTGGCCAGCATGACCACCTCTCCCCCACGATTCACCTGGATGGTGTTCCACACCACCACCACCTGCCAAGAAGAAGACAACAGCTGGAGTGATCCTTCCTTAACCCTAAAGGTTGATTGGACAAGCCTGATCAAATCCACCACCAGAAATCTTTCTACAACCCCCAGATTCATTCTTCTCTTAACCAAGCTCAGAATCAATGGCTTTAAGAAATATAGCAGCTTGGGGCTTCCAGGGGACGAATGGTGAACTGAAGACATCTCCACAAAAGTGGAGCTGATGACTGCGGCAAAGACCAAGGAATGGTGAGTAGACCAGTTCCTTGGAACCTCTCTGGATAAGGAGAGGACAGGAGATTGCCCACATGTGCTCTGGATGGCTGTTCCCTACAAGGAGATCGCAAGACAGTGGTTTTCCATGGGTGTGAGTGCTGGGAGATGACGGGAATAGCTATCTTGCTTGCAACCGCAGTCAGCACCTTTTAAAGGACACTAAGTTCGCTAACTTCACTTTCTAATCACTTTCGGAAATTGCTTATTAACTACTTTTAAGTTATTAGAGACCTTTGGAATGAGAAGTTTGAAAATGCCAGGTGAGTTTGCCTTCAATCCTGAATGAAATAAAATTTTAATCATAAGCTTAAGAATTTAAAGAATTTGAAATAAACAGTAAAAAGCTAAATAAGATTTTGATCTTAGAAAGTTATAAATGGACTAAGGGTCCAGATAAATTTGGAATGGAAATAATTACAAAGAACAAACAGCTTCTCATGGGAAATAGATCTGTTTTGGTTTTTGCAAGACAGAACAAAGATAAGTAATTTTATGATTTTGAAAACTGGGCACTAGAGGGGACTAAAGATTCTAAACAGAGGAAATAAAACACAAACCTACCTTTTGTGTTAATTAATTGGGACCTACAAAATGATGCAAAACATTATAACATTGAAAATATTAAATGAGACTTTTGAAGAATGGAGCCAGAAATTAGTAGCTACAATATCAACAGTGTCACTCATGGTGTCTGCCTCCATGGATAGACTATGTCCAAAAGATGTTTATTGAAGAAATGACAGATGTGGAACAAATTTCATCTGACAAGATAGGGATGCCGCCAAAAGTGGATTTACAACTGACAGGCCAAAGAACAACTTGGAAAAGGATGTCTCACTGAATATACATAAGAAACTGGCTTGATCTAAGAAATCAAAAGGGAAATACAAATAATAAACCAAGAAAGTGACCTGGATAATTTTTTCTTATTGGATTTACAAAAGAGGCTTGTCAAAGACCTGAAGAACTCTGTGCAATGGGATAAAGAAGAAATGAAGAGAAATCAAATCCTACAACAATATTTGAATGAACTAAAGATTAAGACTGCTAGAAGTAAAAGGAAGTAATAAAAAGTAGGTTTATTTGATCAAGGTTAAAACAAGATAAGTTGTTACTTCTGGCAACCTTTTATGGACTTTCTGCTGACACCAAGACTAAAAAGATGATGTTTTATGGATTTGCCTCTTTATTATATTCTTACTTTTCTCTTTCTTCTTTCTTTTTTTCCTTGCACGTTTTACTCTTTTTTAAATATTTTTTTCTCTTTCTTTAAGTTTTCAAGAGCATGGTTTTAGAGAAATAGGTTGACAAAATGGACTCCAACTTTAAGCTCAATTCATGACATCTCCCTAAAGACAATCTCAGATGACACAGCAGGGAAAATCTTCCAGAGAAACTTTCCCACAAAAGCCCTGGATGCAGCCTCCAGGGACCTCCAAACGTTACCAAGTAATCAGTGTTAATCAGAAGGGGAAAAGTATTAAATACAGGACTGAAGGGATTATTCACTGTCTGTAACTTTAAATTTAAATGCAACCAGCATGAAATTAAATTTAATCACTGGTCCTGGCCCTACCTTTTACTTTTTGGAGAGTGGACCCCGGAATGACATTGTGAGGTCAGCTGTGACCCTCTGGCCCCCAGAATTGCATACCACCACTCTAAGGCAGGCTGACAATCTGTTGTCATCACACTACAATATGCAGAGCACCCCTGCCTGTCCCACAAAGCACAAATGCCTTCCTATGGTGACAAGTCAATACTTGACAACCTGGTTTGTCAATGGAGAGAAGAAGGATCTTCACAGCTGATTCAAGAGAACACAAACTTACACATTTACCTATGATATTCTGAATGCTGCTCTAAGCCCTGAAAATGCAAAGGAACCCTGGGATCTGAAAAGACAGAAATGAACTAGCTGCAAAGTAGTGCCATTTCAGGATATTCTGAATGGGATAGGAGTCTGGTTTTTGTATCAGTGCTAGAAATCTAGATTCAGAGGAAGCAACTATTTCAGCTCGAGGCCACAGCAGAAGCAAAAATATTTAACAAAGTCATCAAACCTGTCGTATTAATTTAAAAAATAGGTGGAACCAATCAGAAAAAATAGTATCTTAAAGCAACAGCATCTAAGAGCAATTCTAATGTTCCGTTGTATTTGCCATCAACATCAGCTCTTTGACTGCTCCACCTCTGTCCACAGCAATACAAAAAGGAAAGCCACTCTAATAATTCAAAAAAAAAAAATCATACTGGAATCAAGATACAGCCTGGGAAGAGATCAGCCATGAGAGCTCCAGCAGTTTTATTTCGATCTCTGGGAATAAATAGATGGGGTGAAGGATACATGATCAGGAAAATCTCTCCCTTCCTCCATACCAGAACTAGTTATGCATTGCCCTAGACTTTAGATGACAGCAACTGACAGTAAAACCAATTTACAAACCAGCTAAATCTGAACAAATCACAAATCAACCCACTAAAAGCAATGGCAGGGAGTGGTAATCTTTTTTGGCCCTGAGCACTGTCTCCCAAATCCCCAACCAACCCGAATCTTGTTCGGGACTTGGGAAAGGATAGATCCTGGTAGCTACAGTTATCCCATGGAGACATCTGCAGTAACATTATAGAAGCTGTGAAGTAAGAAAAACCCTCAACACCTTCGCCTCCCTGCAAACAAAATGCTGATCTACTCACCGTCTTCCCACGTTTGTCTTTCCCGGTGCCACAAAGGACATTTCCATTGTATGAAAAACTGGGGAAAAAATGATGGGTATATCAAAAGTCCAGTATTTCTAGTTAAGGAAAAATAAGCTACTGATGGCTGCTACTGGGGAAGAATTGGGGAAGCCACTGCATGTCAGGACAGATACTGGTGATGTAGACAGGCAGAGAATTTGATCTGTTGAAAGTTTCATGAAGAGTTTCAAGGAAACCCGGTGCAGTCCATTCAGTGAAACTTCTTCATCACCAAATCCAGAAATCTTTCCATTTATTAATTTGTTTCTTTTATTGACTATGTATGCAGCCAGGTCTTCAAGATTGTCGTAGGTTACAACAACATACTAAAACACAATAAAATGGCCTTCAATAAATAAAAGTAACACCATACAATAGACAAGAAGAGCCAGTAATGTAATAGCTAATAACAGATAAGAAGCACTTGAGTAAACGGTCATTCTCCAAAAGCCCTGTGAAAGAGTTTGGTTTTCGAAAGCTTCCAGAGGACCATCGCAGAGGGGCCACTCTAAGGTCTACAAGGAAGCTGTTGCATGACGTAGGTGCCATGATGGAAAAGCCACACTGGGTGGCCTCAGCCCCCTTCGCCATGCTGAAGTGGGACACTACGAGCTCTCCCAGCTTACATTCCATCCCATCTTCTTCCGGGGTGTCCGGCACATACCTGAGGCAAGAGATCGAATGGATGCCCGTTTTAAACACGCAAAGGCACTTTCCACTTGGGAAGTCCCAGAGGCGCACCACGCTCATTTCTCCCATCTGCGCAGATGCCAGCAAAGTGCTTTTGTTGTTGAATGCCAGTGCCGCCACCTACAGAAAATCAAGCCACTGTGCAAAGGGTTTCCTGCAGCACAGGGAAGTTGGACCACACACCTGGGAGTAACGTTCTACTCGCCCCAACCACTGTCTTCCCCATTTACCAGATTTGGATATGCCATGTTGGGTGAATGAAGCCGCTGCATACAGTCATCAGAGTTGAATTGCTTGAGTACAGCTTGTAGCACAAACATAGGAATTAGGTTTTCTTGACCTGGGTTGAGCATGTTGTGTGAACTCAGCCAGAGTGCTAGAGTAGCGTTCAGTCTTATGTTCATACACCAAGCGCTATTTCCCCGTCTTTTCCCTATGATGTGTCCCTTTTTCCCTGGCTGACTCGCTCAAGGGAAAGAGAAATGGGCACACTGCATTTGCCGAAATAATCTTTCTCGGCTGGGTAAACAGAGACTAATTAAACCAAGAGCATTACCTGATTCAAAAGGATGCCAGGATTTTGGGAAACAATGCAAGAATAAAAGAAGATCTGCAATACATGTATTTGTAGAGGCAAATGCTGATTCAACAGCATTCTGAAAATCAAGACATATGTATGTAAGAACTGATAGGAAAAGTCAGATGAGTTAACCAATATGAAGAAATTATATATCTCTCTGGGCACAGAGAGAACTGCTCCTGTCTGTGCTCCTGCACTCTGAAGATGCCGGTCACAGGTGCTGGCGAAACGTTAGGAAACAAGACTTCAAGACCACGGCCACACAGCCCGGAAGACCCACACCAGCCATCGTATGCCGGCCGTGAAAGCCTTCGACAATACAATGAAGAAATTAACTTCTATGAACTGGCCACTTTTGGTAAGCAATCCTTAGCTACTGCTGGAAGTCTATGGAATGCTAGAATATTATTTGTGACTCTAGATCAGTGTTTCTCAAACTAGGCAGCTTTAAGATATGTGGACCTCAACTCCCAGAATTCCCCAGCCAGCCATGCTGGCTGGGGAATTCTGGGAGTTGAAGTCCACACATCTTAAAGTTGCCAAGTGAGAAGCTCTATGTCTAGACAATTTCCATAACGCATCCTTTCAATGTTAGGTATACGCCTATACCTGGAATGACTTTTATGTTGAAACATAAGACGAAAGGAGAAAAAGTTACCTTGTCGGTGTGGCCAGCAAAAAACCTCTGTTTGCCAGAATCAAGCGCTATTGCTACAATCAGAGCATGGCAAGGGTAGACCACGACAGCGCTGCTGGAAGCCCACAGTGCCTGAGCGAAAGAAAAGAAGAAAATGTTACCACCTTTATAGCAGAGGTGCCCCTTCTGAGGCCCTGGGGCTGCTGGGACTCCCAAATGACATGAGGTGCCTCACAATCTCCAAACTGTCATTTTGAATAGGATACAAAAGGAATCATATTGCATACCTGACCAGGGAGCAATCATACAAACTAGGTTTAATTTAATCTGAGATCCAACATAAGCTTTATCCTGGCTTAAGCTATTATTTTTGGAAACATGGCCCCTTGTATGCCATTCCAAGGCCTAGAGGGAGCTTACAGCCCAGACTAAGTTGTGCGCTCCTGTTATATTGGGACAGTATACATGTGTATTAATGAACACACACACACACACCCTGTTCACAGATTGTATATGTATAATAGTCACTTTTGGGGAGGCCATTGTGCCCTAAGTACAGTACTACAAGATACTTCAGAGGACACTCTTATCAGAAGATGAAAGATGATATTAATGTATTTTTAATATAAAGAATGTTGCTATAGCTTTCCTGCTAGAGAGACAGGAGCAGACAGCGCTGTAAAACAGAAGAAGGAAGCAAGATGTCTCAATCTGCCTGCTTGTCTTACTATAATGTTGCATTTTTGCCTTGCTTTTCCTCTTAGATGCTCAAACTGACATGTGTAGTTTTTTCTTCCCCCCACTGGAGAGAAATATGCTGGTTAAATAGGGATATACTGACCCATTTGGTGCTGCAACCCCCAAACCCAATAATCTTCTTCAGCTTCAGAATTGGATCTGGTAACAGCCTCTGAAAACCAATCCAGAGTTACATTCAGTCAGGAAGCATCAAATGTAAAAGGGGCCCCGTCCGTATCAACACAAGAGACAATTTTTTAATGCGGCTCTACTTTTTTCACTAAAGAAGAGGTAGACAACCTCTGGGCAATACATAACCCAACCTTTCCAAACCCTGGCCACTTTAAGATGTGTGGACTTCAACTCCCAGAATTCCCCAGCCAGCATGTTTGAAAAACACTGATCTAGATGGATCAATGGCCCGATCTGGTATCAAGCAGCTTCCACCATTCATCATTGGCCCAGTGTTCCCACTGCTCATGGCTAGAACTGAAATATCATCAGCCACAGAAAGGAGTTGAGGGTAGGAATGATAACTATTGTATCTCGGAGATGAAAGGATCTCCTTCCATGAAACAAGGAGAGTGTTCAAAGATATACATTGTAAGAGAATGAAATTGCTTCTCACCGTGCAAGGAACAGAGCTCTTGGCAGAGACTGCCTTTGGTCCTGCTGTCTGCATATACAGGCTCTGGAGAAACACAGGACACGTTAAAAACTGGGGGAAGAGAGGATGGCAGGGGCAAGAAAAAATGACCCACATTGGTTTGGATAGAAAACACTCTACACTAAGTCATGTTCAACCAAGAAGCTGCACATTCAAAGCACTTGCACAGCTATTTCAAAGTGTTAAACAATTAATCAGAGACACACATAATGCATAAAGATCACAAGCTAAAATTTAAATAATGTTCCAGTGCGAATTGTTCAACATCCATGATTTTCCATGAAAGTTTTAGCGTAACCTCCTAGCTGGTATTGTAACTGATGCCACAAGCCTATGCAATGCATACCATCCATATTTACTTGAGAGTAAACCTTACTGAGCTCAGTGCGATTCCCTTGGCATCCCATATATACAGGACCGAGACATAAATCAAAGTTTGTGTCACTGAAATAAATATTTTCCCAAGCTGTTCAGATCTATCTGTTCCTGTTGGCTCCTCCAAGTCAAATTTCACAAAAGAAGCATGTGGAATGGCATCTATTAGCTTATATTTGCAAGGCATTGGATATATTGAAGACATTTTTTCATCAAACAAACCTGTCTTAAGCCTTACGAAGGCTTAACTTTTATTAATGTTTTTATTTAAGGATTTCCCCATAAAGCAACCAGAAATGAAAACATCACATTTTGGGGGAGAAAATGCCACACAGCTTAAATATTCTGCTGCACAGACTGTTGGTATATATTTATCATTTCCCAAGGAGCACCCAACTGTAACTTATGTGGTGGCACATGCAACTATTGCTGACATACAACTATGTATGCATGTAAATGCTCGCCCACCCACGGCTAGCATTCCTAACAGATTTCTCTCTGTCCACCTTTTCCAACCCAAACTGAAACCTATGGATCCATTAAACTGGAACATTTGTTCATAGGAATTCACAAGGAAAGATGGCTGGGAGTTGCTGCTTACCTCATCAGAGTCAACGGTAACAGCACGGACAGCATGATCCCCATTTTTGTGGGCATAAATGTGAACGCTGCCATCATCCACTGAAGATGGGGGGAAACAGAAATCTCCTCTGGCCTGTGGCCCTTCTCTCAGCTGGGTGTGGTCCACCATGCAGGCTGTCCATAGAGGCTCAGACCTTGGCTGGTGAATCTTGGGGATGTTCTTTGTAAGAAGGGGAGACTGGCGAGGCACCTTTAAAAAAAATAAAATAAAAGCTGTGGAAAGTGGAGGCTGAACCTAAAGTATGCTGATCCATTCTTCAGCGAGAGGCAATTGAGCTGTGGTTCCTTAGAAGGACAGTAGCAAGCTAAGCGCTGCAGTGGCTGAGTGAATTCTGTACTGTATACAGCTCTGGATGCAAGAAAGATCAAAGCTTACACACCTCCTTGGGACTGGTGATTTGTTGGATGAGAGACACACGGTCCCGAACTGGCTTGCTCAGGGACACTTCCTTGGGAGCCTGAGTCACTGGATCTTCTTCGGTATGACTATCTGAAAAGATTGAAGGAAAACAATGAAAACCTAACTCTTTCCTCAAGTGTTATGGTCAGGACATGGAGCCTGATAGATCTACCGGTGTGTGAGTTGCCCTGATGCCTGAGAGATCTACTGGTGCCTTGGTGATACTTTGATGATCATTCTCAACTGTATTTTTCACTATTTTATATTGGCTTTTGATGAATATGGTTTTTATGTATTGCTTGTTAGCAGCCCAGAATTACTTGGTGAAGATGGGTGGCCACATACATTTTCCAAACACACAAAGTAAGTAAGTAAGTTAGTTACAATCAGGATCATGTTTCATTATCAATTTCCTTCTTTTAACCCTGCTTTCAGTCTGTGATCTAGGATGCTAGGGTTTCAGAGACATTTGTTGGGGATTTCCTCAGTGACTACAAGATAAGTACAAGTAGAAAAGATGGCCAACAGTAGCTATTTCAATGAGAGACTAAGGCTTGGATCATGAATCCTAGACCAAAATCTTCATTAACGGTACAGAAGTCTGAGAGCAGCCAAAGGTTTCTGCAAACCACCATGCCATAGGTACACACCCACAGATACAGGCACACACATCACATAACAGACACATCAAGGTCTCTAAAGGTTGCAGAATGGAAAACCAAACAGCTCAACTGTCTTTCTTAAATCTAGCTACTGGGTGCCAAAATAGATCTGTCTCTGCTCATTACTCAGGGAAAAGAGAGAATGATTCTAATAAAGAAGTCAGAAGGCTGATAGTTGACCAAAGAGATATCTGTACTAAAAGGAATGATTAAACAGCCTAATTCATCAATCTATACATGAATGGGGTTACGCTGGAATTACAGTGTATGGTTCAACCATGAACCACAACCCCAGTTCACTTCCTAGGTACCTAGACCAACTTTTTTTCTGTAGGAATCTTGAAGTAGCATAACCTGTACTTACATCCAGTTTCCATTCCCAATATATCCTTGGCTTATACGTAAGAGGGATGCTAATACAGGAAGTTGCATATGCATTATTTCTGATTTTCTCAGTCTCCTGAATTCATTCACTTACCAGCACAGGAATTCAAAGTGCTTTTCTGAATAGAGTCAAATGGCATCTTGGATCCATCAGAAGGAAAGCTGAAGAAAAAGACCAGAGAAAGGCTAATGCACAACAAATTGAATTTTTGTCCAGCATTTCAGCCCCTATCAGCTAGTAAAACAAAGCCTTGAGTTGTAACAGTGGTGGTCAATTGAACCTGACCAGGCAAACCTGATTCTGCAATCTGCAATAAAATATTTTGGCCCAGAGAACAAAGAACCAAATGAAATTATGGTTTTAGGGGCTCAAAGCATGAGTTTTCATTAGGAACATCTCAGTTGTGGAATTTCCGCTCTCACAAAGTCCCCCAAAATCACATACATATCCTTCATGCTTTTCCCTTTCAGGGTGAGCCATATTATACAGAGCAGGAAGATTAAAAATAATAAGACAAAGAAACTAAAGGCCTAGGAAAAAGCAATTTAGCAAAATTTACCGGATGTAATCGTAGAGATCATGCCAATTTTCTCCTTTGGGCACAGGAAATGCCATTTCCCGAGGCATGGGAGAGATGCCACGCAATGCCAGCTTGGACTGCTGAGCTTCAGAAAAGGTCAAGGCTAAAAGCAAAAAAAAAAAAAAAAAAGGGATGAGAGAGACAGATGTGCTTGTTCTTCACTGAGATGATGCCCAAATGACAAAAAGCACATCCTGATATCCTGATGCCAGCCTTCCCCTTCCATAAAAGTGTTGTAATGTTGCATGCAACTATGTGAGGGGCAGAGTTTAAGTTGCAGTGCAGGATGTATCACTTGTCCCTTCTTGCTCCCCCCACAAAAGCAGATGCTTGCATAAGGAAAGAACCTGAGTCCCCTCTAGAGGTCTCTGCATGTCAACCTCCATGAAAATAGTGGTGTATTGTAAAACAAAAATCCATTTATATGATATGCTGAGAAAGTACTAGTCCCTATATGAATGCAAGCTAGTCTGCATATTATTATGGTTGGTCATACACTCAGCCAGATGTTTAGACTGGATTTGGCATTTTTATCCACCTATCAGGTCCTTCTCAAGGACCTGGGATAGGCAGATGTTGGTGTTTGATGGCGTTAGAGGTATTGTCGCAGGATATAAGCTGTTCCAAGTAAAGCTGCCTTTTGCAGTTGACTGATGGTGATTTTGTCAATGCCGATGGTGTTCAAGTGGTACTCCAGATGTTTTGGGATTGCACCTAAGGCACCTATAACTATTGGTACTATCTTTGCTTTCTTTTGCCACAGTCGTTCTAATTCTATTTGCAGGTCTTTATATTTTGTGATTTTCTCCAGTTCTTTCTTCCTCCTCCTCCTCCTCCTCCTCCTCTTCTTATCATCATCATCATCATCATCATCATCATTTTATCCTGCCCTCTTCATATAAAACTCAAGGTGGCGAATATACCTAATAGTCCTGCCTATTTTCCCCACAATAACAACCCTGTGAGGTGGGTTGCGCTGACAGAACAACTGATCCAAAGTCACCCAGACAGCTTTCATGCCTAAGGGAGACCTAGAACTCACAGTCTCCTGGTTTCTAGCTCAACACCTTAGCCACTACACAAAACTGACTGGCTGTTAACTGGTACTTGAGGACCTGTTCTTGTTATAAGGTTTAATACTTAAAAATCCTGCAGTTAACACAACACTGAATGAGGTTTTTTTTTCCCTCAGATTCATGAGGCCTACCTATCAAGACTAGCAGAATGAATACAGCATGTCTCTTATCATGGAAGTAATGAATTTAAATTATACTTCTGTATGGTTCTCACACTGTTTGGTTTTGGCTTAGTGAGTTGCATGATCCCAGACAACTGCAATGTTTAAAATAAACTATAGTTAAATTTTATTTCGCTTTGATTAAATAATATATGGACCTAGGCTTAATATAGCCAAACAGCCATCCTTTCCGTTCCAAGCTCCAGGTTGGTGCGCAAAGTCGGTAACCTGCAAATTTTGCTGTATTAGTGTAGCCACAGCCCTCATGCCTGTTCCTAGCCATTTCATTCTGAAAATACCCCATCATAGGATCAAGCCAAAAAACCATGGAAAAAGAGAAGGATGGAAAGGATTTAAGAAGCAAAAGGTCAACTGAGTTCCTAAGGCTCAACCCACTCTACTCAGAGTGTCTAACACATCTGTGATTTGGGTTCAGACAGTCATGAAGACAGCAACCCTGCACAAACTCTTCAAAATTCTCACCTGGGTCAAAGAGCAAATCACTGGTGAACAGGTTTTTCACCAACAGGTTGGAGCACAGCTTGACGCTTTTCAGATGACTATACGTTCTGTTCAAGTAGAGGCCAAGAATATGGCGGAGGTCAAGCATCAAACAAGTCCATCGCACGTTGCTGGGGGCAAGGCCCACCAGATCTGAAGGCCCAAACATGCCAGTTCTGAATTTCTACAGACATCGGACACATGCATAAAAAAATCCCAGCCCCAAACCCTTATCCACAAATGGCTCATCCCTGATGTTCAAACATTTTTTAGACAAGGATGAACATGCAGACAGGAAGTCCCCAATTTAAATCTCATCTCAAATATAAACCACCAGGTAACCTTAGGAAACCCATACATTTTCAGCTTCTGTTCCCAAAAATATCCTTCCCCAAACTGGGTGCCCTTACAATAGGTTGGACTGCGATGTCCATCATCCCCTAAACTATCAACTCCACAATGTTAAAATATTCAGAGTACTAGAATGATGGTTAAGTTGATGAACAGAAAGACTCAAAAGCATGATTATAATTGCCAAAATAGAGCATTAATTGAACAATTGCTAATCTCTCTTCCCCCTTGAGTTGTTTGGTTATAGAAGCTCACAGTCTGAACCATCACCTCATTTCTCAGGGAAGTTAGATCTAGGTTTCTAAAGTCCTGGGGGTAAAATTAAAGGCAGTACAGTCTGCTGGATGATGTGGGGGAAAATATCCCAGAAATCTTTATTTGACCTTCTTTGCACTTTACCTCGCTTAGCAGTCTTGGCTGTACTTTCATAGACTGACCCACGGGCTGCCCCACAAATATATGGGAACTGCAGCCACGTCGCTGTGGACTTGAATTCTTTAAAGAGGTTGGAAAATGAAATGCGGACCACTTGGCTGTCCTAGAAATGAAGAGAAACACAGCCTGTTGACAGAGATGGAATTATCATTCTGAGAGCAGTAAACATTTTGCAATTGATAGACAGCCCACACAAGATAACCCAAGCTGAATACTGTTACTTATATAAATTGTATTCTTTCAGCCAGGATATAAATTTTATCCTACACTGCTTTTCATTTTGCACAGTTTACCACTTACATAATTTATTCTGTTTCTGCCAGACATAGGTACATCTCTCAGTACCTAAAGCTAAACCTAATGCAGGATTAGGTTTAGGCTATCGGTAGTTTCATGGAGAATATAGAGTAATCCTTCCCTTGCTACTTTAGACCACTTTTTAACTGCAAGTGCAGAGATTAAAATCTAATCTACAAAGGAGTCAGAAAAAATCAGGAGTCTGGTAGCATTTACTCAGATTAACAGATGTTATTAAAATAAATAATAAAATCTGTTGGTCTGAAAAGATGTTACCTGATTTTTGGTTAGCAATAGATTAACCCAGCACTCTTCCTACTATCTCTTAACTCAGACAGTTAGTAATTCAAAAGTAGGCCTCAAGAAAATTGACAGCTGCAGTGCTCAGGAAAACAAATCTGGCATCCAGTATCAACTACTAGTAAACTGCCAAACAAACAGGTAATATCAGGATCCCAGAATAACAACCACTTAACAAGGAAATGTTAGAAAGGCAGGTGGCAGATATCTAGCACTCCTTCGCTATGTTTATCCTTCTCTCACTCCAGGCCCACTAGGCCATGGGAAGGAACTGAAAAATGTTTTTATTTGTCTTTTTGAAAACATTGTATTTTTATTACAAGTGGTTATATCGTTTACAAGCTTCTTGCAAAGCCTGGTGCTCTGAAAGGTGGGAAAGATATAATTGTAATAAATAGTCAATAAATGGTGTATTGTGCAGGTGTCACTAGAGGGCTGCAGTGCTTCCAAGCACATTACCCTTTTATTTATGTTATCATTGCACTACGACCATTGTGTGGCCAGTAATTAACTCTCACTCACCTCAGTAGCAACATCCAGATGCACTACAAAATATTTGCCTGGTGCAGGTTTGAAGAGGATGTAGATGTAGTGACCAGTGAGTCCCAAGGACTGTGTGCCAGTCTTAGGAAGCTGGAGGTAGTTGCTGGCCGGAACAGCCCCGCTAATGCGATATACCGTCCCTTTCAGAGTCTTGTCCTGAATGGAGAGAATAAACAGACCCCAAAATTTGGCTTTCCATACGAGAAACCAGTCTCATAAAAACATGGAACATGAGGTAGAAGCAGTCAGAAATCCTGCCTCTAACACAGTGTTTCTCCACCTCGGCAACTTAAAGACGTGTGGACCAACTCCCAGAATTCCCCAGCCAGCATGGCTGGCTAGGGAATTCTGGGAGTTGAAGTCTATACGTCTTCAAGTTGCCAAGGTGGAGAAATACTGCTCTACAGAAAGTACTAATTCTCTGTTGCCAAGTGGTGGTTAATGATTTTTGCAGCCCAGAATTGTACATTTAGATCTCTAGTACATGAAGATTCTGATACCAGTAAAAATAAATATGAAGGCACAGGATACCTTCAAAACCTTTGCTGAAGGTAAACAGGCTTCGTCTCTTTTGGGTGGGACTTTTCAAATATAATTGAGAAACCACTCTTCTAGTCATTACTGTACTTCATTATGGCAAACTTCTGAAATTCTTTTGCACCGTGAAGGACAACAGTTGTTTTCATTACAAAAGGGAAGTACCTGACTCAGGTAGGATAAGTCCATTTAAAAAAAAATCTGTATTCATATGCACAGTAATTCTGCTTTAGTATTCATGTGTGCAGTAATTCCTGTTTTGCCCAGCTGATCAAGAATCATCAGTCAGAGCTAAAGTATTCGCACAGCAACTTCAAGTCTTAAGGCCTTTTTTCCTTTCCTTGCAACTATCCAGTTCTGTCTGTCCAGCATCGCAACATGAGGAAAAACATCACACAGCCATATGAATATCTGACAGTGCTTCCAGACTTCCGAACCAAAGCTATAATTCTTGCATCCAAATTTTCTTTCCATGGGAGAATACAATAGAGGGAAGAAGTACACAGACCAACAGACTATTCGTTTCTTTTTCTTTTTCTATTTCAAGTTAGGGAACCAAAATGTAGGATTACAGTTTCAATCAGTTCATCCAGGCACTCCTTCTGTCTAGAGCTAGAGTTGTTCATCTCAACCACCAAAGGTCAGGGCAGGATTTTCTGGTGGCAAGTATTTACCTCCAGAAATAAAAACACACTTTGAAAGAGTAACATTACCCCTGCTGATCAACCAAAACAAGGAGCAGTAACTTCCTTTTTAATCATAGCTCTTAGCAAATCTGCAAGAAGACAGATTTTACAGAAGCCTGGGAAATAAGCATTTTGCCTGTAAGGTCTAAACAAGTCCTTTTCTCAGCTTTTTGCATAATTGGCAACCAAACAGAAAATGCACAGCATCCTTTATTTCGTCCCCATAATGTTTCTGTATTTCCCATTCAGGAACAATGGATGTATCAGTTGCAAATGTAATTGACAAGCAGCATTGAGTAATGCAGAGGCAACAATTAGCAGCTAAAAAAAAATGGTAGAAAGCTGAAATCGGGGTGGCTGTTTCTTCTCCATCCCTTTCAGACAGTGAGACATGATATGCAACCGTAGTCACATTAAGCAACGTCCACTTGTAACAAGTGACCAGCTGAGTTGCCTAATCTTAAAGCTGTGTGTGAATTCATACAATATATTTATTTATTATTTATTTAAGGCCGTTTTTACATTGTATTTTAATCGATTCCATCTTCTCTTGTAAAGCGCCCAGAGCTGCTTGTTAACGAGATGGGCGGTGACAAATTTGATATATATAAATATAAATATATATATATATAAAAATATAGTGCTACCCCATGAGTTCATCCACAGAGGATATGCAAGACTATAGTTTAGGGCAGTGTTGTGCAAACTTGGCCACTTTAAGATGAGTGGACTTCAACTCCCACCATGGCTGGCTGGGGAATTCTGGGAGTTGAAGTCCACTCATCTTAAAGTGGCCAAGTTTGGACAACACTGGTTTAGGGGATTAAGCCTGTGGAAGCTCTGGTGAAGTTAAGGCACCCCTAAACCATGTTCTATCCCATAATCCAGGTTCCAACATAGCAAGCTGTGCAAAGGCAGTTTGTATGGAGGCTACTGAGAGATGTGTCAGGAAATTTGGCCTTACCATAAAGGTTGTCACATCCCCGTCCTTGGTGGATCTTTTCCATTCTTCTACTTTAAAATGTTTGAAGATGTTCAGGTAAGGATGTTGCCACACTGGGGGGGTGGGATAAAAGAGCAGTTAGCCCCCAACTGCAATAATGTAGGCCTTCTGTCCACCCATATCCCCTCTCATTAGGTCTACTGTTGCAGTTCCATCAATGCCAGGTTCTCTTGTCTCATCCATGTGTGGTTTGTTCCAGTAGCCCACTTATCGTCAGATTGTCCTGGTTCCCCAACATCCGACGTGGACCTTGTTAATCCGGGCAACGTCCGAGCCGACCCGTGATGGGCTCCGCGACTGAGTGGAGCCCAGGCATCTCCAAGCCTGGGGCAGCTTCGATTCTGCTCGTGAGAAGGGGCAACCCGGAGCTTGCCAGGTTCACGCGCTCTGCCCAGTAGCGTCACCAGCAGGGCCGGTGTCAGGTGTTCTGGATGGGGTATTTATCCAGTTATAGTTATGGATTTGACTTCTTTGTTTTTTAATTTGGCAAGTACTCCAGGAGGGTAACCAAGTTTAAAACAATTCACATTAAAACTTAGTTCGTGTCACTCTCATATCTGAGGTAGGCGGGTGAAGTGTTAGGGGGCCTTTGCCCGAGGACCCCTATGGGTAAGGCAGGTGCCAGCCAGGATTTGAACCCCGGTCTCCCGCGTCAGAGGGCGGCGCTCTAACCACTACGCTATCCAGCCACTTATCTATCGATCTGTTGATCCATCTGTCTGTCTGCCTTTGGATTTTGCAGCCTATCCATCTCAACAAATGGACAGAGACAGAGGAAGGCTGCATCTAGAGAATTTCTGCCTGTCACTCACCTGCCTTCCTTTCCTTCCCAGACATGCAGGACTCCTGAGCACCAGTACAGCAGGCAGTGATCTAACCAGTGAAGCCCATGCCCACGCTGAAGCAAGAAGACTCGACCTGATGGACTTCTGCCGGTCACTGACCCACCGAAGCTGGGTTCCTGGGCTATCTATCTATCTATCTATCTATCTATCATTTATTTTTCAAATTTGTATGCCGCCCATCTCCCCCAATGGGCGAGTAATTACCCACTCTATGGCAGGAGAGGATCCAACCCGTGAATCTTTGACCCACAGGAATGGAAGTGAGCTACACCTGACGGACTTCTGCCTGTCACCTTTTGTTTTAATGCAAAAGAAGAAAAAATCTTTTCTGGGAAGAAACTACTGCAAATACTATAGAAGGCGCCCTCCTTGCTCCCAAGGCCCCGGACCCCCGGCTCACCTTTGGCCATGGCTGCCCGGCTCGGCTCGGCTCGGCTCGGCTTCCCGCCGCTGCCCTCGAACGGCCCGCGCAGCCGCCCGCAACCATAGAGTCACCTCAGCGGAGGACGAAGGGCGAACGCTCCCAGGGCTAGAGAGGCCGCTCCGGCCCATAGAGCTGAGCTAGAGAGGACACGGGAGCCTCCACTTCCGGTCTCCATGGTAGATAGATCTACGAATCGCGCTTCTGGAGAAGGAGCTGCTCTAATATTTCTACCTCTATGGAGGCGTATTTGTTCTGAGCGCCTTTGCATGAGGGTTTTTTTTTCTTTCGCTTTACAGTATTTTGCCGCAAAAAAATGCTGACTGGGGAGTTCTGCGAGTTGAAGTCCACACATCTTAAAAGTTGCCAAGTTTGAGAAACAGTGCTTCAATGGTTTAGCTTTGCTCTTCTAGATTACTTACATGTTATTTTTATGGTATCCTGGTAAACTTTAAGGAACAGGCTAATTTTCTGTTAAAGAAACATAAATCAAAATATCCAGGCAGTATCTTTGCAAAGCAGGGCTGAGCAACCCGCCTTCTAATTGCCAAGTGCTTTTTGTACTGAAGGGATCAATATCTAAAGTGGCAATGAAGCAATATCTAAATTGGCAATATTCACTTCATAGCTTTAGAGCATGCACAGAGTTCTCTATAGCCAAGCTTCAATACTAACAGCACTTAGTGAAATAGCAAGAGGAAGCAACTAACCACAGAGGAGCTAGCTCAGATAATAGGGAAAACTCCTCCTGAAGAGACTAAGTCTGAGGCCTGATGAGGAAGGACCCAGCACAAGGGTCTGCAGGGACTGACAAGGTATAAGAGTTAGAGCAGTGTTTCTCAACCTTGGCAACTTCAAGAGATGTGGACTTCAACTCCCAGAATTCCCCAGCCAGCCATGGCTGGCTGGGGAATTCTGGGAGTTGAAGTCCACATCTCTTGAAGTTGCCAAGGTTGAGAAACACTGAGTTAGAGGAACTCCTTTAAATTAATGTAAGCAAACAAGGGCGGGGAATAATGTATTCTGCTAAAGTTTCTTGGGCTGGTTGTAAAACTCACCTTCATTATAATGGTAATAAGTTCTGCCTTTTTAAAAATACTATAAAAGGCTGTGGTTTTTGTCTCCAAGGGGGTGCCCCCCTGCTCTCTCTGGGTGCATGGTGTGGGCACCCAGACTTTTGCTTGGCCAAATAAAACGCTGCTTAGAGAAGTCCCTGCTTGAAATCTTTTATTTTGCGCTGCTGATGGATTTCAAGTTTTCTGGGTAGCCGTGAACCTTACAGTACTTACTGTATTGCTCACCTTAATCGGAAGTTTTAATGTGAAGCGTTTTCAGCTTGGTTACCCTCCTGGAGTACTCGCCAAATTAAAAGACAAAAAAGTCAAATTCGTAACTATAACTGGATAAATATCCCATCCGGAACATCCGACACCAGCCCTGCTGGTGACGCTACTGGGCAGAACGCGTGAACCTGGCAAGCTCCGGGTTGCCCATTCTCACGAGCAGAACCAAAGCTGCCCCAGGCGTGGAGATGCCTGGGCTCCACAAAATCTCGGAGCCCATCACGTGTCCCGCCCAGCCTCCCTCGCAGGGTTATTCTGAAGCTTAAGGGGGCGGGACGAAAGGCTCAGAAACTCCTGGGAGTAAGAGTAGGATTTCGGTCTAATGCAGGTTGGTTTCGTTCACACAACACGCTTGGCCTATTGCTGAATGAACCGATTTCAGGACGGGGGGGGGGTGCAGCGCACTGGCCCCTCCACGCAAAAAACAGGCTAGATTCACCCAACGGCCCTGCTCAACTTGCCTTAAACCAGCGCGCTCGCCCGCGTCACTTAAAGCCTCGGGGGCCGCATTCCCACAGCTCCTTGGGGGAGTTGCGCGTGTCCGTGTGAACCCGACCCGTGGGGCAGGGGATCGCCGGACCCACCACCCACCCCCCAAACCTGGGTCAGGCCTTCCCCAGCGGAGCGCGCCTTCTCGGCGACTTCGGGGCACGGCGCCCGCAGCCCGAGCACGCCTCCCGGGCCGGAGCCGCAGCCGCCCCTGGGCGGGCTGGGGCCCGGCCTCCGGGGTTGCCCTCTGCCCGGCCCCCTCCGCGGACGGGCGGCGAGAGCGGAGCAGCCTCGCTCAGGGTCGGAAAGCGGGGGAGACCCGGAGGTAAAGCAGAGCGGCGCGCGGGGCTGCGAGGACGGAGAAGAACGCCGCCGCGCGCCGGCGTCGGCGTCGGGGTGGACTGCCAAGCCCATGGTCCCCGGCTAAGCAGCTGGAGGCGGGCGGGAGGCTGGCAGCGCTTTCTGCGCCCTTGGCTGCGCCCCGCGATTCGAAGTGGCACCGGGGTTGGGTGAAAGGAGACAGGACGGAAAGCCACGCGGGAGAGAAACCGGGGAAGGGGAGAAGGGAGCCCCAGGGGGCGGGGGGGCTGGCCCATCCCCCCCCCCCCCGCGCCAGTAGGGATGGCCCCGCGCTGCCCTGGAAGGGTGTTTGGCTGCAAAGTTGTCCACTTGCACTGAACCCAAGTAAAACGCAAACTCAACGAAAGGGGCGGCGGGGGCGGAAGGAGAGCGGCCTGCAGCCCGGACGAGCGGCGCTTTTGCCGACGGGGCCGGATCCCTGGGCGCGCAAAGCCAGGGAAGGTCCAGCAGACCTCCAAGAAATACGAGGACTGGACCTTCGTGAACGCGGATTGCGCTGGTTTCTGGGCCCGGATGGATGGGCTGTGCTGAGTGTCCAGAGCCGCCCATCTCACTTGCACGTGTACACAAGTAAAACCCAAACTAAACAACTCGCCTAACTTATCCATTAAAAACCGATTAAAAACCATTTTAAAAAACTATAACAACAAAAAGACAGGGAAGAATGCCATCTAAATGTATATACCAGACATTTAACGGGCTCCACGCTTCCATGGGATCCGCAGCCAGATGGCAAATGTTCAACTCTTGTGTTAGGGTCTGCTGCAGTCCTCCCTTCCTTCCTTCCTTCCTCCTTCCCTTCACTCTCTTCTTCCTTCCCCTCTCCCTTCCCTCCTCCCTTCCTTCCCCCCTCCCCTCCTCCCTTCCTTCCTTCTTCCCTCCCCTCCTTCCTTCCTTCCTTCTTCCCTCCCCTCCTTCCTTCCTTCCTCCCCTTCGTCCCTCCCTTCCCTTCTCTCCTGTCCATTTGTATACACAAAAGTTCTGCTTTGCAACTTTCTTGCAAGTTGTATCCAGATAAGGCAAACCAAGGGCCTTATCACCCCTCAAAGGATAAAGAGTGATCCTGTGCAAGTTTATTCCTACATCAACGTGTTGCTTAATCTAGATAAACAGATAAATTTAGGCCTGCAGTTGGGGCTGCCCTCAAGGTGGGACTTGGGGACAGACATCCAGGACCCTGTGCTGCCTCTCTTCTCCCCCCTTCCCCCCCCCCCCCGGCCCACACAACAAACAAGGCAGATTTATCAGGCTGCAAATAAATATTACAGTCTTAAAGATGCTGGTGTCCAGCGTTTGAAATGATCTAATCCTGCTCCAGCCTGGTGAGAGCATCTCTTTCTCAACTGCCCCAGATCCAGAGGCTGGATTTGCAAAACCTTCTGACCCACAAGTTAGCTTGATCCCAAAATGGGTGGTGCAGACCCAGCCACAGGGTGCTCTGTTGGCTCAGATTCCCCTCTGAGGAATAAAGCAGAATTTAGCCAGAGGTGAGTAAGTGCGTCTTGCCGCCCCAGTTGGGTCCCTGCTTGCAGCAAACAGACCACACCTATCTGGGGAAGCGACCTGCAAATCTTTCCTTTCTCAGGCATGGAGTGGGATGATTTTTTAGAAGCAGAAGCCGCCGAGCTGCAGCAGAAGGGAGGCAGCTGGCGTCCTCTCCAAATTGCGTCCAGCGCCGGCTTTCTCATCTACTTTGCTTGGACTGGAGCATTGGCCCTCGGCTTCCGCAAAGTCTCTCTGCAGGTATCTGACTTCAGATCATTTTTAAGCCCAGAGGTGAAGGTGACTAGCCTAGGAGTGGGCAGGCCACATCCTGCCCCCCCCCCCATTCAGCCCCTGGTACAACCCCAGATTGCACTGCCAAAACCTGGGACCAAACCACTGAACCCCTCCCTTAAAACTCTCCATAGCGGATCGTTGTCCCCTCCCCTGGTCTTGGGCCAGTATAAGAGTAAAAGGGGGCCCGGTTCCCCTTAACCCTCCCCCCAGTGGGCAAAGCATTTGGCTCTGCCCCTTCAGCCACGTCTCCTGAAGAATTGGGAGGTCTGAAAAAAGTATTTCATTTTTTTTTTTAAGTAAAAAGTACAGCCTTCTAGCTGCAAAGAGGTTCCCAGCCCAGTCTAACCAGTTGCAGTAAAGCCTCAGTGGATCTCGTTTAGTGGGTTGGACGGCTAATTTCTGTCTGGATTTGGATGCTGGTTTCGCCTTGAAATGATGGAGAAATCTATAGCACCCAAAACAGTCCCCCCAAAAAGCACTTGAGTTTACACGAAATGGCATGAGATTTACGTCATTGGAGTCCGTTTATGCCGTCTGCGCAGGGAGGTCAGGGAGGGACTGAGACAAATGCCATAATTAGTGAACGGTTGCCATTGTGCAAATGATTGCATTTCAGATTTAATGGACGTTGGGGCATCAGATGCCCCCTCCCCCCCCCCGAAGTCTGTTCAGTCAAGGATTGACTCATGGAAGGCCTGCATCTCTAGGGCGGAGAAATCTCTGTTTCCCACAAAGCTCATCACCCCCTTTTCTGTGACTCAGGTGCCGTACGTGCCGTCCAGTGCCAAGCAAGTCCAGAACATGATGTCACTGCTAAAAGGGCACTCAGGGAAGCTGGTGGATTTAGGCTCCGGCGATGGCAGAATCGTAAGAGCAGCCCAAGGCTTAAATCCTGTATTTTAAGGCTGCGTGCATTTGCTCCCTGCCACCCCAGGAGGGCAGGGGTAGGGAGCAGATGACATTTGCTGATGACCCGTTGTGCACAGGTCAGATGGACATCATGGCTTGCTACAGATGCTGCTCGGGGGGCCCTGCCCTCCCCCTCCATCCCATGGTGGCTGAGATAAACTCTTCTTCTGATCCCTGGACAGATCCTATGCTTCTCCTGTAACGCTCTTTGCCCTTTTATATGCCTCAAAGTGATTCTTTTCTGCACTCTGTCCACTTTACCACTCTTGTTTCTACTCAAAAAGGCTCTGCCCCAAGAACCTATAGTCTAAAACGGTGTTTCTCAACCTTAGCAACTTTAAGATGTGTGGATTTCAGCTACCAGAATTTTGAGCCAGCATGGCTTTCTCTTCCTCCTCCTCCTCCTCCTCCTCCTCCTCCTCCTCCTCCTCTTCTCCTTCTCCTTCTCCTTCTCCTTCTCCTTCTCCTTCTCCTTCTCCTCTCCTCCTCCTCCTCCTCCTCCTCCTCCTCCTCCTCCTCCTCCTCCTCCTCCTCCTTCTCCCTCAATCCTAAAAGGCAATTTCACATTCATCCTATCTGAACCATGAGCTCCTCAGTCCTGGTCCATCACCACCACCACTGTCTCTCTCCAGACTGAAACAAAATTGATGGACAAGTTGAGAGCTAACTGTAGAGATACGACATTGAACTTAGAACCCAGGTTCAGATCCCTCCATGAAAGCTCCCTAGGTGATTTTGGGCCATTCATTATCACTCAACAGAACCTACCCTACAGAGTGGTGGTTGTGGGGGGAGGGGGATCAAGGAAAGAGTGCGGACCCTTGAATTCCTGAGAAATATTGAGATATAAATCTAGATTAAAGAAGAGCAAGCTTCTGGTTCATGTAGGCCCATTTTTTTCATTTGTCCTTCTGGAGCAGCAATTATTGCCTTCTTTATCCAGAAAGCACACAAGATCTTCTCCAGTAAAAGATACAGTAAAACTCTTTTTTGCATAGGTGTTGCAAATATAACAGATTTCTTTGAGAAAATGCACAGGGAGGCACAAATATTACGAGCGATGCGGAAAGATTAGGGAATCTATAATGGTTGTGCCCATCTTGAGTTGAATTGAACCCTGTCTGGTGTCTGTGGCTGGTAGGTGCCCAGTTGGCCAACCTTGTAACCTCCCAGTTTCTCACCCTAGACTCACATATGCTGGCTGGGGAATTCTGGGAGTTGAAATCCACATGTCCTAAAGCTGCCGACATTGGGAAACATGCATCTGTGTCTTCTGTGTTTCTAGGTATTGGAGGCCCATAAGCAAGGTTTCCGACCAGTTATTGGCTACGAACTCAACCCATGGCTCTTGAAGCTCTCCCATTTTCATGCATGGCGGGCTGGCTGCTATGGAAAAGTTCTCTATCGCCAACAAGATCTTTGGAAGGTTGTTATTTTCAACATGGAAACTACATGTTCATGTAGCAATTCATGGGAGTTGTTAAAGTAAGAGTAGAAACAGGATAGACAGGTTTGCAGGTGAGCACCATAACCCTGGTGTGGTTCCTCTCCATTCTGCAACCAAGTCATGATCTGTGAGGCTCCAACCTCTGGTTCTGTAAATGGGGTGGCATTTGAAGGACTTTTGGAAAACAGCCCGTTGAAAGTATTTTTTGTTTCCATGGTGGCTGTGTTGGCTCAGACTCCTGGGAATTGGACTTCAGCAAACCTCTGGAGGGCAGTAGTCTCCACATCTGTCTGTTTCACAAGTTGTCTCTGAAGGTCTGGAACCTTAGGAAAGAGAGGCCAGGAGTGCCAAGCATGGCAGAGAATAGTCCTCTCCTAGGAAATGGTGACTGAGCTATCATGTTTAATCTTGGAGGCTTTGATGATGCTAATTCATGCCATTATCATCTCAAAGCTAGACTACTGCAACGTGCTTTACATGGGGCTGCCTTTGAAGACTCTTTAGAAACTGCAATTGGTGCAATATCAGCAGTCTTGTTTGCTGGTAGGTGAGAATCACTGCAACCATGTAAACCCATTTTGCATTCGCTTCAGGTCAGTTTTGGGTGACAATTCAAAGTGCTGGTTTTAACTTGTAAAGCCCTTCGTGGCTTGGTCCCAGCATCTTCAGGGCCATCTCCATCAAACAGAGTTATCCCATTCCTTCTTTGGAGTGAGATGCTTAAGGTATCCCCACCCAAGCAGTTGGGTGGGCCCAGAGGCTGTGTTTCTTCAGTGCAGCCCCTTCCCCTTGGTATAGCCTCCCCCCAAAAGTTCACCTGAGAGCCAGGTTGGTGTAGTGGTTAAGGCACCAGACTAGAAACCAGGAGGCGTGAGTTCTAGTCCTGTCTTGAGCGCAAAGCCAACAGGGTGACCTTGGGCCAGTCCCTCTCTCTCAGTCCTAGGAAGGAGGCTACGGCAAACCCCTTCTGAAAAACCTTGCCAAGAAAATTGCACAGACTTCTCCAGGCAGTCGCCAGGAGTCAAAAACTGACTTGTGGGCACACACACGCACACACAAGGTTCACTTGGTGCCCATTCTGATGTTCTTCAGGAAGGCTGTTAAAATGGTATTGCTCCATAGAGCATTTGATCTTTGCTATTAATTGGGATTGGGCCCTGGGGGAGATGTGTCTTATTTAGGCCAGTGATGATTTTTACTAATTAGCTGCTTTGTTTTTATGATGTCGGTTAGGGTTTTTTATGTGTAGAGAGAGTCTCATTCTGGCATACAGCAGAATATAAAAATATAAACATTGCAGATGATTCAACACAGAGTCGGAAGCCTCTTTTAGCTGATGGCTCCAATCTTGCAGCAGGAAGATATGCCATGAATGGGTGGGGCCAAAACTAGTAGTAGGTGGGGCCAGATCCCAAAGGAGTTGAACCAACCATTTATTTTTTTTTTAATGGACACCTCTTCCAAGCCGCAGGCCACCAGGGAAGGAAGTTATATCTAGTTCCCAACCTTCAAAATGATCAGATGCAAGGGGCTTTTGAAATTAGATCAAGGACCCCAGATTGTTTCTCCTGGTCATTCATTAATAGGCTGTGTTAGCCAACCATACTTTAGCAGGCTGTGTGAACCTAGTCTATTTGGTTAGATTAGAGTTGAATGCTTTTGTCCTTTTCAGAACTGAGAAAACTGGGTCATACTTGTCATGGTTAGAAGTCAGGAGAGCAGGTGGAGTCAAATGATGCAAACAGTGTTGCAGCACTGTTGCATTGCAAGCTTCATCCCTTTCATATGTGTGTCATGCACGTACAAAGGGGCTGAACTTGCATGGCGGTAGCATGGCCCTGCTTTTGCCATATTGACTAAAGAGACCGATCCTGTCGATTCTTCTGACCACAGGTAAGCATCTTCTGTGAATGCAGAGGTGGAGATCTCAGTTCTCCCCATGGGTGTCCTTGAGGAACCAAGGCCACCATCTGCAAAGAAGAGGGAGGTAGCACTTGATGGGAGAAATCTCCCAAGAACAAAGCACATTTAAGAGAACCTCCGCCCAGATAGTTGAATAAGAGGTGCGCTCTTGTCAAGAGGCCTGCATTTCCACAAAGGCCCAATTGCTGACTCCAGGTGAGGAGACAGGGAAAGTAGGCTATGGTTCCATCAGCGGGAGTGCTTAGGACCACAGCATGTGGATTGATTCCAGTAGAAGAGACTCTCTGAAGCTCAGGGTTGAACTGTGGAGTCCTTGGTGCTCTCTGAGCTTGGTTGTTTGCTTGCAGACTGTCAGGCCTAGCCCAAGGAACTCCAAGAGACCATGTAAATTCAGTCCAGCTATGTTTATTAGCTACAACCTCTAGCAAGAATCTTCCCAGACTGAAACCCCAGCTCCCAAGTAATGCCAGCCACAACACTGTGAATTCCTCAGGGAGGTGCCAGTCTCATCCTCTTGTATCTCCCACGCTCCTCAGGAGATGTAAGAAAATGTTTTTCTCCCTGAGCCTGGCCTTCATAATTCCATTCCATCACACAGACGTCTCATTACCCGACTAGGTAACATCATCATGATATGGGTATGGAGCCTGCAAAGTGGCTGTAATGCTAGGGAAACTGAGCGTACTCTCCTGCAGACTATGCCTTTTTAATGGTTTTTATTGTTGTTAATGTTTTTTTTTTAATTTTGGTTATGTTTTGGGTTATTTGGTTGTATTGTTTGTGTGTTTCTAACTTTGTACGCTGCTCAGAGTCACATCTGCGACATGGGTGGCTATATCAATTAACCAAATAAATAAATAAATGTTACCTAGTTGGATAATGAAATGTCTGCAAGCAAACAGCCAAGCCCAGAGAGCACCAAAAACTCCATATTGATTGGTTTGATTTATATTTAATAATATTTATATGCCACCCAACTCCCAGCGACTCTGGGCAGTTCACAAATCATATGATCACCCACCTTACATAAAGGGACTCTGGGTGGTTACATGTGATGGAATGGACTTATGAAGGCCATGTTCAGGGAGATAAGCATTTCCTTAGCCCCCAACAGGAGTGTGGGAAGTTTAAGAAGATGAGGCTGGCACCTCCCTAAGGAATTCACGGTGTTGAGGCTGGCTGGCTTGGGAACTGAGGTTCAGTCTGGAGAGATTGATGTCAGGTTCAGCCCAAAGAACTCCACCAGACAGTGCAATACAGTTCTGTTGCGTTTATTAGCTTCCACCTCAAGACAGAAATCTCTCCAGACTGAACCTCAGTTCCCAAGCCAGCCAGCCACAACCCCGTGAATTCCTTAGGGTGATGCCAGTCTAATCTTCTTAAACTTCCCACACTCCTGCTGGGAGCCAAGGAAACGCTTATCTCCCTTAGCGTGGCCTTCATAACACCATTCCATCACATTAGGACAATAAAAACATCCATAACAAATGTACTGTTATTGATAAATAAACCCATTTATTGTATTTGTTTGGCAAGACCACTTGCCTCACCCATTCTAATTCCCCCCCCCCCTTGGCATTTTTAAGGCAGATCTCTCTGACTGCAGCAACGTGACAGTGTTCTTGGCCCCCAGTGTGGTGAGTAGAAGCTGTCCAGGACACTTTCTCTGTCAGCTAAATACAACTGGGGGGGGGGGTGGAGGGTGCTGAGCCTGGCCCCAACTTTTCCAGCATCTAAAAACAGATCCCTTCAATAACATAAGCCTGTGGGTGATCAGGGGCTGGGTGGCTGACGGGGGGAGGGAATGACGACACGTCCATGGCGATGTCATCACGCAAATGCCATGACTCAACATCCTTGCATCAGACATCCATCCACAAGAACCAATAATGGCATTTGGGGGTGTCGTTGTGGTTTGCTGTGGACGTCCACCGCACAAGACACATGCCTGGTGTCTTAATCACCACCCATTCTGTGACAAGCCTCACAAAAGAGATAGTAGCATAGCTAAAAAACTCTCGGCAATGAGCCAAGGACAGTGTCCTGGTAGTGGTGAAATAACTCTTGCTGTGGTTCCCATTGCTACGGTGCAGATCTGACGTCCTTTTGCAGGTACCTCAACTGGAGAAAAAGCTGCTTTCCGAACTCCCAGATGAGGCCTGCGTGGTGGCTGCCCGCTTTCCCTTCTTCCAATGGACCCCTTCCAAGGTGGTTGGAGAAAGTTTAGAGAAAGCCTGGGCCTACAGCATTAGAGATGTCCGACAAGCAAAAGCGGAGGCTTCAGGGAGGAGCTCAGCAGAAGAAGCAACGTTTGCTCCGAACATGAGATCCTGCAATGAAGATGGAAGGGAAGAAACACAAGAATCTTGTTTTCCTTCCAATCTTGTGTAATGGTCTATGGGAATATCCTTGAGAGACAGGAGGAGGAAGAGCCGCAGCCGGGGCAATGGTCAGATAAGAGACATCTCAGCCCAGAGAAGGAATGCAGGTGGGGAAAGCGTCTCAGAAGGGACCCTCCCTAGTTCCCTGGAAAGTAAAGAGAAGTGGGGAAGAGATGTGGTTTCAGACTGGGAAGATTCAGTTACTGTAACCTTACAATAAAGGTAGTGTTAGTACTCATGGTTTTGATTTCTTGTCTGGAGAACCCTGAAGGGCTAACATTAATCTTGAAAGTCTCAAGGCTGTCTCTCATCTGACCGTTGCCCTGGCTGTGGCTCTTCCTCCTCCTGTCTCTCAAGGATATTCCCACAGATCATTACAGCCTGTCTGAGGGATGGGGGTTCGTCCCTGCCCAAGGGATCTTCTAGGAAGGAAATCGGCTTGAAAGAATGCAGTGCTCCCAAAGACCCTGGTTTGACCCAGGAGATCAGACTGACTTTCTTATCTCCCTGGTGGTGTTCATAAGCAACCTTTAGAGTTGCTCTCTTAGCCTCAGTTTTCCATCTTCTCTATCCTGAGTTGAGTGAAGACTGCAAAGGATTGTATCAGTTATTGAAAAGCATTCTCTTATAAGTTGGCAATCCAACCATATGAGAGTTTTCTGCAAATTTGTGCCTTAAAATTCCCAAAGGAGAATGGCTTTGCAGATCATTAAACTCCTATTTCAACTAAGAGATCCTTTTATCTATGCAAGTGTATTACCATGTTGTCCATGAGGGAGAAATGGGCAATTTTAGTTTTTAGGAAGAAGCAACTGGAAAGTGAGTCATCTACAATCAGTATAACCATTTAGAGGCCTGTTGGAAAAGTTCTGAAAGCAAACTCCTTGGTACTCTTAACGATAAGTTAAGTTCAAAAAGACGAGTTAGGAAGAAGAGTTTAGAATCTTCTTTATATCCTCAGATGGATTTTGTTGTCTGGCATACATTGAGATAGTAACGTTTCCCAGTTGCTTGGAACCATGATTAAAAGATGAAGAAAACGCTTGGGAGTGTATGCTTTTTAAACAGCTACAATAACTTACAGTATTTATAATATTTACCATTTCTCTAACTCTAACGCTTTGGATTCTGGGGATTATGAACCATGGTTAGTTTTCCAGAGGATATACAAAGCACTTGAACATTTGCATTGAAAGCCAATCGTGGCTCTAGCACTAAAACACATAATATTATACCATTTCTCAGACCAAGGATTAAAACTGACTTTGGGGTGACAATGCTAGGGACCAAATTCCAAAAAAGTAAATAGAGCTAGGAGAACTAGGTAGACCCAGATTAAATATGATTGAATGTACATGTTACATGAGTCTCTCAACAATAGGTCACTTTAACATCCAGAGATTTCTAGTAGATACTACTCTTCCCCTTTGTCCATACTATAAATTAAAAACAATATTACTCTGTTTCTTCATTCATTTCAAATGACAGCAAAATGGGAGAAGAAATGTACTAATAATTCTCAGCTTTTAGCAGAAGAACTGCCAAAACATAGCTTCTGGGTCACATTTCTTGGCCACGAACCTACAAGAACTTATAAGAAAGTGATCTGGAAACCATTTGCTCCCCTTTGATAGAAATGGATCTCCATTAAAATTAAACCAGCTGCCACTCTATTACTTGGAATGGGCATCCATGGGGGAGGGGTCAAAAGAGCCAAGATGGCAGGGGGCAGGGCTTCAATTGCATGGCGATGGTGGCCATCTTGGCTTTTTTGACCCCCCTCCATGGAGACTCATTAGTTGTGTCATTTGCTTTGCCAAATTACCACTTATCCAGCTGCAAAATTAAATGCCATTCCAGTGGTGTGACTCCAAGGATACCTAGTTTCGCCTTGATAATACTGATTGCCATTTTTGAGAGCCCGTTTGGTATAGTGGTGAAGGTGCTGGCGTAGAAACTGGGAGACACTGAGTTCTAGGCCTCTCCTAGGCGTGAAAGCCAGATGGGTGACTTTGGGCCAGTCCCTCTCTTTCTCATCCCAACCCACCTTACAGGGTTGTTATGGGGAAATAGGAGGCAGGCGTGTTTTCTACCTTGAGTTGATCTCTCTCAACTCAACCCAACCCAACTCAATTCAACTCAATTATCCACATATATATGGATAAACATATAATAATACTTTAGGAAGGCTTTCCAACCTGCTGAGCTGCTAAGACACTTCCTGCAAAACCTCTAAAATGCCGTGAAGATAGCTTTCATCTTAGATGGTTCACTTACCATCTACACACAAGTATTATGCTTGCATCAAAAGGTTACTATAAAGTGGTTCAGACAACTAGCAGAGCAACAGGAAAGGAGCAACCCAGTCTTAATAACATCAAAGATGGGCTGTGAGCATGGTACTTGAATTTAAAATATCCAGTTGCTCTTCATATTAAGAAAGGGAATAGCAGTATGCTATTTGTAGAAACCTGCCCTAACCCACACACACCCCCAGTTCCCAAAGAGGAAAAGGGAAGAATTTTGTGCAGGAAAGTAAAGCCTAGACCTCCTACTTGCTAGCAAACCATTCCATGTGATGTTGGCATTTCAATGTGTCTCAAATATCTATACTTCTATTTATCCAAATTTGGAATTCTAGCTTCCTGTGTGAGTGGAGAAAATGAGTGAATACATGAGTGCTCAGATAGGAGAAGAGAACAAATTGCTAATTCCTATTCCTCCCAAGAGACAGAAAGGGCTTTCTGTACAATGCCTAACTCAGTTTTGGAATTGATTCCCTGATGAAATTTGAGATGATGACTCAGATACCCTCCGACCCTTGCCGGTGTTCAAATAAAAGCAAACGAAGAAGAAAACAAATGTAGCCCTTTAAACACTAGGACTGTGTGTACATCCTTTAGAAATGATTCAGGAGGTGCAGAAATGCAAGCTCCGTACCCTTTTAAAGCAGCTGCACCTTTTTCCGGGTGATGCGGCTGCTTTAATAAGTTGAGGTGTTAAAGCAGCTGCACTTTTTCCAGGCTCACACAGAAGCCTCAAAAAGGTGCAATGCCTGCACCCCACAAAGCACCTCTTTTAAACCATTAGGAGCCTCCTATCGAATTATTTAGAGACAGCATTCACGTAGAAAACTGATACGTCCTTATATTGAGCCCAAGTTTCTATCAGTTTTATATATGAGGTCAGTCCACGGTGCTAAACATGAACTGGGATCAGACTGACACCCTGAGAACTGGAGGTGCTTCTTACCTTCGTATCAAGAGAGGGTCCTGTAGTTCTCTGAATGTGCTAATATTGTAAAGTTCAAAACATACTTTTAAACTTGGTGGGATTTTAATTCTGAAGAAGGAGACATGGAATTGCATTGGAATCTACCTATACCCTTTCTTTTGCCTACGATAGAAGCTAAGGCGGCAGTCAAAGGAGCCCCAAGCAATTTCTGATCTGCAGAAGAGCAACATCTGCCCCAACTGGGTGAGCGTGCCAAAAATCCCGTTTGCTACCTACCTCTGCAACTTTGCTGTTCCAAGGTGATTCCACAGCGGTCAGCCATGCTGCTAGGGGATCAATGAATCCCCACAGGGGAGGACACTGGTGTACTGCTCTGTTGCAGAAACATGCTTCATGGTGCCAGGCACCCCCCCCACCCCCCACCCCCCAAGACTAGAGATTGCCATATTTTACTTCAGAGAGAAATTAGGATCCTCCTATCTGCGCTGTTATTCAAGAATTATGCATCCGTCTTACAATAAAGAACTTTTCTTTATGGTGACCATGTGGTATGTACAGTGGAAGGAAGGAAAGAGCTATGGAGGGTACAAAGATATTTTATTCACTTTCCGGTTTCTGCCCAAAATTCACCCCCTCCCTCCTGTTTCCTACTGCTCGAAGAAGGAATAATAATAATAATAATAATAATAATAATAATAATAATAATATAGCATGTTGTGTGCAATTCTGTCTAACATCCAGTGAAGCAGCCAAGAATGGGACTTATACATCCTAGCTTTCAAGACAAGCTTAGGAAACTAAATATCTTCCTAGATTCTCTTTATGGAGGTAACAGTGGCAAAGAACAGAAGGTCCCTGGTTGATTTTATATTCTCCCCCCAACGCAATTGTATACCCCTCTGACCACCTAGAGGCATGCTGAATCTCGTCCCATCGTCTCCCTATTCATCCTGTCCTTGATGGAAAAATAAACTTTCCAAGGAAACTCCACACGTCATTCCCAGTTGAAAGTATCTCACCCATTATGGTTCCCTCCGTTTGTATATTAACTTCACACAACTGTATTCTGGATGAACCGTGACTTTTCCCAACTGATATGTTTCAGTCCTTGATGTCGTTGTTTTAGAAGAACGAATACTTACAAAAATCAACGTTTCCCCACTGTAGGACTTTGTCACCAGAGCCGTTCCTCAACGACAACAGGTTCCTTGCTGCGGTTTAGAAAATTCACCCCATAGATTCGAGGTATTGGAAATCCGCAGAGTTTCTTCTGTGTAACGCAAGCAGGTCTCCAAAAATAACTAGTTAGAAACTAGGCAACCCCTCCAAAATATAAAGCTGAAGGTACCAGAACCCCACCCCATTCTTCTTGGCTTAAAAGGCCAATACTTAAAACAAGGAGGCGTATCCCATAATAAATAATCAGGTTGGGCCTACAAAATGATACAAATCATTAATTTAAGCCTTAATCTTGTTTCCGTAAATTGGACTTAAGTATTTAAGTTCCATATATCTATATCTATCTGAATATATACATAGAAATGCATGCACACCCACACACACTCACACACCCACACACACTCTTAAAGTGCCTACCCTAACTTGTGTTAGCTCCTGCTTCCTAAAACAACCGCTCCTTTAACACTGTGAAAGAGTTTTGTGCCTGTAGAAATGAAATATTGCTTTGCTTAGCCCTTTGTGGAGTGAAACTCGTTTTCTACCCTGAGCAAACCGAGCGGGCAGAGATCTAAATTATTGCTCACAGACCTGAGAAAAAAAAAGGGGGAAGAGAAACTGGTGCTCCTTGCCAGAGAGAGCTGTATCAGTGCGCTGTAGGAAACTGGTGCGTGTTTCTCAATTCCAATGCGTTAGACAGTTCTAAATAGGTCTCTAACATCTCTGAGTTAAGTTTCCTGAAACCTGATTTCCCCCCTCCTCCCATCCCAAATCTATTTATGTACACATCAGCAGTTTGCATCTAAATTCTGCTAGCGAGGCACCTTTTTGTACCTTGCTGAAATACAAATGGCATTGCTGATGCGCAAAGAACCTAACCAGGGCCCGGGAGGTGTTTTTGTTTTTTGGCTCTAACGCCCCTAATGGGGGAGGCCACCTCAGCTAGCCTTACAATTAGGTAGAATGGTGCTGACTGGGAAGAGCCCTTTGACCCTACGAATTTTGTAAAATCCATGCAAAAATAGTAGGCCTTCCAACCCCAAGATTTGCTAATATACAATCGGAGATGGCCAGTCTTCAAGATTTAGAAGCTGTTTCAGTCTATTCTAGGGGGAAAAAGGAAGGGAGGGAGGGAGGAAGGATTTCAGGCAGGTTGCTAAAAGCGTCTCTGGGGGTCCCCGGCGCGGCCGTTCCTACACGCTGCCTGGAGCCTCCGCGGGTCGTGCCGTGGCGCAGCCTTGAGGGAAACAACTTGGTCCAGCGGGGGCCAGTCCGGTGCTCCGCGTGTTCCCAGGCGATGCTATCTCGAGACCAAAGAGCTGCTTTGCGACCGATTGGAAGAGGTGGTTGCTCCGCTGAGCTGTGAAAACCCACTAGTGCATGACTCCAAGCTTGTCATGGACCCTCTGGAAGGGGGAGGGAAGAAAGGGAAGCGGTGATTATCTTCTGGCTTTAATGATACCCCCAGTGCTTTGGCTGACGTCATCAGCCTGCTTTCTGCAGGGTTTAGCGTGTTCCGGCACAGCTGGAGTCTCACTGTCCGGCGTCCGCAGGGATCTCATGGGCTGCCAGAAGACGTCACTTCTGCAAGAGCTGCTCAGAGGGCAGATGGCCAAGAACAGACAATATCATCCCCCCCACTCCCCCAGGCGCTCGGTTGCATTGTTTTGAGCCTAGCAAAGAAAGGAGCATTTCTGCTCCTACGATTAACAGCAACAATTTGGGTCACGGTGCGCTGCTGAGAATCGCATTTCGACTCTTCGGTTGTTGGTCAAGGTCCAACCCCAAAAAGTCAGTGGAGCAAGACAAAGAAGTGGACGGAGGCAGAACCCAGCTCCCCCAAACTTTGTTTTTTTTTTAATATCATTTTTATTAAGAATTTTTAAAAGGTGATAAAAAGTAAGAACGAATGTAAAGAAAAGAGAAAAGAAAAAGACAAAAGGGCGAAAAGAAAGAACAAAAAGACATAGAAAGATGTAGCTTCCAAGTTTCTTTACAGCAATTATAAGTACCAATACAAAATTACCTTTTACTCTATGGTTACAGTAAGAAAACCTCTCTTTTTTCTATTATTTCTTTTTTCTAATCGTCAGAACCGTAAATCGTAAGTGCATTTTTTTCTGTTTCGTGCAAAAAGTCCGTAAGGGGCTTCCAGTCAGCAATAAACGTAGATATTATCATTTCTCTGATTGAAGAAGTCAGTTTGGCCATCTCTGCGAGTTCCATCATCTTCACCAAAGTCATGGAACTTCGTTTTTATATATGACAACGACAGCGAGATTATTGTACACACGAAGATGGAAAGATTCGGCACTACCCACCATGGAGGAATGGTTGGTGAAGATGATGGAACTCGCTGAGATGGCTAAATTTATTTTTATTTTTTATTTATCTATTTATTAAATTTGTCCCCGCCCATCTCCCCCCAATGGGGGACTGTGGGTGGCTACTGACTTCTTTGATCAGAAAAAAGACAATATCTACATTTATTGCTGACTAGAAACCCTTTATGGATTTTTTGCATAAAACAGAAAAAAAATGAATGTATGGTTTATGATTTTGATGATTAGACAGGAAAGATTATAGAAAGAACAGAGTTATATTGTAACCATAGAGTAAGAGGTAAATTTATGATTGTACTTATAACTGCTATAAAGAAGATCGGAAGTTACTTCTTTGTATTTTTTTCTATTTTTCTTCTACTTTTTCCCCCTTTCTTGCACTTTTAGCTTTCTCTTTGATTTCTTTCTTTTCTTTTCTTACTTCATATTAGTTTGCATTAGTTTTTATCTTCCTTTTTAAAAATCTTTAACAAAAATTATATAAAAGGGGGAAAAAAGGAGCCAAAGGGTGCCCCAAGGTCTCCCGCTGAGCATATCTAAGGATGAATTCCAAACAGAGGGCCCCTCTTCTTGCATGACCCCCTATTTTGCAAAGAAGGGGAGATTGGCAGGGAGGAATGCTTTTCCCTTTAATGTTCCATCTCTCCTCTGCTCTTCCTTGGTGGGAAATCTGGTCTTGGACCAGATGAAAGAAAAACCCCTGGAGGTGAGGCATTGCAGAAGAAAATTAGCGAGCGGGGAAAGATGAAAGAGCAAACTGCCTTGAAAATCCTCCCCATCTACAGCTCTTAAGGAAAAGGGATCTAGAATCCCATAGTTGCCCTACTTCTGTTCAGAAAGAAAATATACACCCTGTTTTCAGGGATGGACGGGATGAAAAGCAGGAACTAATACACAAAGAAGAGAAAGTTACCTTGCCCCAGGCATCTGGCTCCATTTTCTTTCTCCAATGAAACGTCATTTAAAAAAACAACAACAACCCTGCTATCCCTGGATGAATTTGGGATTGCATCCACGTGATTCACCTTCACAAGCTGCAGATACGATACCCATTTCACCAACCCATCCATTAGTGTGCTGCATCGTGCAGGGTCAAAGGCAGGGCGGTGTATCAAAGCGAAAAGGATTCAGGCAACTGTTGCACCCCGTGAAAGTGGTTTTCGAGAAGCCCCCCATAAGACCACAGATCACCCCAACATCTCCCCCCTTACCTGAAGTCCTTGGAGGCAAGCACCTCATAATAATACAGGATCTTGCATTTGTGATTAGAGACCTGGAGTGTGGCCAAGACATCGTCAACTCGAGAGAGGCTGGTCCCAGTGCAGGGAATTGGGCTATGCATTTTCCACTGGAGGATGTAAAAACCTGGCCAGCGAGTCACATGGGAGCCCTGAAAACACAGATACAATGAGAAATGCAGGCAGGCAGGTGTAAACAACGTGTTGGTTTGTATCTGCTGAGTGAGGCTTCCAAGTCATCTTTCCTCTTGGTATCTTGAAAGAAAGACGAACCCTAAAGGGAAATTCTTGATGATTCTGTAAGATTCCCACTGAGCTGACCCCTTAATGTTTCCCACTGAAGCCAGCCTTCCTAGCTAACATACAAAGCACGTCCTCCTTTTTAAGGGTTCGGGAGCTGTAAAACCATCTGTAGTCTGGAAAGATCTGGGGCTCCTTCGATACTTATCAGGGGCTGCATAATAGCAACCTTATCATGCCAGATACATGTTTATGGAAATAGGTTCATCTGGCATGATTCTAGGTTCAGATATGGACTTGGGGACATGGCTCCCTTTGATTCAGGCATTTTTATAGATAGCTGTGATTTTTCATGCCCACATAATACTGGCACAGGTAATGTACATCTGTGTATCTCTCTATCTATCTGTCTATCTATTTCTCTGATATCTCACATCCTTCACAGGGTATTTATTATTGCTTATTACTGCTTTATCTCTTATTCTTTCCTCTTATCCATTTCTTACAGTCAGTTAATACATATAAAATTGGAGTGGCAAAAAGGTAATGTACATCTATCTATCTAACCATCCATCCATTTCTCTGCCTATCTATTTCTGCCTATCACATCTTTCGTGTTGCTTCTTGCTTTATCTCTTACTATTTCAACTCACCCTGCAATCCATTTCTTACAATAAGTTAATACCTATAAAATCAGAGTGGCAAAATACTCTTCATGCTAAGTATGTTACAAAGAGCAGGGATCCGAAAATCTTGATGAGCCGAGGGCCACGGAAAGCTTTCTGACAACGCAAGTGACTGATCCAATGTGTCCACCAGCTGCTGAGTCCGAGGAATTGCCAGCCCCTGTTAAAATCCCACGGGACCATGGAATCGGCTCGCATCTCTGGGGACAGCTTGCTTTCTCATCATGATTAGGCCCAGCAGCACAGGATCGTTTCAGTGGACCAACTGACCTGGATGCTCTCGCCTTCTCGGCAGACCAAGGGAGTCTCCACTCGGCTATAGTCTACCCCCAGGATCCAACTCTTGCCAATGAGTTGTACGTTTTCCCCAGCCGTCAAAGCAGTTGGCATCACAGATTCCTTCCGAACGGTCTCAGGTGCTCGTTTGGAATGGAAAAGGCTGAACACCACATCCCCTTTCAGGATGTCGAAATCCCAAGTGATCACAGATTCACCTTCCAGGATCTCTACCACTATCTAGATTAGAAGACAGAAAAATCTAATGTCCACTCATCCTTCTTCAAGAGGCTGCTGATAAAATTAGACTTTCGAAGATCCAGTCAACAATGGGGCTTTTCCTGCTAAATCTGCCTGGTTGGGTTTTGAGCCAAATAATCTCTTCTCTGAAAAACTTCTTATTAGGATTCTACAGGGCTTCAGACTTGAAAAAGATTCTTTAGAGCACATGTGGGGGTGTGCGTAGGATGGTGAAATGTCCAGCAGGCACATGGGGACATGGTGGAGGAAACAGGACAAGTTCCAAAGAGACATTTCAGTCCGGAGGTAGGGAGACCATGAGAAAGATTCAGAGTAAGTCCATCTTAATTAAACTAGGTATAAGTTGATCAGGAGTATTGCCAAGGCAGGCTTTCAAGATTGATGTCAAGTCCTTTGATGCTCACAAACTCAGGGAACAAGAACCACTTGAATTTCTGGACAATCTTTATTACTAGTAGGGTAAATAACAGAAACTTGAAAGCTTACCAAAGCAGTTCTCCAGGTCAACTTATACTTAGTGTAATTATAGTGGAATTACTCTGAATCACTTTCTCACACTCCTCCCTCCCCTGGGCTGAGGGGTCTCTTCTGTAACAGTTTGGTTTTCTCCACCAAGTTCTCAGGGCCTGATAGACATTCCATCAGCTATAGCATCCATTTGCAACTCCTTCAACTAAGCATGTCTTTTCCCAGGATCACGCTTCAGCTCAGTCACACATTTGCAGGAAAGGTGCATCTGCTTTAAGGAGTGCAGGTAGGGACCATGTGAGCCCTGTGCACACTTTGAAGCATCCCATTGCTTCTGAATCCAAAGCATGACCACTGATATTTAAAGGGTAAATTATCACCCCCTCTGCTTTGACCATTTCAAATTAGTTGGTGGAATATCAATTGAAGTTGGAAATAGCCTCACATCATGAAACACATCTATTTCACAAGACCACCATAGCTTGCAGAGGCTTAAAGTAGCTACCAACAAACTGAGTTTTAAATCTTTTCTCTTTCCTGCATGACATATTCACAGCAGATGAAGGGGCAGGTCATCAGAAATATGAAGGAACAATTTTCTCCTTACTTCTTGTTTCTCCAGAACCTTGTCCAAGTCATTGTTGGGTGGCCTAGGTCCTAAACAGGCCTATCTGCTGCCTGTTTAGGACTGAAACACTTGAGATCTGTCTGATACTCTTTCCAACCCTCCCATTGAACAGAAGGTGCTCCTTGGTCTTACCTCTTGGGGAGCCCCTTTGAAAATATTTGCAGAGTGATAGATGGTTTCTGTCCAGAGACGAATATGATCAGCAGTTTCAGACTCTTCATCTGTTTGATACAGTGACTTGGGGACAAGGCCACCTTCAGGCACATTACACTGTGGGTGGGGGACAGTTGGATAGTTAGATAAGATACTTTTGTAAATGTCCACCTTCCAAATAGGAAGACCTGTTGTTTTCCTGATCTTCTGTCTACAGCTATGAAAGCTTCTTCAGAATTCTCTCCAAACTCAACAACAGTGATTGGTTCTTGATCTGACTGATCCTTTTTGGACAAAGAACTAAGGAAGACCAGGCCAGATTAGTACCTGGATGGGAGTTTACCAGGAATCCAAGGGCATCTCAAGAAGGCAATGGCCAACCACTTCTATACTGCTGCCAAGACAATTGCATGGTGACAGAGTTTTGACTCTGCAGCAACTCAGCCCTTAACTAGCAGAGTAAAGTTTCACAAGCTCAAGTCGGCAAGAGAAGCTGCTTTACTGCAAGCAAGCAAGAAGTCATATATATACAATTCTATCAACTTCAGAATATAGCAATCAAAGTCTATAGATATACATCAGCCTCAGAGTTTAAATCCTAGATCTGTTCCTCCAACCCTTTTGAGTCAATGGGACTTTCCACGTTTCTGGCTTTGAAAATCAGAGATATCTGTTCCAAGTTTATGTAACGATTGTCTCTAGACTGAGAATTGTTGGTTCTCACCTCACCAGCTTCAGACTCTGCATGTGGGTATGTTGATTTGTGTCATGTAAAATCTTTCTATGTGCTCGCTAAGAGTCAACGCTGGCTTGACAGCACATAATCAAAAATCAATTACTGAGAGTCAAGTTCAACTCCAAGCTGACTTTACTTGATATTGGTACGGATGTCCCAGATATCAGGAATGTTGCACAACCTTATTACCAACCATTGATAAGAACGTTAAAATCCAAACAAGGTCTATCTAAAGGTTATATGCTACAGGCTTTATCCAAACATACCACACATTCTCCTCCGAGGAAGTCTGGAATCACATCCTTTTCCAGATAATCTACAAGTCCTCCAGGACCTTGATAATTGTTGCCACTATAAATGAGGAACTTCTGCCTGGTGTTTTCATTGATAAAGGGGCTAACCTAAAATTGATAGGAGAAAATGTTGCTGTTTCAAGGTATCATCTGCTCTCTCAAATATTCAAGGTTCATACTTTAAGGAAAATACATGCCCGAGAAACCGAAATAAACTCAACCCTTTGCCATTTTAACTTTGATCCTAAACTCTGAAGTACAGAAACTATTTCTTATTCCACAGAAATACTTCTTTTTCAAGGTTTCCCACTTTTCCCATTTGCAAAATGAAAAAAGTCAAAAAAAGAACACGGAACCCCTAGAAAGAACCCTCTTTCCTCCATTATTGTGCAAATCCTTATAATTAAATTTACAATGAAACGAGGAACCATAATCAAAAGATAAACCATGCATAAAACAAACTTCAAGTGGCAACTGCTCTAGAAAAAGACTTGGACCAAGGAGCTATCCAACGGCACGTACCTATCGGCAGAAACCACTTTCCTAAAGGTGCTGTTTTTTAAACCCTTCTTGAAAGACCACCACAAAGGGAAAATAGGGTTCCCCCTCATCCTCGCTCACCAAAGTCCAGAGAACAGGGAACACCCTGGGCGCTCGCACAATCAGAAGCCTTCCTAAAGTCTCTGGATAATTGTCCTCCACGACTTCGATAATCCTCAGGAGAGCTTTTACTCCAGGACGCCAGAGATGACGCATGTTCAGTCCTTCAAGGTCAACTAAACAGGTCCAGGATCTAAAAGGGAAGAAACATATGATGCTATGGGCCATCTGTGCATTGGCATTGCTCAACTCGCTAGTCCTCAGGGCACAGGATCTGGCCCAAGTACCACTTCCTCGTGTAAAATGTTGGGAGTTTTCACAAATGCCATTCAGCACAGCACTCCAATCTCCCTGCATTTGTCAAAAGTACGAAAAAGCTGATTTGTTAACTGAGGCCATCATGCTGATGGAGTCTCCTGAATCCAGCAAGGTGCTAAATGATCCCAAATGTTGATATGTATATGTTGCATAACGAGATGCATACTAACGAGATGGGCCGGCCAAAGACGTTGGTGTTTTCTTCACATCTCTTTTGTCCCTCCTCATTAATTGACAAGACCTAAAACGAAAGCAAGGACAAATGTCTGATTATGACATATGAAAATATCCCTCAATTCCAGGCCTTGCATGTAATGATCAGGTCTTACACTGGACGGAGAAACACACCAGTTCTTTTTACAGAATCCTTTAATCTGAATGTGCAGAGGGGTGTAGCTCTTGCTTTGTGGAGGGGGTGGGAGAGGAGAAAGTTATTTGGCCCCAGGAAAGCAGAAAGTGACAGAAAGAGACTCAGAACAGCCTCATCTTGAACTGGTTGGCCTTAAAAATGGGCAGCAAAGGTTTTGGAGATACTTTCAAGATTGATGTCAGCCCCTCAATGTAGGCCAGGTCAAGAAACTCTGACAAGAATTCCAGGAATGCTACTTTACTTTGTAGGGTATATTAACAGAATCTTGAAACCTTGTCCAGCTCCCAGAATTCTGCAGCCAACTTTAAGATATGTGGACTTCAACTCCCAGAATTCTTTCTCCCAGTTTCTTCTTTCTTGGGGCTAAGTTTCTCCTCTGCTGGCTGGGGAATTCTGGGAGTTGGAGTCCACACATCTTAAAGTTGCTGAGGTTGAGAAACACTGCTCCTTGCAACCCCTGTGGACTCTTGCGATTTTTAAATTGCTGTTTGTTGGAGCTTTTGAATTTCAAAGTTTGGTTAATAAAGTTATGTTGTGCTTGTTACGTTGTCATTGATTGTCTTGAGTGGACAAGGTGTGCATATACTTTAAAGGCATCTGGACTCCCAAACAAATGTAGCAACTGTGCAATGCAGTAACGCAATCCTGAAGTCTTGCTAGTTGGTCTTCACTATGCCTATCAAATAGAACTTAAGACTTGCCAGAAGTCCCTTGAGAAACGACATTTGTCAAAGCTAAGGAGGTAACTTAAAGGTGTATCTCACGTGGCGAAGAAGTGACTCCTCTCCTAGAGCCTTCACAAGACCTTTTGTGTCCATTTGCCCCAGTCGAAGGATGTAGAGAGGTCTTCCATCTTGAAAAACAAAGAATGAACAAAGAAGCTGAAAAAAACTGCCCTGCAAGATGGAACAAACTTCCAGAAACACGAAAATCAGCAGCATTTGTCCAACTTTCAACTTCCAGCCTGTGACAATATACAAATTGCTGTTGAAATTAAAGATTCTTACCTCAGTAGCTCAATGTTGAGCATGCAACATTGACCTACACCTTTGATATGCATTACTTGCTGATGGTAAAACCTTGGAATACCAAGGAGAGACGTTTCTACAGTCTTCTCCCTATCTTTGATGGGCATCAAAGGTGGCAGATGTCATCAGCTCAAGTCTGATTCTCTTGCATGCATGCTTTCAGGAAAAGAACACTTTCACTGCTCTTGGGTTTAGAGGAACAAACTGTCTTTTTCCTTTTACATTTGCTCTTCTGAGGACAGTATACACCCTTGATTCACCCTCTTTTCTATTCTGAATCACTCAGTTTCTCCATGCTCAGGTCTTAAAGCAGTTTGCATGTTGTAAAGCTTCCTCAGAAAAATAATCAGGCATGCTGATGTGCCCAGGGGCCCACATTCTGGCACGTCCTACACAAAAGCCTTGTGGTACTCAAGGTAAGCCTCCCTCTTAACCTCTCTTAACCATCTTGATGTTAGTTATCAGATTTCATTTCCTTCTGCCCTCCTGAAACCTGTTCATTTGGCATCTCTCTCTCCATGAACGGCTCTGCTTTTAAGATAGTGAACACACCTTTGCTTCTAGGAAGAATTCAAACCATCCTGCATTAATCTGCACATTCTCTTGCAACTCCCTTCTTCACTACTGTAGGGGCTGAGATTGGAAAGGCAGGATGGGCAGTTCTCAGGTTGAAAGAGCTTTTATTTATCTATGTATTTGATTTTTATCCTGCTTTTATTTTTGGTGAATTCAAGGTGGCCTACATACTCAATGCTCCTGCCTCCTATGTTCCCCACTACAACCACCTTGTATAGGTAGGTTGGACAGAGAGAGGTGGACTGAACCAAAGTCACCCAGCTGGTAGTCATGCTTAAAGGAAGACTAGAACTCACAGTCTCCTGGTTTCCAGCTCAGCACCTTAGCTCCTACACCAAACTGGCTCTCTATTAAGTAATCATATTTCAGCCACTGCCCAAGGCCATCAAATGACCCACCAATTATCTGTTAATTTGGAAGAGTGGGACAAAGAAGCCTAGCATTTAGACACTGGAGCACGGATATATGGGCAGTCAGTTGATGCGCTTGAGACATCATGCAATAAAGGTTCTTTAGCTGCGTCATGTCTGGGTGTCTTCTGCCACCTCTATCCGAGAATCGAATTTGGGGTTAAGTATCTGCATACCTGGGTAGCCTCAGAACTATAGGTATATATACACCAATCTTTTCCAATCTAGAGGCCACGTAGTCTTGTTCTATATTTGTTGGCATAGAGCTGTCAGCGCTTTAATTGCCTCTTCGGCTGTAGTTCTAAACAGTCTGGTGGCTATCTCCTCTGCTTCTGGTTCATTCTGACGTGGCAGCTAATCTATTGCCTGTTATACCCCAGTTTTCAGCAGAGCCAGTTGCTGAATATATTTTCTCCCTGACATTCTACAATCCTGCTTGTAAGATGTTGTAGAATAGTGTTTCCTCCCTCCTTTAACTTCCTTTATTTCTATTAGATCTCCTTCATTGTTATTCTGGAATCTTCCTACCTTAGCTGTACGTTTTCTGATGAGTCCTTCTTTAAAATATCTGATTTTCCTTTGATTGTTATATTTTTTTTCCTATTTGTTCCCATTCTTGGCTGGAGGGCCTTTATCCTCGGTTGCTTGACATTCGAGTCTGCGTTCAGTAATCATATATACTTCTTGTTGCCTGCGGCTTCTATCCTCCCGTTCTTTGGTTACCATGACAGCTTATTCTGAATGCCACTTGGATCTTTTCCTTTTTTATTTATTTTTTCTGCCTTGGTTTTCACAGTAACTCTTTCTCTCTTCCCCCAGTTCCTCAGATTCTCTTCTGCATATGTGGAAGTGTACTGAATCTGTTCCTTTCATCGATCTTGTATTCCAGCTGTACGTCTTCTAGTTCAAACCTTGCTGACACATCTCCTCTATCTCCTAACTTTTCTACCTTTAACCTATCTTGATACCAATCATTCAGGGTCTGCTCCACCATCAACATCTGGAGGTGTCCTGGCTGGCTGAATTGCATTCTTCCTCCTCTGTTTTTTATTATGTCAATTTAATTCCAGTATTATGCATTCCAGGAGCATCCATATTTAGACTCTGGATTTACGTCACTCGATGCAATTTTTGCAATAAACAAGGAATTCTCTTTGTAAAACTTTATTAGCCTAATTCCTGCAACACTGTACAAATCTACCTTGATTTCAGGTCCCTCTGTTTCTGCAACTTCGGCATTTTAATCACCTATTAATAGCACTATCTCTTTTCTGGATGTTGCGTTTAGCCACTCTTGAAATTTGACATGGTATCCTTCACTGTTGCATCTGTAATAGGTGCACACACTTATATACCATTGATATCCACTGGATATTCATTAATTCTAATAGGAATAATCCTGTTGCTTATTGGGTCATACCCAAATATATATTTAGCAATATTTTTTTGAGGATTACTCCATTCCTTTGTATGATCCCAAGCCATAAATTATGGAACAGTCTGATTTAAATTGGCCCCCACGTTCCCCAAGGGTGCTTATTCCTAAAACTTCTAATTTAATGTTCTTCATTTCCGCTTTGGCAAGTTTAAGCTTTCTTTGATTCATGTTTCTTACATTCCTCATTCCAACTTTGTAAAAAGAGAAATGGATGGCTTCTTTATGTTAATTAGGCATCTACAGCCAACACAACAACATTTGGGTATTGGAAGATATACAGATGCAAGAACAGTCTATTATATTTCACTGAAAACATTCCAAAATGATTGCTGAAGAATATTCTCATCCTATTTTCTTTGCAGGAAACAGAAAGAACACTTCATGCTGGCTCAGGGGTTGGCATCTTCTCTGTGGGGGGCAGAGGCCATGCCACCACTGCCATTTTGGGGGGACTAGCTCCCCCCATGCCAAGGCAGCTGGTGAAGCTGTTGTCCAAATGGCCACCAAGCACTCTCCCCCTCTCTCATGTGGGCCAGGTAAATGTATTTCTTTTGGGGACCACGTGTGGATCATTTCAGTGGCAGGCCACATCTGGCTCATGGGCTGTAGGTTGCTGACCCCTGACTTGGATGAAGCAATAAGTAGATTGAAAAAATGAGAGCAACTAGACCAGTGGTTCTCAACTGGTGCGCCCCAGCACACAGGTATGCCATGGGCTTGTTTCTAGTCTGCCATGAGATTTTTATCTTATTTCCTAAGTCCTAAATGTATAACTTAATAAAAATTATACAACTTCCCCCTGAACCATGTCTTACACATTTAAAAATACATATACATGATTAATAATTTTCTGGTGTGCCACAGAACTACTGCTATACTCATGTCGCAGATTCAAGAAGGCTGAGAACCACTGAGCTAGACAAAGAAACTACCAACAATGCATTTTTGAAATGGACCAGAGGAGAACATGAAATGCATAGCCACTCTCCAAAATGTTATTGTTCAGGGCCTTAGATATCTTCGCGGGGCAGAGGAGAACAACAAACGACAAACTGTGCATTGTGACATCACAATGCAAACCATGTGACTTACATATTTGCATACAATGTTGGTACGTAATGTAGAGAGTAAGGAAGGTGACCTTGATGGAGGGATGAAACATATCTTAAGTCCACAACAGACAGAAAATATGCAGAAGGGGCTCAGACAGACACCTCCCTAATTCACTGGCGTATAAGAAGGGGAGGAGGTACAGCACAGTCAGACTTGCAAAACTCTGTTCTTATAGCCACTTTCAATAAAAGTAGTTTTAGCTTCCCTGTGAGTTGATCTCCTGGTCTGGTCTCCCTGGTGGGGCTGACAGAGAAGTATAAAAAGCCAGGCTTTGCGTTGTGAAGTGACCATATTGCCATTTGCATTGACCACAGCTACTAAGGCCTTGTAGACATTGACCCTTTGCCATGATACAAGACCATTCTTTTGATTTCTTGCCCCCCTTTGGAATTACTTTTACGTGCATTTAGGCATTCACAACTGAGATACACACGCTGAACCATAATCGCAAATTTAACCGTGTACAAAAGAAGCCTCACCCAAGGCAACTGCTTGACAAACGGCTCACAGCATTTGTGATGAACTTTCATGCCAAGACACAGCACAGTGGACCACAGGGAGAGTCTCACCTTTGTCTTGGTAGTGCCAACCCCCAGCATAGTATTCTTCCAAAAGAGAAGGGGGCCTCCATGTTTGCAGGATGTAATCCACCTGGTATTGTTTTCGCCATGCCAAGGACTGACAGAGCATTTCCCGAGCCTTATCAATATTGAAGTCCCGAGCCCTCAGAAAACGGAGGATGTATTCATCTTTGGGAACCTGAGCAAAAGAGAGAGACACAGTAAAGCTAAGTCTCAGTTTATTTATTAGATTTGGAATTCCACCTTTCATCCAGGAACCCCATGGGGATCTCCTTTCACCATATCCTGTGGGGTAAGTCAGGGCTGAGAGAGGAGGAGGGGCCCACAGTACCTCAGAGAGCTTCTGTGGGTGAGAGTGGACTGGAACCTGAGTCTCCCCACTCCTAGTCCAGCACCTTCACTGCTGAACCACTCTTGAGCTAAGAGGAAATGACTGACCCAAAATCATTCCAAGAGCTTCTATAGCTAAGCGAGAACTAGGACCCAGTTCTCCTCAACTCTTAGTCCATCTTAACCTCTACCCCACACTGGCAGTTGGGCTAAGGAAGGAAGGACTAGTCCCAAGTCCTCAGGGAGCTTCCATGGCTGAGGGTGGACTTGAACCCAGGTCTTCCTAGTCCTACTTCACCACTTTTCTTACTACACCTAATTGGCTCTTGGGTTGAGAAGGAGGGACTGGCCCAAAGTCATCCATGGATGAAGGTGGAATTGAACCCAGCCCTCCCTGTTCCTAGTCCAACACTTCCACCATGACACCACCAAAACAGCCACCAAGAGAGGTCCCCCCAAAAAAGAAGTCATGGCAGACAGCTCCCATAGTGTTGCCAAGAAAGCAACACAGATGTGTCCACAGTGTCACCAGCAGTCAAGCTCAACAGCACAGAGCCTTTCCTGATCATAAGCGCATCTTGAAGTCGCACAGCAAGAAAAACAATTCAAAGAGGTCTTCCCGATAGAAGCAAATGCAATTTGGAGGCATGTTTCCAGCTTCCCTTGCTTTGTCAGCCACTAATGCAAACTGTTCCCATTTCCTTCACAGGTTCAGCAGTGGGACAGAAGCATCCAGGGAAGATGTGAGTTATACATAATCAATGAATCTGGGTCACAGGACGGCTGCTTTGACTTCATTATTTCCTCCCTCTAGATAGGCTTCCCTGCCCCCATTTACCTTTCCTTTCTGCATTTCTTGCAGCCACTGGCGGAGTCTGATCAAGCAGCTTTCCTGCATGGGACTTAATTGTCCCAGGTAACGTTCTATATAATCGGCATCCAGTTTGTCCCCTAGGGAGACAGAAAAATTAGCTATGGGGGAAGCTAATCAGTAACGCCATTAATGCATTTCTTGCCATTTGCTTGCAGACATTGTGTAAGACTTTTACAGGTAGTCCTCGCTTATTGACTGCCTTGCTTAGTGACCATTTGAAGTTATGACACTGCTAAAAAATAACTTTATGACCAATGCCCACATTTACGACCTTTGCAGTGTCCCACAGTCCCATGACCACCATTACAGTCAGTATGCGTTGCTCTGTGCCTGACCTGTTGTTTTTCCTTCCCCTGCCCTTGCAGAATGGAGAGATTGGAGAGGAAGAGATTACAAGAGAGTAAGCAGGCATGCAATGGGAAATACACATTGAAAGCAACATGCTGGCGCCAGCAGCGGCGAGCGCACTACACAAACAGCCCAGTGTATTCCCCATTGTGTGCCTGCTTACTCTCTTGTAATCCCTTCCTCTCCAATCTCTCCACTCTGTGTGGGGGAGTAGAAAAAACAAACAAACCATTTTTGTAGGCAATTTCTCCTGTGCCTGACCCATTCCCCCCCCCCCCCCACAGAGTGGAGAGACTGGAGAGGAAGGGATTACAAGAAGTAAGCAGACACACAATGGAGAATACATCGCCGCTGCTAGTGCCAGCACATTGCTTTCAATGAGTATTCCCCATTGCATGCCTGCTTACTCCCTTGTAATCCCTTCCTCGCCAATGAATGTAAATACAAACATAATTCCTTTCTTGCTAATTATCCCGGCGCCAGGGTGAGCATTCCAAAGGGGGGTTGGGTGGGGAAAAGGAAAGTCCATTTGCAGTCACGTAATTTCCCACTTAGCCACCACTTTTTTAGCGACGGAGCTGCCGTTCCCAGTTGTGGTCGCTAAACGAGGTCTACCTGTAATCTTGTTCAAAAACTGTTAAGGTCTGCTCTTGAGGGTGACATGCAGTTTGTTATTTCCTAAAATGGTTCTTCCTCATGTTCCTCAAGAAGAACCATAGAATGTTTTAAAAACATGGGGCATTTGAATTCTTCTGCTGGCCTTGCAAGACAATTGAGGGCTCTTTGACTCATATTACTTGGTCTTTTCCAGCTATGCTCCCTTTTGATTTCCAGTTAGAACATAAGTTAATAGTTCTGGGGGGGGGAAAATAGCAGTTAAAAATGTCAACGTGATGTTGACTCATCTTCCCAAAATATAGAATTTGACATTTCATAAATAACGTTGGTTTTATCGAGTCTGGGGCTTGACAAAGAATTATTTTACGCAGATGGAAATAAATGGGTTCTCCTGATGATAAGAAATAGATGCAAGATATGTGTTCATTATCAATTTCTGAAACATCTTTATATTACAAAAAAATGAAAAGATGGAGCAATATGCTTCTGTACGATCTACATTAAGTTTAAGGGCTGAATTAATTTTATTCTGACATTACACATATCTTTTTTTTTCGTTTCTTTTTTCCCCTCCTCTATGTTAAGTTTAAGTACAGTCATTGATATATTCTTTTGTTTGTTCACTACAATAATATTAATAATAAAATCTGGAGAGTTTCAATTCTACTCATCATTTTAATGTACTTTTTTTTCCTCCTGGTTCTTCTGACCTCTATCACCTTGCACATACCTATTTGTTTTGAGAATCCTGCAAGGGAGATGGAATTATAACTCTAATGACATGCTTTAACTCTTCGGGACAGGGCACCAGGCTGGAGGCATCTGACATGGCAATTGTGCTGAAGCCATGGTTGGAGTCAAGCACGTCTCTACTAGGGCACTGCTTAAGAGTTCAATCTGTGTGATACAAATGGGATAAAACCCTTTTAAAAATCCTAATCGGGTTTAAAAAAGAATTCTAAATTACCTAAATCAACGGGGAGAGACAAGCAAGCTTTCAAATGGATTCCTCCTTTTTTGGCCTCCCTTCCCAAGCAGGGAGATGTGAAGGGAAATGCAAGGTCATCAAGGCTTACGAAAGAAGCTGGCTGGAAGGAAACCAGCGCTTTGGCGAGGTGGGTTCTTGCTGAGTAGAAGAGGGCAACCAGACCAAACAAGAGAGAAAGGAGGAAAACGCTCTACAGCCATCAGGGTTTGGAAGCCCATATGCAACCAGCTGATAGCTAATCGGACACTGTACCAGGAGGAGAAGGATCCTGGGACTGCAGCTGTGCTGGAAGCCACTTGAAACAAAGAACAGGCACGCACGCCAGAGGCGAGAATGAAAGAAAGGGATTTTCTCAACTGGGTCCACAGGAGAGGACCATATGATTTGTCGTCGGTCCAAATGCAAGTTTACTGCAACTTAAAACAGGCACAAAAGGCCCCAGGAACAGCAGAACTGCAGAAGTCCAAGGATCAAAATGAAGTTCTCCAGGTTCTCCTGAGCGTACATCTTGGAAAGACCATATGGCAAATGAGAGGTAGTGCATTAAAAAACCAACGGAGGGAAGATTAGTGGTTGTACCGGGTCAACATCCAAACTGGTAAGAACATTTGCAGAAGAATGGTGAGGCCAATTCAACCAACTGCCAAGGATCCAGTGGCTAGAAGAAATTACCTTCAGGGGTTGAAGCCTCCACAGAAGAAGGCTCTTTCTCACTTCCCTGGGGGTGAGATTCTTGGGATACGGCACCATTATTGCTTCCAGATGGATTCCTCTTCCTGAGATCCCCCGTGACTTCGGGAGGAGTCCACCGAGGGACAAAAGTGATCCCTTGTGATATCAACTCCTTTAGGTAATGCTCTATGACTTCTTTGCCCTGGAAGGAATTGATTTATTACATGTATGATCCAAGCTGCCCAGCCTGTTCTGAAGATGCCAAGAGATTTTGCGCAAAGACTCTGATTGGGTCTGGTTTGATCTAGCGAGTCTTGCTTCAATCCAGATTTATGTGCTGGGGCTGGAAAACTCCCAAACAGTAACTTCCTACTAAAGATTTTCAGCATAAAAGTAATTTACACTATCAACATAATACTTTTTTTTTAAAGGAAGAGCTTTAGTACTCTTATACCTTTAACAGATATACATACGCAAGTCTGAATATCACCGTTTAAAGCAGTGTTTCTCAACCTTGGTAGTTTTGAGATGGGTGGACTTCAATTCCCAGAATTCCCCGGCCAGCATGCTGGCTGGGGAATTCTGGGAGTTGAAGTCCACCCATCTCAAAGCTGCCAAGGTTGAGAAATACTGGTTTAGAGGCAAATGGAAGAGAATTCAACCAGGAATTCAACCCTGCTTCCATCTAACCATGGAATAAGCATGACCAAGTAACTAGTTTTATCTGCTAAAGACATTGCCTTTATCTTTCCCTAACCTATACTCCAGCTAGCTTTAACTTATCCTTTGCTGTTCTAAGATTAAAATGGTTTTCCCCTCTTAACCACCCCACAATCTGCAGTTCTTATCCTATCCTATCCTTTTTACATAGAGTTGTCAGAATATTATCATCAATCATTTTGATAACCTTCTCCCTCTTGTGCATTGTATTGAAAACTTGTTGAGTTTTTTTTTTAATAATTTGGTGGTCTTTGGCCATAAATTAATTTAAGTTAAGGGAACAAGGAGGAAAGGGATTCTAAAACCCTGCTTAAGAAAAACATAAGCCTTGTGTTTGAACTTTAACTTATACACTCTAGATTTGGCAGCCCTGAGCATGGCGGCCAGGTTGGAGTAGAACATAAGAGGCTAATTATGCTCCATACTCTATTATGTAGGAGGATTTATTCCCTAACAGCTTTAGCCCAATCGTAACTACTCTCTTGGCTGACCTAGCTGCCTCTTCCTGTCAAAAGCTTATCTTCCTTGCTCAGCTTTGGAGAAATCCACTTGCCCCCACTGGGTCCTGCTTGCAGTTAGACAGGACACATTGGCTTACCAATCTGTTGGTGTGAAATTGGTCAACAGTGGCTCTCAGGTGCCTTGAAGTCCAGTTACCTAGCTCTGGGTTTTTTCCCATCATTTAACTTCTGATGTTTTTAATTAGCCAGCTTACAACTTCGACCAAGCGGTTTGGTAGAGAAGAGACATCATCTCTACCTGAAATGGTCTGGAGGGTTACTCAACAAACAATTGTTCATATCCATTCATTCTTGGTCTACATGTGTGGTTTCCATCCTGGTTATATGGAAGAAGCTGTGCCTTCTCCACAGGAAAACAGGAGAAGGGGTGAATTTGGTGCTGGTCTCAGAGGGAAGAGTTTGTCCATCTCACCCAAGGTGAGATTGGCCCCAACCCCACTGACCTTCTGGAAGGCCCTTAAAACCTGGTTTTGTCACCAGGCCTGGGGATCCCATGGAAGTACAGAGCCCGCAAAATGGTTGTACTCTTTGTAAGTTTTGGAATGCCTTCTCCCATGTTTTTGTTTCATTGTAGTTTTAAGTGTATTTTAATGGTTTTGGTTTTCAATTATTTTGATTGTTTGGTTTTTGCTATTTTAATTGTGTGCACTACCCAGAGTCACATATAGTATGTGAGATGGGCACCTATATAAATTTAATAAATAAATCATCTCCCAAGCACAGCAGAAATTTCATAGACACGTGGGCAGATGATTGATTGATTGATTGATTGATTGATAGACTTGTCCCCGCCCATCTCCCCACAATGGGGGACTCTGGGCAGCTTACATGATTAAAAGTTATAAAAGAACCACACTTACAGAGATAAAAAGGCTAAAAAATCCAAGAGCCCAATAGAGGCCACACCAGGCTGCTAAGGGGATAGCCAACCCCATTTCTGACATCCTCCCTCCCCGCCCCAGGCCAGATGGGCGATTCCCGATGTCCTTTCTTCATCAGAGCACTTATTTTCTTTCTGGCCATAAGTTTCCTTTTTTTGTCAACTGGGAAACACACCATGTAGACTAAGGAAGAAGGAATGAAGCAATTCATCCTGTCTTATCCAGCCTGTTGAAGGTCTCAGCTGACTGTGGAAAAAGGGATTCCACAATCCAGCCTCAATCCAATCCTTTTGTCCCCCCACCCCCCCGCCACCAGCTTCTTTACTCACCTGGATGAGTTTCTACGCATCGATTCCCCACTCAACCAAAGCAAATGAAGGATACTTAAATGCAACATTGGCCCAATGCATTTTAGACAGAGATACTGCAACGCATAGAAGAAATCAATATTCACCCGCTTGATGTTGGCTGTGTATTGTTTCATTGCAATTTTCTCCACCGTATTTTCAAAACCAAAGAACGATTTGATGTCAAGGGATGCCGATTGTTCAAAACATGTCCAGTCTTCATTCTCCGGATGAACCTACCCTCACAGAAATGGCACAGTTAGAACTATCCCAGCTGGCCATAGAAAGGAGCTTTGAAAAGAAGCTAGTTCTCAAAGGTAATCTTTACATCCTCTTTTTTTCCCATTTCCCCTCCTTTCAGGGACACTGGATATTTCTCTGAGCTTAAGGGGAGACGTATATAGTTGACAGCTAAAAGAAGAAACTCAACATATCTCAGCATATTCTCCCTATCAGGCTAGTAGTAGCATCACTCATTCAAGTTGGCTAAGGCAGAGGTAAAGAATGAGTAAAATGTTCTGCATCAAAACACGTCGTAAGAGAAAACAATGGAATTATAGCCCAGCTGAGAATGAACTCATAAAAATTAATCATAGCCCCCAAAGTGTCCCTTTTCTCACCTATCAGAAAACTAGGAGAAAACGTTCTTGCTCCATTCCATGGAACTATCCTCTTTCAGATCTCAAACAGTGGAAATGTCTATCTGAATGTACAAAGATCAAAACAATGAACCACTAAAAAAGCCACAGCAGACTCATCCCAGGACAAAACCAAGCACAATGGGGAGAGATCTGCATCTTCAAAGGCACTAAACAAGTGTAAAGAAGGCGGGAGAAGACTTCTAAGTAAAAAGTCATGGACATCAGGGTTTGCAGAACCTTCTGAAACCCTAACCGTAAATTATCCTCGCTGGCAGAAAAAATACTAGCCAGAGGAGAGAATCAACAATGTATGGATTCAGGCTATCTCTCACCTTCCATTTCTACCTGAAATCACCTCCCCTTTTTGTAGCTGTTTTCCTGACCTACATTTGCCTCTAAGGCTCTTTCCACCTTCTGGCAGACTTGAGAGAGAACCAAAGTGACAGTAGGATAGAAATATTACCGTATTCTGAAGCAACCACACATGAGCGTATGGTTCCTGGTTTCAGGAACTGACATTTTAAGGGTTGTGGTTTCAGTGGCTAAGGTCACCCAAAAAAGCAGTTATTTCCAAGCTTCTTCGCTTTCATGAAGCTGCATTTTTCAGTAGGTACCAATAAAGCATGTCAGTAACTCAATCTGGACTTTTGTTGACCAAGCATTAAAAGGTATTTTATTGCCTTTAGAGCTTCTTAAATGTCAGTCGCAGACAAAGCCATTCGCCTGCTGACCCAGAGACAGGCTTACTAACATCATGCAATTTCTAGCTAAATTATGGTGGCTTGCAGCAAATTAGATAGATAGATAGATAGATAGATAGATAGATAGATAGATAGATAGATAGATAGATAGATAGGAAGTCTTGCCTTTATGACCTCCCTGAGATGGGGAACTGGGCAATTTTCCTCGACTACCCCTGATCTTTCTGATTTCCACTGCTTCAGTGGAAGATAAAGAGCTTTGTAGGATTCAATTATAAGAGGAAAGAGATGATATGATCATCTCTGTAACAATTCTTCTCCAACTCCCTATTTCCACTAATCCCAGAACCATACCAGACATCCTGGCTGTCACCTAGTATATTCTAACACTTTTTGAAGTGAAAATCACTATTGGAATTCATGCAGTATAAATGTACCCCAAGCAAAAAAAGGCAGACAGGAAGTTTAGGACTCTGTGAATTGCCTTCTGCTTATCAGAATAAGCACAGGAAGGAGGTGCTGTTTCCAAGAGAACACATTTATTCAAGGACTTCACTAAAGAGAGAAGAAAAATCAGTCTTATTTATTGCTGAAAGATACATCCCATAGGAATTGTGAAATGTTTCCAGTTTGAAGCATTCCAAATTCAAATGGGTAGTTTCGAGCGTGAATGCTGAACTCTTTGTTTCACACTCAAAACGCTCCTGAACAGATCGAAGCAGCCTGTTTCACACTCAAAACAACTGCTTCTGATTTGAGATGGCTTACATCTTCTCAGCACCCCATCCTTCAATGCAGGGTTTCTCAACCTTGTCAGCTTTAAGATGGGTGGACTTCAACTCCCAGAATTCCCCAGCTGGCTGGGGAATTCTGGGAGTTGAAGTCCACCCTTCTTAAAGCTGACAAGGTTGAGAAACACTGCTTCAGCAGCTCATTAGCATTCCCAGAGCAATTTCAACCCCAGGACTGGACCACTCCAACAAGAAAGGACTAGCAATTAGGAGACCATGAAGCACAAAACCAGCTGGGTGACCTTGAGCCAGTCCCTCTCTCTCAGCCCTGGGAAGCAGACAATGGCAAACCCTTCCAAAAAAACCTTACCAAGGAAACTGCAGGGGCTTGTCCAGGCAGTCGCCAGGAGTCAACAATAACTCGAAAGCACCCCCCACCCCAAAAATTGGTAGCAATAGTGGAGAATATATGGAGATCAGGGTTGGATGGTTGGGTTCTTGGTGTTCTCTGGTATTCCATCTCTCCCTGAAGACGTTTCATCACCAGCAAGGTAACATCATCAGTACAATGCAAGAAGGAAAACAAAATCAGAGAACATCAAGAACCCAAGCACTGGTAGTTCTAACAATCCCCCCCAAATGTGTACATCTGTGATGGAATGGTGTTATGAAGGCCACGCTCAGGGAGATAAGCATTTCCTTAGCCCTCAACAGGAGCGTGGGAAGTTTAAGAAGATGAGGCTGGCACCTCCCTAAGGAATTCACGGTGTTGTGACTTGCTGGCTTGGGAACTGAGGTTCAGTCTGGAGAGTATTGCACTGTATTGCACTGTCTGGTGGAGTTCTTCGGGCTGAACCTGACATCATGGAGTCTGGAGAGATTGATGTCAGGTTCAGCCAAAGAACTCCACCAGACAGTGCAAATACAGTTCTGTTGCGTTTATTAGCTTCCACCTCAACACAGAAATCTCTCCAGACTGAACCTAAGTTCCCAAGCCAGCAAGCCACAACACCGTGAATTCCTTAGGGTGGTGCCAGCCTCATCTTCTTGAACTTCCCACGCTCCTGTTGGGGGCTAAGAACATGCTTATCTCCCCGAGCGTGGCCTTCATAACACCATTCCATCACAACATCAGCAAAACCCATTTTCTTTTGAAGCTTGCTATTTCAAGCTTGGCTGGTGTCATGATGATGATGAGGATGATGAAGATGAGGATGAGGATGTCCATTGCAAAAGCTGCCAAAATGCAAACCAGCTCGTTGCCCTTTGCACAGGATAAGGGAAACCTCCTATCTAGATTACTGACCGAGTAGTGACACGTCTCCAGGACAATGACGCGGTTGGCAAAGGTCTCATTATGGGCTTCAATAACAAGCGTTCTCTCCCGCCAGTTCACTGTATTTTTCTGTATGAAAAAGACATATTCTACCCCGGCAATCTGGAAGAAACATGAGAAAAGTAACAAGAACAGCCTGGAAGGCGACTGAAGAGCAAGGGTGTGGGGCTTTTGAGATAGCTTAAAGATAATCACTGTTAGAAGGAATTGTAGCTCTTACTTTCTTGAGCAACCGAGGTGCATCCACGTTCAATTTGCAAGTCCTTTCAATGATATGAATGGCTCCATCTTCACTCTTGGATTCACGAAGGATCTCACTGCCCAAAAAAACTGGAATCTCAGGGCAGGTTGGAAAACGTTTTTCATAAGCCTAGGAAGGAAGGAAGGAAGGAAGGAAGGAAGGAAGGAAGGAAGGGAGGGAGGGAGGGAGGGAGGGAGGGAGGAAGGGAGGAAGGAGAGTCAGTGCACAAAGAGCCATTCTTTTAGGCTGTAGTTAAACAGTCATTTCTATGCCTGCGAAATATTGCATCTGTAAAATGTCGTATGCCTGTAAAACATCTATGCTTGTAAAATATTGCAGAGAGCTAATTTGGTGTAGTGGTTAAGGCATCAGGCTAGAAACCGGGAGACCATGAGTTCTAGTCCTGCCTAGGCACAAAGCCAGCTGGGTGACCTTGGGCCGGTCACCTTCTCTCAGCCCTAGAAAGGAGGCAATGGCCAACTATTTCTGAAAAACCTTGCCAAGAAAACTGCATGGATTTCTCCAGGCAGTCTCCGAGAATTGGACACGACTGAACGGATAAAAAAATATATATTACAAAATAAGAATGCAAGTTGTCTGTCATTTTAAGCACATCTCAGAGGAAGTCCTAACAAATTCGGGGGGGGGGGTGTCTTACTTTCATGAAGATACTTCAGGTCAGGCTCTAAAACTTGCAAGAAACAAACTAACTCATGAAGCTTGAAAACTCAAACCATACGGTCAAAATCAAGGAACGGGACTGCAAAATACAGTTTTGCTGAATAAAGGCCAATTATCCAGTCCCTGGAGCAACATTTAAAACCTTGCATGATAGAAAGACTGCAGAGCCCAAAATAGGGGCTTAACTTATTTGCAGAAAAGAACCAAAGAAATATTGCTGAATCCAGAAAACGCTCTGCACATCTGTGATAAATCACTCTTGAAACGCCCTCCTCAGCATCTGAAAGATGGACATTCTATTGTCCATGCAGAATAACGGGACTTGGAGGTAGCAATATTATTTCTAAAACAGTGCTAATTACGAAGGTTCTCTCACATTTCTTCTTCACTTAGATCTCCTAATGAAACGGGATCACTGAAGACCACAGATCAAGAAATACCTTGAAAGCAATTGAGTAAGCTTCAATTATAGTCAGGACATAAGCAGACATAATGTCGTTTATTTCATTTCATTTATTCTTTAGGTTATTCAGGTCTGAACCATTGCTGTTATGTAACCAGCTGGCTCTCAGTTCTCGAAAGAGACCGCCTGCCTTTTCAGCAGACAATGAAATATGCTTCGGTTCCATTTAAAGGGGAACAGTCACAGCATTGACCAGTTGGATTATGACCTTACAGGTATGAGTGTCAAGGGGACCCAAAAAGCTAAACACCAGTGTTGACCGCACACTGGAGAAAGGGAAGGTGGAAAAAAACCGGAGAAACTTCCAACTGCTTTTCCATTTGAGCACAGCTAATATCAACCAGTGACCTTGACAAAGAGATTATACAACACATCCTGTGCTCTGATGGCCATAAATATCAGCAGTCAGCCTTTCAAGTGTTAAGCCAGAAGCAATTAAAAGCCACTGGAGATCATGTCAGTTCAACCCTGCTCCAGGTCAACTTCAAGTATCTTCTAAAGCCACGGTCCAGATTATCTATTGCAATTTCTCAAACTCCTCTCAGTTCAAAATGGAAATCAACAGCCCATAAAGATTCTCAGGAAGGCAATCTCGGTTTATTCCTCTTCAGGAGTATTTTACTCTACTATATGGGCACGCAGCAGTAGATGAATAAGCCCGGTCATTAACAGCTAGTTTTCATAAAGGACAGAGTGATATTCTGGTTCCGACTGGCTCTTAGAAATCCATAAATAATATGGGAAGCTTGGATACACCTTTCTTGCTTTTTGAACCATGGTTAGTGGATCCACTGATCCAAAAAGCAGGTTGCTATATGACATTCTGGCAGAAGGTGATGCAATCAACAAAGGTCTCCTAAAATAAAATTATGAAAAGCTGCTACTTTGGGCAGACTCCCAAAAGCACAACACACACACACATACACACCCCAACCTTTAAGAAACACACACTGGTTTGGACCAGTGTACCTAATTTTTGCCAAAAAAATCTCCCTTATGATTGCTTTTTTATGACTACCACATTAAACAATCAAGATCTTGTGCTTCACAGCACAGAAACTGATCACAAACCAAACAGTGAACAGCTGACTTGACATTTAACACGACTTGTTTGTAACACAGCATCTCTGCGAAGGATTAAATGACATTTAATGATGCATAAGCTCCCATATCTGCACAGAAGCCATGCATCAAGCAAAAAACATATATAGATGTGATTTATAAAGATCCACCTTAAGCAGAATTAATATACACAGGGATGAAGTTTCAAGATGACCCCCCCAAAAGGTGGCAGAATATTATTTTTTGTTGGAACCTGATGGGGAAAAAGGCCTTTTATGAACAAATTCACATATATGTTTACCTCCTCTCTAAAATAGGATGCACTTTTAATTAATTTATTTAAACACTCTTCTTCTAATGTGATATATGCTATCATCTGCCATCTCTGGATTCTTCATAGGACAAACAGGACAAACTTTGCACAAAGAATTAACAGACACAAGTTTAACACCAGGACTCAAAACAAAGTAATAGTAGAACATTTTAACCTTCTAGGACACTCTAGTACAGATCTCAAAGTAGCCCTCTTGGAAAAAAGAAACCTTGCTAGCATAATTAAGCAAGAGATTGTTAAGACTCACATAAATCAAAAGATTTCTGACAATTTTGGAAGGTTTCAACAGACACAATGGGTTGGTGTGTTTTTTTTTAATAAATTTTATTAATTTTTACAAAAAGTTAAAATACAGAAAAAAAATTTAAAAAGAGGAGAAAGAGAGAGAAAAAAAATGCATAGAAAAGAAAGAGTAGCTTCCGACTTTCCTTGGTACAGGTATAAATGTAAAATATATTCCTCTCTTACTCTATTATCTAAAAGTTTACATAATAAAACATAGCTTTAATTCTAATATTCAAAAAAATTCCTAAAATCAATCTATTGCGATAATACATATGATTTGTACAAGATATTTCTGTAGGTATAACATCAATCCTCGAATCCCAAAATCAAAATTGCATTTTTTTTTGCATGTCAAGCGAAAAGTCCAAGAGTGGTTTCCAGTTAGAAACACAGCTAGACAGTGCCCTCTTTCAGACATATTGGGTTTTTAACATGTTACAGTTGTTAATGTGTAATCTGTCTCACATTTAACCTGCATCTACATAACCACGCTGACTTCTGTCTTCCCTTCCTAAATGTTGTTCATCAGAAAAGGTGCCACCCGACTTTTTCTGATTCGTGGCCATTTCAACATATTGACTCTAGGGGGCTAATAATACATAAAACATATCAACATAAAAGTAAAAGCAATAGCTTAAATATCTATCACAACAAATAAACCACCTTAAAAAAATTCTAACCACCTTTATACACCAGGGTCATCTCACACACTGAACTAACACATTGCTAAGAGAAGGTCTTCAAAAGGCCAACATGGATTTCGGCCAGGAGCTGTCTCAATTTTGGCATACTTTAAGCCAGGATTTAAAGACTGAAGCTGCTGTACAAGGAGAATTATCTATATTCAGCTGACGGCAGATACCAAATAAATTTCATGGCCCAGCAAACTCAAAGTTTAAAGAAAAAATATAACACACACCTTCAGTGTCTTCACAAAGAACCAAGTTCTAAATGCTACATGTGCTGTCAACCGATTGGAATATATACCAAAATGTCAACCTGGGTAGGTTTTACATGTACATTTTTAGATCTCTTTAATAAATTCAGTATATAAAACAAGGGTAAAGTTTTCTATATGTAATCCTCGGAGCAAAAAAAAAAATTAAACCGTCTCTCCTATCTGTTCAAGATCGTCCCTTTCTACGGCTCCTCCTCATTAAAAAAGTTAGTAGAAAGTTTCCCACGACCACAAACAGTCCTACGTCATAGCTCTTTTTCTATAAACTAATGTTAACTTCTATGTCAAAACAACATAAAAAATATATCCAACTGATCCTCTTGACTCCTAACAAACAATAACAAAAACAGCAAATATTCTATTTGGACAAAGATTGCCACACCAACCAACACAATGTCACAGTTCCTTCCTCCTTTATTTTATTCTGAATCCTTAAAAACGACAGTTGCTTTGTTTAATAATGACCAATCTCCTTTTGAATAAAATCGCATGGGGTTTAGAGGCAAAGTTTAATGGAGGCTGCCAGGCTTGTAAAGCAATCAATGTGTCGCTCTGTGATTGACAGTTTGGTTTCTGCCCACCAGAGAGTGCAGTAAAATTCAATTAACCGGAACATCTATCAGAACTGGGACTTAGGTCAGCAATTTAAGGATGTTATCTGTTCTGGATCTCTCCAAAAGGCTGAGATGGTGTTGGAAAGATGACCTGTTGGAAAGATGACCAACGCTATTTTTTTTTCTGATGTGCTCCACCAAACGCAGTGCGCAAACGTGCTCAAGATTCTTGCAACCGCCTGGGTTGACAAGCAGTGACCTCATTTGAACCTGCTTTAGGGGAGAGCAAATGATCATTGCACATGGTGACCCAGCTGTAGCCACTAACCAGAAGGAGAAGGTTACAACTGAAAACAGATTCCAGGAGAAATCACAGTGTGCCTAGGAAGAGCTATAAACAGGAACAATCCTCAGGGTTCAGCTTCCGGGGTCTTCACGAAAAAGCTTCAAGCAAGGAGATATTTGAGTAAGGTCTTCGTTAATACAAAATGCAGTCTGTTTTAAGTTGTTGTTCTCTCTCAGCCCACAGGCACTCCCCCAAATCTCATATATTGATATTTTACTCCCAGAACAAGTTAAATAACAAGCTTCCTTTATCGCCATAAGAGGACTGGCATGGCTGCAACAGAAGCAGTTAATCCAGCTTTTCAGCAAACAGCTGTTTCTTTTCCCTGCAACAACAGAATCAAGAGGGGAGAAGCAAAACTTGCTCCCATGTTTTTGCAGATACAGAATGCAATGGCTTCCTATGGAGCTTTATGAGGTCTCATTCCAGCCATGACATAAATTTTTAAAGGGAATGAAGAGGAAGACAAACAGCAGCGTCGAGAATTTTGTCCTGTCAGCAATAAGCAGAGCTGGCTTCCCATGGCTTTTGTTTGTAGACAATGACTGCCAACCCCATTGTTTGCTTAGGAAATAGTCAGAACTTACTAGTCAAATTAAAGTTTCCTAACAATAGAACGTGGGCGGTATTGTAGAAGCAAGCATGTCGTACTCCATTTTATCACCCAGAGTAACAAAGGAGAAATCCTCTATCCTTGAAAGTAGCAGCACACTCTTCTATCATGGCCATGGCAAGAAGACCAAGGCATCTGATGGCCCAAATTCAGCAAGGTCATTGTAATCTTTTGAAGACCCTCTCTCTCGAACTCTTTTCCAGAGGGGAGCCCATCTACAGGATAATTCCCCCCCAAACAATCACTAAAGGGGAAGAAATGATACCACAATCATCAAGGCACAATGCATGGATAAGATCAACTCAATGACACAAATGGAATTCCTGGAGTGAATTGATTTGTTTCTGGCCTATGCCATACTACCGCAGCGGCAAGGGAAATAAGGAATTCCACTTAATAATCCAAGTTAGACTTTATTACAACTCCCTACACACATGGTAAAGGTGCCCCAAGCAACAGTAGATACAGAAACCAGAAGCTGTCATGTTCATTGCAGATGTTTGCAGAGCTGTTAGGAATGTGGCAAGTACCAGGGACACTGGAAACAATTCTATCCTTTCGTCAGCTACACACAGCCTTGTCTGCCTGATATTGTTCTTTTTCACACACACACACACACACACACACACACACACGTTTGTTACAGCCCTAAGGCCAGATACAATCAAAGTATACAATAACAACCATCTTACATTTATATATATCTATAAAACAAAACAATTAATATGATTTAATCTAGTAATTAAAATAACAGTGCTAAAATATATCAAAGTAAGATACTATGTTGTGGAATTTTAACTCTAAATAATGGTGGAGCGCATTGTACAGATGGTAGCACAAAACCGGGCAACTTGGGAGGATATTTCCGGGTCTTTGTCCGAAAGAAGTAGCATTAGATGGAAGTCACACTCCCTGCCAGGAAATCTCTTCAATATTGGGTGTATGTATATATGTATATGTATGTATGTATATATATATATATATATATATATATCTGTCTAGAATCCTTATATAGGGAGTAATATAATAGCATACGGCTTAAAGAAAACTTTGCTGTGAATGGGGGTTGTCAAGTTAGTGAAGCCCCAGTGGGTTGCTAGTATGTTCTAATGTTCTTACTGTCAGCTGCTGTTTCTTTTTTGAATTATAGGAGTTGAATTGTTTGTTTTCATCGTTTTATACTGTGGTTTCAGGTTAAACTTTGTCTGCCACTGAGACTCACTGTGACAAAAGGGGGAGCCCTCTGAATCCAAATAAATAAATACATAAACCTCCTAGGTCAATACAGTGGTACCTCGGGATACGAACTCGCCTCTACTTACGAACCGGATCCGCGGCCATTTTCCCTGCTGCCACGCGGTCGCGGCTTCCTGTGGGCGAGGTCGCGGTAGCAAGGAGATGTTCGGTGAGGCTTGTGGTGTGTTTTGCAGTGTTTTGCAAAGGTTTTTGGTGTGCATGTTAGCATGGCTCCAAATAAAATGCAGAGCAGGCTTGGCGGGAGTAAGGCTCTGAAGAGAAAATTGCCTCGGGTTGCGACCAAATTCGGGCGGAGGGCGGCACGGATTAACCAGATTTACATTGAACCCTATGGGGAAATTTGCCTCGGGTTGCGACCAAATTCAGAGGGTGGAATGGATTAACCGTATTTACATTGAACCTTATGGGAAACTTTACCTCGACTTGAGACCAACTCGAGTTGCAACCAGAGTCACGGAACGGATTAAGTTCGTATCCCGAGGTACCACTGTATATGAATTAGCCATTTCAAGAGTCTGGATTATCTCTGACTTAGATAATCTTCCCATAGGATGGGTTGGTACAACATTTGTATCAACCGTGAGATAAAGATGGGGGCCTAATCCGGTACATTAATCAAATCAGGCTCTCACGGAAGAATGCAATGTTTGCAAACTAAAATGCTCCTGAAGTACATCCCATTTAAAGATAGTTTCTGTTTACAAAGATGTCAACAAATATGTGATCTGGCAATAAATATACCCTCTCAGTTATTTAAGCGGTATTCTCTTGAGTAATGCTGCTGAATTATATTTCACTGTCATCAACGCTGATTTTTATTTGCAGTACATTTTAATTGTAAAATATTACTATTTTTTTTTTCAAAAATTGGCTTGACTCCATTACCAAGCTATGATTCCACTGAGGTCATTTTAACTAAAAGCCAACCAAATCATGATCTACGGTCTAGTAATCAAGGTTCTGTAAGCCCATTCCAATCTTCTACAGGAAATTATTAATGAAACGGCTTCTCTCAGTATATCAAAACCTCATTTCATTATGAACGGAAGCATAACGGTTCTGAGTGTCTCTCTAGAGAATCTGCATCATCAAAGGGAGGAATTGCAACGTGGGATCATCAGATGGCAAAAACGGCGCTGAAAGCTGTTAATATGATATGAACCGCTCAAAGAATCTGGAGAGAAACCCTCAAGGAAGTTCTGAGTGAATCACCAATGATCCTTCATAGCCACTTCCTATGAAAGCATAAAGTTCATTCCTATTGATTTGCACAGATCTTTTGTGTTGAACTCTTATGTTCTTCCAAGAACCAACATCAAACCATCAGTCTAGGAAATGGCCAACAAAGGACATGATTCCCATTTCAAATGAGAGAAAAATGCAAGGAGCCAGACTCTCAGAATAAAAGCTCTTTCTCTGTGCATAAGCTAAATTTCCAGAGACAAAAGCATTCTGCACATGCTCAGGGCTAATTCCTATGCTCCAGAAGAGTCTTGCTTTAAGCAACTTCCTTACAGTTACCTGTTTCCTATAGCAGAAATATAACCAAGTTTCATTTTGGCAGCATTTCCCCTTCTCACAAGCATATGTGTACAGCCTCACCAGCTTGGAGAGGTTACAAATATTCCCAGAAGCTCTTTGATTCACACTTAGCATCTTTAAACGCCGTTGGATTAAAAATGTAGCTTAGAAACCAGAAAGCACAAGAAATTCTTTCTTTTCTGCCAGAGCCTATCAGGCACACATTTTCCATCTTGATTTCCTCTTCCTGAAACTGTCAAATTGTACAGTACAAGTAAAGAAGCTGAATGTTCCTGGGCCATCTGTAAAATGCTGACACGTGCGTAAAAACCTTCCTCGCCGGAGTGCAGAAATTCTACACAGTCGAGAAGCATTCCAAAATCATCTGCAACGAAGATCGAACCGTGAGATCCGCTAGAAAATGTACTGCACCTTTCAAGAGGCAACCTTCCTGTATCACAGTTGACTGTTAAGCAGCAGACATCAGCAACTCTAAAAACGTAAATATAATAAAACCAAACTACACGGAGGTATTATTGAGTTAGTAAACCAGCGTCGCTTTTTTGAACGTTGCCTACATTTTACAGAAGGAAGACAATGAGAGCGCTGTGATGGAAAAAACTGAATATATTTCTCCACTTTCAATGCAAAGAGAATTGTAATCCCAAGTGCCAATTTGGTTACTTAGAAAACAGATTTTTTTCAAGGTTTATTTGCTTCTCTCACTCGTTCTTTCGCAGAAGCCTTGTTTGTCAACGGAGCCAGTTCGACAGATACTGGTCCTCAGTGCCAGAAGTTGTAAGTCATAACGTACAAGAGGTGGAAGAGCGCATCTCCCTTGCCCCAAATGCTGTGATGTAAATTTATGTATTTATTTAAATCTATATGCCACCTGACTGCCAATGATTCTTGGGCAGTTCACAAATAAAAAGATGAAAAACAAGAAAAACATATCATAATGAACAAAAATGAAGAATAAAAGATTGCAAGGATGATGAACCGACTCAGTCCAAAGGGGACTTCACCAAAGGCCTAAAAACCAGATGAATCTGTTGAAGAGATAGGATGAAATGCCCTAGTGTCAGCCTTACTAGTAGACCAGACAGGAAACACACCAGATGAGTTAATTCTACTTTATTGTAAAGCTACATTAACAGAATCTTGCAAGTCTGAAAGTACAATTCTCCCCCCATCTCCTTTACAGCCTGAGAAATTAGGGAGGGTCTCTTTTGAGCCTCCTGCCCCTCCCACTATCCAGCCAAGGGCTAAGCTGTCTCTTATCTGACCATTCCCTTGGCAGCATCTCTTCGCCTGGTCTCCCAAGGTCATTCCCACATACCATTACACCTGGCCGCCTCTCTCTCTCTCTGCCTTGTCCAAATCAAATCAATCTTGATTATGGTCTTAGACCAGATAGTCATAACTTTGCCTTCTTCTCATCTAAGAGTGAGCCAGCCTTAAATCATTCTTAGCCATACTAGCATTAAAGGAATATATTCCCCTTATTTTCTAGTACCATTCAAGGACAGCCTCCAGGTGGGTAAAATCTGTTACGTTTTGTCACAGAGTCAATGGAGACAAGATAGAGATGGGGAATAAGGAGAGCAAATTTCACGCCAGGATAGTTTTCAGCCAGATGGTGCACAGCGCTTCAGATCAGCTGTTGGAAAAGGCTAAAGTTGTTTTCTTAAAGGGCCTGTCAAGGTCCAATTCTCAAGTGAGTTTTAGGGAAAACAGGATTGACCAGAGTGCTTTTTAGATGGCACAAGCATGATGCCAAGTCTGGAGAAAGATATGATGGGGAAGGAAAGGGGCAGAGAATGACTTATTCTAATCTAATTGAGACGTTTTAAGGAAAGATGTTCTTCTAGGGACTAGAATGGGTACAGATGGCTTGATGTTGCCCTCTAATAGGACTTAACATTTAGAAAAGAGAGACGCAGCAATATTCAAAAAGTATAATTTTCACAAGATTCCAAATTAAAACAAGGTTCCTTTCTTTCTTCTTCTTCTTCTTCTTTTTTTTTTGCACATTGGCCACAAATCAATTTGGGGCTGATTTACCGAGCAGTTAAAAGTTAGAAAGCACACCCCTAAAGTATGGCACGTCATGGAAAGAGTTTAAATTACAAGTTAAAGCCTCAGAAACAAAACCTTTTAAAACTGAACAAAGAAACCTTAAAACAAAGAATATTAGAGGCGTCAACATCGAAGCCCAAATGAACGCTACAAAAACCAGGCTTCTGAAGGATTTTTGGTGCAACCAAAGAGCTAGGAAAGGAACTACAGAAAGAGAAAAATCTGCCACTTACCGCCATCACAAGCTCAAAAGGGTACTTGTAGACTCTAACAGGCGACTGATATTTTTGCACCATTTTTACTTCACACCTACAATGAATGAGAAAAGCAATCGGTTAGACCCTCTGCTCCCAACATCAGCAGTCAAGCAATAAACCCTTGGTTGTTACAACGGACCTTCTCTTGGAAGTTAAAACAGGAGAGAATGGGAGCAGAAGTTCATTTGAGAAAGGCTGGATGTCTACTACGGATGCCCAAGAAAAGAAAACAAATTATAACCCTTTCCTTTTCTTTAGCTTGATGTCACTGTGTCACTGCTCTGAGATGAAGACTCAGGTTTTAAAGGCTGCTAAACCAACTCTTCCAAGCTGGATTACAAGCTGTAACCAACTCATGCTCAGTTCATCTGATTTTTAGCAACAGAAAGAAAACAAATTCCAAATGGAACGAAGGCATACTTTACAAAATGTTCCAGGCACACAGTTGAGAAAATTACACCATTCTGACAAGTGACTCAACACCAACTGGTTACCTTACAATGAACAAGCGGAGCCTGTGCGATTTGAACACCATCTCCGCGGCTCTTAGCACCGCTGGAATTTCCCCTCTCTGCCCCCATATCCATTGCTTTTAACCCGCGCACACATGTCACTCCAAGAATCCAGAGAAATAATGAGGCCACTCTTATAAAAAACTAATTGAATTGTTAGGATATGCCGCCTCCGCTACTGGAACTAAATGCCCCTAAATGTCAGAAGCCCAGAATGGGTTCTCAGCTTAGTTCTTCTTATGGCCTAGTATGAAAAAGGGACAGATTTCACACATGCAGACATCCTCCAAGCACTGAAGCAAACATGGGGACAAAGAATTAATTAAAGAGAGTTGCAGTTAAAGGGGGTACACGAAGGACACGTAAGTAACCTGTGCCCACCTTTAGGAAATCTTTCAGCTAAAAACCATTGGATGCCCTTAAGAACGGCAGCTGTTACTTCAAAGTCCTGCAAAAAGGGAAAGAAGAACGTACCTGAAATTTAGGGTCGGCTTGCATCAGTCCATAAATTTTCAGTCCACTAAGTAGCCATCTGAGAAATGCCAAGTCCTGGATAAAAGTGATCGCTCGCTGGTGCTACATTGATAAGCCTGTCTAAAGGAAAAGGAGATAAAGCAAGTGTTGGCCAGCGCTAGAAACTGAATCGAGATGCAGAAGCTATGTTGGGATTTCATAACAGGCACTCAAGCCTACAAGGAGAACGGAAGAGCTGGTGACGTAAAACTGTAACGGAGATCTTGGAATGTTCAGGAGCCATGCAAGTGTGAGACAGCCCAAGAATGTTAGCACTCAATCCAATTTCATGTGGCTTCTTCCTGATGGCCCGCCATTTAGAAATTCACAATCCATCCAACTTTTGGTGGAAAGTCTAGTCCTGAAGGGAAAAGCCTACCCTAGGTATCGACATCAACACCTTCTTTAAAAATGAGGAAGTTGGTCAACGAATGGGAAGCATCCTGAACTTTCTGAAACGTTCAATACTTAGGACTTAGTTGACCCTATGCTACTGTTCACTTGGTAAGTGTAACACACAGCTAGGAGTTCGGATGGAGAACTTCTTAATTCAGGACAGCCTTCTTGGGCAATTGACAAAGAATGCTAGGACCTCTGCTTTAGTTATCCAAAATTACCTAAAAAAAAAAAAAATCAGATCTTCAGAACAGTCTGTTTAGATGATACACCTATTCTATTTTCTCATGGAAGAGAGAGAATGTGGACCTCTTTGGTCCAGTTTCTGTTTTACACTAAGGTAATTCTGCATAAAATGGCTATGATTTTATCTATTTTGTAAAGCACTAAGGTTCAAAACCAGCATAAAACTATGTAAAGTCAATCAATAGAAATGGGGGGGAGGGGGGGAACCGAACCCAGTTGGATGGAAGCAATAAGCCTGGCTGTAGGTCCTTCTACTCCTGGATCAGGGAGATCTTCTCTCTTCCAATCTTTGTCTCTCAAGTCTGACATTATTATGGCCATGTGTGAGAGATAAACACAGATAGCTCCAAACAGAACTACAGACCTACATTTCTCAGAAAAACTCCCAGGACTGCATAATAAATAGCAACATGGGACTTCCACTGAAAACAGGAGAATGACTTTTTCTGCCAGAGAAAAATTCCAAGGAATAATGATAAAGGATTGATCATGAAAGATTGTGGGAAATCTCTACCATACTTCTAGATGTTCCCAGGCTTGGGGTCTCCTTGACATGACTCTATTTAGAAACTGTAAAGAAGGTGGTGCATTGAGATAGCTCCTGGCTGTAAAGGGACTAAATTAGGACTGAATAATTGCTATTTAAAACAAAAACAAGCTTGAACTTACTTAAAAGAAGATGTTGAGGAAAGGTTCTGATCTAGTATGGTAGCTCTTGATCTGAAAGGAACTTTAGTTTCAGGAGTCTAACTTCAATTTCAGGAGTCCAACCAGAAGTCTTAACTTACGTAGAGGGGTACTGTCTCACCTGTCCTCTGTGACAAAGGGCCTTTGCTCACTACCAAATGATTTTGTTATCCACCCATCCCCAGCCAAAAATGATATAAACACACTACTGCCCACCCCACTGCCAATCCCTTTCCTGCTCCTGTTCCAACCATTGCAGTCCCCTGCAAGGATGGGAAAACCTAACAGATTTGACATACCTTAAGACTTTCCTGATTGTTTCTGGAATAAGTAGGAAAATACTACTTTAACCCAGCAACAGCTCAAAACAACTTAAGCCTGTTGTGCCATGGGCTGGTGATGAAATGAAGGCAGTATCATGGACACTTGGCAGGAAAACACACACACACACAAAGGTTGCCAGAAGATGTTAGGTACAAACGAAGAGGTAGCTAAAGAGGCCTTCACTCATATAACTTTGATAGGACATTCTCAGCCTCCCCCATCAGATTCCTTGTTTGTCAAGTATGAAGGTAAAAACACCTTTCTTATTAACTTGAAGAGATTTTTCATATTGGATTTAATAGTTGGTTCCCAGACTTATAAAGATTCAGGAGATGGTTTTATGAACCACCAGCAGCATGGCCCCACGTGATCAGTGAAAAGGTCCTCCATTTCACCAGTTCACAGAAAGGCAGTTAAGAAGATATCTTTGCCCTAATGTACTTTGGGCTTGGTTGTGGGTGGGAAATAGCTGAGTTGCCAGAATTCCTCTAACCCCTTCCCTTTCTTCTCTGCATTTGCCTAAGATGACATTGAGGCCATCATTCTTGGAAAAGGAATCCCTTTTGGTTTACATAGACACCAAGACCCTGATGTTAAGATTCAATGCAGAAATGTCTTTATATTACTTGGTTCTTTTAAGCTTAGAAGTCAGAAAGTTTAAACACCACTGTAGAAGAACACTTACACACAGTTATAGGGGGAGAAAAGGGACAAGCAGCCTCACCACGTAGTGGCACCTGGTCTTGGATGGGAGATTCCCAGAAAATCCCAGGACTATAATGTAGGCTGGAAAGTCTGTTTGTCTGTCTGTCTATCTCCAGAAACAGGCAGTGGCAAACCACATCTGTTGTATGGCAAGAAAACATCAGGGATACATCTACAGAGTCACCAGAAGTCAAAGTCAACTCAAAGGAGACTATCATTATTAATTCAGCTGCAAGAATCTTATTTCTAAAAATGGGGAACATATAATCCTAGCATATCGGTCCTGCACCAGGAAGCTTTTGAGTTTCTTCAGCTTCCTGAAAGTTTTTTTCCCCCCCCATCTCTACTTCCTTACAGCTTATGACTAAGTCATCCATTATCCTCATATCTCCAAAGCAAACCGATTCTTTCCCCACCCACACTCCCCCTTCCTGAGTCTTGCTCCTATGCATTTATGCAAGCTTTTACGATTCTTTCATTCCAGCAATGAATAGATCCATTTAGCCTTACCAGTGAGAGCTTCCAAAACAGGGTTGTTGCAGTTCCCAGCCTTTACATCACCATGCAAATTGTTTAGCCTACCCAACATAATTGAGGCCTGACATTGAGGTATCCAGCAGAAGGTCCTAATCAAAGCAGCGCAGACAAGCAAGGTAGCTATATCTCTTCCAAAGTAATCCATCTGTTTAGGTTTCCAAAAGCTTAGGGTATATTTACATTCTCATCACTTATATAAATATGCACTCTCAAGACATCCTCCCCATCTCCCTTGAAAACCTTTTTTGAGGTTTGGGTGCAGAGAGGTACTTCGGTGGGCGCCAAGAATTATCTGAATCATCTGGGTCTGTTTGGAAGACACTGGCAAAGAAAAATGTTTGGTGCATCCTAAAGAATAACCTATTTCTTCTGAGAAGGTGTTTTGCCCTAAAGTCGGCGTGACTGAATTCCTTCAGAGCCACTCGATGGCAGATGGTATCTACAAACGTGTGTGTGTGTACATATGTACATATCTATACATGGAGAAAAAGCTGGCAAAAACTGGGCCCAAATAGACATATTATGCAAGAATAATCTAGGAGAATTCTATATGTCTGTGAGAATACAGCTGATGTAAAAGTCTTACTGGATTGGATCAGATGCTTATCTAGTTATGCTGCTTTCCCATGAGAAGAATGAAAACTCAACATTTCATGCTCTCTGCAATTAGAATTCATGTTCTCTGCAATTAGAATTGAGGTACAAACTCAGTGTTTTTAACTACGTGGCACAGGATACTGTACTTGCACAACCATCTTTTTTCAAATATCTTTGGTTGCCCCACTAGAGCTGGTGGGGTGGGCGTGCTCCAAGTCCTGTCTATTAGGCAGGGTCATCTCACAGGACCCAGGAGCTGGGTCTTCTCTATCCTAGCACCTGCCTTGTAGACAACATACCCCCAGAGATCTGGAAGGTCTCAACCCTGTTGGCCTTTCGTAAGGCATTAAAGACCTGGATGTTCAGGCATTTGGGAAGGGAAGTTAAGCAAGGCTGGTTGGTTTCATTTTTACCGTACAGTATTGATTGGAAGTGGAATAATTTTTCATCCCAGGGCATGTATTATATTATTGTTTCTGAAAGTTCATTTTTTGCAAATTTTGTTTTTGTTTTGGAGTTGCTAGCCCTCTGCATGTTGTCTAGAGCCACATGGGTGAGATGAGCAGCTCTATAAATTGTTTAATTTTATTTTTAATTGTTTTGTATATGGGCTTTTGAGTCAGTTTTGACTCCCGGCAACTGCCTGGACTAGTCCCTGCAGTTTTCTTGGCAAGATTTCCCAAGTGGTTGGCCATTGCCTGCTTTCTAGGGCTGAGAGAGAGTGACTGGCCCACAGTCACCCAGCTGGTTTCATGTCTAAGATGGGACTAGAACGCATAGTCTCCCAGTTTCTAGCCTGGTACCTTAACCTAAAGTAAGAGCACCAAACTGGGTCTTTAAATAAATAATAAACCAATAAAACTGTCATGGCCCAGAGCAGCCATTCATAGCAAACAGATGGTGTTCTACTGCTGTGGTGATAAAAGCTCTAAGCTTTTCTCTCCTATATATTTCTACACCAAACCACCATAGGAATGTACTTCTTGCATTTCATGACCATGACACACCAGGCTTAAATAACTGCTTCTTTGCAACTGTGCACGAAATATATTCCCTTGGGGATAATGGCACGAATCCAAGCCACAGAGATAAATACGTTAGTCTTTCAGATGCCACAAAGCTACTGTTTTGGTTGCAACTGACTTCAGCATTTCTACTTGAGTCTGGAAATGGCTTTATACTTGAGTTCCAAAACATCTAAAAGTACAGGAGGTCCCCAGTTTAAGAATAAATTCCATTCGCAAGGTCTGTCCTTAAGTCGAATTTGTACGTAAGCCGGAACAGTATTATTGTATAATACTGTATAAGTAGTATTGTGTAATGAACTCAAACCATTGTGTATTTAACTCGAATCATTGTGTTTTTAATTCAAATTTTGCTACAATAGGTTCTGTTCTTAACTATGGGTCGTCCTTAAACCGGGTGTTCTTAACCCGGGGACTCCCTGTACCGCATCTGGCTTTGGGGACTCCTGTTGAAGCCAATTGCCTGATAGGACTTGAATATCTTTTATGTAACCTGGTTCATTATAGAAACATTAACAGAATATGTCACTTAGTTATTACTTTCCTAGCCCCCATCATCAGGCAAGCTCCATATTTTGAATAAAGAAAATGCCTTTCCATTCAATATTTATGGACCCGTCACTCATAGCTCTATTAACTATTTATTTTGTGTGTCTCCTGCTCAGCTGAGCACGTCCAGATGCCAAGCTCAAATGTCGGTGGGCAAACAATCATTTTCTAATCTATGTAAGGAGAGACATTCTCGGGTAAAGGCTGTGGAACTCTACCTGAAGTCTAGAAAAGGAATCTCACCTTGAACAAAATCTGAACATCTCCAAACAGCTGATATTAAATCAAGGGCTGAAATGGAACGACTGTGTGAAGGAACACTAAAGCTTCAGTCTTACCAAGAACACTGAAAGGCAGTCATTACAAGTTGCTACTAAATTGGCTGGGCTATCTGAAGCAAGGAAATGTCCCTTCCAGAAGATCAAGACTGGCTGCATTTCTAGTCTTGGTCAAAACTAGACCAAAGTTCAAGGACATCTTCTTCCTTCTCCTCTCCTTTCTAACAAACACGGAATGCACCAGAATCAGAAATGCTCAAGCCTTTCAGTTCCTTCACTACATGTGAACTTATTTTATTTGTATAATTCTAATTTACAATTTCAGTTCTGTGAATCTTGGGAAAGAAGAACAGGAAGAGGAAATGGTGCCTCCTTGCATTCCCACAGTGGCATGTTATAACAATCTGAGATGGGAAGCTAAACTAATCGTTGGACCATCTTTGGCTCCTGGCTTGAAAAAACAGTGAGTCAAACATGGTGTACTGTTGATAGTGACTGCCTTTGCAGGTTGTTATCTGAAGGCAACATTTGCGATAGCAGAAATAAGGTGCAGAAGGTAAGAGCAGGTTGTGAGCAAACATACTCTAGTATTGTTAATTTAGAGTCTACATTAACTTATTATAAATTAAATTAAATTAACTGAGTTGCTTTAGACCAGTATTTCTCAACTGTGGCAACTTTAAGATATGTGGATTTCAACTCCCAGAATTCCCCAGCCAGCAAGATTGAGAAACACTGCTTTAGACAGTGCATGAACAAGCAAGTGAGTTGATGCACACTGTTTAATTGCTCTGACAGAGGGAATAGCTAAGCCAATCAGGAACCCATCATCCATTTTGTTGCACCAAAACCAGGGTCCCTGACTTCCTGGTCTCCTAATATGGCTTCCAAACAGGCTTACTTCAACCCTGATAAACAACTGTTTTGAAATAGGCTGCATTAAAAAACTCCCTGCCTGCCTGCCTGCCTGCCTGCCTGCCTGCCTTTCTTTTTGAAAGAGCACAAAGGAGTTAATTTGCCACAAGTACAATTGTCTCAAACTACTTTTACATTGCAGCAGCAATAGCTATTTAAAGCAAGCAGGTTTATGAAAACTAAAGCTTGAACCTGGATTGGATGTATCATTTACCCTAGTTGCAAGGCTCATCATTTAATTGCAGAGTAATTTTCTGCTTCTAACTACAATAGTGTCACAAATAAATACACTTTGCTTCCCAGCATTAATTCTCTCCTGTGAAACACAGATCTCTGATTCCAGCAGGAAGAAGACATTCTTGAACTGGCTTGGATTGGACTGAAACTTTTTTTTGGACAGCAGGTGATGAGAAATACCTGTTTTGGAAAGCTTCTGCCCATCTACGTACTTTAGAAGTACCAAACTTGGATGGATCAATAAAAAAAGAAAGTCTCTTTTGGGTCAAGGTTCCTCATGGTGCTCAGAGAAACATCCAAGAGGTTACCTTGGCTAATAGACAGACATGGCTTACTACTGCCTCCTCTCACCCCGGTTTTCTGACTTCCCAGACTAGTCCATGCCTCTGAAATGTGGTGGACTCTCAACCAAGTTTTAAGCAGACCTGACCCTGCTTAGCTTCAAACCACTTGTTCGGAGGTCCCCCTTTGAGAGAGATGGATTGAGTTGTTGTCTCAAATACCAAGCAGTTTCATTGGGCTTTCTGAATGAGATTGAAGCGTTGTTCCATTAGCATACACCTACACCACTGAAAGAGGGTGGTAAGAACATGTGAGAATAAGACAAAGGTGGTGGGTGGGTGAGTGAGAATTTCACACGCAGCTAGAGAGCAACACGGAGGATGACAGAACTCAGAATACAAATACAGGTGAGAAGGAATTCAAGGAATAAATTATTCAGTGGGTTGGGGGCTTCCACCAAGCCTTTCTGCAAAACCACGACTTCTCTGGGAAGTCCTGAATTTCCAAGAAAACATGCAAATGGGGAGAAAGGAAGATACATACAGTATTTAATTAGTAAAACTAAACCACAGTGGCTCCATAAATACATAACGTGGCTTCATACCACATTAATCATACCATTTCACATGTTTCTAAGCTAAAGAGGCAAGTTTCGATTGCAGTAACCAGATTAGAGAGGAGACAGACTACTGGTGCATTTGATCCCCCTTCACAGGGGAAAAATATATATGTGAATTGAAGACACAACAAAAAAATTGCACTATTTGGGCTTAGAAGTATGGATTCAACAGCAGCAAAAAAAAAAAAAAAATTCTATTGCTGAAAGACATCCAGGAAAGTATGTTGTTATATAATTAGCAGTTCCAAGTAAAGCATAGGACTGAGTGTAAATCTGGGTACAGTGCCAAATTCATAACCATATTTAACTTTGAGAAGTGCTTGGTCATCAACCAATTGTGCACGTTCACATCCGGATACCACTGAAAGCACAAATGGGTTATCATCACCCTGCTATATTCAGTGCAATGGGAAGCGTCCATTGAGAAAAGAATCTGTAGGCCTCTAATGAGGACCGAGGTCCCCTGACCACAGATAAGTAGCAGAATTGCATTCTGAACCAGTACGCGCTATAGTCTTGAAGTTCTGTTTTCTTTGTTATCTGTGTTCACAGTTTCCACCTCTATTCCTTGATCTTTGTCTCCAAACATTTGGAAAGCAGAAGATTTAAAGGAGCTACTTTAACCTGCTTCTTGAGAGGGTATATTTCCAAACACACTTGGTACCTTTCATATAATGGGAGAACTACCAGTGTCCTGCTGGATCAGGTGATGAGTTCATCTGGTGCAGCGTTGTCAGCCCTTCGAGGTGGTCCAGACAAGAAACCCCAACCATGAGTACTAACACTACAGGTAGACTCGTTTAGCGACCACAATTGGGACTGGCAGCTCCGTCACTAAGCAAAGTGGTGGCTAAGTGAGAAATCATGTGACCGCGAGTGGCTTTCCTCCCCCCCCCACTTTGGAATGCTCACCCCAGCAGTGCTGGGATAATTAGCAAGAAGGGAATTAATGTTTGTATTTACGCTCATTGGAGAGGAAGGATTATAAGAGAGTAAGCAGGCACATAATGGAGAATACACATCGAAAGCAATGTGCTGGTGCCAGCGACTGCAAGCGGGCTACGCAGGCAGCCCAGTGTATTCTCCATTGTGTGCCTGCTTACTCTCTTGTAATCCCTTCCTCTCCAATCTCTCCACTCTGGGTGGGGCAGAACAGGTCAGGCATAGGAGAGATTGCCTACAGAAATTGCTCGGTTTTTTTCTCCTCCCCCTCGCAGAATAGAGAGATCCTGACTTTTTTGACCACACACTGCATTAATCTGAAACAAATTGCTGGCAGTATTTTGCACTTTAGAACACTGGAATGCATTTTGACCCCATCATTTTCTCCAACAGGGCCAGTTTTCCCCTAATGGATCTTGAAAAAGTAAATAAGGCAAATCACCCTTTTCCTTCCTTTTATTATTTTTCAAATCTATCTTCAGCTGAATTAAAAAAAAAAAGTAATTGGGACGTGGTGATTGTGTTCACATATCATGTAAGCCTTGCCATTTGTTGTTTAGCATGTTGAGAAAAATCAGTGGATAATTTCTCTCATTATTCCTCAATATCAATAATGGTCTGAGCACACCTATCATATGGTGCTTAGTTCTGGGAACCATATTTTATGAAGGTCATTAATGAATTGTAGTATGTCCAGAGAAAATCAAACGAAATAAAGAGCGTGGAAGGAAAATCTTATGAAGAATGCTTGAAGGCATTGGGTATATTTAGCCTGGAGAAGAGAAGGTTGGAGAGAGATATGACAGCTGCCTTCAAGTATCTGAAGAGCCGTCACGTAGAAGGCGAGGCAGAAATGTTCAGAATTGTTCCAAAGCAGGAGAAGAAACCATGAGCTTAAATTACAAGGAAGCAGATTTTGGTTGGACATCAGGAAAAATATCCTAATGATAAGAGCTATTCCACAATGGAATGTTGAAGTGGTGGTAGAGTCTCCTTCTCTGGAGGTATTGGAAGAAAGGCTGGTGGGCCATCTGCCAGGGTTGCTATAGTAGAGAATTCATGCACTGGGCAGGAGGTTGGAGTAGACTATCTCCACGGTTGCTTCCAAACTTTTTGTAATGATATGTGGGAACGACCTTGAGAGGTGAGAGGAAGAGATGCTGCTTAGGAAATGATCAGATAAAGGCGGGAGGAGCCCACAGCTGCTTAACGGGCAGAGAAAGAAACTCAGAAAGGATCTGCCCTAACTTTCCGGCTGTAAAAAGAGACAGTGGGAGAATTGCGCTTTCCGACTTGCAAGATTCTGTTAACGTAGCCCTACAATAAAGTAGAATTAGCTCATCTGGTCATGTTTCCTGTCTGGTCTACCTGGGCGGCTGACATCGATCTTGCAAGTCTGAAAGTACAAATCTCCCACCATCCCTATTTACCACCTGATCAGTTAGGGTGGATCCTTTCTGAGTTTTTCTCCGCCCATCATGCAGCTACGGGCTCCTCCCCCTTTTATCTGATCATTCCCTAGGCAGCATCTCTTCCCCTCACCTCTCAAGGTCATTCCCACATACCATTACACTTTCCATCCTATGGTTCTAAAATTCATAGATCAGGACTGAAGGCTCTGCATGCAATTGTGAATCCAGCCAATGGTGGTATCTTCATGAATCCCAGTTAAGTAAACCCCAGCCTAGAATAATGTATCCACCCAGTCAGTATGGTATGAAGGTGCACCAAACCCACAACTGAAGAATGCATTTGAGAAAAGCTCTATGAGAAGTGGGGTATAGATCTTCCGTTTCATAAAAGCATGGAGTTGGAAAGGGTCATCGATGGTCATGGAGACCATCAAGTCCAACCTTCCATTCAAGACCTGAAGGGAAGCCTGTCTGAATGCGTTCAATGAAAAGGAGCCCACTGTCTTTTGAGGTCACGGCTGCCACAGATTTAAAGATGCCTGTGGCAATCCAAAATCCCAAGTGAAGAGGAACGAAACTTACTCATGTTTCAGTCTCTTGCTTAACATCCCTTGCAAGGCAGTTTTCTCGGAGAGGGATTCTGGAGTAGGAAAACAGGTGTGCATTCTGATTGTATGGGAAGAAAGAAGCTGAACAGGGGAAATCAAACAAACCAGGAAGAACAGGGTAGAAATTGTCCGCCATAACATCTTTATGACATGATGAAATCGTCCGGGACTGTGTCACCATGTAGAGCAGTTTTCCAATTTTTTTTAAAATTAATCAATTTATTTTTTAAAATTCTAATCCATCCTTGGTAAAACCACACCTTCTTCCTTGGAGACGGTGGGATTCCACCTGGGTCTCGCAGATACAAAGCAGTCTCTCTCACTCTTCCTACATCACCAGCCCTTCCTAGGCCAAGCATGTTATTGGCCTCCAGAGATATATTTTGGTTCTCCTTAATACTGTCTCCTTCAAGCACAGGGAGTCAGAGGGAAAAAACTATTTTCTCCGTTGCCTGCTGCTGAGGAACACAAATCTTTTTTTTTTTCCCTCTCTCTTTCTCAGATGGGGTTACCAAAGTTAGAATCCAAGAACCTGTCTGTGCAAAAAAATAACAAACCCATTTAACGGTGGAACTAAGGTGGAAAGCCGAAGAGGATGGCATGGGTGGGGAGGATACTCCATTCAGAACAAATGTGCCATAAAAGCAAACATTGTTTTACTAGGCCTCCAATGAAAAGATGATCTTAAGGAATATTTTGGTGCTACTGTGTCTCTATTTTGTTACACAGTTAGCTTGGATGCGCGTGGCTACCTTGGACCAACATGCTTCACCTAGTTATGGAATGTAATCATGCTCTGGGTTTGCACAATGCATCAAATTATCAGTTCACCCAACCAGGGTGGGTTCCTAGAATAAGCAGAGCCCCCAAAGAACTAGCCAAGATTAACCCAACTAGGTTTTTGCAAGTTATACAAACGCAGCCGCTCGCTCCCACCCCGACCTTCTTAAGCACGTTATGCGAACACCATTGCGTGCAGAGAGACACCGACACCCATCCCTAGAACTCATTTTAGGCCCTGCTCCAAAGACACTGACAGCCAGCAGCGGCTTTAAATAAATATTTAACAATTCAACCTTAAAATATGAAATATTAATTCCCCGTTAATGTCAAGCATTTAATTTAAATAGCTACATTTAAATCATTCATGCTGCTCCAGCGGGCCGCCCTCCACATCGCCTGGGCTGCCATTTCCCATCACCTTGGTCCGCATGGCCGTGGACCATGGGCACTGTAGTCAGGAGAGTGCCAGGTAGGGAAACGACTGGTTTGGGGGATTAATCTAACCAGCTCTGAAGGATGCCTCAGTAAAAAAAAAAAAGGCTTTCTCTAGGAAAGGGATTCAGGAGGCATCTAAAATGTCTCAGCCCCCCCCCCCATAAAGAGAAACATTTGACTGCTGGTTCACTACACGGAGGCCTCCATTCATTGCCAAGGCAAGTTGCTTTTCTTCTAGGATGCTCCTTGGACCTCTCAGGTGAGCCTCCAGCCCACCTGGGGGCTCCCCCCCCCACTCCACAGGTCCAACCCTGCTTACCGGGTCCAAGATCAGCCCAGGAGCCTTCGATCAAGCCCCGCCGTGATGAATATTCTGCACGTGTAGAAACAGTTGCCTGTAGACCTAGTCGCACACGGATCTATAGCATACCCACGGCTGTAGGAATATTAGACCCGAGTGGGGGTGTGCATGCGTGTGTGTGTGTATGCGGGCGTGTGTTTGCACACGCACACGCACGCATCACGGTACACATGACTAATACAGATAAAACGCACAATCGCTCTTTAAAACTACACGGGCTGCTTCGGCGGGGGAAATCGGGGCTCTTCTACCCCGAGGCGCAGGGAGACCCAGATTTCCCCCCACCCACTCACCCACCCCCGGCAGCGAGCGAAGGGGATCCGGACCGGACGCCCTTCCTCCGCCCTGGTCACCCACCGGTCACTCTCCGGACAGAGCCAGCCCGGCCGCCTCCGCCGACATCCTCCTCCGCCTCCGCGTCTCGCCCTCGGCCGCGGCGGCAGCCCTGCCCGAGCCCCTCCGCTGCGCGACGGTCCCCTCCGCGGCAGGCAGTGGGGCAGAAGGCGAGCCGGGCGAAAGCCGGGAGGGAAGGACCGCCCCCGACCGGCGCGCTTCGGCCAATCAGCCGCCGCCCGCACCAGCCCGCGCCCGCACCCCCGGCCCCCTCCGTGCCACCTTCCCGACCACGCCCCCTCACCGCGGCGGCGGAGGTGGGGCCTGACGCCCCGCCCACGCCGAGACCACGCCCACCCGCCCCCGGCAGGCGGGAGGGGAGGGCAGGTGCGCTCCGCAACACCTTCGCAGCGATGCTGCGCTGTTCGCCTGTCTGCCCCGGCAGCTGACCTTGGCCGCTCTTGAGATCGCTGAGCAGAGGCGGGTCGGGTGTGGATGGGAGACCACCAGGAAGCGTCAGGCTACGAGGGGAAATGGGATACAGGAGGCAGTGGCTGAGCACTGAGCTATACTTGCGCGGGGAAGGTGCAGAGAGGTGGCAATAAAATTCAGGAGGCCAAGCAGACCTTGCTGTAGACGCACACCTATATTTGGATGCGGGGAATATACAGCAGCTTGTATCAGACGTAAGGGAATACATTTATTACGGCCAGCACAAGCTAACATAATGTAGCTTCCAACGTTAAAACATAGTTAATGAAATTGAAATAAAACCATGACAATCTTGAATGCTTTTCTGTATTTACAGAGGTAATAAATTCTACAGAGAACATCCAGCCAAGCCTAGAACTTGGCCAGATGCCTAGGCGGACTGGCAGATCCTCTTCCATGTGGCCCATCATGAATTATAGGAGTATAATATACATGTATATGCATAAAATATATGCATGGTTAGCAAACAGCACTGTAGAAAAGCTTGTTCTGGATCTCATAAGATTGCCATTAGTTGACAACCAAATTTCAGCAGCATGATTTTGAGAGTGGTTGGTTCGGGGGGAAATTGGTTGGGATGGGGGCATATTATTTATTTGGATGTATTAAGGTGCTCTGTTATTTTGACTTTGCATTTATAGATCCCAAAGGGGACTCAGTAAAGGTTAAGAACGTTAACAATAAAGCAGTTTCAGATTAAATCAGACCAGACAAACAGCGGCCACCAACGATATTATGGGTGGATTAAAAAATATTTTCCAGATGTTTTAAAATGGCCAAAGAGGGCAGAACAAAGTTGTTTCAGTGGTGAAGGGCCCTGTCCAGGGTGCTCACTAACCTAACTGTTCTTCAAGGTGAACCAGAAAGCAGATCTTTTGGAGAGCCTACTTTGAAGACCTCACAAGATCATATAAATCTCTGTTTCTCAGCCAGCAAGGGGAATTCTGGGAGTTGAAGTCCACCCGTCTTAAAGGTGCCAAGGTGGAGAAACGCTTCTCCAAACTATAGGAGAGAGACCATAGAACTTCTTTCATCAAACCTTGTTTTTTGAGGTTAGCCATGATACCACTTTGGTGACAGAGCCCTTTAACAAAACCCTCAAAGTGCAATCACTGTGACTCCAAAAGTCGATGTTGCTGATGCTGAATTCTCACAGCCTGGCTGACGTTTGTATTTTAAAAACTGCCCCTCAAGTCTTACACAGAGTGCTGTGAAAAAGCCCTGAACTGGGAGGGGTTCCCTTCTTCACAGTTGCAACCCGGATTCCTGCTCAGAGGACCAGCGATGTCAGGATGTGTCTCCACTTATTTCCTGAAACCGCAAGCCCACATCAGATCTTGATCATAATACTTGCCAATCACATAACCGTAACTCACAGCATGTCTCACTTTAAAAGGAAACCAACCGCTGAGATTCTCGTCAGTTGGCACCTCCAGAAAATGCTTCCTAGCGGCATTTGGCGATCCACATTACTGTACTTAACATCCCTCTATAATGACCAGGACATTTGCTGTGCGATCTGATGCAATTCAAAAGTGTCGTTCAAATTAGTCTTTGCATAATCAAAAGGCAGCTAGAAAGAGAAATGATCCAAAGTCACATATAGAGCTAAGGAGGACTGAATTACAACCGACAACAACCGACAGGCTTTTTATGAGAAATGCAAAGGAAGTTCTACAGCAGTGTTTCTCAACCCTGGCAACTAAACTGTAGGAAGTTTAGGAGAAATACAAAGGAAGTTCTACAGCAGTGTTTCTCAACCCTGGCAACTAAGATATGTGGACTTCAACTCCCAGAATTCCCCAGCCAGCCATGCTGGCTGGGGAATTCTGGGAGTTGAAGTCCACATATCTTAAAGTTGCCAGGGTTGAGAAACACTGTTCTACAGTGTTGCTTCCTCCTCCAGCTCAAATCAACTCTGAGTGGGAAATCCAAGCATAATATTTTCTCCAAACTCTTTCATCTCCCTAAAGGTGTGAAAGGAGGATGAACAGTCTTGATTCCAGCAACTCAGTGCTAACGATCTGTAGGACAAGTTTGCTGCTGGACTGGTCTTTGCCGAAAGAAATCCATGAAGTGCTTCAAGTCCAGTTCCCCCATCCTTAGGTATCCATCCCCCCAAGAAGAGGGTCCATGATTGAAATATCCAAAATCACAAACAGGAGTCTCATGGAGGCTGGAGGCTTAAGGACTGGACTGGCCCAGATGAGGAAGCCCTGTTAACTTTTGTAAAGCTGGCTGGAAATGTAAAGCAGGTATCAATTCGGCAGATTTTTTAATTTATCCCATTTGTACACCACCCAGCTCCCAGCAACAGGTGAAGACATGAAAATAGGCAGCATTAGGGATGATGCAAAGCAGGGGGGAAATATCTGCAATGAGGTTTCTAAGACAGAACTCAGGATTTTCCAAAGAAAGGGGGAATCATGGCAAGAAATATCTGTTATTTCTATTGCGTTTGTACAGTTCAGTTAGTGTCTTACTAAATTTATTTAAAACAAGAGGTTCAGGCCTTATCTTACACCCTGCAAGGTTTTTTGTAAAAACTACCATACATAATTAAAGCACAGCGATAACATATTCTGAGGATCCCAGATCATGGTGGAAAGGAAAAAGACCCCATCAAATGATCTGGAAACAATCGACCTTTGGAAGTCAGGGGCTGCATTTTTTAAAAAAATATATTTTCAGTCTCCAAGGTGATGTTATGTCACCACAGACATGAGTGGGCAACATTTGCAGTAGATGTGGATCATATTTTAATAGAAAAATACTACTATTTTAAGGCCAGTCCATATCTTATGCCCTTTGATTTGAAATGCGAAAATGGAATATTCGTGTTTTTACAATTAGGGAGTTTGCTGCCAGATCTCAGGACTGAAATCCTAGAGTGTTTTGGGGACATGAAGGAAGGGTTGAGGATCTGGGGACATTTCTCCCCGATTTATGTTAGTCTGCTAGGTCAGAGCTGGACTCAGATACCTTGGCCGCCAAGGCATGCCGTCCAAAGGGTATTCCCCTGAATTTCTCAGCCAACATCAGAGGAGGCTTCTCCTGAGGAAGCCCTGCTCGATTGGCACTCTTACACAGCCCTCATTTTACATCAGTGGGCTTGAGGTTTGCCATCTGCTTGAACCAGACGTAACTTGTGGTTCTCAGAGTCTCTTGAGCAAAATTGAGAAGAAAGGGACAGAGTCACAGGAATCTCAGCAAGGGAACTATTTTCTGAAGACTGTGGAGTCCTTGGGGTTCTCTGAGCTTGGTTCTTTTCTTGCAAATGTTTCATGACCCAGCTAGGTAACATCTTCAGTGCTAAAATGGGGTGGGGTTTGCTCTCTGAAGACTGGCATCGGCAGGGGTGGGCTGTGGAGAGCCAAGGAGATGACCTAGACCAGAGGCCATTGGAGGAACTCCAGGAGCAGAAGAAACATGTTAAGTCCAGTGAGGTGGGAGAATATCACAGAGACCCCTCCCCTTCACTCCCTGGGGTATAAGAGGGAGGGGAGGTGACACACAATCCAGCTTTCAAGGTTTTGTTATGATAGCACATCCCAGTAAAGTATGGTTCTAGTCTTCCTGTGGAACCTGTTTTCTCCTCTACTCTATCTTGAAGAGCTGACATGGGCAAGGGAGGCCCAGACGGATGAAAATGGCATCCTGGTGTTGTGGCAAGCCCTAACCCTTTTCTACAGGTGTGGCAACATTCCTTGCCCACTCCAAGATGGCAGAACGGGTGGCGCAATGCCCACACAGGTGCTTTGGCTATTCTGATCAAAGCAGCGGGAGCCTACTGATGTCCGATGTGCAGTAAGGCAGAGACGTCTCTACTTCCTAACTGCCTTTCCACGAACTGGCAAAGTCTCCTCACTCGTAACATAAGAACTTCCATCTGGCTCACAACCCACTCCTGATCCCTTATCATCCTGAGAACTGACCATTTACACTCCTGTTGCCTTGCAGGGACATGGGCTTTTTAACATAGATCAGACACTCATATCCACAAGATGAAGTCGTTTTTATTTGGATCATAGAAAGAGAATGAGGGGCTTGCTGCTGGTCATTCCGCTACCATGACATAGACCACCAGCTGATGGTCTATCCCACCCTCAGCCAACCTGTCAATGGGGATGTTCAAACAAATATAGAGACTGGCTGTTTCCCTAAACCACAAACTTCTCGGATACTCATTCCTGAAAATAACAATAGCTAAGCCAATGTGTCATCACCAACTCAATGTTGCTGAAGTTGTTCAATAAGAGATACCAGGCTCATAGAGAAATGCAGGAGCCTACAATCAGTTTCAGAAAGATCTCATCCGCCTTGCCCAGGTGCTCTAGGAGGAAGAGGAGGAGAAGGAGAAGGAGAAGGAGAAGGAGAAGGAGAAGGAGAAGGAGAAGGAGAAGGAGAAGGAGAAGGAGAAGGAGAAGGAGAAGGAGAAGGAGAAGGAGAAGGAGCATACTATGCACTATCCTTACACACTTCACTTTGTGCTCTGAATGGGTTAGTACTGTGCAGAAAAATTCTGTATATTCTCCCTAACCAGCCTCTGTTCAATCTGATGGAAGAGAATTTGCTTTCAAAGTTATCTTCAGAATAAAAGAATTCCAGTGAAATTCTCATGAGTGGTGTAGGCCCCTTCTGCACTTCCTTAGCTCCAAGTTGGTCAAGAGATTCCGTGGCTTTCATTGAACGACATTCTTTCCAGATGTCTACTGGTCCTCTGCTTCTCACATTTCAATTCAGTGTCAAGGAAGACACCCTCTGCTCTGAATCCTTTCCCTGATAGGAAAGTAGAACTGCCCACCACACGGCAGAGTGATGGAAAGATGTCTAACACAAAACAACACAACCAGCCGTAAACCTTTCTACCATGTTCCAACGATGAAGCTCAAAAGCACTCCCAAGAACAAATGAAAAGAAATTCTCAAGCACCTGGAGAATAAAGAAAACGCATCTTTTTGGGGGGGGGGGGACAGAGGAACAAATCTTTTAAGAAATCGCAAGGCAGATCTTGGCTAGCATTTCTCTGGGTAACTAGAAAGAAAAGAGCTTCTTGACCACAAGGTCTGGGAAGGGAGGGAGGGAGGGAGGGAATTTTCCTCTTTTGCTATTAATACCCAAACCCAGTCACAACAGACTTAATTAAACTACAGGATTTGCTTCCAGAAAATGGAAAGGGAAAATCATACACAAGGATATCGGCTTGGAAATAAACACAGCAATCACTTTGATGATGGGAAGTTCACAATCGGAGATTCTACATGAACTCAAATGCAACATCTCCCAGTGGAGAACCCGCTGCTTTGTTCTAGGCCACTCATGCAATGCCAACTGTTGGAACCCTGCTGGGATCACAGCGTTCCCTAGAGCCAGTACCCCCAGGCCCCCTCCTTGCCATCATAGTCTGTTTGCCTGCCATCCCCAAGGGCGCACTCTGTGAAAAAGAGTTGAGATAACAGAGCATGCTTTCCACTGCTCTGGATGTTGTCTGGCTAGAACCCAAAGACAGAAGCCGTGGAGGGAACTGAAAGAAGGCCCTGGAGACCGTTTTGAAGGAGTGCTGTGGACCAGAAATGGCCCATGTCTAACTTCAGGAGGTAATGGAGCCAAGGTCCTCAGTATTCATAGCTGGGGGTCCTCTCATCAGCTTGGCAGTTGTCCCAGTCTTTCAGCAGAGCTGTCCAAGAAAGCAACAGAGCAGAAGATCAGAAAACATCACCAGGTCACCATCGAACACCCCATCATCAGTTCTCCAATCAACATCTAATCTAGAGATGCCATCAAGCTTCATAACCTTAGCTCAGAATAGAAACTTCAGCAGCTGGTACAAGGCAAACCCCCGCTCACCACTGCATTTTTTTTAATATCAAATTTTAATCTAAGCCTAAGAATTCAATCACACGCTCTCTTACCCACTGCCTCTAACTTCTTTTATCTGACAAATCTGGGTCTCCAACCACTTCCCCCATACATCTGTTTGCCTTCCTGCTGTTACTCCAGCTCTACCTCTATAATAGGACGTGAAGGGAAGGAGAAGATATTACTCCATCACCCTCCATCCCCGGGACCCTGGTAAATATAATTTCATAGGCAATAACTACCCCTGTGCCAGCTACTCAGAGTAACGCAGAGGTGTAACTCCTACTTCTCTTAGACCTGGAGCAGTGGTTGACCACAGTTTCTGAAGCCCATCCAGGAGGAACTAGATCTCACTAGGGTCTAATTTAGCTTCTCTTGGCTCACAATAATCTAAACCAGATCTCCTGGAGACAGGCAAGGAACCATCTACATCCAAAGATAGGCCAGTTTAATAGGAACATGTAGGATATAGCAATTACCCATCCTTATTCTAAACAGAATCGTTTGTTTGTCTGTCTTGGTTTCACACTTGCTTACTGGGGTATTCAGCAGGAGCAGGAAGCAGCAACCTGGTGTTCACCGAGGGCTCATTCCTGACACCAAGTTCTTCCCTTAAAAGAATATTTCAAAAAACAACTAAATGGGAAACTGCATGGAGGAGGAGGAAGGGTTTTATTTATTTGTATACTCTTTTTTTTCCTCCTAAAAGAATCCAGAACGTTTGCAAAATAATACATGCAGAAAGCAATATGCAATTTTATTGTTCTGGGAATGATAACATTCCAACATCTAATTGTAGAAGAATTAGAAAGCTACTAGCAATGCTAAATATGATTTAGTCCCATTGTAGCCCCCAAAACCCTATTCCTGTGATACCTCAGCTCAGGGCTCAGGAAGAAGACATCCTGTAAACCCCGCAACATGTACAATGCTCCTTGGATTGGATAATAGAAAAAAGTGAGCCTTTTTTTGTAATCATAGAGTAAGAGATAACTTTGTCATTTACTTATATTTGCTGCAAAGGAAATTAGAAGCTTCCTCTTTTTATTTCTGTTTATCTTTTCTTTCTTCACTTTTTTCTTTTTTATTTCTCATTTTCTTTTTCTTTATACTGCATTTGTTTGTGTTAGTTTTTATGTTGTCTTTAAAACTTTTAATAAAATTTATATTACAAAAAATACAATGCTCCTAGGCAGCATCCTTTGGACCACCTCTCCCACGATTTTTTAAAATTAAAACAAAACCCAAGTCTCATCAAAGAAAGTTCCAACATCTCCTAAAGGCAGAAAGGAGTTGTATGTAAAACGGTATGTAAAAGGTTATATGTAAAACTGTACATAAACACATATGAATTAATAGATAAATAAATGTAGCCATTTTAAAACAGTGCAGGATCAGAGCACAAGCCCAATTCGTTCAGTTTTCTGGAGGATGAGGAAGAGATGTTTGGTAAATACTTGGCATGGTCTCCCAAATTGGCTTACTCCATACAATGTTCAGGTTTTACTCAATATCATGCTGAAGGACCTTTGTTTCAGCTCAAATCAAGCCCCCTCATGGCCAAGTAAATACAGGGTGATGGTCAAGGCAAGATATAATGAGTGCTTCAGCACCCTGGACAGGGTACATTTGCGTAAGGCCTGGAAGAGACCTCTCTCACTTTCAGGTTCTGCAATCCACCCACCCACCCACCCGCCATGTAGTAATAACAGAAAAGAAACTGGTCTCTGTGTTTCCTGTGTAGCAGAAGTGCTTAGGTTGTGAGTCAGCCTGCTTGTCAAAAATCTCCAGCAGCATTGTCTATAAGAGGAACTTACCATCTCTTGTAGCATTGGACAATGAGTTGGGCTCCAACAGTTCATTGCCTTCTGCTATCAACAATCTGGCAAGATCTGAAGACAAAAGGGTAGTTTCTGAGATTTCTGCTCTCTTGTCTTCATCCTCCTGGCTGTCAATCCTTAGGAGGGAAAATATAATTGTTCATGATTTCCAGTGTTGTAGTCTTTTAGTGTAATGGGCTGTGGGAATAACCCTGGGAGGCAGGAGGAAGATCCACAGCCTAGACCAGAGATGGCGAACCTATGACATGCGTGTCAAAGGTGACACACCATGATGTGAACACACTAGCGTTCACCAACACCTCATATTTCATTTTTGTAATTCTTTGACGTTTCTTTACATAATACATAGCACCACACATGATCAAACTGTATTTTTTAAAAAATAAACTAATATGTAAAGAATTGTTTCTCTTTTGTTCAGGGGGTTGACATGCCAGCAGAGTCAAGTTACGCATTTTCTTAATTTTTAACACACCGAGACCAAAAGGTTCGCAATCACTGGCCTAGACAATGGGTCATATCTGAGCCCAGAGAAGGAATGGGGGTAGAGAAAGCATCTCAGAAGGGACCCTCCCTAGTTCTCTGGAAAGTAAAGGCAAGAGGAAGGGAGAGAAATGTACTTTCAGACTTGCAAGATTCTACCACTATTATAATAAAGGTAGTGTTAGTACTCATGGTATGGGATTCCTGTCTGGACTACCTCAAAGGGCTGACACTCAGGGAGACCTTGAAGAAAACCATACGAGTTCAACTTTTCTACTTGCATTATAAGAAATGGAGGGACAATGGTCTGTCTTACAAGTCCATCGTAATGATTACTCAGAACATCCACAGAAGGTATTTCAGACATGCTGCACGCATGGTAAGAATGAAGCCCAAGGAAGCTCTCACCTCTTCTCAGATAACAAGCAGGACATGCTCAGGAATCTGTGGGCATGCTGGTTAAAAACAAAGAACGAAAAAGGCTGTCAGCATTATAGAGATGAGATCTCATCCCTACTAGGGAACATCTTTTTTCTTTGCTGAATTTTTATGAGTCATTCCAAAAAAGACCCATGTCTACTGAGAGGACAAACAAAACAAAAATAGTTTAAGAACGTCAATCGAAGCTATTTAAATCAAGTTCACTAATCGTAGTGCTAAAGTTCAGCTGCAAAAATTAAAAGGGAGAAGTATCTGACTTCCAGACTTTTTATCATCAGGATGGGTAGCACAGTGTTGTCCAAACTTGGCCACTTTAAGATGAGTGGACTTCAACTCCCAGAATTCCCCAGCCAGCATGGCTGGGAGTTGAAGTCCACTCATCTTAAAGTGGCCAAGTTTGGACAACACTGGGGTAGCAGATTTTAATGCAAAAAGTGGAGTTCCCCACACAAAAAATAAGGACATGTATGTTGCTATTGTCAAGATTAAAGGGACAATGTTCCCAAACCATTGTTTGTTTAATTTTAATCCACATCTATCCTTCCCTAAGGTAGAAAGTTCTTCCACCCAACTCCCCCAACATATAGCTGTGAATTTAAATCCGTTGTAATGTTAGTTGTCCTGATGTCATTTCTTCTGTACAATTTCCCCTAATCCAAGCTTTTCAACCCAAATCCCCATGTCTTCTTTTTAAACTCAAATTCCCCCAATGCAAACTTTTACATCCTTTTTTTCTTGCAATAATCTGATCAATGCACGTTCTTCTTCAGCCACATGACTTACAAGCAAATGGTTCCATTCATGTGGACTTTTAACTAGAGAAAGAAGGAAACTATGATAGTCTGTTCAATGCTCCCATCTGTGATGGTTTAGGAACAAGTCTCTTTTGGAAGATGTCACAAATACTCTAATAATAACAATAACATCCAGCACAGATTTTTCTCTACCAACAACCTTCAGGCCTTTCCCTTCTTCTTGAAATAAATGTGATGGTCTAGACCAGGGTTTCTCAACCTTAGCAACTTTAAGGTTTGTGGACTTCAACTCCCAGAATTCCTTGCTGGCTAGGGAATTCTGGGAGTTGAATTCTGCACGTCTTAAAGTTGCTAAGGTTGAGAAATCCAGGCCTAGACATTGAGTCCAAGATGGCGGATCTAATCTGAAAATATCACCTGAACAAACAATAGAAGTTTCCTGTTGTAAATTTCCAGGTGTTTCTGGGCAACCTCAGACTTCTGTAACTGCTCATTCACCAAGGATAGATGTTTCTTCAGTTTTAAGGCATCACTCTAATTTGGGGGAGAATAGAGAGATTGAAAGAAAAAGGTAGAAGGAAAGAGTTGGAAAGATGATTAGTGTTAGGTAGTAACTTGAAACATGTTTGTTCACCCAGGTGTTTACAAAGTAAGTTTTGCTCTGGAACCAAAATGTTAGTAAATACATGATGGTGCCATGGACAAGTGTTTTATTAGAGTCAAGAATTGCCATAAAGCAAGATGCTATGCTCATGTTGTTTCTACTGTTTTTATTATACGCTGTTCTCATTTTTATCCATTGCTCTGGATTCCTTCCAGAGGAAGAGGGATTAAGAGAAAGAACTGGAGAAAATCACAAAATATAAAGACCTGCAAATAGAACAACTATAGCAAAAGCAAGCGAAGATAGTACCAATCGTAATAGCTGCCTCAGGTGCAATCATCTGGAGCACCCCTTGAAGACCATCAGCCTTGACAAAATCACCATCAGTCCATTGCAAAAGGCAGCTTTACTTGGAACAGCTTCCATCCTGCGACGATATCTTTGACCCCATCAAACAACAACATCTGCCCCTCCCAGGTCCTTGGGAAGGACTTGATAGGTGGACAAAAATGCTAGATCCGGTCTAACATCTGGCTGATTGTGTGACCAATAATAATGATAATATTGATGAAGAAGGTGGAGGTAGTTGAGCTATTTAAGGTACTATCTTTCCCACTAACTTTTCAGAATGAGCTGAAATTTCTTTCCACCTCTTTCAGTACTGACCCCATACAGTCCTTTCTTTCTGATTGTCAACTATGCATATGTAAAGAAATACAAACATTCCTGCTAGATCAAACTCAAAATACAGCTGGGCACCATGAGTGAGACAGGTGGGGAGACAGACAATAGAGCAGCAGTTACTAAATATTGTTTCTAGCTGGTGAGGGTTGTGGGGGGGGGGGGAATTGGGGGGGGAGTTTTGTTCTGGATTCCATATCAAGCTACAAACTATATTTTGCTGGCCCAGCTAAGACCTGTACACAAATCTTGATAAGCCATGATCTGATTTACAGATCTGGGCTTACAGCTACTGTGACTTGTAAAGCATGGTTTATAAGTTAGTGTTTTAAGTAAACTCAGCCAATAGTGGCTTAGTCAACAAATCATTATATTCAAGCAAACCACAACGCAATGAATGAAGCCCAACAGTTCTTGCTTCAGCCTGACCTCTGATTCCAAAAGCTGCTTATTTTTCTTTCCAGTCAGCTGTGTTTTCAGCTCCAGGATCTCAGCTTCCAACAGATGGATAACTTCTTCATAATCTTGCTCTGCACTCTGAGCTTGCCATTGGAGGAGTTCAGCAGCTTGCAGCTTGTTCTGCAGACACTGGTTCTCTTGAAGGAAGCCCAGCGCCTTCTAAGATCGGTGGGGTGGAGGAAGAAGAGAAAAAGATATATCACTAGACATAATATATGTGGGAATGGCCTTGGGAGACAGGAGGAAGAGCCGCAGACTAGGCAACGGTCAGATAAGAGGCAGCTGAGCCCAGAGAAGGAATGGGGTGTGGGAAGCATCTCAGAAGGGACCCTCCCTGGTTTACTGGAAAGTAAAAATGAAGGAGAGAGGATATGCCTTTCAGACTTGCAACATTCTGTTACTGTAACCTTACAATAAAGGTAGTGTAGGTATTCATGGTTTGTGCTTCTTGTCTGGACTACCTCGAAGGGCTGGCACTACCATATCATTAAAAAATCATTGGGTTGAGGTTTGTAATTTAGAGTAAACTGCTTTGCCAGTTCCCACCCTTGAAATCATTGCCTGCTTCCCTTAGTTCAACTTGCTTAGGGGAGAAGGAAGTGATTGTAATACTGAAAGTGCTCATAATAAAACCACAGTTCCCATCGGGCTGTATCCATCATGCTGGTAAAGGAATTTAAAGTTGACCTTGGGGGAGGTATGAGACAGCTGTAAAGGGAAAACTTGGAGAAGAAGGAAAGGTGAGAAAGAAATTCAAAATAAATCTGCCTTGATTGTTTTTAGTATAAGATGGGTCAGAGAGGAACTTTGAGAGACTTTCAAGATTGATGTCATCCCTTTGGGGTAGGCCAGATCAAGGAACTGACATTGCAAGGATTCCAGGAATGCTATTTTTGTTGTTGTAAGGTAAAGTAATTGAATCTTGAAAGCTTGCCCAAGTTTCTCTGACCCATCTTATACTAAGCAAAATCAAGACATGGGTATTAGACACTTCCTCCTATCTCAGGACTGTGAAATCTCTGCTTTAAGTCCCCACCCACCCAAGGCCCTCTCATACCTTCCCCAACGTCAGAGTGGAACTGTTTATCTATAGAGGTTGTAGGTTCTCCATCTCTGAAGGTTTTTAAGAGTGAACAGTCACTTCTCATGGATGGTTAAATTGGTTTTCCTGCACATTGCAGAACATTGAACCAGATAATCCTTGTGGTCCTTTTCAATTCCACTGTTCTAAGATACTTTCCTTCCCAATCTCTGCTATTAAAAAAGGGAGAAGGAAGAGAGAGAGGATGGATCTTTGGAGGGGTGATGACCAGGATTAATATTTAGGGATGGTGGAAAGGAACATAGGTGTATGTGGTAGAAGCCATGAATTGAACTTGATTGGAGAAAGGAAAATGTTTAGGGCTCGTAAAAAACTGTATCTCCAATTGATTTTGCAGGGTCTGAATTTGATTAGGATTCTAGCTCCATCTTGTCAGGATATTCCTTGTCAGGAATACTTGGAGTTGCAGCATTGTGAGCTGTGGTCCCAGACATACCCCTTAATTATGTGCATCTTCTGGTCAATGAAACAGAGGTGTGCAACCAGTTCCCATCACTGACCTGATTCGATCTCTGAAGCTCATCTTCCATAGACTTCTTGTTGCTTTCCACCTCCATAAGGAGAGACTGGAGGGGAGAGGGGAAGAGTTACAGTATCATCAATTCAGACAGTGCTTTCTTTAAAAAAAAAATCCCCATTCCAGGTGGACCTGTGACTTTGTGTTCCTCAAACATTCTCAGAGTTTGGAAACCTTTGTCATGGTGTCCTTCAGCTGTCAGCAAACCAGCTTTTCCTATCACGGCTTTCAATGGAGAATGGCCTCATTGTCATAGTTTTTGTAAAAGCCAAGAGATTTATGCCCACCCATTAGGAAAAACCAGTCAGGAAGCCTAGACCATAGGCCTGAACTGAAGGCAAATTATCATGATCTTCTGCTCATCCCTGTCTTGACAAAAGATCCCTGCCACTTCCAAGTAGATGTAACTACTACTACTAGTAGTAATCTAGTTGACTTTTTAAAAAAATAACTTTATTAGATTTTTAAAATAAAGAGATAACAACTAACAAGAATTAATAATTAAGATAGAAAGCAGAAAAGAGAAAAAGGTAAAGAATGAAAAAGAAAACAAGATCAAAAGCGCAGAAAGAAAAAGAAAGAAAAAAATACAAAAGAAACATGGCTTCCAACTTTCTTTTATAACAGATATACGTATAAAGTTGCTTCAAGCTCTTACTCTAAGTTTACAACATAACTTTCATTTTTTCTGTTGTCTACTATTATTTCTAATAATCAAATCCATATATCATGATCTCATTTTTTGAAAATGACTTATTGACTTATTCTGAGTCTCTCCAATTTAAATCTCACACCCTACACTGGCTCTTTAAAAAGGATAAAACAACAACCACAATGACTGCTACAGCAGTAACAGCAACAAAAACTCACAGTAGACACTGCTTATTGAATTTATTGACACCTATATAGACTTAATATTACCATATAGAAACTTTTCTGTACCTTAAAGACATGTGAAAAATAAGAAAGATGGAAGATCCAAGAAGTAAGAATAAATGGGAAATACTTTCCAGTGCAAATTTTTCACAAATCTGTTCCACTCACTTCCCTCAAATCTATTTTTTGGGGGTGTGGGGGTCAAAATATACACTGGTGGGTTGACATCTGCCCTTTTCAGAGTTTGCCAGATGCTTTGCAACACAATGCACATAAATGTGAACAGGTGTATCAGGGCAGGTTCGCCCAGAAATGTTCATCTGGGGGGAAGTGCTTGCCTTGCAGAAACTAAGAAAAGCAAATAGAAAAACGTATCTGTGAAGAGAGCCATGGATGAAACTGTGTACACAGCACAGAGGCTCGTAAACTGATGTAGAAATGGAGCAACATGAGGTTTTGCTCAGGAAAAGGAGAAATGCAAAACTGATGGACTCACTCTTTCTTACTGAGGTACAGATAGGTTTCTGGTGGTGCCAAGAATCCCCTGAGGATTGTGGTTCCCACAAACAGGAGACAAGTTTGCAAAATTGGTTCTGGGCTGCTCCTATCAACCATCCCACCTTGGAACTGCCCAACCCTCACAGAGTTCTTTTTCAGGCTGTTTTCCCAGCCTCCAATCTGCTCTGTGGGAATGCAGGTTTATTAACATCCTCGATGAAGAACACAACTGAACACAACCTTCAGACAATTGAAACAGTGGGTCGTGCCTTGCTGTATTCTGACCTCAGTAGTGCACTATATAGAAAGCTTATTCTACCCTTTTAAATAAATTCCCAGGTCATCTGAATTAATGTAGAAGATAGAAGAATGGCCTTGAAGGACAGGAGGAAGAGCCGCTACCAAGGCAACGGTCAGATAAGAGGTGCTTGAGCCCGGGCCAAGAAAGTAACTTGAGAAAACATCTCAGATAAGCCCCTCCATAGTTCACATGGAAGTAGAGGGAGGGGGAAGCACATTCAAACTTGCAAGATTCTGTTCCTAGAGCTGTTTACAATCAAAGGAGTCCTGACCTATATGGCACTGATTTCTTAAGTTGGTCTACCTTGCAGGACTGAGAATGAATTTCTGATCTTATGCCTTTTAATAAATTGTTAGTCAGAAAAGGTGTGACCAGACTCCTGATTATAGCAACCATAGACCAACATGGCTCTTTTCCTACTTTCAGTTATATACGGTACATAGTTAAATTTACATGACAGCACATCTAGCAGATAACAAGGATCTGGCAATAAAATCCAGTTCTCTCCCTTTCATTGTGTACAATCCTCAGTTGCCTTAATTACATCTTGTTTTTTTTTAATATACCCAATTATTATTTCAACTTTTTACGCTTTTGTTGGACCTTTTACGCTGCTGCTTTCGGTCATAATACAGATATCCATCCATCTGTCTGCAAGGGCCAAATCGCCATGTGTTATTTTATGCAACATTGGCCAAGGAACATCATCAACATTCATGACATTGACCCTTCTGTTTGAGAGCCTTACCTTTAACCTGTGGACTTCCTGCTGTAACACCACCATTTCCAGCTGTAGGTGGTCCAGCTTCTCATTCTCATTGCAACTGAGAGAGTCAGACATCTGTAAAGAGAAGTTGGTCCAGCCAAGAATGCTGGTGAGTGAACCGTACTTATCTATGAGATTCATAAATCTATTTTGGTATGCTCAGAGCATTGATCAACCACAGTGGCTGTACAAACATAAATCATGATCACATGGTTAAGCACTAAGCCAACTAGACCCTGAAATTATGAGAGAGAGATGTGCTGATATGAATTCTCTGCTTTCAAAGTGGCAATGGTGGCTTTGTGTACAGCTAATGGCTTTATAAACCCCAGCCTCACTACCTCCAGCCAAGTAATATCAATCATTTCCAAGAGTAATTTTGCTAGAACAAATCCACCCTCCTACATTTACAAAGTGGGTGGTTTCCCCATCACCCTAAAGCAGTGTTCAAATCTTGTATTGCCATTTCGCAAAAGTTTCCTTTCCCTGTGAAAGAGGCGTTTGTTTTTCTACCTCATCTTCAGGGTGCTTGAGAATTTCTTTCCAATTTCTCTTGGGTGTTGATATGAGTTTACATAGACGGGACAGGGAACTCCTGGGTATTGTCTTTTTCTGTTGGACCTCTTTCCCTCACTCTGACGTCTGCTTCATTCAGGGAAAGAACTTGTATTTTATAAAAATTCCACCTTGATTGCAAACTCAATCTAAGACATCCCAGGTGATTTACAGTATATACAGCTATGATTACACTTAGCTACAATGCTTCCATGGCCATTTCATAGTTGACCAGTTATCTTACATTCACTGAGAAGAATAGACTGAAAACAAGAGAACGGGGAAGAGGCCTAAACAGCTGAAGATTTCACTACAGAAAAGCTTGGCTCCCCTTGAATATTAGTTGGGAAAAGCTGCTTACCTGGTGAAGTTTAACCCTTTCTGTAATACCTAGACAGGGCTTAACTCTTTTATTTCCTTCTGCATTTAGTTGCTTCTTCTCCCTGCCTTACTTCCACCCAGTTTTGCTGTACCCTTTCTCATTCTTACCCTGTTGGGTTACTACATCATTTTTATTTTTGTTGCTTCTGCTGGAAAGGCAAAAAGGAAGGTGTCTGTATGTATCTGTGTGGTTACTGTGGGAGAGTGTAGTTTCTGTGGGTCATAGAAAATGATTGGCATATGCAATTGATTTTATGCATGGGATGACTTCTTTTCCTGCAAATTAAGCTTCATCAGTCTTTATTAACTTAATTTATATTCATTTATTCTTTTTCCTGACTCAACTCTTTTTGGAGTGTGGCTTCTGGCAGGTGATATTGTATGTAAGAGGGTATCATGAATGCATACACATATGCATATATACACATATCATACATATAACTGTATACATATGTGTGTGTGTGCATACACACACCCCTAAGTGCTCCACCCAGTCAGATACCCAGGGACTGATTTCAGCTGAACTGAATTCATGTTAGTCTACCTTTGGACTAAATATGGGATCCTCCTAGATCCCCATCATTACAAAGTAAACAGGAAAAGGTGCAAAAAGCTTTGGGCAATTCAACACTGACCGGAGAATGGAAAGCAGATGTGTCCAGCAAAGTAGCCACTTCATGCGGAGTGAAAAGTGCAGAATTTGAATGGTGACCTGGGTCGTCTTCTGGCAACAAGTCCCTGAGAACTTGGAGGAAGTCTGGGTTCAGGAAGAAAGGAGGGACACAGGCAAACCAGAAAGATCGGTGACATGGCCTTAACACAGCAGAAAGTTTGGAAACATTATCATCCCTCTGCTCATAAAAATGCTGTATTTAGGACAATTATCTCCCCAAGTAGCCATTAGAGGGAAGCATTTCTCTACTTCTCAGTCAATGCTGAGCAAAGCAGATCTGGAAGGGACTCTCTCTCTCTCTCTCTCTTTTTGCTTCCTAAAGCTAGCCCAGAAACCTGGATTGTGTCCACCACAAATTGTATCCACCTTTCTAATTACAGAAATCTGTCCTGAAATGGTTTTCAACCAGCTAGCCTTTCCCAACACAGCATTCAGCTTTCCCACTCTCCTAGCTGTACCCCAACCATCTGGCACAGCTATTACTTACTCTAGCTGGGGATTAAGGGAGTCAAAGCCCATTAGATCTATGGGGTTCATGTAAGGAAGGCTGCAAGAAAGGTAAAAATAAATCCACTAATAAAACACAGGCAAAGAGCAGAAGGTCTAGAGAGAGATGGCAAAAGGGCCTCCGTGCAATACCCATAGAGAGTAAGGAAGAGGACCTTGATGGAAATATGCAACAGCTGTTACCTAGGCAAAGGGGGATGAAGCATTTTTGGAAGAGGCTCAGGCAGACACCTCCCTCATTCACTGGGGTATATGAAGGGGGAGGAGATGGGGCACAATCAGACTTACTATGGAGTTGATTTCCTGTACTGGTCTACCTACTGGGGCTGACAGCACCTTCTTTCTGTAATGGTATGTGGGAATGACCTTGGGAGACAGGAGGAAGAGCCACAGCCTAGATAATGGTCTGATAAATGAAATCTGAGTCCAAAGGAGGCATGGGGGTGGAGAAAGCCTCTCAGAAGGGACACTCCTAGTTTTCAGGAGAGTAAAGGTGAAGGATGGGAGGGGTACTTTCAGACTTGCAAGATTGATATTAGCCCTTCGAGGTAGTCCAGACAAGAAGCACAACAGTGAATACTAGCTCTATCTTTATTATAAGGTTACATTAACAGAATCTTGCAAGTCTGAAAGTACCTCTACCCTCCCTTACATTTGTTTCTTACCTCCATAGGCCACGGTGCCCTGGGAGTCAGTTGCCAATCTCTGTCGTAACTGCCTTTTCTTCTCTTCGCTCACATTTAGGTTTAAATACTGTAGCACCTTGAAGCCAAAAAAGCAGGCAATGAGAAGAATGACCCCAAACCATCAAAAAGGTGGGGAGAAAACATGGAAGAAATGTTGAGAGCTATTTAGAAATGTGGTTTCACTCTCCTAGTATGTCCATCCACATTCTAGACGGCCTCCAGAAGGTTGCAGATCCCAGGCTTTTCAGCTATGGACATGAACTCTGGGGAATTTGAAGAGTTGAAATCTACACCACTGGAGGGCACTCAGGTTAGGTAAGGCTGTTCTCCTACATCCAAAGTCATCCTTAAGATGGAAAGCAAATACCTTCTTGAGAAATCAGCTCTGCATGAAGCCTGATCAGAAATGGAAGACCTTCTTAACAGTGGGCCCAACCCTATTGCAGGGCCTTTTGGAAAAAGCAATGGGAGGAGGTCTCCAAAGATTCATTATTTGGAATCTGCATATGCCCTGGTTATTTTTCATTCAAAGCCATGGAATTAATCCATTAAAATATAATCCAAATAATTATTTCAGGTGCATACAATGTGCTTAGAAAATGACAGGGCTGCCCTAACACGTTACACAATCCCATTTTAGCTTGGTCTCCCAGGATATAAAAACCCAGACCTTGAATTCAATGCAGTTTAAGTTAGTTATGACCAAGGAGCCTACATCAGGTGTGACCTCATTCTAGATCCAATCCTCTGATTTGTCTGGAATGGCCTGTTGGGTTGGGCTCACCAATTCAAGTTTGCCATCCTTGAGACGAACGTGAGGGTCCAGGGGTACTTTAGGCCTGGGGGCTGAAGATGATCCCTGGTTTGAAGGACAAGCAGGAGCTGTAAGGAAAGAAAGAATGGCCAGCCAACTTTTCCTCCACTGGGTACCATCAATAGAACTTTGGAAAACTATTGGAAACAAAGGATGAGTAGACCCAGAAAATGCGTGTGTCCAAAGTAAAAAAACATTTTACCCTTAAACCTCATCAACAGTTTTCTTTTTTTTTTTTCATCCCCTCTCTCCCACAGTTCTTCCATTCTTAATATTAAGGTATTCAGCACCAGTTGACAGCAGCTGAAGACAGACTGGGCTGCAGGAAAACCTTTAGAAAAGGGCCTCCAGTTATGCAATCTACAGAATCCCAAACTTTTTGCCCACAACAATCCTGGAAGGTAGGTTGGGCCAGGAAAGAATATCCGCCCCAAAGACACCCACTGAATGTCCATGGTTGAGTGGGGACTTGAACTTGGATCTGCCCATTCCTGGTCCAGCATCTTCACCACTACACCACAGTGGCTCTTTAAGCTTTTTGATCACAGGAAATTGCTCTTTCCTGTCAATGGTCTCATGAGCTGGCATCCAAGAATGTTTCCATATCTCATAATAATCCCTTGTCCCCTTTAGATTGACTGCAAAGTCTCCTTACCAGAAATGATGCACGCTGGTGGGCAGACACCTGGGGATGGAAAAGGCACAGGAGAGTGGCTGTTGCGTCTACTCTGGAAAAGAAGGAAAGTGCAGTAGGAGAATTTTACCCAGGAAAGAAATGAGAGTGAAAAACAAAGAAGAGTAAAGAGCTTCCTTTTGGGTCATAAGGAAGTGGACTTTACTTCCCTTTAGTAAAAAAAAAAAAAAAAAAGTTGGGATGTAGTACATTGCTTCGTGTCCTAGTTGATTCAGGCTATATAGAAATCCAGTCAATCAATCAATGAGTCAATCAGATCAGTGTGTTTTGAGAAAAACAAAGATATTTTCAAACCTCCAACAGTCCAACACTACCACTAATATATAGTATTTAATTGGAGGAAAGAACAGAAAATGAAGAGGAGGAAGTTGTGGTTCTACCACTTCAGAACTCTAACCTTTGAGATGGTGATCCTGCATAAATCTACAGTGTATTCTTAAACTGATCGAAGTGTCCTAGCTTTCCTCAAAGCATCTTGAGAAATAGAGTTTCCTGCAAGAGGAGATCAGTCCTAAGATAAAAATAAAGTCTCTCTTCATATAGATTTCTCAGCAACAATATAGAAATGACTTGCCTTATTCTAGAATGCTTTTTGGTAACTTAGCCAGTGGCCCTATCCAAATATTTATCTCCAATAGAAGGGACTATCTGTAGTGCAGGGTTGAACTGGGGAGTCCTTGGGGCTCTCTGAGCTTGGTGGTTGGCTGGCAGATGTTGGTGGATGGCTTTTTGAAGGGGGTGCAAATGTGGTTATGTGTCTATTGATGGCTGATTTTGCCTAGGTGGGTCATGAAATGTCTGCAAGCAAACCATCAAGCTTAGAGAGCCCCAAGGACTCCACAGTAATGACGGAATTTAGCATAGCTAAATAGCTCTACTCCAACAGAAGAGACTATCTGTAGCTCAGGGTTGAACTGGGGAGTCCTTGGGGCTCTCTGAGCTTGGTGGTTGGCTGGCAGACGTTTCATGACCCAACTAAGTAATATCATCAGTGTGCGTGAGTGTGGGGTAGGCACAGGCAGCAAACCTCACACTCCCTCGCACTGATGATGTCACCTAGTTGGGTAATGAAACACCTGTAAGCAAGCAACCAAGCTCAGAGAGCACCAAGGACCCACAAATACTAATCTGGTCCAAACCTGCTCAATTTCTCTGAAGTCAGCCAAGATGGGCTAAATGCTACAGTGCGGCTTGATATCCCCAAAGATTCAGGGGAAAAGTAGTTTTCCTAAAATATAATTGGAAATGTAGCCTGTATGGCTTTCTCCCAAGCATCCTGGGCTAGCGTTGGACTAAGGTTAGTCATTCTGAGAAATCTTTCACCTCTTACCTCTGTTGTAATTTGTCTGGCTTTGCAACACTCCAGTTTGTTAATCTGCTATGAAGATTTTTTTTTTAACTATTACAGTATTATTATTCTGGGTGAGTAATCCTGTCCATATCTTTTCTGCCTTGCTCTGGAATAAGATTGGCTCAAAGGCGGTTTAGGAATGCGATGATTAAATAAATAGGTATGTTTTCCTTGCAGAACTTTGGCTTCCAACGGAAAGGGTATGATTAAGAATCCAGTGGTCTCTGGGGCAATTGGCTCTTTTCATAGTGCTATCCTGGTTACAAAAAGAACAGGAAAATGATCTATCAAGGATGCTGGCGTAGCATAACATAAGCCTATTACAGCTGTTATGCAACTGTAATTGAGCAATGCATCTGCAAACACGCGTGAAGGGAGAAATGAGATGGATTGACTCCTCTCTGGATCCCTCCGCTTTTCTCCTCTTGTTTCAATCTCCCTGAATCTGGCAGGAGGGATCTGTGGTGGTTGCTGCCCCCCATCCCCGCTTTACGGAGAATAAATCTTTACTAGAAGGAGATGAGTGTCACTGCCTCCCTCTTCTCAGTTTGATAGTTAACTGAGTCACCCGCTTGCGTGGTAGGCTCCATTCCCTGCCAGAATGAGTCTATGGATTGCAGAAGGAAAAACAAATGTTTCCTTGCAGAGATTATGGTTAAGGAGCGAATTGAGAATTGAAGAGAATGGAAGAAACATCATGGAAAATCTCGTGAGTCCCATAGTTATTTTACAGGTACAAAGAAAAACACTGCATTTTTATTTCCTGCCTTCCTGCCTTCCCTCCCTCCCTCCCTCCTTCCCTCTCTCTCTCTCTCTCTTTCTCCTTCCTTCCTTCCTTCCTTCCTTCCTTCCTTCCTTCCTTCCTTCCTTCCTTCCTTCCTTCCTTCCCTGCCTACCTGCCTTCCTGACCGCCCACCCACCTTGCCTGCCTCCCTTCCCTTCCCTTCCCTTCCCTTCCCTTCCCTTCCCTTCCCTTCCCTTCCCTTCCCTTCCCTTCCCTTCCCTTCCCTTCCCTTTTTTTCCTTCCTTCCTTCTTGCTTTCTTGCTTTCTTATCATATTTATATAGCCGCCCATCTCACACAAAGTATGGGAGATTTAATGAAAGCCCCAGGATTAGCTGAACCTGTCCTTGTAGCGATGGTTCAGTTGAATCTATTCTGCACATGCGGCTACACTGGTCCTCCTACAATGATCAAAGGAGACGCATCTTCTCATCTTCTCTTGCTACATGCACCAAATTATCCTGAGGAACGTCATGTCAATGTCCTCTTACCAGACAAGAAAAGTGTTATCACCCACAAGGTAGCAAAGTTCTGTATCACTACTGTGAATGTGAACAAACAACTGGAGAATTCTGGGAGTTGAAGTCCACACATCTTAAAGTTGCCAAGGTTAGAAAACACTGTTCTGCTATGTAGGACCAAAATACTGAATCCCATAACACTAATATCTGATTAATAATTGCTTTAATACTTCAACACGACTAGAGCTCATTCATACAAATATGTACCTGAAAAGTTTCTGGTGGTATCTAGATGGGGTTCCCCCCCCTTTTTTCTTTGCTGTATTCAGTTTATACTGTATATGTTCTATTTTATCTGGTCACTGACTAAGATTAATTTTATCTATATAATAAACATACCTACCGTACAGGGAGTACGAAACAGGACTAGGGTACAAAAAAACAAGCATCTTTGATCAATCCATATTTTTTAAAAAATTAAAAAAGAAGCTCCTGTAATTCACATCTAGCTCCATATTCCCCTATATGGCTTTTCCTTCCGATTCAGCCAAGATTAATTCCAAGATTGGGACATTTCTTACTTGCTTGGCAGAAGCCAACCGGGGAGAACAAAGGCTAAGGGAAGGTGCCTCCTCCCTTGTAAAACTCACTTGAGAAAGAGGGGAAAAGCTTCCCACTCTGGATTGGTTGCTTAGAAGTTGAGTTCCCCAGGCTTTGTTGAGCTCTGCCTCCTATCTTGACTAACTGTCTGATGAACACTTTCATATCTGAACCCTTGGGAGGGTTTTCTTCCCCTTTACTAAAGCCATCTTGTAGCTGGCATTTCAGAAAAGCATCTGCCTTCCACCCTTGGAGAGGGAGAGAAGAACCAAGCAGGTCCAAATGAGACCATGGCTACCACTTTGCCCGGAAGAAGATGGTCAAGTTCCAAAAGTGAAGAACTTCACTGGGTTAATGTAAATCATGGTTGGCTCATCAGGATTGAAAATCTTACCTCGGGGGACCTCACGTGGACTTTCCACCTGCAAGGGGCCAAGCCGTTGTCCCCCAGTCTTATGGGCAATGAATGGGCACTGTTGTTTGCACAGTGTCCTGGATGCAGTTGTCCTCTTCCTGGAATGAAGGCCACTTCTGTGTTTCCTTCATGTCTTGAAAAACAAAAAAGCAACTTGCTTATAAAAAGACCAGAGAGAAAGTGGTGCTTTAACAGAGATGGCTCTTAGTAAACAGAGAAGTAAATATGTTCAGAGGAACTGAGTTCACACGTCGTGCTAAATAGACAAGTCAACATAAGCTTCCTCAAACTGGTCCTCCAGATGCCTTGAATTATAATTGCAATGGAAAGTACTAAGTTGAAGAAGGTGGCTGTATAGTTGTGGGACTGAGCCTCAGACGCATCAATTCCTCTCCTTCTCTGACAGTTCTCTGAGAAGGAACATGGAAACTTCTCTTGTGTTTTAAACTAATCAATGATTTTTATGATGTCTGAACCTGAATAAACTACAGTTAGCCTTAAATATAGGACAAGGCAGGGCTGGGTAATGTGATCCCTGGGATGCATGTGTCATCATGTTTTTTGAGGGGGCATTTGCATCCTCCACACAGGCACCCCAGAATCATGAAAGTAAATTTCCATGGCAAATTGCTGAATAGCAATCAACTTCATCACCCTCATCATCATCATCTATTAAATTAATGTGCCTCCTGACTTTAGTCAAATTTTGCATCATTTCTCAGTAGAAAGCTAAGGGGAAAAGGTATGTTAGGTATGTCTCATAGCTGCATTACATTTACATGAATTGAAAAATCCCATCATGGAATCAGGAGGAATTTAAGCACTGTGCCTCACAGCACATTGTGGTTCATGTTTTGGTCAAGAAATATGGATAAAGATGATGCCATCAGCTCTTCTAGGTAAGCCAGGTCAACCTTGTAGGAATTCCAGGAATGCTATTTTGTTGTTGTAAGGTAGAGTAATAGAATCTTGAAAGCCTGTCCGTTTCTCCCTGCCCCATCTTATACCAAGCCAAATCAAGGCAGGGTTATTCTGAGTTTCCTTCTCATGCTTCCTTCTATCTCTGGACCGTGTAATCTCTGGGTAAGCTGCATCCAAGTCCCTCCTTAATGGCACACTCCTTCTTTCCCCAAGATCAGCTCTAAATTCCTTTAGAGATGTCTATTCCAACTCTATTCCAGATGTTCCCTGGAATGCCTTCCAATGGCCATGAACTCCAAAGCAACAATTTACCTGAACAAACTCTTTGCCACTATCTGTTTAGCCTCCTCATGTGTGGTACCCACCAATGAGTCTTTATTGATGGCAATTAGCTGATCTCCTGCTTGCAGGCACCCATCCTGAAAGAATGTAGGGAGAAGAATAACAGTGGAAAATCAAGCTTTATGAGCCAGGAAAGATAAGGGCTGTTTTGTTTCTTCAATTCTCCTTCCTTATACCAAGTTCTTCATACCAACCAGAAAACCTTGAAGGAAAATCTCTGGCTTGCTTTAAGATAGAAATAGCAACATAAGTAACTGAAGGCATTCGAGTATTTGGCATACCCTATTGCAGTCCCCTTCTAGTTGTAGGTCTTGGACATAAACCATTGGTCCATCTGACCGGTTGGTTCCTCCAGCAATGGTTAACCCCAAGTCAGAAAACTTTCCAATGGAGATGCTCTGGATCTCAGTTCCAATGGAACAACTATAAATGAAAAAGGTAGTGCTGTAACTTAGCAGAACACACAAAAGAAATTAAATACTTGTATTCCTGCTCAAAGAAGACATCTTGGAAAATGAACCCCCATGTACACAAAGATGAACTTCCACCATGCAAGGTGCACTGAATATGAAAGGCCATAAGGATTGGCCCAAGCAGTTCCACGAACTGTTCTTGAATCTTCCCAGCAATTCAGTACATACTGTGAGATTGAATGGGGGGTATGTCCTGCATTTCCAAACAGCATCCCATGGGAATGTGCTGGACTCAGCAACAGAGGACTCTGGGAACAAGATGAGGACCCTGATGATGTGCTTCCCAAGGACCTGCCTGAAGAACAGAGTCAAGGACAGCACTGTAAGATGGATGAAGAAATGGTTTTTCCATTTCTGTCTCAGATCCTTACTTGTGGTCTGGATCTTCAAACCAAGGACCCCTTAGATCTGTCCACAACTGCCCTCTGAAATAAGCACTATGACCCCAGAGAACTTCTGATCCACTGGGGGTCCATGGGCACCAGATGTTGGAATGACTCAGTTTATTATCCTAGCTGTAGGATTGATGTGCTTAGTTTGCCTGGACAATGATAGCCTTTATTAGCATCTAGATCTTCCAATATCCTCTACAACTCTGATTCCTAACTTCAGACTCATGTCCATAAGGGATATGAGGATTGGGATCAATCTAGTCCATTCAACAAATTGTACAACAGCACTCCAATTTCTTGCTGGTTTTCCCAAACCATTTTAATGGATTTTATTTGTTTTAATGTTCAATATTCAATTAATAGAAGCGACAAAGAAAAAAGAAACACCCCACAATCCAATTTTCTAGATGCACCTCTCATGAAAAAATGAGGTTTTGTGGGGATTTTTGGTCAGAGAAAGACAGATGCTAGCAATGCTGCAGAATCCATTTGCACAGCAACCAATGGTAGATTTCTTCTGAATATTTACTGCTCCACCCAAAGACTTCCACAAGGAAGCATCAAAAAGTCAAGATGGCAGCTGTAATCAGGTGATTGAAGCCCCAATCCTTTTTTATGTGCATCAATTCCACGGTCATGGCTGCCATCTTGACTTTTTAAATATAAATTGTCCCCCCGCCCCATCTCTGGACACATCTGCCTTTGTCCTAGCACATACTGTCAACCAGAAAACTAGCAGTCAGAAGACACGATAAAACTCCTTAATTTCACAACACATGGACAACTCAACCATAGTTTCAACTGAGAAACTGGGATTTAGACTAAGCTAAATCCAAGAATGCTAGAAAATTTCTGGAAGCTTGGCATTCAGACAAATCAGCCATCAAACCACATTTACACACCATTTAAAAGAGGCAATAAAAAAGCTAAGAAGGAAACAAAAAGACTAGAACACATCCTCTCCAGCAGCCAACACCCAGATAAGCAGGGATTAACACCAGACAAACAATCAAGCAGAAAACAATGCCCTAATCCAGGAACTACCAAGGAGAAAAACATCCACCCACCAACACTGGCAGGGCAAACTACTGTATATAAACAGGGAGAAAACCCCACACTCGACTCACACTGATGATGTTACCTAGTTGGGTAATAAAACTTCTGCAAGCAAGCAACCAAGCTCAGAGAGCCCCAAGGACTCCATAATAATAGGATTTTGCAAGTCTGTGCTGCACCCCTTCTCCTTCTTATACTGCAATGAATTAGGGAGGTGTCTGCCTGAGCCACTTCTGAATCTTATCTTGTTGTTCTGGACTTAAAAAATGTTTCAGCCCCTTTTGTCTAGGCAACAGTTCTTGCATATATCCATCTAGGTAATCTTCTTTCCTCTTTACACACTGATGACTCCCTAAGGCTCAGACTTGATTTAAGAAATTAAATCCTCTCCCCATGGAGATCCTGCACACCTTCTCTTTGCACAGATGAACTACTGAGATGTTGCTCCATTTTTTGATGAGATCCCCCACCCCATTTGCCAGTTCAGTATCATAAATACTCACCGCCTCCATGGGAAACAGATGAACTGTGAGCAGAACCGATGCTGCTATGAGATCCAAATTTTTCCAGCAGTTCAGAGAATTCCTTGCTGATCAAGAAACAAAATATTATTTAAGACAGCTACAATGGCCTTTAAAAAAAAAAAAAAAAAAGTCAATCACATCAGCCTGGATCTATTTGAACCTATTTCTTTTGATTCTAAAATTAGGTTTTCTCAGGAACTCACATTTGCCAGCACATTTCAAAGGCGGCAATATTTAGTTAACAAATTCAGTAGTTTGCATTCCGCGATTCTATATACAGCATAAATTCACTAGTATCTAAAATTAGACCTCCTAGGCTGGTCGCTCTTTTTCCAATTCCATCACTTCACAGGGATGATGGATGTGAAGATAAAAAGAGATGAAGGATGAGCTATTTCTGCTACCCTAAAGCCCATCATGTCCTATCCTTCCTGACTGCAGGGTAGGGAACCTACAGTAGATCTGTCCATTTTAGTTTTCTCAGATTCTCATTGTAGTCTCAACTCAGCTTCTCACATTTGTAAAGCCAGCAGATGCTGAAAGGGAGCCTCAGAGGCAGACACTGGCTATTTATAAGTTTTTTAAAACATTCAATTCTTGAAAAAGAGTGTTCTTTTTAGTTTTTATTATGATCAAGGGCTTCAGAAGCCCTTTTGAACCACACGCTCCAGTCCATCCCAGGGAAAGAAATTATGCTTAACGCTTTCAGGTCAGGGTTGAACCCTCTTTGGGCCAGTCTCTGCAGTTTTCTTGGCTTTTTCAAAAGTGAAAGAGGGAACTGGCCCACGGCCACCCAGCTGGCTTTGTGGCTGAGGCAGGACTCGAACTCCCAGTCTTCTGGTTTCAAGCCCCTGCCTTTAACCACTACACCAAACTGACTGTCAAGAAAATTAGAGGCAGTCAGATACCTCCATATAACCCCCAAGGGAGTAACAGCTCTGTCCTTTATCCCAACATCTGGCATTTTGATGCTGTTTGTTCTGTATCTCAAGGAACCGTTCCTTATTTAAGGTCCAAATCCAGTATTGCTAATAAGGAATATGGTCTCCTTTCTCCTCCTCCTCCTCCTCCTCCCCCCCCCCCCCCGGTTTTGGGAGATATAGACTACAGCTGCCAAAGCAGCCTTCCTTTTCACTGGCCACAAGTATAACGTATTTGAGATCTGATTGCTTTCCAGCCTGGCTTCATTCTTTTAATGCCAATTGCGAAACAGTTGGTGGGTCAACGTTCTTTTAGCTATCAGCCTTCCAAATAAATTATTCAAGAGAAGCACTGTTGACATTAAAGGGACAGTCATCACCATCCAGAATGCTCTTTCGAACATCCTGCCCCTGGAGGTGCGATTGGCCCCCTCACTCCTGCCCTTCCATAGGGCTTTGAAGACCTGGTTCTGCCACTTGGCCTGGGGTGGGGAGGGAATACCTCAAGCATGGGGATGGCTAGCCCCATAGAGGCCTTCTGTCTTCAGCCTCAGATTTTTCATTTTCTTGGACTCTCCTTCCCCCTTTTTTTGTTGTTTAGTCGTTAAGTCGTGTCCGACTCTTCGTGACCCCATGAACCACATCGCGCCAGGCCTTCCTGTCCTTCACTGCCTCCCTGAGTTTGCTCGTGGCGAAGGGGCTTGCGTAACTCAGTGAAGCCATGAGCTATACCGTGCAGGGCCACCCAAGACGGACAGGTCATGACAGAGAGTTCTGACAAACTAGTTAGTTAACCAAGCAGATGCAAGAAATGTCTACATCAGAATAAGGAGGGCAACAGCATGGTACTGTATGTTGTTGTTCAGTCATTAAGTCGTGTCCGACTCTTTGTGACCCCATGAACCATATTGCGCCAGGCCTTCCTGTCCTTCACTGCCTCCCCGAGTTTGCTCAGTTTCATGCTCATTGCTTCAGTGATGCTATCTAACCATCTCATCCTCTGCCATCCTCTTCTCCTTTGGCCTTCAATCTTTCCCAGCATCAGGGTCTTCTCCAAAGAGATCTCTCTTCGCATTAGGTGACCAAAGTATCTGAGCTTGAGCTTCATTATCGATTCCCCCTTTTTAGAAATGCTTTTAAACTGATGTTTTATGTATTTATATTTATGTTTTTAATGTTCAGTGTGAGTCGCCCAGAGTTCCCCCACTGGGGGGAGATGGGTGGGTGAGAAATTTAATAAATAAATAAATAAAATCCACTTTGGCTTTATTAATTTCAATGGGATGCACACAACCTGAATGCTGCTTCTGAAATCCAGAAACAGCATGCTTGGAAAGACAATACATAAATCCATCAGCTAAATAAATGTAAAGCATTGCATATAATTGAATAAAGAACTGCTCATGTTGGGATATATTTATCTCATTTTATTCGTCTTGCAATGTTCTTTTTTTTTTTTTTTTGGTAGCTCTTCAGATGGCAAACCTGAGAGTTACTGCTGATGAATATGTCAGAAAAATTTTTTTTAAGGAGGTGTAAAACAGCCCCCAAAGCAATATATCCTGTGAATGAACATACATTTGGTTACTTGTAATAATAGGGGTGCCTCTCCCAGGTTATGTCACTTGAACACCATGTAACCTTATACAGAAGAAGAACGACAAAGAAGTGCTTCCAAGCAGATCCATTGTCCATCCTGAATAAAACAAAGACCTACCGAGCATCGTCATCTCGGGTGACAAGAAGGCGCATATAGCTGGTGCCGGAGGCTGTCCTGAGGATGTCCACAGCTCTGTTGGAAGTGAAGAAAAGGAGCAGGAAATGAACTAGGGCCCATAAGTCAGCTTCTACCTAAAACATCATTAGTATGGTTGGTCACACAGTCAGCCAGATGTTTAGACTAGATCTGACATTTTTGTCTACCTATAGAGTCCTTCCCAAGGACCTGGGAGAGGCAGGTATTGTTGTCTGATGGTGTCAAAGGTATCGTTGCAGAATGGAAGCTGTTCCAAGTAAAGCTGCCTTTTGCAAAGAACTGTTGGGGGTTTTGTCAAGGCCGATGGGCTTCAGGTGGTGCTCCAGATGTTTTGGGATTGCACCCAAGGCGCCTATATCTGTGGGTACTATCTACACAGTCTACTGAATAGTTCTGACTGGATTTGGTCCTTTTAACTATCTGACCCTTCCCAAGGTGTCCAGGAGAGTTAAAGATGCTATCATAATATATGCACTCTTCCAAGTAATGCAATTTTTTGTAATTGATGGGTTGAGACACTGTCAAATCTGATTCTTATCCAAGTGCTTTTCTGGATCTTTTGATATTGTACCAGCTGTACCAACCACTATTGGCACCCCTACGGCTTTCTTTTTCCACATTTGCTTGACCTCCATTTGAAGATTTTTCCCTATTTTTCCCTACTTCTTTTTCATTTCCATGTCCCTCTCCAACTACTGCAGTGTCAATTATCCATACTTATTTCATCATCATCATCATCATCATCATCATCATCATCATCATCATCATCATCAGTAGTAGTAGTAGTAGGTAGAAGTGCCTGTTTTAGAAGGACAGACCTGATTTATACTCGGATAGGAGACTGCTAGGATATCCCAGGGCTGTAGGCCAGATTTGGAAGATGAAAAACTTCCCAGAAAAAGGCAAACCAGCTTGACACTCCTGCCCTACATGTTTGTGTAGCCACCAGAAATCAAACCATGCTTGAGAGAGACTTTTCCTTAGATAACAGGAAAATGTTGGATCCCCTTTAGTTAACTCATTTATGAGGGACAGTAGATTGCTTAGGCTTGGGTTGCTGAACAATTGCCCTAGTATGGGAAGAAATGTCCACGGGGCTGCAGTGAGAACAAGTGAGAAACGTCAAAAGAACAAATCAGTATTATTTGATTGATACATAAAATCAGCCAGGTTTATGTGTGGATAGGTTATACTGCCTTGGAATTCTGGAAGTCAACTGAGTTTTTGAAATTATCTTCCGTACCATTTCTAACTGTGATTTGCAAGCGTTAAACCTGAGCTCTGAAATACATTCAGAGGCTTTATTCAAGTGCTCTACCTCTCATTTGTAACACCAATCAGGCTGTCTCCATTCACTTCTAAGATCTGATCTCCTGGTTGCAGACGACCTAGAGAGAAGGAAGAAGGAGAAGGGAAAAGAAAAGGGTCATATAGAAGTGGTGGTATCATGCACATATTTTGATGCACAAGCATTCATTGTGAATATTTTGGACCATCATAACTACCCTGCTGACAATGAAGATGATGGAGGAAATCATCAATTTTAGGGGTGCACAGTCTGGAACCCCTGAAGGCTTTAAGTGTGAGCTACCCAAATGTCTCTGAAGATTGTCCCTAATTTTGGTCAATTTTTAATATGACCAAAGGGGGAAAGAATACAATCCATGAGGAATAATTAAATTCATGTGTCACATAAATTCATTTTTGGATGCTACAGACATAGGCAGGAAGGAGAGTAATGATTCACCCTCATAAGGATCTCTTTATTGTTCAACAGTTACAAAACAGAACCTTTGCTTTCCAGATCTTCCTTCCGCAAATACTTTTTTTTTTTTGTATTTTTTGGTATTTTAACATTTTAATTTTAACTAAATGAACTTTAGCCTTCCTCTAGATCAGGATACAAAACTAGAGTTATTCCAAGATACCAGTTTGGGAGGGGGAGAAAAGCATCCAACTACGAGAAGTCCAAATTTAACCTGGTGAAACATTTTTGGCAAATGATTCTTGTTCGTTTTTCAAAGAAGGAATATGCTCAGAAAGTGTTTCACAAGAGCCAACTCTGATCAATTTTAGAGCACTTTTACACCCATCAGAAGCAACGTTTTGGACTCTCTTATCCAAGATTGCCTTCCAATAAACTCTGTGAGGAGCTGTCCTCGGTCCTGACAACACATTACACTACCTGGACATATCTGCTCCATTTTGCCAATATGACACTGACCAGGGACCCAAAATACATTTTTCAGATATGCCCAATGTATTAGGTTAATTTTTACTGCACCTTTTGCAGACAAAGAAGAGGCTCCAGGGAAGCTTCTCTGATTCCAGTTCCCACTCATCCATTTCACAATTGTTTTAATGATGAAGATCTGGAGACCTTTCAAGCGCTCAACACAACATAGTATCTCTAACTGGGAGATTTCAAGCCACAGATGTAAGTGATAAAAACCCACCATCAATGTAAGCAACTCCTCCCGGTAGGATTCTCTTGACATAAACTCCATATTCCTCTCCAGTGAATTCTTTAATGCCACCAATCACTTTAATACCTACCAATAAAAAAGAAATACAGTGTCGTCACAAGTGACGCCCCCCTGCTTCACAAGGCAAGCCTAGGTACTCGTCTGAAAATCATCGTTTCTCCCTCACTGAAGCAGGGGACCTATAAGTTAGTGAGGGCACCAGAGTGGGTGAAAATACATTCAAATAAATATGCATTTATCCCATTGAGAGTCAGCTAAGCACAGTAGAACGCATTCAGGGCATCTCTGTTTATTTCAGAAATAGAACAATTCGCTCCATGTGTATTGATACAGCTTCTTTCATGATTTGGTCATGTTCCTTTGGGGATCCTTTTTGGTTTCACATCATTACATATGTTAATACAACATTGGGGGAAAACATAGTTGCTAACAATGTCCACGTGATGCTGAGCTACACTTCCAAAATAAGGAATTTGATACTTTATGAAGAACTGTGGGTCTGTTGAGTGTGGGAACTGGCTGAGAGAGAATTATCCCAGTAGATGGAATGAAAATCTATATCTACATCCATGTCTAAGAATTTAACCCTCATAGCCAAAAATGCAAAGGATCTTCAAGCCCTAGTACTAAAAGTCAAAGAGCACAGTGAAAAAATGGGAGTAAAATTAACTATAAAGAAGACCAAACTAATGGCCACAGGTGGAACAACCAGCCTTAGAATTGCCAGGGAAGTTATTGAAATGGTGGATAGTTTCTGCCTTTTAGGATCAACCATCAACAGTAAAGGAATAAGCAGTCAAGAAATACGCCATAGACTAGACCTTGTAGAGCAGCCATGAAGGCCTCAGAAAAGATATTCAGATGTCAGGAGGTGTCTATAGCTACAAAAATCAGAATCATGTAAACCATGGGATTCCCTGTGACTCTCTATGGAACCAAAAGTTGGACTTTAAAGAAGCAGGATGGGAAGAGTATTGACATCTTTGAACTTTGGTGTTTGAGACTCCTGAGAAGACCATGGACAGCCAAGAAAACAAACTGATGGATCATTGAACAAATCAACCCAGAGTTCTCACTCAAGGCACAAATGAGCCAGCTCAATATATCCTCCTTTGGACACATAATGCAAAGACCCAACTCTCTGGAGAAGGCTCTGATGCTGGGAAAGTCAGAAGGAAAGAGAGGAAGAGGACAACCAGCAGTGATGTGGATGGACTCAGTTACAATGGCAATGGGTGCATCCTTGGGAGACTTGAAAGAACAGGTTAGAGATAGATCATCATGGAGAAAATCCATCTCCATGGTTGCTAAGAGCCAAAAATGACTTGATGGCACTTAATCAAATTGAATTTAGCACTCTTTGGCACTGCACTGGACCAGATTCATCTGAAGTGAATTCTTTAGGTTCTCCTTTACTATATTCAACTATGTAGCTGATACAATGGATACAAATTCCCCCCAGTTCCTTTTTCTTTTACGAATGGAGCTTTCAACTTAAAAAAAAAAAGTGACTTTTTTTTTGAAATGGTTGGCCCCAAAAAAGATATTTTTGCTTTAGTCTATTTTATTTGGAAGATTCATAATGGACACGCCACTATTAATAGTCCAATCATCCTTTGAAATTCACAAGTCTTTGAATTTTGCAATGAAATTCCTTGTGTCAGTTACATTTATTAGGAAAAGGTCAGCCCATAATGCATATGAGAGCAAAAATAAATGTACAAAACTTACAGTAACTATCAACATAACAAAAATTACAGATGCTAGAAGAAAAGCCCCCCACAAAACTACTCATGAATTTTCATGCCCTTTCTATTGTTTAAGACACGTTCAGAATAATACAGAACAAACTTATTTTAAGACTAAAAAACAGGGAAATGGAAAGAAACTGAATTTGCCGTTGGCACTCAGGGGACAAGCAAAGTGTAATGACATCAGAACTCAAAACTACTTTTCTTCTGAGCCAACCACCATTGGCCCAGGAACTTTTTTTATATCCATGCTTATCCAGGAGGATCTTGGTGGACCGAGTCAACTAAAAGTTTCAAATGAATTCATTCAAAAGCTGTCACCTCTTGTTCACCCCATAATCCCCAAAGGGAAAGCTATTTTTAATTGCAGCTTTAGTGAGAAAATAGAAAAAGCTTATAGGGTTCTCCAAAGTGAGAGAAATCTCTGATACTCTTGCCTCTATTTACATAATCCTATTAGAAGGTGAGGCAGGTGGCTGTATTTTATCAGTAAACACAGATCCTCCTGGGGACAAACACAACAGAAAAAAATGGGAATGTTGTCTGGCCTGTATATAATAAAGAGACAGTTCTCCTTCTAAAGAACTGGTCAAGTGTCTCATCTACAAGGCTCTCTGGGGTTGACATGGAAAAAGGAGGACTAGGTTTCAGGAGAAATTGATTATTGAGGATAGTGATTTTTCCTCTGATCTTTAATCTCAACATTTATTCTAGTTTATCTGGGTTTCTTTTACATGGGAGGTTTTTCAAAACTATCAGCAGTGCTCTGAAAGAGAGCAAGAAAGCAAGACCAAATTCCAGATGGGGTGGCTCTTCCCTAAATCTTCCCTTTTAAATTATACATTTAAAGCTTAATCAAAAGCTGAAATGTGACAAGGAATTCTCTCTATTTATGGGGGAAAGAAAAAAAAAAGTATGCCTGAAAAAAAGGGGAATGGTTGAATGGCTATCTGGCATCCTAGACCCAATACTTCTGCTTTCTTAAATGCATTACATTCAAAGTGGAAGGAATATTGGATCAACACACAGGTTCTTCTTCATTGGAAGCTGGGAAAGAAAGCTTTTCTCCTGTCATCAGCTGTGCATTTGGAAGCATTATATGTATGGTGCAACTCAGGGCCCAGCTGCTGAAATGCACACGGACATCATAATCCTTGATCCAGCTCCCCGCCCACCATAATTCATTCATATCCGCTTAATATCACTTGCTCTGGGCTAACCTCTTATTAGAGAGAGCTCTGGCAAAATATCGCGCAGATCCATTGGCAATGAAGAAAACATGAGCTGATGAGTTATTCTGTGCAACTAAAAGCAGGAGGACAGAATTAGATACTACTAGAGGAGCTATTAATGTCTAAGCCAAGCCCTTCCCAGCCTCCACGTGGCTAAAATTAGGCCCACATCTCCTTGTTCTGACCTTTAGCCATTGCAGTGCAGCACTGAGATCGGGGAGCCAACATGGTCTACCAGAGGGAAACAGGAAAGGGAGCACTGGGGGCTCTAATGAGTCACTTTCCCATGAAGAGACAGGTCCAGAGTTGTGATACCCATGTTACTTTTTCCAAAATAAATCTAAGCCACTCTACTCAACACCACCACCCAGTTTGGTCCAAATTAATGTTCAGCTGAAACCTGTCTTGCCACTTCTCTGGTTTCTCCTCCCTGTCCCCCAAGTTCTGTCATCATAACTTTATTCTCAGAGTGTTTGGGACTTGTTTTTTCAAGTTTTCTTGGCAGTGTTTTTGAACTGACTTTATCACTAGAGGGGGCAAAGTTTATTGTGTTACTACAGACAGTCCCCTACTTATGAACTTTCAAGTTGTGAACTTTCGCCAATACGGACAAGATGGACCCGGAAGTTGGAAGAAGGCAGGAAAGGGTTAGTTTCCAGCACTCTGCAAACTATTCCTTTCTCGCTTCCTCCTGCCTTCTGGGAGATTGGAGATTTGCATTGGAGCTAGAGTTCCTGGAAAGGTTTAGTTTACCAGGTGAGGCAGGAGAAGCAGTGGTGGCTCCCTGGGCGAAGGGATGAGCTGGTGGGGCACGGTGTACTCTGTTGCCAGGTGAGGCAGAAGAGGGGGCAGTGGTTCCCATACAGCTGCCCCCTTTGCCCAGGGAGCCACTGTTGCCTCTCCTGCCTCACCCGGCAACAGACCGCATTGTGCCCCACTGGCTCTTCCCACTGTGCTCTTTACAGCTGCATGCTATGGCTCTTCGCATTGGCAGCAGGGCTCCTCTGCCCACACCACTGCCCTGCCTCCTGCCTCCTCTTTTTTTCACTTTTTACAGAACTTTTTACTTGGTTGGACTTATGAACAGCCTCTTGGAATGTAACCTGTTGGTCTGTAGTTACTTGAGGGATCACCTCTCCCCAGTTACATCTACCTATCCCATCAGGTCTGGCAGAAGGAGCATGTTGTGAGTCCCATCAGCCAGTGAGAGTCATCTGGTGATATCCAGGAAGAGAGACTTTTCTGCCATGGCCACCCACCCTGTGGAACATCATCCCCCTGGAGGTCAGATTGGCCCTGACTCTGCTGGCTTTTCTCACGGCCCTTGAAGACATGGCTTTGCCAGTGGGTATGGGGACCCGGGAATGCGGCAAAGCAATCTTCAGAAAGGAATTGCATGACCAAGAGTGGACATTCACAACCGCCCCTTGGCCTCCTTGTTACCAAGTAACTGCAAGAACACCCCAGTCCGACCACAAGAATTCACCAAAACTCTCTTCTTCTTTGAAAGAATTGCTAAAGCAAACGATCTGTCATCAAACTGAATGAGAATTGGTAGAGGGGGGAAAAATAGGATTTTTCCCCTCCTTGCCACTACTTCAGATACTACTTTCTATACCTGAGCATCTTATGTATGAGTTCCTACATCTCTAACCAGGTCATTGCATGGCAAGAAAAAAAGGACTGTTGTGGAAAAGGTGCTTCCAGACATCTTCTGATGTATTACTTCCTCTCTGCACCTCCATTCACGTCTTCCTCCAGTCCCAACACTCTTAGAATAAGCCACCTTTTAAATCACTTCCTAAAGGTCAGAATGAGGGTGCAGAATGAGGATAGGAAATTCCATTGGGGCACAGCCTGTGCAGAAAATGCCCATCGTTAGTTCACATTCAAACACTTTGCAGAGGTTTCGAACGACTGCTTGAGTTTCTCATCACGCTTCTGACATGGCAGCAGGAAGGAGAATTGTGGGTAATTACTACAGCTAATGCAAATGGCCCTTTGCAATTTTCTGCCACACTTGTGACAGAGAAGCTGGCTGGCTGATTTCTCTAAGGGAAGGATAAATAATCCAACTGTCTGTCAAAAGCAGGACTATTTGTGGTGTTGTCTGAGCTCGGTTGTTTGCTTGCAGATGTTTTGTTACCCAACTAGGTAACATCATCGGTGCTAGTGAGTATGGGGTTTGCTTCCTGTTTAGATACAGTAGCTTGCCCTGCCAGAGTTGGTGGGGTTGTGGTTTTCTCCTTGGTAGTTCCTTGATTAGGGTATTGTTTTCAGCTTGATTGTTTGTCTGGTGTCAATCCCTGCTTATCTGGGTGTTGGCTGCTGGAGAGGATGTGTTTTCCAGAACCACACCCCCACCAACACTGAAGATGTTACCTAGCTGGGTAACGAAACGTTTGCAAGAAAACAACCAAGCTCAGAGAACCCCAAGGACTCCACAGTTCAACCCTGAGCTACAGATATTATCTTCTATTGGCAGAACTATTTCTTTATAGGATATTAGCAGTTCAACTGGAAAAAAACCCCATTTTCTGATGTTTTCTGTTGGGATTGAATGAAAGGGTGGGAAACCAAGAATACTGAGCAGTGGAGAGAAGATGATTGGCTAGTTCATCACTACATCAATGCAAGAAGAGTGTCTTTTATCCAGGAGAATTTTTCCCAAAATTCTCTTCCCCTTTTGAATGAAATTTCAGAAGGAAATTCTCTTTCATCAGATTGAAGGGGGAGAAATGCAGGAGAATCTGCACCCAGCAGGATCTTCAGATCCTTCCTGCCACTGGGTCAGATAAGCTAACTGGAAACCAGACGACCCTTTAGAAGAGTGAGCAAATGAAATTCATGGCTTGCAATGCATTGGAAAGGAATCCTTTGCAAACAATGTTAGTACAAACGAAGGCCACTCTTTGAAGCATAAGTAGGGTTCCTCAACCTTGGCAACTTTAAGACGGGTGGACTTCAACTCCCAGAATTCCCCAGCCAGCAAGGCTGGCTGGGGAATTCTGGGAGTTGAAGTCCACCCGTCTTAAAGTTGCCAAGGTTGAAGAGCCCTGCATTAAAGCACTTGCATTTTTCAGTTGTCTCAGCATGGTGGCTTCAAAAGGAGCCTGCCCTCATCTGTCTGTACATGCAGAAGAACCCTCAACTTTGGAAATCTAGCAGGATCGTTCTTTGCGTATGGACAAACATGTGCAGACAGGCAGAGACAGCCTTGAGTCCGATGCCAAGCTTTCCCGAGAATGTAACTGCTTGCCCAACACATTTGACAAAGCAACCCTTTTGAATGTTTTGTACAGCTCTAGAAATAAACACAATAATAAGCACCTTATTGCTCAATAAGCGTATAAATGGGATAAGCAAGAATGCTACTGCTTTAGATATCTCCCTTTATCCTCAACACACGCTAAACTGTGCACATGTTTGAGATAAATGCCGGGAGCTAGCCATTCTTCACTGCATTCATCATTACTCAAACAAATAATTAATCAAACAAGGATTTCCCCCCAAATGGAATACTTTAAAACATTTCCTACAACGTGGTCATGCTGTTGGAGATGAAACTCAAATGTGGGAACCTGAACTCATATGGCCCTACTGTTGCCACAGATTGCTCTGAAATCAACAAGGCTATTCATATCATTGAATGAACTGTGGCATAATAAAACTGTATTAATGTTTAGGGTTCCTAAATGTGAGCAAATCACATTGTTTTAAGGATGAAATCTCCTAAGCATTTTCCACAAAGACTGTCTTTGTGAGGAACGGCTGTTACTTCACCATCCTTCAGTGCCCAAAATTTATTTATTTATTTATATTTCAGATTTAGTCACCACCCATCTCACTCAAGAGCGACTCTGGGCAGTTTACAGTGAAACAAGAATAAATATTAATTAAAATACAATAAAAAACCACGTTCAAACATAAATAATGTCTTCCAAGATACTGATGGTAAATAAAGGTTGCGGGAGCATCTTCAAGGTGCCAGCCAACCCCCAGGGTTGGTTGCCCCTCTTCTCGTCTCTTTCCAGAAGGCGGGGAGAGTGGGGGCCCACCTCACCTCTGGGTGGGAGTATTCCATAGGGCAGGGGCAATGGCAGACAAAGTTCTCCTTCTGGACCCCACCAGTCAACATTGCAGCAGAGGTACCTTGAATGGGACCTTCAGAGCCATTCAGACAATGAACTTCAGCAGCTATCTCAAAAGCCAAATTTTGCCATTTTTAATTTCTGTATTTGCATGGAATTTACACATGTGCGTGCATACACACACACCAGATTTGGGTATGATTGCCTTCATCCCCTTCAAATCATCCTCCAAGATCTGTGACTAAAATAACAATATTTAATGAAATTTAGCTGAATTCTTTCATTGTGCTTTCCAGCTTCTCTGACACGGTTTTTCTTGCCTGGAATGAGGTGTTAGCTAAGGGCAACTCAAACTAAGCCTCAATCTTGATTGGCTGATTGATTGATTGATTGATTGATTGATTATGTGCCATCAAGTTGTTTTCAACTTCTAGTGACCACATAGATTTTCTCCATGATGATCTGTCTCTAACCTGTTTTTTCAAGGCTCCCAATGGTGCACTCATCACCACTGTAACTAAGGAGACAAATTCAGTATAATTGTATCTCAGCCTTTCAAGGAATAAGAACTGAATAGCAACAGCAATAGGTACTATTTCTAATTAAAAGAGCAAAGCAGTTCTCTTACAGCCTATGGATGATGGAATAAACATGATTATCTCAAAGAGATAGTTCAGATGGAGGATATCAAAATGTTAGTTTATGTGTTATTAGATGCCGAGATGTTCATTTATTATAAGTGGACAAAAATTAAGTGCAGTTAATGAATAGATTGATAATAGGATTTGGGGATATGATCAAATTAACAAATTTTGAAGCAGCCAAAACATGTATAGAAAATATGAGTCTTTTCATAGCACATGGGAATATTAAGTACAAGATCCAATAAACTAATGTACTATATTGAGAAATCAATCTATGT